>NC_137093.1:6838227-7548028 GCF_951640355.1 Cnephaeus nilssonii
GGGCAGGCAGGGGCTGAGCATCGGGAGGACTGGCAGCAAAGGCTCCTTCGTGGCTGGAACACCCGAGGGTGATGCCACGCCCGCCCGGCGCGAGGACACCCGACACAGGCCACGTCGCCGTGGCCGTCCACCCCGTCCCTGTCTCACACGGATGTGCCCCCCGCAAGCCGCTCCTCCCCTCCACCGCCCGCCGGGGTGACAGGGCCTCCTCCCTGGACCCTGGCTTCTGCCCGACGGCCCCCCACAGACACAGGACGTGTGGGGATCCTATAGAATGGCGCTTCTCTGCCCGAACGGGCCATCCCGCCGGGAAAAATGCAGCCGGAGCCCCGAGGCCGCTGCAGCCGCAGGTCCCTGTGCGGTGGGCACCCCCTCCCCCGCCTCCTCCTGCTCCAGCCACGTGGGCGGCCCTGGTCCGCCTCGGGTCCAGCACCCACGTCCATCGTCTGGAATGCTCTCCCGGGCACCTGGGGCCGGAGCACCCTTGCTGGGGGCGTCATGCCCATTGTAGGGTGCTGAGCAGGCCCTGGCCTCCACCCCCTCGGCGCCCACAGCCACGCCTCTCCCACCACGACAGAGAGATGCCCGCAGATGTGCCCGCTGTCCCGGGGGGACGGCCTTCTCCGGTCTCTGCTCCTGTGTCCCCCTCGCCAAGGCCCCCCGCGGACTTCCGGCTCCCTGCGGGCTCTGTCGGCCCGGCTCAGGGTGCGGCCAAGCGCCCGTCACACCGGAGACACGCTTTCCGCCTCGCGTTTCCCCACGACCCTCCGGAGGGCTGCCGGTCCGTCCCTGCGAGGCCAGCGCTGGAGCCGGCGCCGCTCCCCGGTCAGAACGCGGTGCCGGCGCCGGAGGGACGGCGGGTGCGGGCAGCAGCAGTGGCGGGAGAGGAGGCGGCGTCGAAGGAGCGAGGCCTTTTCCTGCCAGCGCGTCTGTGCACAGGCATGTGGCTGGGAGAGCTTGTGCCGCTGGGGTGTCCCCAGCACTGGGACATCGGGGTGCACACCACCCTCGCACCCCTGCCCTGAGATGGGCTAACAGGCAGGTGAGGAGCGGGTCTGGGCCGGCGGGGCTCGGCCTTGTCCGGGGCCCAGGCGGTGCCGCCGCTGCTGGCCGGGCCGCGCTGGGAGGCGCTGGCCACTGCCCGGAGGACACTTGCTGAAGGAGGTGCGATCCCTCCTTCACGGCCGGGGGCCCAGCACCCTCCCTGCTCAGCATCTAGTGGCCCCGCGTGGGCGGCAGACGCTGACCGGTGAGTGCGGGGAGGGGTCGGGGAGGCGGGGAGGAAAGGCCCTCCTCAGTGCTGGGCCCTGGGCGCGGGGATCCGATGGGGAGGCTGGAGCTCCGGGCCGAGGATCTGGGCCTCCTGCGCCCTCAGCTCGGGGCTCGGGAAGCTGGGTGGCTGGGGCAGCCCAGAGCCAGAAGCCACCGGGAACTTGGCCGCTGAGCTGAGCTGAGCCTCGCCGAGCCTCAGAGCCACCGGAAACCAGCCCGCACCACGGGCTGCACAAGATCCCGGCCCGGCCTCCGAGGTGCGATCCGTCTTGTCCTTCCCTGGGGGCCGACACCTGCCCTCTTTCTGGGTCCTGGCTGCGGCCTCTCGGGCTGTGTGGGAGCAGGTGCCCCATAAAGTCTCTGCTCTTCTTTCCTTTAAAGTAAGAGCGCTCAGGCGGGAGGAGTAGCGAGAGAGGAAGTGCACGGGGCGGTCGGAGCCGATGGGCAGCCTTTCTGTGTGGCCGGGGCTTAGCCACTGCACCTTTCTGGGCCTCACCTTCGTGCCTGTGAAATGGGGCGGCACTTGGCACAGCCAGACGCCGTGAAAGGCCTCCTGGAGGGGCGGGAGGCCGTGGGCCCCAAGGGGGCCTCGTGGGCCAACACCCGCTGCTGGTCACGGGGCAGCTTCGAGGGGCCCCGGCCGCCGTGCCTCAGCTCTGGCCCCAGAGCAGTGCCCTGTCCCAGGTGAGGCAGGGCCTGTTCCCACGGCTCAGACACCGTCGGCCCAGCCAGTCCAACCAGCCCAGGGGGCACCTGGGGGCCAGCGGGGAGGAAGGGAAGACAGACCGAAACCAGCATTCATGGGGCGTGGACTGTGGTTGGCCTTTCCCAGTTCTGGGCACAAGGCCTGCGTCCAACTTGTTGAAAAGAGAGGCTGGCAAATAATTGGGAGTGTCCCTGAGAGCCAGACACGCCCCCCCCCCCCCCCCACCCGGCTCTCAGAGGGCCTGCCCCGGCCAGGGCTGTGCGGCCCACGGCCTCCGTGTCATCCTTAGCAGGGGTAGGGAGTTCCTTCACCTCTCGGCCTCGGTTTCCCCGCCTTTAAGACGGAGATGAGTCCCTACCTTGTAGGGTAATGATGGCACTTAGGGAGGACACGGGAGGTTAGCTGCTGTCATCATCGTCATCATCATCATCATCATCATCATCGTCGTTTGAAGCGAAGAGCTCATGAGTGCTGCGGGCAGTGCGCTTTGCACCGCGTGCCTTTATCTTGTTCCGTCGTCTCGTTAGCCCCATGATGTTACCTGCTTACTCCCACGATCCCATTTCTCAGGTGAGATGTTACCTGCTTACTCCCACGATCCCATTTCTCAGGTGAGAAATCTGGGGCTCTGACACGTGGCTGGGGCTCACCTGGACCGCCCCCCTCCCCTGCATGTGCCCTTTGATATGGGAGGTGCGAGCTTTGCCCCCAATTCACAGATGAGGAGAGGGAGGCTCCCAGTGTCAGGAAGGTGCCTGTGGTGAGGAGGGGGAGGGGGGATTCTGCCAGCCTGTGGGCCCGGCAGCGACCTCTGAGGAAGGAGCAGGGCTGCTGGGCTTCAAACATCCTCATGCACCTGCTGATTCCCGGCTCCGCCTCCCCTCTGCTGGCGGGAGAGCAGGCCTCTTTGTGTAACTTGCTTTTCCAGACATGTGGTTTGGCTCTGGGAGTTGCTGGCCCTGCGGGGTGAGGTGGCCTGGCCCTACGAGGTGGGGTGGCCTGGCCCTACGAGGTGGGGTGGCCTGGCCCTGCGGGGTGAGGTGGCCTGGCCCTTGTGGGGTGGCCTGGCCCTGCGGGGTGAGGTGGCCTGGCCCTGCGGGGTGAGGTGGCCTGGCCCTGCGGGGTGGCCTGGCCCTACGAGGTGGGGTGGCCTGGCCCTGCGGGGTGAGGTGGCCTGGCCCTACGAGGTGGGGTGGCCTGGCCCTGCGGGGTGAGGTGGCCTGGCCCTACGAGGTGGGGTGGCCTGGCCCTGCGGGGTGGCCTGGCCCTACGGGGTGGCCTGGCCCTACGAGGTGGGGTGGCCTGGCCCTGCGGGGTGAGGTGGCCTGGCCCTGCGGGGTGGCCTGGCCCTACGAGATGGGGTGGCCTGGCCCTGCGGGGTGGGGTGGCCTGGCCCTGCGGGGTGGCCTGGCCCTGCGGGGTGGGGTGGCCTGGCTCTGTGGGGTGGCCTGGCTCTGCAGGGTGGCCTGGCCCTGCGGGGTGGGGTGGCCTGGCTCTGCGGGGTGGCCTGGCCCTGTGGGGTGAGGTGGCCTGGCCCTACGAGATGGGGTGGCCTGGCCCTGCGGGGTGGGGTGGCCTGGCCCTACGAGGTGGGGTGGCCTGGCCCTGCGGGGTGGCCTGGCCCTGCGGGGTGGGGTGGCCCTGCGGGGTGGCCTAGCCCTGCGGGGTGGGGTGGCCTGGCCCTGCGGGGTGAGGTGGCCTGGCCCTGCGGGGTGGCCTGGCCCTGCGGGGTGGGGTGGCCTGGCCCTGCGGGGTGGGGTGGCCCTACGGGGTGGCCTAGCCCTGCAGGGTGGGGTGGCCTGGCCCTGCGGGGTGAGGTGGCCTGGCCCTGCGGGGTGGGGTGGCCCTACGGGGTGGCCTAGCCCTGCAGGGTGGGGTGGCCTGGCCCTGCGGGGTGAGGTGGCCTGGCCCTGCGGGGTGGGGTGGCCCTACGGGGTGGCCTAGCCCTGCAGGGTGGGGTGGCCTGGCCCTGCGGGGTGAGGTGGCCTGGCCCTGCGGGGTGGCCTGGCCCTGCGGGGTGGGGTGGCCTGGCCCTGCGGGGTGGCCTGGCCCTGCGGGGTGGGGTGGCCTGGCTCTGCGGGGTGGGGTGGCCTGGCCCTGCGGGGTGGCCTGGCCCTGCGGGGTGGGGTGGCCTGGCTCTGTGGGGTGGCCTGGCTCTGCAGGGTGGCCTGGCCCTGCGGGGTGGGGTGGCCTGGCTCTGCGGGGTGGCCTGGCCCTGTGGGGTGAGGTGGCCTGGCCCTGCGGGGTGGCCTGGCCCTACGGGGTGGGGTGGCCTGGCTCTGTGGGGTGGCCTGGCCCTGTGGGGTGGCCTGGCTCTGCGGGGTTGGTCCTCCCTCCATCCTTTCTCCTCACCTTCCCTCCCAGGACGTTGCTGCCTGTCCTCCCTCTCGGGTCAGCCCCAGGGCCCCGCTGACGCTTGATGGGACCTCACGGTGACCAGGGCTGAAGGTCCCTTCTGGCCACGTGCACACGCACGGGGGCTCGGTCTCTCCCAGCCCCACAGAACCTGCGGCTTCCCCATCTTGGGCTCTTCATCGTTAGCTGTTTGTGACTGGGTTGGGTCTCAGGGGCCAGGTTCGGGTCTTCAGAACCAGTGTCAGCCCTTTGGGACTAGATCCAGCTCTTAGGCCGCGGCTGGGCCATCCCGGGCTAGGTCCATTAAAATCAAACGGGCCCGGCCATGGGGAAGCCCCGGCCCCCACAAGACTGCCTTAGAGGAGAGGACCCTAAGTGAGCACACTCGGCCTGGGAGCCCGAGGTGGAAAGGGCTGCTGACTCTCCAGGGGGCGGTGCCTGTGGAAGTCACTGGGCCACACTGAGGCTGGCTCCCGGGGCCTGCTGGAGGGGGGGGGTGTTGCTTAGGGGCCAGCCGGGCCCCTGGGGTAGGCTCCTCCCTTTGGACTAGGCTCCGCCCTTCGGGACTGGCTACAGGGACTGGGCTCTTAGGGGCTGAGCTCTGCCCTGGGGCCTGGGTTTGGCTCTGTGGGCCCAGCTGGGAGCGCCAGGCAGGGGACGGGAACTGGCACCGGGGCAGCGAGCAGAGGTTGTCCAGGTCTGGGGCGTTCTCTCTGCACAGAGGGGCCGGCCGTGTGTTTAGGGAAACTTTCAGCTGAAACCGTGTTCAAGTCTCTGCGTACGTGGCACTTCCCCCCCCCCTCCCCCGGCCCTGCCTCCTAGGCCGTCCTAGGTGGGATGTCGGGCCCTCTGGGATGTGGGATCCCTGCCTTGCTTGTTTGAGGTGGAGGTTTCCTCCTCCTGCCCGGGCGTGCCTGCCCGTTCCCCGGGGTTCCCGCCTGTGCCTGGGCCTCTTCCGACACCACGGCCCGTGGCAGGCGCTGCGCAGGGAGAAAGGTGAGCAGGAAGCAGATTCCGAGAACAAGGTGGGCTGTGCGAGGGGGGGTGAGGACTTCCCACAGCCTCAGCGCGCTGCCCGCAGCTCCACGGCCTCAAGGGCCCGGTGAGCCTGGGCCAGCGGCGGGCGCTGCGTTTGGGGGGCTCACCCTCTCTGTCCGGGTCAGCATCTTTTTTTTTTTTTTTTAACAGCTTTACAGAAATACAATCCACATGCCCTTCCGCTCACATATTAGAACGCACATGTCACTGGCTTTGGTCTGTTCCCAGAGTTGTTGACAGCAAGCACCACAGTCACGGTTTAGACATTTTTAGACGTTTTGTCACCCCAAAGAAACCCGTATCCTCAGGCGTCACGCCCATCACTCCAGCCCCCGGCCCCGAAGCCACGCCTGTCCTTCCCGTGTCTGTGGATTTGACTGCTCGGGACATTTTATATAAATGTCCTTTCATGTCTGGTTTCTTCCAGCATCATGCGTTCAAGGTTCCTCTGTTGCAGGATGCATCCACAGTTCATTTATTTGTTTATGGCTGAAGAACATGCCACTGTGTGGGGGACCCCATTCTGTTTATCCAGTTAGCACCTGATGGACATGGAGGGTGTTTCCACTCCATGGCGGTGTGAATCCTGCTGCCGCGAACATTCATGCACATTTTCACGTCAACATGTTTCATTTCTCCCGGGTACACATGAGCAGAATCGCTGGGTCCGGCGGTAACTTGTCATCGCGCGCCTGGAGGACCGGCCAGACCGTTCCCCACACCTCCAGGCCAGCATCCTGCCGTGCGACTCCACGGTGGCCGGGGGCGCGACGGGCTGCAAGTGGTCTCTGACCTCCCAGACGGGGTGCGATCCTGGATGGATCCCTTTAACCTTCTGGAGGGGAATGTCCAGGACACTTAGCGGGTTCCCCAAAGCCTCCCTGAGCCTCCAGACCCGCCCTGTTCCACGCTCAGTCCTGCTGACCTGCTCTCGTTGGCCCCACTCAGGATGAGAGGGACAGCCTGGCCCCAGCCCAGTGGCTCAGTCGGTTGGAGCCTCGTCCCGTACACCAAACGCATTTCGGGTTCGATCCCCAGTTGGGGCACATACGGGGAAGCAACCAGTTGATGTTTCTCTCTCACATCGATGTTTTTCTCTCTCTCTCTCAGCAGTAGAGGATTAAAAAAGAATACAGCCTGGTACATGGTGAAGTGTTATATGACACCTGCTTTCTTTTCTCTCTCCTTCCCTGGTGCTCGTCCTTCCGGAACCAGCAAGGAGCACTTCAACAACGTCCCTGACCTGGAGCTCAACCCGATCCGATCCAAAATCGTCCGTGCCTTCTTCGATAACCGGTGGGCCTTTTCCCGTGGCAGGGGACTGTCCTCAGGGGAGCATTTCGCCCTTGTAACTAACGTCTCGCAGCGCTCCTGTGCTCAGAACAGCCCTGGAGCTGGTGCAGGGAGGAAGAGGGAGCTGTTTGGGGTAGGAGCTGTGAGCACAGGTTTGGGTCACACGGTTCTGGGGTCGTAGCTGGGTGACTTGGGTGGCTCACTCAGTCCTTCTAGGCCTCTGTATTAGTCAGCTATGGCTGCGTAACAAATTACCCCAACACTTAGCAATTTGAAACAATGAGTATTGATTCTCTCACCGTTTGTGTGGATCAGGCATCTGGGTGCAAACAAGCTGAGTCCTCGGGCTCAGGGTCAGCTGGGGCTACAGTCATCTGAAGGCTCGACTGGGGGAGGCTGTGCTCCCGAGCTCCCTGTTGGCAGGCGGCATCTCAGGACCTCTCCATAGGGCTACGTGCACGTGGCAGCTGCTGGCTCCCCCAGCTGAGCTGTCCCAATGACAAGGAGGGGGACTGACGGGGCACCCCAGATAGAAGCCACCAGTTTTGGTAACCCAATCTCTCAAGGGACAGGTCACCCCACACTTGGAAAAGGGACTGAGCAGGGGCGTGGGATCATTGGGGGCCACCTGGGAGGCTGCCTCAGTTTTTTCATCTATTGAATGGAGGTAATAACAGCCGCTGCCTTGCAGGGTCTCTGTGAGGGTGCAGAGATGAGCTAAAGCGCTAAGGGCTATCCTGCTTGTTGCTCTGGACTACAGACGGCAAAACTGAGGTTCAGGGAGACGGTGCCCTGGGCTGCCCGAGTCCCAGAGCTGAGGCTCCGGCCAGAGCGCCTCCACCCAGTGCCGTGTTGTTGGAGCTGAAGGACTCACATGACCGGATGGCGGCTCCTGGGGTGTGAGGCTCCGTTGGGCGGCGAGGGTGGGTACGCCCTCCCAGGCCCGACCCCCTGTGTCTGCAGGGCTGGCTGACACAGGAAGAACCGGCAGAAAGAGGAAGGAAGGGATCGGGCCATAAGGACTTCCCTGGCCCGTTTCTAGTAGCGTGAGCCTGACCGGCTCAGCTCTGGTTGCACTGGGGCTGCGAGGCCCGAGCAGGGTGCTGAGCCTCTCGGAGCCTCGCCTGCTCGTGGTGGGGCGTAGGGAGTCCTCAGGCTGCCCCCGAAGACGTGGAGGCCTTCCTCTGGGCTCGTGGGCAGGGCCTGAGGAGAGAGCCACCAGGAGTTCAGCAGGCGAAGCGGAGAAAAGATGCTGCCGGAGAACTGCGCGTGCAGAGGCCCAGCGGCAGGCACGGGCAGTTCGCAGGAGTGCAGAGGGCGCCTGGCTGGCGTGCAGAGGCTGAGCGGGGTGAGCGGGGTGGGAGGGCAGCGCAGCCTTGTGCAGCCCCTATGCCAGCGAGAGGCGTCCTCACTGCAGCTTGGAGCAGCGAGTGGGGGGCACTGATGGGTTTGAAGGTGGGGTGTGGAGCATGAACCAGGTCTGACAAGGAGGCGAGGGAGCACCTCAGGGGGCGCTGGCGTTGGGACTTGCTTTTCCAGAAACACCAGCCGTGCTTCCCAAGACCCTCAGGGACCAGGGCAGTGAACCGAGGGCAAGGTCTGTCCGGACTGCCGGGGGCTCCTCACAGAATCAGCAGAAAGTGCAGGGAAGCAGAAATACCGCTCCAAATCTGCTCCTTTGCAAAAAGAACGAAAGCTGCCCTGTTCCCGTGCTGGGTTGCAGGTTTGGGTGGGGACCCCTGTTCCTCCGTCCACCGGCCCTGGCTCTGGGCGCCCCGTTTAGGAAATGGGGGTGGAGAGCAGGTGTGGCTGGCTCCAGGAGCTGAGTCTGCGTTTCCTTGGCCTCTGCACGCTCATTGCCTTTGGAGACCATGATGTTGTCTCACGTGGGCCTCGCAGGGACGCTAGGAGGGAAGGGACCCGCTCCCCTGGCGAGCGCGAGGGGTGCTCATGGGAGGTAGGTCCCGGTTAATCCTGCGAAGGGCGCCAGGGGGTCTCTCTCTCCGAACAAAAACCAGATGGCGAGGCAGCCTGGTTCCTGACCTCCCCTGAGAAGGACCTAGGCCTGCCTTTCCCGGGGCTGCAGCCGGAGCCGCTCGGGAAGGACGCCTGAGCCAGCCACAGGGAGCCGCGCCGAGGAGCCGGTGCCTGGCTGTTCTCTGCCCTGGGCTGGGCCTGTGCCCCGGCAGCGGGAGCTCCGAGGTCCCGGGACCGTCGGGAGGGCAGTGGGACGCTATCAGATAGAAGATTTTAGGGGAGGCCGGGCTCCCTGCACCTCAGATTTGCATTTCCGCAGCCCGCCTTCCCTGCTCCAGGCTTGGGATCCGTCTCTTTCTGGGAAGTCTCCCGGGGTGGAGAGCTGGCACGAGGGAGATAGGCAGACTGTGGAGGGTGGTCCCACCTCAGGGTCAGTCAGTGGCTGAACGAGAGTAGATGGGTCCCGAAGAGAGAACCACATATTTTCTTTTAAACCCAGGACAGTCACGACCCGAGGGGACCCCAGTAAATCTGAAGCCCTGCCCTCGACGGCTCGTTGTCCCGGGCCAGCTGGAAAGTGCCCCCGGCCAGGACGCACAGGACGTCCTGATGGCACCTCCTGCGGGAGCTGCCCGGCCGGTCCGGTGAGGGCTTGCCGTGGCGGAGGCCCTCCCAGAGCTGTTGTCGCCGGGCCGCCTGGGTGGCCGTGACCACGCCTGCTGTGCGCTCCGAGCCCCACCCAGCACACGCCCTTCCTTCCCCTCAGGAAGGCACACGGACCGGGACAGCGCACACTGCCCGGATTTACTAACACCCGGCGCCGTGTGACCTCTGCCCTGGTAGTGACAGGTTCCTAGAGCCGCCTGGGCTGCCGGGACGCTGCCAGAGAACAGACGTGTCAGGCCCGGGGCCCGGGGCCCGGGGTCTCTGTCCCAGAGGCGCCCAGCCCTGGTCGCCGGAACGCAGCCACAGCCACAGGTGGGGAGTGGCCGTGGCTGGGAGCCAATACCGCTTCACTGGCCGACACTGACGGTGGGATTTCATGTGATTTTCACTTGTGAAGTGCCATCCTTTTGGGTTTCCCCCAACATTCTTCCAACCATTTCGAAACATGAAGACCCTCCGGGTCCCTGAGCTGCGCAAACACAGGCGGCCCCTGGTGCACAGGCACGTGTCCGATGGGCCCGGTGAGCTGCTGCTCTGCTCGGAGCCTCAGTTTCCCCAGGTGCGGGTCCCAGCTCTGTGCCCGCAGCACAGCCAGGAGGCCCTGCGGCCCAGGCCCCGGGTGTGAGCTCTCAGAGACCTCATGGGGGGAGGGCTGCGTGGCACCTCCCAGGCCCCGGGCCCAGAGCAGGCTGTGGGGAAACGGAACCCAAGCTCGGAGGCCATGGAGGGCGGAGTATGTGTCCCAAAGGGCCAAGTTCTCCGCGCTGCGGGGTTTTTAACTCATTTCCAACACGCCTCACTGTTCCCGCAGGAACCTGCGCAAGGGGCCCAGCGGCCTGGCCGACGAGATCAACTTTGAGGACTTCCTAACCATCATGGCCTACTTCCAGCCCATCGACGTCACCATGGACGAGGAGCAGGTGCAGCTGTGCCGGAAGGAGAAGCTGCGATGTGCGCACCCTCCGTGGGCGGGGGCGGGGGTGACGGGCATGGGGAGGTGGGTCCCAGCGACCCCACCACAAAGGGTGGCTCTCCCGCCTCCGAAATGGCCCTGGGGCGGCTCCCCGTGAGCACCCTCAGCAGGGGAGGTCCCGGGCCTAGAAGGGGTTGTAGGTGACGAGCAAGAGCAAGGCCCTGGGTTCAGACGGACCTGGTTCCCGCAGGCCCTCCCACTGGGCGGCCCTGTGACCTTGGCCTGCACGTGCGGATCTGTGCACCCAGGCTGGCTCGGAGGCTGATGGGATGACCGGGCCGTGGAATCCATGGACCTGGGTCCAAAGCCCTGGCTCCCCCTCCCTAACGGTGGCCGAGGCCAAGCACCTTAACTTCCATGAGCTTCCACAGCCCATCTGAGCCTCATGGGGGGGAGTGTGAGGATGAGGGGAGAGGGTGTTTGACCAGGGCCTCTGGCCAGCGCTGGACAGATGCCAGCAAAGGGGGCTCCTGAGCTTGGGGCTCCCTGGGGCCGAGCCCCGAGGGCGGGAGGTGCCTCTGTTGTGGGCGCCAGTGTTGGCAGCAAAGGAACACGTGGATGTCACCAGGAGGAGGCGCTAACGCCCCTCATGCCCACAGTGGGGAGCTCCCATCAGCCAGGGCCCCAGGGCCCGGGCCCTGCTAGGGACAAAACCGTGAAATAACACTGCTTTGTCTCCATGCCAACGATGCTGCCACATCATCCACGCTCAGAGTGCCAGGCATCCTGGGCCCTAACCCGCCCGCTGTCACTCACTGAGCCCTGGCAGCGCCATGAGGGAGATGTTCGCTATTCCCATGTTATAGGTGGGGAAACTGAGGCTCAGAGAGGTTGGGTCACCTGCCCAAGGTCACCCACTAGGCAGCGGCCAGTCTGCCCCCTGGCCTTTGCCCTTGACCCCTATGGCTCTGGCATTTAGGTGTCACTGTTAGGGTCTTTTGCTCAGTGTGAGGTAGGTTAGGAGCTGGGAAGGTTAGGGGGCAGGGCCCGGGCGCCCTCCACCTCCCTGACTGAGCCTTCCCCCTGCCGCCCCAGTTCTGTTCCACATGTATGACTCGGACAGCGACGGCCGCATCACCCTGGAGGAATATCGAAATGTAAAGTATGCTCCTCGCCCGCCCGGCCAGGGCTCCTGGCACCCCCCGCCCTGCGGGGACGGAGGCCCTGGCTCACGTCTCTGCCCGCCTCTGCCCGCCGGCAGGTGGTGGAGGAGCTGCTCTCGGGGAACCCGCACATCGAGAAGGACTCGGCCCGCTCCATCGCCGACGGGGCCATGATGGAGGCGGCCAGCGTCTGCGTGGGGCAGATGGTGAGTGACCGGCCAGGGCGGCCGGCCGGGGGCCTGGAGACCAGCTGTGCGGCCTCTGAGCCACCGGCAGCGGCAGCGCCTGGCACCGCGGCAGGGCCGGGCAGTGGGGAGCGCAGGCTCGCTCTCCTGTGTCTGTCCTGCGGGCTCGGAGGGGATTTGAGGCCCTGAGGTAGGGCCACCTGGTCTGGGGCCCTGAGGAGCTGGGGGGGGGGGTACCTGAAATGTGGGCGAGGGCTCCGCCTTCAGAGCTGCGGCTGCGGAGGGCGGGAGCCCCCAGGCCTCCACTGCTCAGGCCGGGCGGGCCGAGCTGGGGTCGGGGAGGACCCACGGGCATGAGCACCGAGCAGGACACGTGAGCGTGGCTGGGCCACCTGGTGTAGACAGGCCGGCCCCTGCTCAGGGCTGCAGGTCAGCTGTGATGAGCTGGCGGGTTGGAGCCGGCTTCCCACCCCGCGCTCGGCACGTGGCCCGGCGGCGGCCTGCTGGGCCCCCACCCACCGGGGCCAGCCGCACCTTCCCAGTGTGACAACCAAAATGCTGCCAAATGTCCCTGGGGAGGGGGGCCGCGGGGAGGGGGGCCGCGGGGAGGGGAGCCGAGGGGGGGACTAGGGGGAGGGGGGCCGAGGGGGGGGCTAGGGGGAGGGGGGCCGCGGGGAGGGAGGAATCGTCCCCAGCGAAGAGCCATTGGATTTGCGGGTCACGGGGATAAATGCCCAGTGACGTAGTCGCCTCGCGTGCCTGTAGGAGCGGCCGCTGCCCGCGTTCACGCTGCTGTGGGGGTGGAAGCCCCTCTCCGAGGGCGACCACAGCCTGTGCGGGGCCCTTCACATACGCGTCGCGTTGGTTCTTAGCCTCGTTTTTACTGGCGGGGACCGAGGCTCAGGGACACGAGCTCCCGGAATTTGGGGCCGTGATCTCGGCTGTGCTGAGTACGCTCCCTCGTGGGGGGTGGGGCCGTCTCGATGGACTGTTCCCTGGGTGTCGGGGTCCCACTGGGTCCCCTCCCTGCTCCTGTGTTTCGGTCAGCTCCGCTGTACACGCCTTTGTGGCTGAGGGTCACAGCCTGTGTGTGTGTGTGTGTGTGTGTGTGTGTGTGTGTGTGTGTGTGGCGGGGTGGTGGGGGGGGGGCTGTTTCCTGCTGGACCTGCTGTTTGTGCCCCGAGCCTGAGCCCAGGGGCCACCGCAGGCCAGGCCTGCCCCCGGGTGGGGCTGGGGGTTGGTTGGTCTGTATGTTATCTGCCCGCTGCTTGGGCGCCGGCAGGCTCTGGCTTCCGAGGAACCACCCCACGCAGCAGCTTAACTGCCACGGAAAGACTGGGGACCCCGCGGGGAGCGCAGGGATGCCCACCGGTTGTGGGGCCCAGTCCCATGTGACGGAACCACACGCGCCCCTTTCAGCCGCCCCCGGCCCCACTCCGGCTGGTGCGCCGTCTCCACGCCCTTAGGAAGCGCGGCTCGCAGCTGCCGACGGCACAAACCCCGCACAGCCCCCGAGCGGGCCGTGCCCGAGCGCCATCTCCTTAGGCACCCTCCGTGGGCCCTTCACACTCTCCGTGGCGGCGTGGCCAGAGGAGCGGACGAGCTGTGTGCGTGTCAGGGCCGCCGGCCTCTGAGGTCACTGAATGTGTCTGCCCGCGCGGCCCCCACACTCAGGACCCATCACCCCTTTGTGGACGTCAAGGCCTGTCACTGACGGCAGCGGCTTCTTTCTGGAGTGTTCTCTCTGGGGAGGCTTCCTGGGGCTCCAGAGGGGCGTTGCTTGGCTGGGGTCTCAGCCTGGGGTGTTTCCCCGAGCCCCCCTCTCCTCCCTTCCAAGGGTGCCCTGCGGCCTGGCTCGGGCCAGGGCCTTGTCTGTACTTGGCTCTCCTCGCTGCCCCGGGGACAGGGCTTGCCCGCAGGGACAGGACAGCCACTTCTGCCTGGGCCCGTGACGGGCATCTGAGGGCTGGCTGCATTTATAACATTAAAGCAAGTGTGTGTACCAAGTGAAAGGAAGAAACCAGAGGGAGAGCCCTGTCCGCGGGACAAGCGGCCTGGCCCCGGCCCTGGCCGCCCCTGTAAGGGCTGCAGGCAGGCCCGCCGTGGGAGGCTGCAGGCAGTGGTAACGGGACATCGACGTGGTAAGCGCTCGGGACAGCGCCTGGCACGTCGCAGACTTCCTTCAAGACACACGGGACAGCCGAAACCGGTTTGGCTCAGTGGATAGAGCGTCGGCCTGCGGACTGAAAGGTCCCGGGTTCGATTCCGGTCAAGGGCATGTGCCTTGGTTGCGGGCACATCCCCAGTAGGAGGTGAGCAGGAGGCAGCTGATCGATGTTTCTCTCTCATCGATGTTTCTAGCTCTCTATCCCTCTCCCTTCCTCTCTGTAAAAAATAAATAAAATATATTTTAAAAAACAAACAAACAAAAGACACATGGACAGCTTCCAGGGAGGTCCCGAGAGAGAAGCGTCTCCTTGGCCTCCTCCCTCCCCGTCCCGCTCCCTGAGGGAACAAGGCACAGGCAGGCCGTGCCCCTGCTGCTGTCTGGGTCCCTCTGCCGAGGCGAACTGCCCTGGCTTTTCCTCTGTGCCGACCCCCCACGTGGCCGCGTGGGGGTCTGCTTAGCTGGGGGGAGGGCCTGCAGACATCCTGCTCCTGGCTGTGCTGCTTTGTTCCACTGTGTACGTGTCCCTATCGCGTGTACAGGTCGCCCTTTTCTAATGGCTGCACAGTGGCCAGTCCCATGGACAAGTGACGTTTACGTGGCTGGGCATCTGCGATGCAGGCCGGGCTTTCCCATCGCTAAGGGGCCGGGGGAGGTGATGCAGGCCGGGCTTTCCCATCGCTAAGGGGCCGGGGGGAGGTGTCCGGGGGCCTGGAGCCAGAGCTGAGAGCGGCAGCAGAAGGGCCAGGAGCCCAGCTGCCGTCCACGAGGCCCTGTGCCCACAGCGGGCTCACAGCGGGAGGCCAGCACCGCCAGTGCCGGGGCAGGTGAGGCCACCGCCAGACGCTTTCATGGTGACTCACTGGGCACACAGGCCAGCCCTTCGACCCCCTGCTCCTTTCCCCAGTGGCCTGAGCTCGGATCAGCCCAGAACCGGTTCTTATCAATGCTGGGGCGCTGAGGCAGGACCAGGAAGTGTGTGCCCATTGGCGTCCTGCTGGGACCTGGCAGAGGGGGCCGGGTGGGGAAGGAGAGCCCGTGCCTCTCACCCACCCCACCTCCTTTTCCACCCTCGTCCACAGGGTCCCCAACCGCCTACCCTCCCCCTCCAGCCAGTGAAGGGGCCGTCGAATTCAGGGTGACTGGCCTTGAGCTGGAGACAAATAATGCAGAATGACCCTCTTGTGACTTCACCTAAACAGGCCCAACCATGTATGCGCGCGTGCAGTTGTGTGTGTGTGCGTGCGTGCATGTGTGTGCGTGCGCGGGGGGCGGGGCAGAGCCTCCTGAGCCTCCGGTGGCAGCCACTCACCCTGCCTGTGCTCTGTCCCCAGGAGCCTGACCAGGTGTACGAGGGCATCACCTTCGACGACTTCCTGAAGGTGCGTGTCCGGGGAGAGAGAGTCGTGGGTGTGGCTGTGGTGGGACTCGAGGGGGAGCCGGCTGGTCAGGAGGAGACTGGCATCTCTGTGGAAAGGGTCAGGCCTGGGCGTGGCCTTTAAAACAATTTAAACTGGTTTTACTTACATTTTATTGAAAAGTAATAGTCAGCGTGGTCAGAACATTTGGAGGGTACAAGGGTGTACAACGCCACTCCGTCTCTCCCAGGCGAGTCCCTCGCCCCTTCTCAGAGGTGGGGCCAGTGCACCCGGGAAGCAGGGCTCCAGGACGTCCGTGCCCAGACGCGGGACCCACCCGAGTGAAGTCCTGCGCCTGCGGGGCGGCTGCGCTCCCTGGGCCTCCCTGGCGGGCGCTTGCGCTCCCCCTGGTGGACACTCAGGCCTTGCTCATCCTTCCTGCTACACAGGACTCCCAGGTTGGGAGCTGGGACCCCTCGCTGCTCTGACAGGAGATACCCCGTTGCAGGGAGATGAGGCCCCCACCCTCTGACTGGCTCTTTGGCCCTGAGCACCCCAACATCGGGGTCCCCAAGGCCTTTCTGGGGGCTGAGGAAGAGAGGAAGTCGGGGGGACTGTGCATGGAGTGGGGCCGGGCCCTGCTCCCGTCTGCAGCCCTGACCTGGCCCGTCACCAGCACACGCCTGGCCCAGACAAAGGCTGCGAGGAGGCCCGTGGTCTCCTTCGCCTTCCCAGACGCACCACCCAGGGCTGGGCTGGGCGAAGGTAGGAAACCTTCCTTTTTTGCCTGAGAAGCCAGCTTCTTCCCCGAAGGCTGGCCACCGCCAGGCCTCCAGCCGGGTGGGCCTCCCCATCCTGAGCTCCACCAGCTTCCTTGGTGACCCCGTTGCCACCTGCCTTTAGCAGAAACCGTCCTGGTGCCCAAGCATCTTTCCCGGGAACGTCCTGTTCACCCAGCGAGGGCCAGAGCTCTCCCGTGGAACCAGGTGTTTCCTCTGGGCCTCCCCCCACACCCAGGACAGCTGCAGGGCGGGCAGCACGTGGGCATCGTGCATGTGACGGGCAAGAACCGCGCCAAGGCCTTCCTGCGGCTTTGGCTTCCCCGTTTCCAGCCCCCGGCCGTCCCTGGAGACGCTGTGGTGACAGCTTGAGAGTTTGACGTTCTTACATAAGCAGGGAGCCCGTGAGAAGTCACCGCCCACCACATCCCTCCTGCTGTTAGCATCCCTCCCGCCCGCGCTCCATTTGGGGCCCTCTTGGGGGTGGGGGGCGCTGTGTGGCTGAGGAGCTGGCGAGCACCCAGCCGGTGTGGGACTCTGTAGTTGGGGGTGGGGGGAGCGGGGAAGAGGGGGGTCAGGCAGAGCCCGGCCAGGCGGCACTGGGACGGCCTCTCCAGCACCAGGTGTGTGGCCACGGCCCTGGTCTGAGTGGAAAGGACGTTTCCTCTGAGCGGGTCTGTGTAGAACATGGGACAGTTACAAAGACCAGACTGTTGTCACCTTTTAATGAATGACGAAGGCTTACTGAAACCTCACAATGCAGAGCCCTAAAGTTGATAAAACGCTTCTGATGATTCGACACCCCACACCCCAGTCTTCTGTGCTGTGGGGGAGAGGTGGTGGTCTCGGCATTTTATGGGTGCAAAGAAGGTGTAAGGGCGTGACTCAGAGCCTGAGGCGGTGGAGGGATGGGCGTGTGGGTTCCGGACTCAGTTGCCACCTGGGTGACATGTCGGAGAACACGGATGCCAGAGCCAAGCTCACCAGCACAGAGTGGCAGTCCCTGTGGTGGCTTAGCTGGTTGTCCCGCGGGCACATCTCTGATGCCGGCGGGAGGGGGGGGATGGTTCAAGACTTGCCTGGGTCAGTGTGAGGCCCTCATGCTGCTCCGTGCGTTTCAGATCTGGCAGGGGATCGACATCGAGACCAAGATGCACGTCCGCTTCCTTAACATGGAGACCATGGCCCTCTGCCACTGAGCGCCCCCCGTGCAGTCCCCCCGAGGCTGAGCAGCCCCCCCGAAGCCTGAGCAGCAGGGCCAGGCCTACGGCTGCAGCTCATCCCGTCCCCAGGACAGGGCATGGTGTGTGGGACTTTACTGTTTTTATCTCTAATAAAAAAGGAACAGGGTTTGTTAATGAACGAGGCTCTTGTCTGTCCCTTGCCCACACGAGTGGCCAGCCACTGGCTAGCACAGCGGAGACTGAGGAGCAAGCAGCCGAGTTGTGGTCGAAGGCTGGTTCGAGGAGGGGACTTGCTCCTGGTTGGGTTCGTTTTGGTAATGTGTCTGCTGTTCTCCCTGCAGAAGTGCTGGGAATTAAGTCGGGAGGCAGCTCCTTGCTCCCAGGCCTGGGCACTTGGCCGCGGGCTTCCTCAGCGTCGTGGCCGCACATTTAGAGCCTGTGCGGCTGCAGGGCCCGAGCTGGCCTCGTGCTGCTGGGCACCGATGCCAGGTGGCCCCTCCTGGCAGCATGGGGCAGCGGCGGGGCCCAGCACTCGGTCCCCAGCGTCCGTGGCAGCGATGTAGACCTGGCACCGCGGGGGGAGGTGACCGCCCCAGGTAAGCATCTCCCAACGCTCACCTGGTTCGGGATGGCTGTGGGCGGGGGTGAGGAAGCACAGGCGGTGCATGGCAGGTGGGGCCGTGGCCTGAGAGTCAGCAGACGGCTGGCCCGGGTCACGGTTGGGGAGCCGAGATGCCCTGAGCCTCGCCCGGCCGGTACTGACGCCCTGGGCACAGCACTGGGCGGTGGGAGCTGTCGCTGTTTGCATTCCAGGCGTCCTCCTGGCATCGCATTAAGGAGACGCTCGGTTCCTTTACTGACACTTGCTGGGCAGCGCTGTTCCAGCCTTCAAGAAAGTTCTCCTGCGAACTGGCAACAGCTGTTATTTGCATTCTCTAATTTAAAAAAATATATATCTGTATTGATTTCAGAGAGGAAGGGAGAAGGAGAGATAGAAACATCAGTGATGAGAGAGAATCAGTGATCAGGGATCAAGCCGGCAACCCAGGTACATGCCCTGACCTGGAATCAAACTGTGACCTCCTGGTTCATAGGTCAACGCTCAACCACTGAGCCACCACGGCTGGGCTGCATTCTCGAATTTTCAATTCATAGTTTTGACGTAAGTGCGTTACAGTACTTCTGTCACACCCACGCGCTGGGGTTCAGACTGGGAAAGGGACAGCCGGGCGCATGTGGGTCTCTAACCTGTTCTTGTCTGGCCCCAACTTTCCCTTCCCAGGGCCTCACCTTAACCCCATTGGCACACAGAGGCAAATGCGTCGTCTAGGATGAAGCTAATGTCGGCATTATATTAAAAACCAGAACAGAGCAGCAAGGTGAGTTGGAGAGAAGCGGGCAGTGTGGGCCGCAGGAGTCCGAGGGTGGCAGACGCGGCTGACGGAGGCTCCTGCCTGCGTCCTGTTGTCAGAAGCGCTTGGCAGGATGGGGCCGGGCCTTGGAGCCCAGCTGTGCCTGAGGACGCTGGCCTGGGACCCGCCACCACGGTCTCACGCATGCGGACTGCGGCCCCCACACCCTGTGCTGCAGGTGGACGGTCAGGGTAAGTGACGGGGACAGTGTGAAGTCCTGCCCAGGGCTCTGCATCCTAGACTAGCACGTAACTCAACCAACGTTTAGGCATCCTGAGCGGTAGGTCAGGCGAAGGCCTCTGCCTCCTGCCCTCCGGGGCCACACCTGGTGGGAAAGACCAACTGAGAACTAGGAAGAGGGCAGCCGGGCCGTTTCCGAGCGGGGCTGGGGTCTCCTGCTTCCCTGGCTGCTGGGGATCTTGCTGTCGCCCTTGGGTTCTCTGGCTGACAGCAGGGTTCTGGGGTCACCGGACAGCCTGGTGTGGGGGGACCTGGCCCAGGAGGCGTGGTACCCTCCTCATGCCCAGTGAGAGGAACCCGGGGTCAGAGCGGCAGGACCCTGGCAGGGCTACAGCAGGCCTGCATTTGCTGGACGCTCCCAGTTCGCTTGTTTTGTTCTCAACAAAGGCAGCTCATTGATGTAGAGTGTTTTTATAAATAATGCATCTCCCACGGGCCCATGCCCCGAGTTGGAGTTTGGATGTGGGCAGGCATCAAACGCTTTCACAGGGGCCAGGCTTGATGTCTGAAGCTCTGGGCCACTGCTCACCTTAAATGGCTCATTAGCGTGAGATTCCGCACTAGGAGCCCAGGCCATGCTGCTCAGAAGGAAGCTGATTTGCTCTGTGAGCCTGGGCCTTCGCTCACTCGGTCGTTTGGGGAGTGACCAGGGCTGGCTTAGTTGGTACAAACCTCCCAGAAGGGTAGGCTACATCCCCACCGTCTAGTGGGGCTGCTGGCCTTTGATGAACAAGCTGAGGGTTGCTGCTCTGGGCACAGGTCTCGAGGTGCCATCTGGTAGTGTGGAGCGGGCAGGGGCCAGGCGCAGTGGCCTGGAAACGGCTCCTCTTACCTGCGGGACGAGCGGGTGTGCCCAGGAGGGGCCGGCTGGGTGCAGACCCAGTGCGAGTGCAGCAGCCCCTGGCCCCTGGCCGGGGCCCCTCATCGAAGCAGGTGACGTCTGTTCTGAAATGTCCTCTAACACAGCAGGTGAAAGGTCAAACAGATACATGTGTTAGCGCTCCTCCCATCAGGAACTGCAGTGACTAAGAGGAAGTAGGCAGAACTCAATGCAAAGCCAAATATTTGAAGGAAGCTGCTAAGTCAGGGCTTTGCGGGCCTCAGGCTCCAGAGGGAGAAGACGGGGCAGGGCCGGTGCCCAGGTGGAGGGTGAGGTCACTTACCCAGGACTCAGGTGGAAAGCGGGATCTCATCCTACTCTGCCACATCGCCAAGGGGGAAGAGTTACCAGAACTTGGCTTTTGGACCAATACGGCAATTTGACACACCAGCCATTTGGTAGGGTTACAAAAGGGCTGTGTAATGGAAATCTAATAGGAGAGGCCTGGGGGAGGCATTCTGCAGCCACGTTAGACATGAATTATGGATAAGGAAACGGAGTAAGGTTACAGCAGCTTCCAAGTTTGGCCGCACACCCTCTCAGGGAACGAGTTATGGCTGGACTTTAACAAAACAGTTCCATTATCTTCTGGTCCAAGGGACGGGGAAGTTCTCTCTGTGCTTCGCTAATGGGAGTGGGTCCCGTATGGCCCGACCCTGTCACCGAGAGCTGAACCCGTCCCTCCAGCGGCACGGCACGGAGGCGGAGCTGTGCTGCGAGCGCATGGCGGTTCACACAGGCTGCTGCAGTTAAAAATACAAGGGGCCTTGGCAAGGGTTCTGCAAACACCTGCTTTGCAAGCTGTCGTCCCAGTGACCTTGGGGAGGCCTTGGGGACCGAGTGGGAGGGGCTAGGGTGTTAAGCACACTTCCCGGGCATTAGGGTCACCTTTGTCTCTAGGAATTGTGAGCACGCCAGCAGGGGTCCGCGACCGGTGAGTGATCTTGGCCCCGAGGGACAAGTGATGGCGGCACCCGGTGCCGGTCCTCTGACCCGGGCCCGCTGGTGATCTCGTGGGCAGAGACTAGGTCCGGTCTGCACCGCGTGGCTCAGGGGCAGCAGGAAGGCCTCGGGGTGTGCTGGGAAACAGTGTGCAGCCACCCCACCTTGGAGCAGTGTCTCCCAGCAGCGGGAGGAAGAGAAGCTGCGGCAGGACAGGCTCAGCTCCGGGTGGGGCCATTTCCCTTCCTTCCCAGGGAAAGAGAAGCCCCGGGCCGAGCCCTCGAAAGCCGCTGCTGGAAGCCCTCGCTCGACACCGGAGGCTGAGAGGGAGCCGGCGCCACATGGCACCGCGGCAGCAGCTGGAGGGAGTCTGCCACCACACAGAGGCGGCCCGTCCAAGTCGCCGCAGGCCCCTGCACCGCCGCCAGGTGACCATCTGGCCTGGCCGAGGGGTGAGGCGGGCAGGTCTGTGAGGCTCACAGCGTGGTGGCCGGGCAGCCAGCTCTGGAAGCTCAGGCCGCCACAGCTGCTGCCCAAAGCAAAGGCCCCAAGTCAGGGAGGAGGAGGAGGAGGCAGCTCCCACCTGAGCCGCTGTCACGGCCCGGCTGTACTGGCCGGCCACCGGCTCTGGGGAAGCCATTTCTCTGTGACGACGGACAGAGCTGCAGGGGCCAGCGTCTGCCATTTAACTGCAGAGCAGGAAGCACCAGCCCTTCGGGTTGGGTGGGGAGGAAGACTTCATCTTGGGGTCGTCAGCTTTCCCTCTCAGAAAGGCCCCAACTCCCGCGCAGGGAGATGTTTCCTCCTACCAGCTGAGACCCAGTGAGCCAGGGGTTCCCCTTGCCCTGGGCGGGTGATGCTGGGGGTCTTCTAACCACGAACTACTGTCTGGGCACCGGCAGCACCCTCTAGTGGCAGAGTCGCAATTCTCAGGATGCGCTGGTGCACAATTTCACAGGTAGTTTTGTGGGTTCCCTGGCTCCTGGGCTCAGAACCCTGTAGTGGTGGTTCTGAGATAACGACTCAATCGCTCTCGATCGATCGTGGGCGGCAGAAACAGGCCACCGAGCAAGGTGAGAAGTCGGGGCTGGGGGAGATTGGTGGCCAGGGGAGGCAAATCAATTGAGCAATAAAAACATTTTCGAAATTTAATGTTAGAACCAACATAGTAATGAAGCAGAAAGCAGTCATACAACGTTCTGAGACAAGACACAGAGCCTGGAGTCTGGCCCTCGGTCCCTGCAGCACATCCCAGGCCCCTCTTCTGCGGGGAGACAGCAGGGAAGAGCTTGGGAAGCAGAGGTCAGATCCACAACCAGCTCAGAACGGGGGAGCAGCTCCCTGAAAACAGCCCACGGGGAGGAACAGCCCCGGGGGTGAGCGGAGGGGGGACATGGCCATGCCTTTCTCTGCTGCTGGGCAAATAGCGGTTTATAAAGGGACTCTGACCCCACCCGGCCCGTGGCTCCGGGGTATAGTTTACAGCAGAAAACACTTGAGGTGGGCGTGCTGAGAGATGACGGTTTGGGTGACAAACGCTTCTTTGCAAAACCCAGACACTTTCAGGAATGGGAGGGAAGTTATATACAGGTTGGGGGGAGGGGAACCTGTGCTTATAACATTTTACACTGGACCAGCTGTTGCAGTGAATAACAGTAGTTTAAAACTTTTTAATTTTGGTATAATTGTCTGGGTCTGATTTCTTTAAACTGTTCAATTATGTAAAATTGCTGCAAAGCTAGTACGGAGGAATGATCTGGGCGATCAGACTGGGCAGAACTGTTCCTTAAAAGGAAAAATGTTACCCAGTGGCATTAAGACTGAGATGAACACCTTACAGAAGCGAGGGGTCAGAGCCCCGAGCGACAGTGAGGAAATCCCTCCTTTGCCAACTGCAGCGGCTTCACTCCTGAGCTCGTGGGGCTGAAGGAGGCAGAGCCTTCGGACAATGCCGCCTCCCGATCCCGGAGGGCAGGCTGGCGGAGAAGTGACAGTTCCCAGTCACGGCTCCACTGGCTTCCAGTGGACGTGGGACTTTAAGGACGACCTTAAGCAATCGGAACCTTCACCAGCAAAGGTGCTGGGACTCTGATGGCCCGCGGGGCTGGGCCCATTCCACACGCTCGTGTGCGAGCTCCACCGCTGTGGCCACCCCGCTGGTCTAAGCGTGTGGAGGTGAGCCTCCCCGGGGCTGGGTATGGTGCTTTCATGGTCGCTCAGGTCGTTTTGAATTTCCTTCTTCAAAACCAAGTTAAGTCGGAGTGTTTGGAAACCAACAAAAAGCTAAATAACAAAAACATCTGCAGATTCCAATTTTATTGCATTAGGATTCAGGGTGACTGAGGAAGGCCGGCCTGGTCTCAGTCTCTGTGCAACAGGGGCTTTCTTGGTGGCTGTCACTTTCTGCGATGGTCTACGGGTATTTGGGAAGGTACAAAATGGCATCTGTATCTATTGGGTCAACTTGTATATTAGCTAAGTACATCCTTGTGCTTGTTTTTGCTGCTGTGATCTGTTGCTAACTCACTCGAGCATGGTCTTGCTTCTCTGTAGTTGTGTCCCTGTTACTGGGCTATCCTGAAGGTCTAGCAGGTGGCTGCCGCCAACACTGTAAACCAGAGTAAGGCAATGGCTTGCCACTTCATCCTCTGGAAGTGGAAGCTGTTTGTCAAACGGAACAGTTCTCTCGCCTTGGCTTTATCTTAGTGGTTTGACATGACGGTTCCTCCCGTGTAGAATCGCCATCCGTCCCACCTGGAGGATGGCTGTCTATTCGGTGATTATGTAGAAAATATCTGCTTTGTATCACATGTTGTAGATGCAATAATAAGCAAAATAGTCATTAATGAAATAATGGTATAAATATATAATTATAAAAGCTCTGTGGAAAAATACTAACCCCGGTTTGCACTGGTGCGATGCTGTCGGAGAAGCCCACCCGAGTGAACCCCCGATCTCATCTAGGCACCGCCCCGGGGGGAGGACTGGAGGCTGGGCAGTGGGAGCAGGGCCCAGGAGAGCCTTGTTCACAGTGATAAGCCCAGGCCTTAGTGGAGCTGCAGCGTCCAGGAGAGACGGGAACCCGCGGGGGGTGTCACCCCTGCGGCGGGCTGGCTGAGCTGGAGGAGGAGGAGGATGTGGGGGAAGGCGGTATACATGTGAGTCATCAGTGTGTGGTTCCCAAGGCCAGGAGAGAGGGACCAGTGAGGTGCAACACGCCTGACAAGCCCCAGCTGTGCACAGTGGTGGGAGGAAAACAGACGGGGAAAGTGCAGGCAGTTCAGGAAGGTGCGTCACACAAGGACCCCGGGGTTGCTTTCTTCCCCCAAACCTTTGAAACCCGGAGCAGAGGTCCTCTGTTGTTCTTTCCATTTCTCATTGTCCCCTAAGTACTGTCGTAGGGGAAGGCGAGCGCGAGGTCATAGCTGTTCCCCGCCGTGGTGTCGCAGGACGAGCGGCAGGCGGGAAGAGCACTCTGCAAGGCCAGCCGGTCCACTGCGAACTCGTAGGCGTGGACCAGCCCCCGGTGCCTAGAGGGAGCACAGAGAGGGCCGTCCTAGCAGATCTGCCCTTTGGGCACAGTGTGCCGGACACTCAGGATCCG
Source organism: Cnephaeus nilssonii (assembly GCF_951640355.1). Taxonomy (NCBI): domain Eukaryota; kingdom Metazoa; phylum Chordata; class Mammalia; order Chiroptera; family Vespertilionidae; genus Cnephaeus; species Cnephaeus nilssonii. The sequence continues at coordinate 6,862,362 of NC_137093.1, forward strand.
GGGACTAGAGGTAAACGGGTAGGTAAGTGCCAGGAGGAGAGGCCCCTGGCCTCAGGCTGCTCAGAAGCCAGGCCAAGAAGAAGCACCCGAGCCTCGTGCATGGGGTGAGGAGGGAGGGGTCTCCCTTGTGTGGCAGCTGAGTCACCCAGCCGACCCCGCAGGAGGACTTAACTCAGAAGCCGTGACTAGGACTCTAACCTGCAGGTCCCTAAGCCCTGTGTCTCGGCTTCTCTGTGTCCCCACCCATGCAGCCATCCTGCAGCAGCAGTGAGATATTGTGGGGAAAACACTTACAACGGGCACGTAGCACATTATTTGCTAATATCACTCACCCTATTGCATCGATAGTTGCCTGTGCCTGAGGGTACACCCCGTAGGGAGTAGTGGGGCATGGGGGTTCTAGTCTAAGCTCAAACATAACTGTCTTTTCTGCACATCCAGACCACAGCAGCCGAGCCCACTGACCTCCTGTGCGTGGCAAAGCTGTCCGGGTCGGCACTGCGCACCACCCGCTCGCAGGGCACGTTGGCCGTGATGAGGCTGTGGCTGGTGAAGGAGAGGTGGCGGACGGGGTGTCTGGAACACAAGGGGAGAGCGCGCTGGTAAAGGCAAGTCATCGGAAACTGAGCATGTCCTGCATTGGCTGCCAGTCTTGGAAGTTGAGGACTACAGGGACCCTAGAACCCTCTAAGCCAGGCATTCCTTTTACAGTGGACACCACCCTGGGCGCTGTCTCGCCTTCGTTCCCAAAGTTAGAGCCAGGCCCACTCTGTAAACAAGTCTGAATGCCCCCAACAACGGGGTGTTTTGGACATAAAGGGTAAACTCAGCAGCATGCAGGCGAGAGCACCCCAGGCTGGCTGGTGTTGGACCAGTCACTCCAGCTATCCGAGCCAAGCCCATCTGCAGGCATGGGAACCATAAAAGGCCCCGTAGTCCTAAAGTCAGGGGGCTCCATGTGACACAGGTGGTCTGGGTTGTAAACGCACATTCAGACAATCTTGGAATGAAATGGCTTGAAATCTATGTACAAAGTTTTGTTCATCCTAAAACCTTTTCATTGCTACTATGGTCACAGCACTGAGCCAGGAGACCCAGGATGAAAAATGTCCAGTGCAAGCAGAGACCTGGCATCAGAGATGCCCGCCTGGTCAAGGTAAGACATACCGGGGGGTTGGGGGGCAGGAGCAGTGGGTGGGAGTGTTAGTTGCCTTTTGGCACCACTCCTAGAGCATGAGATGGTACAGGGCACACAGATGGGACCCAGGGTCCAGCACTCAGGGGGAGGAGACCACGGCTGACAGGCCCTCTCGGAAGGCACAGGAGCGGGGGTCACAGGCTTCCTGGTTAGAGCAGAGGATTCTCTCGTGGATAAAGGGAGTCTGAGCCCAGTGAGGCAGGAGGAATGGAGAGAAAGGACGGGTGTGAGCAGGACTCCAGGAGAAGGCAGAGGTGGGGCAGAACAGGCACCTGACCACGCGCCAGCTGGACAGAGCTCAGAGGAGCATCACAGCAGCAGTGGCAGGTGCCTGCTAACAGTGACCTGATGAGGGACAAGCCACTAACCGGTGGCAGAACTGGGTGTGCATTTACAGACGACCAGGACAACAGTGCTGGGAAGACCTTACTTAGCCGGCTTCACCAGCACTGCTCACCCGAGAGCATGCAGCTTCTCGGTGAGAGAATGAGGCCTGGAGTACAGACCTGGTGAGCTGCACGCGGGGGAGGCAGTGCTGGAGCCAGCTCTAAACTCTTAAAAGGGATTCCAGTGGGTGGGAGTGTTAGTTGCCTTTTGGCACCACCTGGTGGCAGCTCAGTGCATCACCACAGAAGTCAGAAAAGGGCCTATGGGAGGGCTTGCCCAGTCGGCGGCAGGTCACCCAGGGCTCTAGTCTGTGAAAGCTGCTGCTGGAGCACTCGCTAGCACTGCCCTCCAAGGAAGAAACCACATTCTTCTTTTAAGCTGGCCCTTCTTGTACTCAGAATGAAGACTGTGCTGCCTGCTTGTGGGCCTAGTTTATCATGGTTTGCACTAGAGGGGGAACAAAGCTCAGCTCACAATTGCAGGCTGTGGCCTTTCCTCCCACCTGCCTCAGAAGCAGAGTGGATGGGGTGAGCTGACCCCTGCTCCAAAGGTCAGGAGCAAGCTGTAAGCAAGCATGTCAAACTCAAAGGCTAACACGGGCCAAATAAACGAGGCATGCGGCCTGCTGGCCGCGAGTTTGACATGCTTGCTGTTACGTGTTTAACCAGTTAGGCTCCACTCATGTAAACATACCTACACCTGTGAAGCCATCGGCCTGTGCTTGAGTGGTACCTGTTTAACTTGAATATTCGAGTTAAAGGCCGACTCTGCGCCTAGTCCAAGCCTGAATCCATCCAGTCCTAAGTGCCCTTCTACACCGGGGAAGGAAGTCCAAGGAATGGGCAGGACATGTCCTGCTGCTGAGACTCTGAGTGGAGGGAGGTGGGAATGAATTAGGGCAGTTTTCACAATGGGAGAGAGGAAATGCCTCTCGACTGACCGTGACCGGCTCCACTCCTCAGCCTGAACTTCCTTGGTTGAAAATGGAGATGACAGCAGCTGGCTCCTGGGGTTACGGTGAGGACTGTAAGCCCCAGACGCACTGAGCACAATGCCTGGCTCGGAGGGTGACTAGTGTCATCATTACTGTTAGCACTACAGGTGCCGAGAAGCAGCCTTACCTGGAATGCACCTCCCACAGCTTCTGGTTCATCCGATAGTCCCACACGGAGACCAGGCCCTCCTCGCCTCCACTGACAACTTTCCAGTCGTCCATCTGCACTGCGGAGACGCCAAGCTGGTGTGCAGAGAGCGACAGGGCGATCTTGTTGGTGCGGAGGTCATGGATCCTCACCCTGGAAGGCCCAAGATGAGCAGAGGTAAGAGTTAAAGCCTGAAATGACAAACCCCTCCTGGGTTGTGCTGGGGTCTAGGCACAACAGTCCTATGAAGACAAAAACCATAAAAAAAACCCCGGTGGTTGCAAACATCTAAACATGCTATAAAATGTTATCTCCTTGGTACGCTGTCATACAGAGGAGGCCCAGACGCAACAGACATGAACTAGTGAAGAGCCCACAACTGCTTAGTTGGAAGGATTTAAAGGCACACAGAACAAGACAGACTCAGCACCAGTCCGGTGGTTGCCCGGTCACTCACTCCAGCTGCTCAACAGGGAGACACCTGCCCTGGGTGCTCGTCCCCCGAGGGAAGATGAGCTCTGACTGCGCCTCCACATGGGCACCGGCTGCCCGAGGGGTAAGTCTGACTCTCAGCACGGCAATTCTGCTTGTGGTGCGGTACTCTTACGGGCAAGAGGTAATCGGTTACGCTTGTCTGCCACCCGAACCCTTACCTGGTTGAGAAAAAGAACATTTTACTCAACTCTGTCCATCACCATCTTGCTGAAATGTGGGAAGGGAACACCTACAGTTGAGCAAGTGTAACAGAATCGTGAGAATGACTGCCCAGTGCCCACATACTCTTACCTAATCTGAATTTCTCCCTGCCCCTCACCTGAGGATATGCTTTTTATTGATTTTAGAGAGAGAGAAACATGGATCAGTTGCCTCCCGTACTTGCTTCAAGCAGGGATTGAACCCACCACCTTTCAGTGTACAGGACAACGTTCAGCCAACTGAGCCACACCGGCCAGGGCAATCATGTGAATTCTTACAGAGGTTCTCTTCCACATCAGGATAAATTAGAGACAGAAATCTCCACTAGAAACCCCAACATACTTAGCTTCTGAAATCAGCCACAAGAGCTACCACTGAAGGAGACAAAATGTGTGTACAAGGACCCCATGCTGTAACTCACCTAGTGGGGCGCTGGGCAAACAGAATGCTAGCCTGGCCCACGTGACCAATGCATGTGTTTGACACCAAAACTGTGGTGAGAAGGGATGACCTGAGACATGTCCTACACTCTCGGTTATATGAGAACACACACACAAATCTGTTATTTGAACTGAAAGTTCTATACCTAGCTTACCTACCAAATGTGAAGGCAAAATTGAAAGGCTTTTGTTTTTGTTTTCTTTTAACAGAAAAGGACTCAGTGAGCAACCTGTAGCTGTTCTGAAAGAAAGTGCTGCAGCAAATCCCGGAGGACTGTGAGGAGCCAACACACAGGCCACGCGGTGACGCACAGAACCAACACTGAGCAGAGCATAAGAGGACAGCCGGCTTCAGTAAGACCGAACGTGTCTGCCGGTCAGCAGATACACACAGAGCAAACCCACCTGGAAGAGTTCAAACGGGTCAAAAAGCAAAACTCAGTATATGCTACACACAAATGCCATGTTTGCAGGTGCAAGGGAGAGGTAGTATATGCTACACACAAATGCCATGTTTGCAGGTGCAAGGGAGAGGTAGTATATGCTACACACAAATGCCATGTTTGTAGGTGCAAGGGAGAGGTAGTAATGTTAATACCAGAAAGGGATTTCAGAGCACAAAGATGAGATGAGAGTACTTTAGAATGATGAAGGGTACAATTCACTCAATGTTCACTAAAACTTGCCTGGAAAAACAACCCAGAAAATCTCATGGACCTAACTGTTTAATTTGAGTTCTTTGGTCTTTATAATCTATTCAGGTTTTCTATTTAATTGTTTAACATTTTGCACTCGGATGTCGAGTGTGACTCGACATGGTTAGCACTAGAATAAAGGAATCGAGAAAAAAGCAAGCGAGTGCAAAGGGTTAAATCTCCAAATTTGAAGATATGGATGAATACATGACTTTCCAAGAATGACCAAAACTGACCTCTGGGGCAGATGATCCCAACAGAAGTAACAGAGAGCAAACTGGGACAGCTGTCCCCGCACAGAGAACCTGGCCTGCCGGGAGGAGCAGCCCCGGGCTGTGGCCCTGCCCCGCAGGAGAAGAGGGAAGCTTCCAAACCTACATAAAGCCAGCGTTCTCTTCCAAGAAACCCGCGAGGAGAGCACGCGGGAAGGCAGCAATCGATCGGTATCAAGGCTAAGACCTGAATGAAATATTAACTAACAGAATCCATCCAACTCCTGTTAGACAATTCACCTACTATTGTAGCAAACAAGAAAAACACACGGCCACTCCCATGGGTGCTGAAACAAAATCTGATGAAATAAAACATTTATTCCTAATAAAAAGTCTTTAAAAAATAGTGACCTATACTTTTACCACTGATATTTCACATTGTTTTTGAAAATTGGATATAATTAAAGGAAAGAAAATGAGGTGGGAATTTACCACTAGAGATAGCAATCCAGTAATACTTGAGAATCAAATGCAAATTAATGTCAAAAATAACAGCTGTATCTTTTGTACCAACAACAACTAGCTTTAAAAATGTAATCAGAGATCCCATTTATAATAGCAATTAAAGGCAAAATACCCTATAACTTTTAGAGTTCTATTTTAGAGTTCTACCATATACATTATACCGAAATAAATTATAGAAGGCTCAAGAGTCAACATAATTAAACTCTAAATAGTCAGAACAGAAAAGGCCTTTCTAAATATAAAAAATCTGGAACTGAAAAAGAAAAATATTGATAACTGTATATAAAGTATTTAAGTTTTTCCCACATGGGAGAAAAAAAATAAGGCAAAATAATCAAGTGGGGAAAAGGTTGGTAACAGAGCCCAGCTGGGTGTGGCTCAGCGGTTGAGCGTCGACTCAGGAACCAAGAGGTCACCGGTTCGATTCCCAGTCAGGGCATATGCCCAGGTTGCCAGCTCGATCCCCAGTGGGGGGCGTGCAGGAGGCAGCCAATCAATGATTCTCTCTCATCATTGATGTTTCTATCTCTCTCCCTCTCCCTTCCTCTCTGCAATCAATAAAAACTATATTAAAAAAAAAAAAGGTTGGTAACAGAGAGGGCTGGCTAATGCCTTCAAATTGATCGTAAAGATTGACAACCCAAAAGTAGCAGGAGAGAAAAGAAAAAACAGTTCACAGAAAAAGAAATACTAATGGTTTTTAAGCATGTGTCATATGTTCTAGTTCACTGGTGACGAGAGAAATTAGGAAATAAAACTAATGCAATGCACCACTTGTCCCCTATCACCCAGCAAAGATAAAGCTTGGCAGAACGCTCTGAGCCCCTCGGTGCTGTGAGACCTGGGAGGCAGGTGCTTATGTGTGGCTGATGTGAGCATAAATCCCTCTTTGGACAGTGACTTGGTAATACCCAACAAAATAAAAAATACACTATTGACCTAGCAGTTCTGCTTCTAAGAATTCAGGATATATCGCATGTGTACAAATGCACACACATACAAGGCATACAAGGCCATTGGCCACAGCACTGTTTTTAGTAGCAAAAAATGGGGCTTCTGTTTCAGGCAACTTGTTGACCCACTCACTGAAAATCCCTTAATACCGCTGGATATCCTTTTAAATGCACCACTGAGCTCACAAAATCAGCGCCTTCCCCAGGGCTCGAGCTGAGAACCAGCCTGGAGAGCTGGAGCTGCCGTGCCAGGGTCCTGTGTGCATGTGTGGTGGGCTGAGGCTGCTGGCAGGTGCCAATCTCAGGAGCCAATGGGTTTGGATCTTACCTGGACACAGGCCCACCCGGGGAGAGGGTGGGAGTATTGAGATTCCTGCTTTATAAAAATGCCAAAGTAACCTACAAATGAAAATACAGTCCCTGAAATTAATCGGCTGGAAGAGTTTATGAATTAGAGGATACATCTGAAAAATTACCTAGAATGCAGAACAGAAACTAAACAGGTGAACAATGTGAATGAGGGGTTAAGAGGAAGAATAGAAGGGAACAGTTCAGCATGTGTTCAAAAGAAGTTCCAGAAGGAAAAAATAGTGTGTGTGTGTAGCAAAGAAGCAATATTCAAATAGTTAACGGCTAATGTTTCCCGAATCAATGACAGTGATGAATACTCATACTTCATGAGCCGTAATCAAAATAAACAAATACTACCTAAGAGTATCATAAAGTAGGAATATGCAAAAGTCTAGAAGAGGTCTTAAAAGCAACCTAAGAAAAAAGACATTCCCTACTAAGGAATGACCATTAGGACGACGGGGAAAACTAGAAACATTTAAGTCCTCATGCATTTGGATGGCACGATTAACTTGCTCCCTCAATGGAGTGCGAGCTAAAGCAGTCACGGTGCATCTGGACAGTGGAGCCTGTGCAGCCACTGGAGAGTGAGACAGATCTAGGAACACCGACAGGCAGCCGTCACCAAAACACGGCTCTACGTCCAACCACGGCCCGCGTGTGACAGGAGGGTATATGCTGTGCACATGCAGTCGCTCCTTGGAAAAGGCTCACTGTTCCCAGAAGACCGACTCTTCCTATTTATGCCTCTGTGCTTTTAAAATATATATTTCTATTAATTTCAGAGAGGAAGGGAGAGGGAGAGATAGAAACATCAATGACGAGAGAGAATCACTGGTCAGCTGCCTCCTGCACGCCCCACACTGGGGATTGAGCCTGCAACCTGGGCATGTGCCCTGACCAGGAATCAAACTGTGACCTCCTGGTTCATAGGGTGACGCTAAACCATTGATCCATGCCGGCCGGGTGCCTCTGTGCTTTTTAATTCAAGTCTGAATGTACAGGTTACCTGTTTAAGTAAAACTGAAAAAATTTAAAGAGAAAATTCTGGAAGGACATACTCAAATTGGTAGCAGTTACCTGGGGAAGAGGGCAATTAAGAATGAGGGGGGAAAGGCAGCTTTTACTTTTTCTTCTAGACACTGCATGTTGTTTGAAGAAACAAGAACTCATTCGTGACTGGAACGGGCACCCTGAGGTACGGCCACGCGGTTTAAGCTGGGTGGGGCGTGCACAGGCATTCCTTACTCTACACTACACATCCCTCACCCTCCCAAGTGTACACTCTGCTTCAAATATAGATGTCTCAGAGCACAGAGGAGATGCATGAATTCTTCCTGGGTAGGACATGCAACCAGCTAGGTGACACATACCAATGGCGACCCCTATTACTCCAGCATGCCCTTCAATCCCCCACTTCCCAGTGAGGGAGCTGGGCCTCCAGGGATGCAGGAGAACGTGCAAGGCCCTGGTGGGTGAGAAAGGGCAGGAAGGTGTCAGCACCGTAGAAGGAGCTTTGCCTGCAGCAACTGCAGCTGAACTGCTTGCTAATGGGGACCTGAGAGGGGCAGGGATAGGAAAAATTTAGCCCAAATACTTTTCAGCACATATCTGGTTAATAAGGGTCTACTTTGCCGTGGTGATTTTCATAAAGAGCCCCTCTGTTGAATATTTATGCTCTATAATTTACAGTTTGGCTGTTAAGGAGACAAAGGCAAACACAAATTTGGTCCAGAAGTTCAAAGTTTGCCATCTGTTTTCCTATTGTATTTAGATACCAGCACGGATGGCTCCAAACAAAACAAACAAATATACCAAAAGATACAACATTTGCGTATTGTGTATCACCAAGGAAACAAAAATGGGCCAAAACAGACTTGAACTTCTCCCCACAGGGAAAAAGGAAAAGCATTTACATGACATCTCCTTGGAGAGGCCTCACTCTGGCCTCTTGTCGCCAGATAGCAAACACCACAGCGTGCGAGGTCCACACAAGCCGTTCAAATTCACATGCAGGGTCCGCTGTCTGCCTCGAACAGCTGACCGTGCGCGGCACCAATGCGAACAGCAGCGCACCTTGGCAAAGCCCGGTCCTCAGCACTCAAATCAAATACTCGGCGCTGGGAACAGGTAGCACAGCAAACGGGCACCAATCTATGCCAAGACGACTGATTCCAGGGACAAAAAGAAGCCAATGGTAGGTACCGAGTCCCTATCTAGCGCGTATTTCATCAACTTTGCCCGCTGAAAAGAAAAGTAATTGGTCAGAAAGCGGTAATTGTATTATGTTTAATATTCATGGTTGGATCTGGAGGGCTGTTCCAGCACTCCCCCTCCAGCCCCTCTCTAATGAAAACCGCACCATAGGAGTCGGCTCTAGCCCGCCAATTAAAACAAAAGACACCAGAACCTTCCAAAGCCTCCAACAGAGGAGCATCCATCTGATGGGCAGGAAAACGTGCTGGAACGGAGAGGGAGGCACGCTCTGGTTGGTCCTGTGCTAAGAGCTTTGAATAACTTATTACAACACTTGCAGATGGAGCAAATGCAACATGCACGCCCCACGCTCGCTCGCTCTAACAGCAGGCAGCAGGGCCAGAGCACACCGCAACTTTGTATTTGTCAGGGCAAGAAGTGAGCGCTGAGACTCTTTAATTGGGGGTCACAACTCAGGGCTCGCTTCCCATTGCTTTAGATTAAATAATCCCACGTAATAATAAAGCAAGCTGTACTAGATGGCAAAGATGAAGACTATTCCGACTCAGCTCAGCAGTTTCATTAAGAAGGACCTGCCCTTCAGCTATATTTCTATCCAGAAAATAAAGGGAACAAGCAAGAGGCATTAAAATGTAGGCTTTTAAAAAAATGACCAAATTAATAAAGAAAACTAGTATTTAAAAAAATCAATACATGATTCTGTTTTGTTTCATTGAACCTGGGCTATTAAAGAGGATTTTAAATATAACCTTTATATACCAAAATCAATAGCTTTATCTAGATAATACTGGTGATGGCCTTTAGTAAATGATTCACTTGAAACAGCAACTAGAAAAATGGCCCAGTTTGATCCAATGAGGCTATGCTGAGAGCTCTCTGCTTTCAAGCTGCGCCTCTGAAGTCTCCAGTTCTCCGTATCTTGCCCACAAAGAGCAATAGGCCCATCGGACTCATCACTCCACCGTCCTGGGCCTGTCTCCTCAGCCAGGTCAACAGGAGAGAGCTCTGCTTGGCCGTACCGTCTGCGGCCCCTAACAAGCCCGCCCAGGTTTTACCTCTAGACACAATGATGTAGGAAACACCAAAATAATAGGGCACAGGACCCCAAATTGGAAACACGGGAACATTCCATTTACTTTCATTTCTTTTTAAATTTTAATCAGATGAGTATACCTTGAATAACCCCTCTATTTTATGGTCAACTGATTTTCAACAATAGTGCCAAGACAATTCAATGGGGAAGGAATAGTCCTTTCAACAGATGATGCTGGGACAATTAGTTATCCACATGCAAAAGAATGAGGTTGGACTCCCACCTCACACCATATACAAAAATTAACTCCAAATGCATTGTGCCCTCACTATAACAGCCAAAAGTACAAAAATGCTTTGAAGAAAAAACAGGAGTAAATCTTTGTGACTCTGGGCTAGTAAATGACTTCTTCACTATAATACCAATAGCACAAGTAACAAAGAAAAAAGAATGACCTGAACTTCATCAAAATAAAAACCTGTGTGCTTCAAAGAACACCATCAAGAGAATAAAAAGACAACCCACAGAATGGGAGGACGTATTTACAAATGCTATCTGAGAAGGGACAGGTATCCGGAATACATAAAGAACTCTTATAACTCAGTAAGAGTTATAACCCAATCTAAAAAATGGGCCAACGATCTGAGTACACATTTATCCAAAGAGGTGCTCAGCGTCAGGAGAATGAAAACTAAAACCAATGGTTCTTGACTTTCTCCGTCTGACTTATTTCACTTTTCATGACTGAAAGAGACTTGACTTTGGGTGGTGAATGCACAATGCAATATACAGGTGATGTATTATAGACTGTACACTTGAAACTTATATAATCTTATTAACCAAGGTCACCCCAATAAATTTAATAAAAAAATTTAAAAACCACAATGAGATATCACTTCACCCATTAGAACAGCTGCCATCAGAACAATGGCACATATTGCTGAGGAGGTGGAGAAATTTCAACAGCCACTTAGAAAAAGTCTGGCAATTCCTCAAGTTGTTAAACACAGAGTTACCAAATAAGCCCGCAATTCCATTCATAAGTATATATCCAAGAGAACAGAAAACATGTATCTACACAAAATGTGTACTTGAATGGTAACCGCAGCATACATAATAGTAAAAAAAAAAGAAAACCACCCAAATGCCCATTAACTGACGAATGAATGAATAACTGTGGTATATTCGTACAAGGGAATAGCATTTGGCTGTAAAAAGGAAGGGGGTAGTGACTCATGCTACAAGTTTATCTTATAAACATGCCAAGTGGAAGAAGACAGTCACAAAAGGTGACATGTATATGATTCCATTTATGTTATATATGAAGTGTTCAAAACAGATCCACAGAGACAGAAAGTAGATAGTGGCTGCCTAGAGCTGGAGGGATAGGGTGGGGATGAAGAGTGACTACTAATGAATACGAGGTTTATGTAAAGTGATGAAAATGTTCTAAAATTAACTTGGTGATGGTTGCACAACCTTGTGAACTTTACACTGAATTGCACAATTTAAATTGATGAATTGTAGGTATGAAATTTTCTCTCAATAAAGCTGCTAAATTTTTAAAAAATAATCTTGAGATGTCCTAGTTGGTTTGGCTCAGTGGATAGAGCATCGGCCTGTAGACTGAAGGGTCCCAGGTTCGATTCCAGTCAAGGGCACATGCCTAGGTTCAGGCTCAATCCCAGTGTAGGGTGTGCAGGGGCAGCTGATCGATGGTTCTCTCTCATCATTGATGCTTCCATCTCTCTCTCCCTCTCCCTTCCCCTCTGAAATCAATCTACACTAATAAAAAAGAAAGATGCAAATTGACCGTGCCTTCATGACACCCACCAGCCAGTCAGGAGTATGCAAATTAACCCAACAAAGATGGTGGGTTAATTTGCATACACAGGCACCAAGCAGCTGGGGGCGGGACACTTGCGTCTAGCTGCTCTGGGCCTCTGGGCAGTGTGGGAAGGCGGAAAGGCAGCTCTGGGCTGGAGCAAAGGCAGAAAGGCGGCTCCAGCTGGAGCAAAGGTGGTGATGGCAGCCAGGGGAAGGAAGGCCCATTCTTGCACAAAACTTCGTGCACTGGGCCTCTAGTAAAAATATATTTTAAAAAATAATCTTGAGATTATGGAGAAAAAGCAGTGGGATTTGTTGGTTCAGTGAATGCTGCCTTGGCAACCCACTAACAACCTGACATATGCCCTTACCCCCAACTCTTATCTGATTCTTCCCAGCAGAACACTGATAAGCTTCTCCATTCTAGACCCAGAGTGAGAAAGAAGGAGCAGATCAGAGAGGAGAAGACTGAGGGCCACAGGATGGGGAGGGGCCTTCTTTAACAAAGCCTCTACTGCCGAACACAGCATTTAATGAAATCGTTTAAAAGAGAGAGTTCTGATGCTGGCCAAGATGCAGTGAGCCCAACACTGCCTCTGACCTCTGCTGACTGCAACCACAACCCCTGCACAAAACACAAAAAGCCAGTCCCGAGGACTCTGGGGAGTTAAGTAAAGACGGTGCATTGTGGAGGAAGTGGCCAGGTGGGCAAAAGGTTTCCCATTTTCCCTTTTCTCTCACAGCCTCGAGCTGGGGATGAGCTCCAGTTCAGAGCCGTGTGGTGCTGCAGGAGCTAAAACGCTAAAAGAAACTTCATTGTGAAGAACCAAGAAAGGGGGCCCTGCAGCCCAAACAATGTGCCATAGAGCTGCATGGTGGTAGCAATGAAGGCAGGGAAAACTGAGAGAAACCCAACTACTGATCACAGGCCCAGAGGAAGGAGCCCTGGAGGCTGGGAAGTACAGGGATGAAGAGGGGACCTGGAGAAGGGGGCCCATCTCTGTATGACCCCCAGAAACCCCAGGCTCCTCCCTAGCTGTGCAGGACAGCCCCAACGCAGCACAGCAGAGGTCCTGAGGACTCCACTATTCTGCCCTGCTGCCATCTCAGACTAACCCGCGTGGCACATGTGCCCACAGCTAGAGGGGCATGGCAAAGGCTTTGGAAACTGAACGGACACTGGAATCACCACCCACTGAAGGCAAGACAGAACCTGCAGTCTGTACCTAACCAGGTGCCTGCCTGCCTTTAAATAAATAAAAAATCTCAACAGTCGCCAGAGGATTACATAACAGAATCCAAAGTGGGCAGGAACTAACATTCGAAATGTCCAGGGTGCAACCCAAAATTACCTGACATACCCACCCTTCCCCCCCCCCAAAAAAACAGAAAAATGTGACCCATTCTCAAAGGGAAAAACAACTAACAGATGTCAACTCTAAAACAACCCAGATTTGGGTAATCATTAATAACTTTAAAGCAGCTATTGTAACTATATTCCATGAGGTAAAAGTCAAATGGTGCCCCGCTGCTGTTGCTCAGTGGTTGAGTATCAACTATGAACCAAAGAGGTCACAGGTTCAATTCCCAGTCAGGGCACATGCCCGGGTTACAGGCTCGATCCCCAGTAAGGGGTGTGCAGGAGGCAGCCAATCGATGATTCTCTCTCTCTCTCTCCCCCTTTTTCTCTAAAAAAATCAATAAAAACATGTGTTTTTAAAAAGGTAAAATGTTAAGAAAGACTGACATTTGTAGCAGAGAAATAGAAACTATGAAAAAGAACTGAATGGACATTTTGGAACTCAAAAATACAAAATCTGAAATAAAAGTCACCGATGAGCTCATCAGCAGAATGGATATGACAGAGGAAGAGCCAGTGAACCTAAAATTACACAACAGATATCATGTGACCTGAAGAAGTGAAGCTGGGAAAGCAGTGAGCAGAGCTTCCGTGATCTGTGGGACAGTATTAAAAGGTCTAAATCTGCATCCCCCACCTCTCACCAAAAAAAAGAACCTCCTTGCAAGTTCCACCCGTGTTTGCAAACTAACTCAAGCTGATTTCCTTATTTTAATGAAAAACTATTTTTGTCTTAATCTGGGACAGTTTTATGCATCTTTAGAGCCCATTCTCGAGTTATTTATAAAGTACTAAGAGAATGCACTGGAAATTCAGTTTTTTAAGAAAATGGAGGGTCCAGGTTTTTAAAAATTGCATTAGTCATTAAGTAACAGTATAGGATGTAGTTCTTTTCATAGTATCTGACCCCTTCCTTCCACTTTTGAATAAAACATAAGCTGTGCAAGCAAGGGTGTGCCTCTCTAATGAGCTCCTACTCATAGCTATTAAGCCTTTGAGGGGGAAAACCTCACGGTATTTTCCTGTACTACATTTAAAAGTTTAGATTCTTTATTCCTTCCTTTTTCCAGATGTACAATGTTTAACCCTTGTGTTTCAAATTCATATCGCTTACCCTGCTACTCAGACTCATAGGAATAATTCTCCGTATGATGGTGAGACTCGGACATACTCTGGTCAAACAGCTGGCACACAGTGGTAGGACTGCCCTGACTGAGGGCCACTTAGGATGGCCCCCTCCCCAACTCCAAGTCACTAGAACAGAGACAGAGGTTTTAAAAAATAACATTGGTTTACTAATAAAATGGGCTTAACGTGATCAAGCCTGGACTGCAAGATGACCATGAACCCCGCACACTGAGCGTTAGCTCTTCCCTGGCCATGGTCGCATGAGCAGGCAGCCTGCTCCAGAGTTAAGTCAGCTTTGCTTAACTCTGGAGTATGTGTGTATATACACTTTAATTGATAAGTCAATTTTCACTCCTTTTTAAGTTTAACTGATTTGAACAAAGAAAATTTATCCTAAAGTGCACTAGACTTTTTTTTATGGGGACACATAAAAGATAAAGTTTACGGTAGCGGTTGCTGAATTAAAGGCACACAACTACCTAACAAAATGATTCTTGATGTTTGTGATTCCATAGCTTCACTTATCAGCAGTGCCTGGACCAATCAGTTTGAAAACAGGCATTGACAAAAAAATTATTCATTCTTGGATTCCTTTAATTTTTGAAAATGAACAGTGACTTTATAATCATTCAAAGTGTGTGTACATCTTTGGGACACGCTGTATACACTGGGTATGTGCTGCTCGGACTACCTGGCAGCCGGGGTGGAGCTGACGGTGGTCCCGACAGCCTGGCTTGCCCGTCCTCTAGAGCTGACTTCCGGGAGTCTGGCTGTGGCTGCCACCTAAGCGGCCACGCTGTAAACCTAACCTACAAGCCCCACCCTCCCGCTTGGACGCCCCAGCGCCCTGCATGTGCTCTCCTGGAAAGCGAGGAGCTGCGAGGTCCCTGTGGGGAGACCCTATCAGATAAGCTTGGAGCCTTTGTGTAGCTCAGTCTGGAAACTAAAACGTGAGAGTAAAACTACAAACTGACGTGTTTCATTTGCTGGGGCACACGGGGCCACTTATCGAGCCTGGCTGGGGTTTTTTAAGAGGAAAACTGGACACACTGAGGAGTTCAATTCTCAAGCCTCGGAAATATCAGCCATGTTTGGGGGCCTTGAGAAAAAAGATCAAGTATTTCCTTTCAGTAAAGCATTCTCGCATTTTCTTTTGGCTCTAAGGAAAAGGGGTAGTAGAGGGGTCAAGGTCAGGAGTTGAAAATATTATTTGACAAAATGATTATTTTTGCAAGTGCTGCGCTGGTGCGACAGAGATGTGGGGCTTGGCACGAAAGAGCCCCTGCTCGTGATCTGATCCCCCCACCGAGCAGCCCACCACCTGCAGCCTGGGGCCAGCATAGGAGGGGCGTGCAGACCCTGGCCTCTAGCCATGCCACCTCTTCAGGGCTGGATCAGACATGGCCTATAACCAGCCAAAAATTTAAAAAAGGAAAAGAAAAGACATGGGGAGAGGACAGGGGGCTGGGGGGAAAAAAAAACACTAAAATTTGGACACGGAGTCTTTTCAAACACTTTAATCCTTTCGTGCTGATGGTTCCTGGAGCGTCCGTGGCTGGCACGGGACCTGCACCGGGAAAACCCGACTCCCCGAGCCAACGTGCTGAAGAGAAGGCTGCTAATCACCTAAATAGGAACTGGAATCTGTTCACATGCGGCCTCTTCCCCATCACCAGAGGGACACCACGGCGCTCGGAAACACACTCTTGACATCATTTGGCAGGCAACCCTATTTTGCTGAACATGATTCATCCCTTAGGTTATTGTTTTTAATATTAGAAAGTGAGCTTTTAAATGCCAAACAAATTTATTCCAAGTGGTCTCACTGGGCCTTCCACCAACTGCGTCCACCAAATGGCTTAAAGACCACCTTCCTGTGGAGTTGCAGAAAGGAGGCAGAGACAGCGCCGTCCAACTATTACCTAATAGGAGACTTTGTTCTCCAGGTTCACAGAGACAGCAGCTCTGGGATCGGGCTGAGCATGGTGGACGAAGCCGTGGAGTGAGCACTGCGGAGTGTGAGCCGCGGAGGACACGCGAGCAGAAACGGCTGTGGCTACAAAACTTGTTACTCAGACATACCTCCTGTCCATGTTGCCGCTGACCATGAGGTTGGGAGGGCTGTCCCTGAGGTTGACGCAGGTGAAGTCGCCAAGCGCGTTGCCCAGCTTCGAGAGGCAGCGTTCCGCTTCCAGGCTGTAGACCAGGATCTGGGGAGAAGGAACATGCGGGTGCCCTGTTACATACAGCAGCCCTACATCAACACGCTTTATTTCAGCACATCCAGGCAGGGCCTTGCCCCAGCCCCTAGGAAAGACGTTCTGCCACTAAATACCCTGACCTTTTCCAGGGAGTGAGATTGTAGGGACAGGGCTGTTAGAATGACAAAAGGAAATGCAAAAGGAAATAAAGGAAAATCCAGAGAATTCCTCAGTCTAAGGTGCAAACAAACTCAAAGGACACACAGAAAAATGCCAAATGAAGAAATTAGGTTTGCATCTCCTAACAGAGAAAGAGGCGTGGGAATGAGGGTCACTGACTGAGCCTGGTTTGGAATTAATGGGAAAGCGAGATCCAGAAGCATGCAGCCAGCCAGCGCGGGTTCTTTCTTCTTCCGCTCCCTGTATTCATACCATGGAAGGTACAAGAAAGAATGGTTCAAGCATCCAGGAGAATGAAGCTTGCACAGTTAACCACTAGATGAGTCCTTTAGGCTAAACGACAAACCCAAAGTCCTGGTCCCAATGCTTCCCTCTTCACTCTCCACTTGCTAATTTTAAGGAGCTCTGTTCCATAAGGTATGGAGGCAAATAAGAAGGTGATCTTCATCTCTAGACAATACATTTGTTAAATGTAAACACTTCCGTGCCTTCTCTCCAGCAAAAGGAAAATAAAAAGATGATTCATAAATAATCTTTCTGAGATTTAAGACTTCTACTAAAAAAAACTTAGTATTTCAGTTCACCTTAATTAACATGAACTGCTTGCTATGGGTCAGTCACTGTAGTAAGTACCGAGGACACAGTTATTGCCCCCAAATTCACAGTCAAAAAGCCTCCTCATCAACACAGTTCGGTGCCTATTCATTTATCAAGTATTAGTATACAGGTTCTTATTTTAGTATTGAGAAGTGAACAAATGGTCTCTACCTTGAACTTCATAAATCTCATTGTCAACACACATTTCTAATAAGTGAATCTTTACAAATTCCTAATAGTCCAGGCAACACTAAAATACTAACTATTGCTCACAGCATCTGGAAGAGGGCGATTTCAAACTTTAACCCATAAAGACTAGAGTAAGCAAGCTAAATGTTATTTTTATGCAGCTGAAAATAAAAGTTTCTGAGAAGATTTCAACAATTGTAAAATATCCAGAATAAGATTCTTCTTCCAGGTATGAACACAGTAATAATCAAATCTTCTATCTATGGTGAATACCACAAGAATTGCATAAAATCAGCTCCTGGAGAGAAAAAAATTAAAAACAGCAACTTCATGGTCTATCATAAAAGTAGTATTTTACACCTATCATTACAGACCTTTCAGTAGGATTCTTGGACTCAATATATCTTGTGTGTGTGTTTTTCTGTTGTTGTTGTCAATCCTCAGCTAAGGATATTTTTTTTCCATTATTTTTTTAAAGAGAGTAGAAGAGAGGGAGAGAGAGAAAGAGAAGCACTGATGTGAGAGAGACACAGTGGTTGCCTCCTGCACTGGCACCAATGGGGTCTGGGGATCGAGTCTGAAACCGAGGTAATGTGCCCTTGACCAGATTCAAACCCGCAACCCTTTAGTCCGCAGGCTGACACTCTAACCACTGAGCAACCGGGTAGGGCTCAATATCTTGTTTTTAAAATACTTCAACTTCTATATTCGGAAGGTAGGCTTTAAAATATAAGAAGTTCATGGTAAATATAAGGATTAAAATCTGATATTGAGTCAGTTCCTATTCTTTACTTTTTCTAGTTCTTTATTTACAAGTGGATGGACCATTTCTGAGGAACACAGTGAGGTCGCATCCCTCTGCAGAGAGCCTCTGCATAAAGACGTCTAAGTTATAGGACTCAAGTATCTTCTACAATGCTTAGTAATTCGATGAATCAGAACTATCCGAACAGTACCTGCACCATTACGTTTAGTTAAAGACCACAGAGATTAGAAAACACATTACCCATCTCGGAGGCGGTTCTTTCCATGTTACAAGTCCCTTAACGACCTTTACCATTCCTCCCCCCTCCATTCCTCCTCCCTCCCGTACTCTCTCTCTTTTAATAAGGTTGAGCAAATGGGACTTCATTTTATCTGACTGCCACAGACTAGTGAGATTAATTATTCATGCTCACACTCTCCCTCTTGTTAAGACCATGCATTAGACTAATTTTTCTCTTTATTGCCCTAGTTGGGTGAGTCTCAACCCATGGCCACTTGACTCACCCTCAGCGGTGTAGGGATATGCTGGAAAGAAGGAAAAAACTATCCATAGCTACAATCTTGGAGAAAATATTCTGCACTAATGCGACCGCCAAATCAATAGATGTTGCTGGGGATTTTTTCTTTTAAATACCAAGTGGATATTACAAAAGAGCTT
The DNA here is from genome assembly GCF_951640355.1 of Cnephaeus nilssonii. NCBI lineage: Eukaryota > Metazoa > Chordata > Mammalia > Chiroptera > Vespertilionidae > Cnephaeus > Cnephaeus nilssonii. The sequence continues at coordinate 6,881,116 of NC_137093.1, forward strand.
ACATAGTGATTACAGGGCACATTTTTACAGGAGTCAAATGCTTCTTCAAGAATTTTCTAAAAGAGTGAAGCCATGTTAAGAGTGGCATATATTTTGCAAAGATAACTACAGGAGATGTATTCTGGGTGGTTCTTCTTTCTCTTTAGCTTCCAGGCAGATGTAGAGGCACCTGGTGGAAGCAAACATTGTTTGAAAAGAACTTCAGGGATCTTAAAGTATTTTCATAAATCCTAGTCTTAGAATCCTAACTTTGAATTTTGTTCAAGTTAATCTAACATAACAGAATTATATAACGAAATAGTAACCTTCTGTGCATCCACCTCTCAGAGATAACCACTTGAACAGCTTAGTGTATCTACTGCTATACTTCTTCTGTACACATCTGTCTTGTGTCTACCTGTCTCCTCCCTCTCCCTGTATGTGTGTATAAAATTATTCTTTTCCATGAATGGGACTACTGTTCTACAATTTGGTTTTCCTACTAAATACCATGAGTGTTCTTTCCTCGTCAATACCTACAGGTAAATCTCGTTATTTTTAATGGCGGCATAGAATTTCTCTGTGGATATTTAATTCCATACTGGTAGATATTTGGGTTGTTTCTAATTTTTAGACAAAATAAATAATGCTGTAATTCACTTAACAGCCAGTCAACAGTATTTATTAACCATCTTCAGTGGAGTGGGCACTGGAACGACAGGGACGGCGGATGACGTGCAGAAGCCTCCGCCTGCTGCCAGCTGAAACCACCCACCTCCCCGCCAGCTGGTGCGCGGCCACCAGCTGTCCTGCTCGTGCAGACGAGGGGCTCACCTCTCTGAGGAGACCCACCTTACAGCCATGTCCTAGCAGCTGGTGTTGTAAGCAGCAGGGACAGCCCTGTAGAGTCAGGAAGGAGCCACAGGCCCAACATCCGGGAAGCATCAGTCTCTGTCCTGGTGCAGGAGGGCCCTGCACCCTCCAGGTGTGGCCTAGACCAGTGGTCGGCAAACTGCGGCTCGCGAGCCACATGCGGCTCTCTGGCCCCTTGAATGTGGCTCTTCCACAAAATACCACGGCCTGGGAGAGTCTATTTTGAAGAAGTGGCGTTAGAAGAAGTTTAAGTTTAAAAAATTTGGCTCTCAAAAGAAATTTCAATCGTTGTACTGTTGATATTTGGCTCTGTTGACTAATGAGTTTGCCGATCACTGGCCTAGACCATTTGGTCTGCCCAGGACTGGCTGTCCAACCAAACCCTGAAGGAAAGAGCTGAGAAGTGACTACTGTCCTTGCAGTGGGGTGAGCTCAAGGCAGGCCAACATCCTCCTTCATGCAGGAAGAACTGGATTTAGCACTGCAAACACATCCTAAATCTAAGACTGCTACCAACCCCATAAACTGGAACCACGTGCATGCAGAAATCACCATGAACAGATTACAGAGCCTTGCAGACCCCGATTTTTGGTCACATGATGATGAATGAAGAAAGGAACCCCTTTGTGTTTTCTTTGGTTAAGTTTACAAAAATAGTCTTCCTGATGCTCATTTATCTGCCAAAGGCATTGCACCAACCGCAGTATCAACCCGAGCAGCTGCTCACCTGCTAAGCACCCCAGCACTGCCCTTCAGAAGGGGTAGGAGTGGTCAGAAGGCTTCCTTACAAGACGCAGCACTGAAACAGCTTTGTGAGCTACAGCTAACTTGTATACGGCCATTAAAGAGGGGAGGGAGTGACAGAGCACAGAATTAGAGCTGCTGAGCTGGACTGAAGCAGAGTGAAGAATAAAGGGCATGGGGATTGATGGAAATTCTTGGAGATGACAAAGTCTACCTACTTTCTTTTCTGATCCCTGATAACCTGCCTCCATCACTACCACATATATTCTTCTCGTATGAGGGGGAAATCATAAGAAGAAGCCAAATTCTAGAGAGGAAAGCAAATAACCCCCACACTCTATCTTCCATCCCTATCAAGCTTGTGTTGTGCTCTTGCTGTGCCCTCAGCACACAGAGCTCGTTCCCTCTGGTCAGTGCCAAAGGTACTCATGTCCACACACTTCATCTGGTGTTTCCAAGGTGCCACCTTAAACTGTGCCTTCGCTTCCTCCGACCTCTCCCAGACCCGTGGTTCTTCAGCACCGGGGCTAGGAGCGTCACCAAGGAAACGCACTTAGCAGGTCAGCTGAGGCTGTTACCAAGTGCCCCGCCATATGTGTAAAATGCTGGCCTAGACTTGGACTATACGTTCCTTGTGAAAGCAACCCTCTCATTCATTCTTGCAGCTCTGATTAAGGATGCAGCATGTGCCCGGTGCTCAGTATATAGACAACTGCTTAGTACACGTTATCAGGGAAACCCAGAGCTTACCACAATCTGGGACACAATAAATACTCATTTCTTTTTTTTGCTTAACACCTGCCACCCCCCACATCCCCCATTTCTGGATGTCTAATCTTGCTGCTGCCATGTACAAAGGAATACTTCATCCTACTCAAACAGAAGGAGGTTCCACAATAACGATTCTAGAACCGTAATATCCAGATCCTAGAAATGCGCCCCCAGCCCCAAACTGTGTCCAGTTCTGAAAATATGGCAGACTAGAATGCCTGGAAAACCCTGCTGTTTACAAACGCAAAAATGCTGGATAACATTCAGTATCAATAAACATTCCTTCAACCTATCTGCTTAAGTTCTAAGAAGTCAGAAAAAATATGAGGAGCCAAAAATGGGGAACAGTGGCCTGGCCGGGTAACTCAGGTGGTTACAGTGTCATCCTGATATGCCAAGGTTGTGGGTTCGATCCCAAGTCAGGACATATAAGAGTCAACCAATGGATGCATAAATAAGTAGAATAGCAAATCAATGTTTCTTGTTTCTCTCTCTCTCTCTCTCTCTCTCTCTCTCTCTCTCTCTCTCTCTCTCTCAAATCAATAATTAACAACATAGAGAACACTAAATCCAGAAAGGGAAGTGAGCTCTCATGCCGGGGGTGCTCTGTGACACCCGCCAGCACAAACAGAACCCCAGACTGCAGGCCCTTGTGCGGCTACGCACACTCAGTAAAAAGCAAGCTGGGGAAGCGGTCTGTTCACCGGCGAAAAGAGCCTCCCCGGAAGCTGGTCTGCCTCAGGTTCGGCTCAGGACGGAAAATGTTTGCCTTGGGGTGTGCAAGCACACACCTGCCCTCACCCAGGTTCCGAGGCTGAATGTATGCTACCTACAAGGCCAAACCCCACGCCCAGGCATCAGTTTAAAGTACTGCCAGGTTGGTAACGTGCTCTGGTACCTGCAGAACTACTCTCAGGAGGAAGACCCTCTCAACCCAGGCCCCTTAGGACATGTACAATCACCATCAGCCACATAGGAGCTCACAACAAAAGCAGAACTCCAAATACAGAAGGAAACACCTCATCCTATGCGACAGGCAGAAAACAAACAGAAGAATTCACTTCAGGATATCAGAGAATGTTTACAGAAATAAAAGAGGGTAGGGGTTAAAAACAGAAACATGACTAAACAGTTCTAAAAAAAAAAAGACCTCTAGAAATTAAAAAGTCAATGAATGAGTTAAACAAGTAATTGAACAGAGTGCAAGGGAGAATTTTGTGAATTTTGAGGTAGATTTTACGAAATTATTTAGAAGGCAACACAGAGAGATGGAGAAAGAAAATATGAATGAGCTGTGGACAGCACGGAGGAGACGTGTTGGTCTAACACACACCTAATCTGAGCCCAGACAGAAAGAACAGAGAAAACGAGGGAGAGGAAAACTTCAACGGCTAAGAATTTTCTACAACTGAAGGAAGGAAGCATAAGAAACCCCAAATAGGAGAAATAAAACTAAATCCACACTCAAGAGACATTAGAGTGAAACCGCAGAAAATTAAAGACAAGGAAAAGATCTTAAAAGCAGCCAAAGAAGAGAAAGAGCCGTAGAAGGAAATGACAGTTAGACCAACAGCCAACATCTCAGTGGCATCAGTGGAAGTCCCAACCACTAATCTCTTCAAGGCGCTGAGAGAAAGTGACTGTTAGCCTAGATCTATAAAGGACTAGCGAAGCTGCCTTAGAATGAGGGTGAAACAAAGACTTTTTTAAAAATTAAAACATTAAGAACACTTGTGTACAAAATGGAGAACAGTGGCCTGGTCAGGTAGCTCAGCTGGTTTTAGGGTCATCCTGATATGCCAAGGCTGTGGGTTCAATCCCTGGTTAGGACATATGAGAATCAACCAATGGATGCATAAATAAGTGGAATAACAAATCGATGTTTCTCTCTCTGTCTCTCTCTCCCTTCCTTTCTCTAAAATCAATAAATAACAACAACAAATAGAGAACACTAAATCCAGAAAGGGAAGTAAGCTCTCACTAAAGGAACTTCTAAAGAACTCGCTTTTGGAAGATGGTCCAGAAAAAAAAGGTCTGACATGCTGAAAGGAAAAGTAAGCAAAGATTCAGGTAAATGTGCACAAAAGTATACAAGTACTGACTATATACAACAACAACGCTGCTTTGGGATTAAAGAAATAGAACAGACTGTCTCCTGCCCTATTATTCCAAGCAGCAGGAGGCCCTGACTCAGGGCGATGTACCACGACCAGAGGACGCAGGTGCACAGGGGACCCCTCCAGCACTGAGTCTGGAGTGAACAGAGGCACCCTTGGACCCCTGCACTCTGCTTGGCACACAGAAGGGACTCGGCATGTATTTGACGAAAGAATGAATAAATGCTACACATCTCTGCCTGTACTTACCAATGATAGGAGAATGATACACGGGCCTTACAGTAAGATGTGCTCCATGCGTACAAATGAACACAGCAAGTCAATTTGCTTTCCACCAACAGCAACATATTTAGCTGCTTCAGAAGTGGGAGGTATAGTTTCATTTGGTATAGATCTTGAAGTACAAGACTAATAATGCTCTTTTTTTTTTTTAAATAAAGGAAAAAGACCTCCATTCTTGGGGTAGGTTTTACTCAAGTAAACACCCAAGCTGCTATTCTGACCCAATATAAATATGACCCACAAAACGTGGTAAAAAATTTCACTACAAAAAATGCAGGGTCCACATATTGATGTCGACATACAAAGATAAGTGAACAGCCCCTATAAATTCACAGATGAGCTAAGATTTAAAAAAACAATGAGAAAGACAGACAATTGGGAAGGGAGGGGGAGCTAGTGAGAAAAGAGTAAATCATACACAAAACAGCCAATAAAAAAATAAAAAAGCAGTTAATATACATGAATAATGGATGTCTGATTTAAAAGCAGTTTACTCCGATATGATGTAATTTTTGACAATCAGCCAGAGAGACTATTTTGTAAGTCCTTGCCAAAGATAAGTCAGAGCGTGAGGCCTGGTAACAGGCGTATCTGTGAACATGTGGAAAATGACTTTCACCACCATCCCAAAGGTGACTTTCTGTTGGCAAACAAAAACTTGCCTCTCAGGTGCACTTAGCAGCAGCCACCAGCAAGATGCAAAGCTGGAAGCAGCCCCCGACAGCACAGACCCCTGAAACAGCACCCCCCACCGTTTCCATGATATGCTCTGGCACCGTCCACGCTCAACTGCAGCACAAAGGGAGGCAGCCTGGGCTGCTTTCATGTTTAAGTTTTAATTGGAGTGACAAGCCCGCAAGGCCAAGATATTTCAGGGATGGGACGGTGTTGCTGAGCATCGCCAGGCGCTCGGTAGGCAAGGCCCGTGTGCGTTCCCCACCACCACGTGCCAATGCACCTGCAACCCCCGCTGTTCCAGGACTGGACTCTGCCCGGGAAGGCTCTGCCAATTACCGCAGACTTGCCAAACTCGGGGGCTTTGTGATGTGGGCAGATGTCTACAAAGGATCAGAGCGAGGCCAAACCAACACCTATTGTGACCTAAGCCTGAAAGAAACCCAGAGACAAGAGTACGCTCCAGTGCAAATGCAGGCAGCACAACCCACCCCCACGCCCGACCCACACACCCATAGGTGCTGGAAACAACAGGGAAGGCAGGTCCACTCTGTGGAGAGAGAGAAGCGCTTGCTTGGCTTCGGAAACCTCCTCAGACGATCTCTGTCCTAGCGCTAGAATAAGAAAGGAGACCACAAAGAACTGGCTCCTGCAGACATAAAACGAGGAGTGCTCAGGGCCCAGCATTTAGTCCAATGACAAGATTATAATTACTATGTAAATGTATGACTGAAGCTGAAAATCCTCACAGCCTCCTTTTATGCTCCCAACAGGCCTCATCATAATAAAGAGCATGGACAGTTTCTAAGCGCTTCACAAATATTAATGACACGTAACTAATCATGGTCCCCAGGAGAAAAAAAGTTAATATTAAATCTATTTTATATTGGGAGGAAGACTGAGGCTGCAAATTAGGAAATGAATTCTTAAAAATTAAAGGGAACTTGAATAATATTTTTAAAATGGGAAGATTACATGTGAGATGACTGTGATATAAAGCTATCTGTATGAAATTGAGGATATTAGACTGGCTTGGGTATCAATTTTCTATTCACTAGCCTGGCAACTGCTGGTCTGGCCCCAAGTTAGACCAGACAAAGGCTCAGAAGTGGATAGAGTGTGGCTAACACCAGAGAACTAAAACAAGTGACAGCTGATGGAGGAGCGTGAAAAATGACAGTGAGCAGTGAGGACCTCTGGTGTAGGGCAAAGAGTCTACCCGTGGGCTCCCCTTCGTACCCCGGAGGCATAACGCCCCTTCAGCACTGCCTAAGGGGCAGGACTGTACCAGCACAGACAGATGCTTAGCTGCACTTTGCACATAAAGAACACTATAAATAGTAGCTGTCTGGATATACATCCAAAGCACGCAACCTATTCTACAGTGTTAGCATTCTTACTTATAGAGCAAAAGCAAACATTCCCAACAGCCCTCCCCTTGATCTTCATTAACTGAAAAACAAACTGACTTTTAACCCTTTAACAAACCTACTTGCTCTTGAGCCCTGGGAGGAAGAAACCAAAGCCATGCCTATCCATAAGATGAAATAAAAGCAAAGCCTAACTCCAAGTTCACAGTCTCCCAGGGGTGAGAAGTGGTGAACCAGGATGGAAATTCAACATAAATCGTTGGGAAAGCCGTTAGAAAAAGTAGGCCCTAAATAAAATTCTAAGCTTAATTCAAAAGACAAACAAGAAAAAGGCAATGATCAGCATACACTTCAATGTAATGGTCTTAGGAGCTTGCTCGGAGCTTCAAGAATACTGATCAATGTTTTTGAAAATTAGAAAATGATACAAATGCCATTGGTATACAAACACTATGCAAGTAGGAGTGCAGACATAAGATATTAAGGCACAGAGCCAGCCCTCTCCACAAGGGTTTGCATCTCAAGGCTATTATACAAGTGACTCAGCAACCGCACTGGTTCTGCAGGAAGCTGAACTGACTTGTCCCTTTTTGTTCTAAATGCATTATTGCAAATCAGCTCTTGGGAAAATGAATCTGGTGAAGAACCACAGGACTTGCACTACAAAATGACTTGAGCACAGTTCCCACACCAGCCAGGGTACCTGTGCTCCAGCCAGCCTGGATCACCCCACTGCTGCTTCCTGGATCCCCTGGGAACCCGTCCTCCAAGCCCGTTGCCTCTGCCTGAACTGCCTTCTTGCCCAGGTTTTCCTGATGAACTCTAACCTGCCCCCAAAGCTAGTGGGGATAGGGAGGTACTGGTGCTCAGTATCTCACAAGCACATGACCTACCTTTCCCAGGTAAGTAACTTGCTGAAGGTTTATCTGGCTCAATCCCCAAAGGTTACACCACTAGCTTGACTTAGTGGAAAATACCTTTCCCTGTATTTATTTTCTCTGAGGTCATCACTCTCACAAAGGAGTGGTTCGGGATCCTGGAGATCCTAGAGCACGCTCAGCTTCCATAGGCAGCGACAGCATTCTAAGAAATGCTTCCCACAGAATCGCCATCGTGTTACAGAGATCAGAGGTGGCCAGGTCCTCAAAGGTCCCCAGGTGAGGTTTCTTGTCTGTCCTGAGTAACCCGGGGGCTCTGTGAGCTGTCTCGGGGTTCACCCAGCACGGGAGGAGAACTTCATGTATTATGAAATTACACTAACAATTACATCACTTACTGATACCATTTTAATACTAAACCATTTTCTAGTATTAAAACAATCCTCTGAATGTTCAATCCTCATCAATTTACCTGTATAAATTTCATCACTTTGGAATGCAGCAAACTGCTGTGACCTGATGTCCATCTCAATGTGGAGGAAGCAACCTTTGTATTGCTAAGTTGCTGAGGAACACAAGGCTGAAAGTCCTAAGGCAAATGTCATTCTGGATTCATCTCCACGTTTCCAGTGCCAATCAGAAATCTAGCATATAGCATGTGTTCAATAAATAGTCATAGCAGTGACAGTAACCTAGGCAACAAAAAAGAATCCTTCTGGTAGTCAACATCACTCAATAACCTAGAAAACTGGTCTCAAAGGACTATCTTCCTAAACTTCTCTAAGAAGAAAGTTGAAACATTTTAAAGGTTTAAGGAGAAAGTGAAAAGGAAATGAGGCATATACTTTGTGAACTTTCCATTTTAAATTATTCACCCTGCTTATAAAAGACCGAGGTTTTCATTTTTCTCTGGAATAGAACCTTGAACAGAAGAAGAGGTGGACTGCACATTCTGGGGTAGGTATGGGAGAATGTGGTCAGAATCCATGAGCACTGCGTGTCTGATACAAGCATCCTCCCAGACAGTTATTTCAACTTGTGACGAGTGCAAGCAACCAAACCAGAGTCTTTCCACGTCCGTGTGAAGGGAATGATTATCATAAGAGATGTTAGCAATTATTTTCCAGCGTGATGTAAGCTGAGGCAGCAGCGCCAAGGCAGCGTCCTTGTCAAACACATCTCAGCCTCAGGATTACTTCACTCGCATCCCCCTGATTACGATGCACGCCGCGTGCTGCTAAATACAACCTGCCACTGAATGCCAAGTACTTCAAAACTAAATTAGAAAATATGTCCAAATACATAGAATGATGCTAAGAGCCCTAAGTGGGTCTCTCTCTTCCTTTATGAGGCATGAGACTCGTCAACATAATGCTCTTAAATGAGGCAATTCTATCTTCTAACCCCCCACATCTGAGAGCAAAATTTAATTCAGGGAGCAAAAGAATTAATGATATGGTATCATACACACGTTTTCATTGGTGGGAGCATTTTGGACAGATTCAGGAAATGTGAGACACAGAAACACATCATAAAGGGGTGTTTGGGCACAGAGGGCTAGGGCGGAGCTGACACGGATTTCTGCACAGCAGCGGGAGGAAGCAGGCCATTGCTAAGCAGCATCTAAAAGCAAAAGACCTGTGAGGAGGCCTTCTCACCACATACCCCTGGCCCGCAGGACACAGGAAGTGATCAAGAAGTTAGTTCCAAGTTCCTGCCCAATCCTTTCTATCAGCAATAAACATGGCCCTTGGGGTGGTCTCGTTAGAGAAGAGTAGAGTGATGGATTCCTCAGCCCATTTCAGAAGCCTTCAGCCACCCAGCAGTTCCAGTGGGGGAGCAGCTCAACACGACTCCACAGGTAAAGTAAGAAGTTTCTACCACCTCATCACTTCATCCGGAATTCAAGGAACATGGATGCTGGACAGAAGCCCAGAGGTCACGTGCCCACCCCTCTTTATTTTACATAAAAGAGGCCAGTTGGCTTACCACCTTAGAAGAACCACGGACTCTCCTTCAAATGGTACCAACTAAACCGAGAAGGAACACATATCAGTGCGTGTTGCAGCTCTTCCCAACCTAACGGTGGCCTGAGAGGGCTGTCAGTCCCCCTGCACTGGGTCTAGGTAAAGCCATGTGATTCGAAACCAACAGTTACTCATCCTAAGTAGCAGAGCTACAAAATAATTTACTGCAGAGTGAGAGCAGACAGATCTCTGCCTAGTCCTCTGGCCTCACCTTGCTGGGATCTTTCCGTAAAGCCTGTGAGAGAAACGAAGTCCAGGAACTGCCAGGGAAATGGGATGTACTGCCACCTGCCACTTTCCCAGGGATGCCGCCGCTAGAGAGGCAACAGCCATCAAAATCATGAAGGCACGGACCCCTTTCACTCAGCAAGTCCACTCTGAGGAACTAACCTACAAACATATTCAAGTGGGCCAAGTGTGCTCACAGCAGCAAAAGACAGGGAGCAATTCAGCATACATCTAGAGGTGGCTAGCCAAACTCATCAAGGTCCGTCCACAGGTGTGGTACCATAACATTGCAAAAAGCAAAGCAAAGCAAAACTAAACCAATAAACAGTATCCAAACACCAGGATGAAATGATCTTTAAGAAGTTTTGTTGCAGGAAAAAGCAAGGTGTAGAACAACAATATATTATTTTACCATTTATAGTTTTAAAAAAGAGGGGACTAAGGGTATGTCTGGGTAATTTGCTTACATGTGCATAAAATATCTCTGGAAGGATGTACATGAAACTAGCAACACTGACTTGGCTCCAGGAAAGGAAAGAAACGGGGTGGCAGGTTGAAAGGAGTGGGGAGGGGCCATCCCACTGCACAGTCTTCCTTGTCAGATCTGTTGATTTCTGAATCAGGTGAATGCATTACCTTGTTTTAAATTACTCTTAAAAAAAAAAAAAAAAAGATGTCTAAAGATCTGATCTTTTAACAAAAAGTGAAAATAGACAATGACCATTTTTTTCTACGACTTTACTTGGGCAAAGAAAATGCTGGCAATTCCAAGTGGGGTCCCTAGTCCTGGCCTCTAAATTCAAAAGTCTGGGAAGTTCCATGCCATAAGCCAACGGAGATGTACAGAGCATGAACTCTCTCTGGTCCTGGAACACATGGAGCTGGAAAGGATCAAACCAGCTGTATTCACAGGCCTTTTCTTAAGGTTAAATAGGTACATTTTGCTACATTACTTGGTCTCATTTCCTTAGAAAACTGTTTATTGACAGAGCTGGGTTACTTGACAAGTACCAGTTTGCTGAAATCTGTGCATGAGGCTGATTCATACTCCAGTGCCAGGAACACAACTGGTGCTCTGTGGCTCTCTGTGCTGAATGCACACACGATGACTGGCTAGCTGGATCTATGAGTGGATGGACTTGAACCATTATTATTTGATGCTCTGACAGCTGTGGTGCCTATAAAATGCTAATGCGATCATCGTATGGGGCAAGGATATCCTCCAACTAAACAAAAATAACACCTCTGGAGTACTTCTACAGGTTAGAGAAATTTCAGTTCCAGACACAAATGTATTTTATATCAACATTTGGACTTCGCTGTCTGTTTTTATCACAGTTAATCAATAATGGACTCCAGCTAAGCCCAGCTCTGTATCAGGTACAAACGAAGATAAGCCAAACTCTATGTTCTCATAAAGCCTTCATCTGATTCCGAGTTACACAGGCCAGAGGCGCAAACACAAACCCCCATGTGGACGTAGCTCCAGGCAAACTCTACTGCTAATAGTCTGACACCAACCTAATAAAATGTGCTGGGACACACGCTGCCAGGCCAAGCACAGACACAGCCAAAACGGCATTCACAAGCAAAGCAACACTGAGCACACACATGAAGCTACCTGGGAATTACGACATTACATTCTAGGATAGCAGCAGGATGACATGGCTTAGCGCACACAGAGATGTTACATGACAATTACGTTTCTGAAAAATGCAGGTTCTTCTGAGGAAGCAGAAAACCCATTAAACTCCATCAGATGGAGGGTCCTGCCTCTGCAAAAATAAGGCAAGTTTCATAGACAAAAGCTTGGCTTCCCTCACGATCGAGTGGGTGGCATTCATGTTGGAGAAACATCTCAACACAAAGTTATTACTAACAACAACCAGCCAGCCACCCACAAGTGTTTGAAGGCTGGCTGTTGCATGCACAAAATATTTGGGTAACTAACTGCTACTGTCAGATTTCAAAGGATGCTTCAACAAATTCTTGTAGCAAACTTACTTCCACTTTTAATTTTAAAATAGCAATGAAAATACCAGTAACAAGTTATTTGAGAGAACACATTTTAAAATAAATTTCCATAAAATTAAGGTATTAATAAGCAGATTCTTATAATCAATGCTTTTAATTGGGTTGGAAATTTTCAGAGGCATCCACAAAAGTGCCTCCGTACCATCGATATCTAAAGGATGCTCCCAGTATGATTTCGTGCTGGACTCTCCCTTTAACTGATTTCTCAAATATATCCACTATGATTGTATCAAATGTAAGACTGTATAGAAATAAATCTACTTAGATAAGTCAAAGAGAAATAGGATCGGCCTGAGGAAAAATTTATTGAAAATATGGAAAATTTTAACCAGGCTAGTATTACATATATCTATCCTCTCACTACACTGAGACTTGAGAAATAAATGAGATAACCCAAACTTGAAAGCATAATGGATGAAAAATTAGAAAGCAAATACGCAGTCTTTCTTCTCTCAACAAATGAGCTCACCAGGGATCGGAAAAGTAAGTTTTTTTAAAGCCCCAGAAAGGAAACCGCCTTCAGAAAGCAATTGCTGTCCCCTTCCCCCACTTCCTAGGAAGACAAAACACAGGAGTTAGAGCATCGCAGACTTGTCAGCCGACATATGCTGACGTATGCACTCCTCAAGCACAAAGGGAGGCCCTTCTCACAGTGAGGCTGCAGGAAGCCACATGCCTTTCTAGTGCCGTATCTACCTTACTGGATGAAGAACATAATAGGAATCCAGGATGCTTCAAATCTTTGAGTACCTACTAAGTTGCAAAACCAGTGAACACCTGATAAATGAGACCTGACCTTACAGGTAACTTACACGTTAGGGGAAACTACGTAAAAAAAAAATCACAAACCGAGGCCAGCATTGAACTACAACTGGTAGAAATACCAGGAGGCACACAGTGATGATTAACTGTCACACGCCAAGCATGATGCTTAAAGCTTTACAGACAGGTTTTCATTTAATCTGGCAATTCTATGGTGTGGGTATTATGAGCCCCCTTTCACAAGTGAGGAAACTGAGCCCTAGCCGGTTTGGCTCAGTGGATAAGAGCGTCGGCCTGCAGACTGAAGGGTCCCAGTTTCAATTCTGGTCAAGGGCACATGCCTGGGTTGTGGGCTCGAGCCCCAGGAGGGGGTGTGCACGCAGGAGGCAGCCGATCAATGATTCTCTCTCATCATTGATGTTTCTATCTCTCTCTCCCTCTCCCTTCTTCTCTGAAATCAATAAAAATATATTTAAAAACAAAGGAGGAAACTGAGGCATACGGAGGGTTAAGCAACCTGCTTCAGGCCACACGGGGCAGCAGGCCGCAATAGCGCCATGGAGAAGGCCTCCGTCCTCAGGAGGAGGAGCTGCCAGAGGAGCCAATGCGCAGAGAAATTTCTTCCTGGGATCACACCGCTGCCAGGGGGTGGAGAGCAGGCACATTAAAGGGAAAACAAAATAAAACTTGATCCCCCTCTCCCCTGACCCCACTGGAGGAGAAAGAGACTTCCATAAATCAGCTTTAAGACTTTTCAGACTAAGTACTTGGCCTACAGTCAGGATAGTAAAACGCTAGGTAGTGATTACATTTAGTAATCATGCAAAGAATTTCAATTAAAAACTTTTCTCTCTGCTTCTGGCTCACAGAGTATCGGAGGTACTTTTATGCACTGTTGGCGAGAATATAAATTTTGCTGCAACCTTTTTTCTATAAAGGTATGTTTTTCAATGTATAAATGTACCTATATTCTAGATGGATATCTATTAGAAATTATTACCAGTTTTGTCTGTGGAGTGGGGTTGGGGAAAAGGAGGAAAAAAGAAACAATTGTTTTCACCTCATATCTTTTTCAAATGCTTGAATTTTTTTACCATGCTAAATATATATTTCCCGACTACATCCTGGAGCTTTAATTTTTTAAGTTGCCTTCTAAAAAATAAAAACTGATGTTCTATTTTGTACCTTGTTTCCTTCGTGCACCCATCCTAGACTCTTCACTCCAAAAGCAGCCTGGTTGGCCGAGACATCCAGACAGGTGACGGGCTGCCCGTAGACGTGGTGGAGGGTTCTGGCAGAGTCGTCAGCCTTCAGCAGGTACACCAGATCTCCAGCAGTGGCCACTGCCACAGGGTACCTTTCGGTATCTGGAACTATTTCAAGGTAGTCAACCTGGAAAGGATAAGGGTTGTTTAGTCCTTCAGGTTCCACATACAGTTCATCCTGACTTGGTCAAAAAGTATACAGTTCCTCCTACATGTCAATGAGAAGACCAGCAACCCCACAGAAAAAGACGGGCAGAGGGGCGGTTCACAGGAAATGAAACACAGTTCTTACACAAATGAAAAGATGCTCATCATAAAAGAAACACAATACACTCCTAATAAGAGAAGTATAAAGTAAAAATTCACCGAGGTACCATTTTCACCTGTCATACCCGGAAAGATCACATCGTCTGCTGAGACACTGGCCTGGAAGTGAAGGGAACAACCACACGATGGGTCCCACTACGGTTGGAGGGATGTAACCTGGTCCAATGTCTACAGAGGGAAATCGGCAGCACTTTCCACAATGTCAAGTGCACTTACGCTCTGACCCGGCAAGTTCCTTCCAGGACTTTCCTTACAAATAAACTCGCATTTATGTAAAACCATGTGTACAGGTTATTGGCTAAAGCTTTACTTTTTCATCACTAAAAACTGAAAAATGCTAAACACGCATTACTAATGGACTACAAGTAAATGACAGTCCATTTTTGCGCTGAAATACCATGCAGTCTTGGGCAAAAGCATGAATACAGTCTTCATGAACTGATACTCATGGGATCATCTCTAAGGTGAATAGGGCGGAGAGCAAGGAAGCAAGGTAACAGGATTCCCAGTGTGCTAACGTGTGTGCATGTGGGCAGAGGAAGGGTGTGATGTACTTGGCTTGTACATGCATAAATCTTCTAATCATGGCTGCTTTCAAAGAGGGAAGAGTTGAGGGATGGGGTGCAAATGGTGTTACTCACTGTAAACTTTATTGGGTCTTTTAAATTCTGAACCCATGCAAGTGTCATAGTTATTCAAAAGAATCTTTAAACCAGAAACTGAATAAAATTCACTCAGTTCCAAATGAGCTAAAATCACATTTTAACATCTGTGCAAATGCCAAAATTGCGTTGCTAAAAGGTTAAAAGTATCTGAGTTACCTGCTCTCTCCAGGTTTCAATGCCATCGGGAGCAGGAAGGCCATGACCAGCAGCATTTTTGTGCCATGCCCTTCTCTAATCTCCATGTGTACGGGAGGTCCCTTGAAGAATGATTTTCTTTTCTAGATCCCTGAGTGGCACACTTCCCCAGTGTAGTTTATCACAGGTTCTCACCTCCCTGAGTAAATTCTGAGAGCGCGACAGCAGGTGAGCCAGGCCATTCAATTATGAAAATCCACGGTGTAAAAGGACAGTATTGCCCTGAAAACAAGATAACTGAGTCCAAAGCCTGAATGCTGAGGGCTGTCCAGGGGAGCTGGAGACAGAGAGCGAACATCTGGGTGGCTCTGCTAATCCTCGGCCCCTCGTCCAAAGCCCAGGGCCCATCACAAAGGATGATGTTCTAGGCTAACATCACAAACACGGGAGCGCTGCCATTGCGATTCAGGGAGCCTATCTGGGGGAGACAAAAGGACCCAGCGCTCTAGGCCAGGGGTGCCTGCCAGTGACAAGGCAGCCTGTGGCCACCCCTCACGCAGGGTAGAAATAATACATAAAGAGTGTTACAGCACACGCCTCCAGCTTGCTCCCTCTCTCTAGTCTAAAAACCATTTCTTACTTTCCTAAGACTGACATCCTCAGCCCAGCCATTTAATTTCATCTTAATGTTAGATTTTGGACAGACCAAGACGCTCTGATTGGCAGTGGCTGGGCCACTGCTGGGAGCTGCAAAACTACTTCAAAAAGCATCCAGTCTGTGCCAGGATGCCACCGATTGCCAAGGCAGGATTTACATTTTATAGAGGGACTCACATCTTAAGTAATTGTCTGAGTTCATATAATTATTGCTATTCTACAGTGTTCTTTAGTCAAAGACCAGATAATAAGCACGATAGTAGTTGTGAAAACAAACAAATATGGTACTTTCACATTTTTCTAATAAAACCCAAGATGGGAAAACAGCCTCAGGCAGTTTTGGGGAACACTAAATCCAAACTGCCGAGCCGGGATCATTAGAGGGACAAGCAGCTTATGGAGGTGAGGCAGTAACACTCGGCTTTTTAGTTATTCAATCTAATAAGATTCTCACCAGGAGGAAAGGGAGGAACAGGATTTGTTCCAGGTCAGGCCATCAATTTATTCTTCAACGTTGGCTCTTCTGTTCACTCTCCTACTAGTGCCAAAGTCAGGTTTATTTAAATTAAACCCAAATTCAGCACAGACTTAAACTTCCTTCTACCAGCAAATCACCTTCTCCCATTAGAATGCAGAGGCTCCCGTACAACTGAACTCAGAAGCAAGCTCCACGTAAAGAACTCCTTAAGGCTGGCTCAGCTTCACACATGACATCCTGGAACATGACACCGACTTCTACCTATTTTCACACAGGAGCTACTTTTACTTCCAGGTGAAAACAACTTGGGGTGAAGAAAGCTGAGGATGGAATCCTCCTTGCCATAAGGACTGGGATAATGTCACTGAACTCATTTTCACTTCTGTACGAGGCCAGAAGCTGACCTTGGATTTTGAGGGGTGGACGTCCTGGGAAAGCGGATGAGGACCATGGCAATGAGAAACTCTAGCCCTGAAGCGAGCCCTGGGTCCGAATCACACCTCCTGACTCTGAGGCTGGGGCAGGTCCAGTCACTGCTCTAAGTTCCTCTTGGCTTCTTGGTAAACAGGGAAAATGATAGTACCTGTTTCGCAAGGCAGTGGTGAGATTTATGGACGTGAGGCCCACAGGGAGTCCTGAGTGAGCGGGAGCTGCCAACATCATTATATTTGTTTATATTAGATTCAGAGGTTCTAAGAATGAAAAATAAAATGGCCAGACTAAAAGCTCACCAGTTTCTGAACTTCGAATTCTGCAGCTATTTGCCAATATCCTTCCTCATTGGGATGCAACATCACAACATCGAAAGCAGAAGCCGTGGCAACAGTGGCATCTTCCTGGCTGAGGGCTAGTGCCTGGATTCTTGCATCGTGCTCAAAGCGGTGGATAGGATACTTTCCAGTCCTTAGATCCCAAATATTAAGAAATCCTACGTAGAAAAAAAACAATGTGGATAACTTTAAATTTACTTCAATGTGAAATAAATTTTCAATTTACTTCACATGCACAATTATAAAATAACAATTGTTTAATGTAAAGAAAATTTAAAAATAAATGATATCTTGTATCACATGATCTCACTCATCTAGGGGAAATAGTGAACAACATGAACTGATGAACAAAGACAGACCCGGAGACAGGGAAGCATCGATAAGACTGTCAAACCTCAGAGGGAAGGTGGGGGAGGGTGGGGAAAAGGGGGAGAGATCAACCAATGGACTTGTATGCATGCATATAAGCCTAACCAGTGCTAATGGACAACAGGGGGGTGAGGGCATATGTGGGGAGGGGTTTGGGATGGGAATAGGGGGATGAGGACAAATATGTGATACCTTAATCAATAAAGAAATTTAAAAAAATAAAAATTATAAAATATTTGCGTCACATATAACAAAGGGTCAATTTCTATCCTATAAAATAAAAGCCTAATATGCAAATTGTCCCCTCGGGAGTTCGACCGAGAGTTTGATCGCTCACTATGATATGCACTGACCACCAGGGGGTGGCACGGAACATGGCAGGCAACCATCAGCAGCAGCAGGGCACTGAGAGAGCGAGGGAAGGAGGAGGCGGGGAGGCAGGGAACCTTAATCGGCCCTGATCACCGGCCAAGCCTAGGGGCCCTACCCGGGCACGAATTTCGTGCACCGGGCCTCTAGTTACATATAAAGGGCTTCTAAGATTCACTAAGGAAAAAAAAGCAACTGAAAAGTGAGTGAAGGGCATGAGTATGTTGTTCACAGAAAAAGAAACACAACCGACTCAAACATAAAAATATGTCAAAATTCACTCACAATTAGAAAAAGATAAATAAAAACTATAATACAATACCATTTTTATCAGTCATATTGACAAAGATAAAAAATTTCATAAAATATTTTGTTGTTGAGAATTCAGGGAAATGCGCTCTCAAATTGTTGGTGGGAATGTAAACTAATTCACCCACTTTGAAGGCGACTGGATATTTACGAAATTACAAATGTATATAGGCTAGTCACTGTAATGCTTTTAATTATGTCAAAAGATTGCAAGTTTTAAATGTCCATGAATAGAGAGCTACTTAAATAATGTCACCTCCATACTTCAGAATTTAAATAAAATGACCAGTTAAAAAAGACTGAGTCAGTCTTTTTTCTTTTTTAATTTTTAAATTTCGTTATTGATTAAGGTGTTACATATGTGTCCTTATTCCCCCATTACCCCCCATTACCCCCCCCCCCAACTCATGCCCTCACCCCCCTGTTGTCTGTGTCCATTGGTTAGGCTTATATGCATGCATACAAGTCCTTTGGTTGATCTCTCCCCCTTACCCCCATCCTCCCCTACCTTCCCTCTGAGGTTTGATGGTCTGATCGATGTTTCTCTGTCTCTGGATCTGTTTTTGTTCATCAGTTTATATTGTTCATTATATTCCATAAATGAGTGAGATCACGTGATATAAATTAATCTTTCTCTGACTGGTTTATTTCACTTAGCATGATGCTCTCCAGTTCCATCCATGCTGTTGCAAATGGTAAGAACTCCTTCTTTTTTACTGCAGCGTAGTATTCCACTGTGTAGATATACCACAGTTTTCTAATCCACTCATCTGCTGACGGGCACTTAGGCTGTTTCCAAATCTTAGCTATTGTAAATTGTGCTGCTGTTTCCAAATCTTAGCTATTGTAAATTGTGCTGCTGTGAACATAGAGGTGCATATATCCTTTCTAATTGGTGTTTCCAGTTTCTTGGGATATATTCCTAAAAGTGGGATCACTGGGTCAAATGGGAATTCCATTTTTAGTTTTTTAAGGAAACTCCATACTGTTCTCCTCAGTGGCTGCACCAGTCTGCATTCCCACCAGCAGTGAAGGAGGGTTCCTTTTTCTCCGCATCCTCACCAGCACTTGTCATTTGTTGATGATAGCCATTCTGACAGGTGTGAGATGGTACCGCATTGTCGTTTTGATTTGCATCTCCCAGATGATTAGTGACTTTGAGCATGTTTTCATATGCCTCTTGGCCTTCCTTCTGTCTTCTTTCGGAAAGTATCTATTTAGGTCTGTTACCCATTTTTTGATTGGGTTATCTTCCTTTTGTTAAGATGTGTGAGTTTCCTATAAATTTTGGAGATTAGGCCCTTATCAGATATAACATTGGCAAATATGTTCGCCCATGCAGTGGGATTTCTTGTTTTGTTGATGGTTTCTTTTGCTGTGAAAAAGCTTTTTATTTTGATGTAGTCCCGTTTCTTTATTTTCTCTTTAGTTTCCATTGTCCTAGGAGCAGTGTCAGTGAAGAAACTGCTTTGGCATATGTCTAAGATTTTTCTGCCTGTGGATTCCTCTAGTATTTTTATGGTTTCCCATCTTATGTTTGAGTCCTTTATCCATTTTGAATTTATTTTTGTGTATAGTGTAAATTGGTGGTCTAGTTTCATTTTTTTGCATGTATCTGTCCAATTTTCTCAACACCATTTACTGAAGAGACGTTCTTGACTCCATTGTATGTTCATGCCTCCTTTGTCAAATATTAATTGAGCATAGTGGCTTGGGTCAATTTCTGGGTTCTCTATTCTGTTCCATTGATCTATATGTCTGTTCTTGTGCCAGTACCAGGCTGTTTTGAGAACAGTGGCTTTGTAATACATCTTGATATCTGGTATTGAGATCCCATTTACTTTGTTCTTCTTTCTCAGGATTGCTGCGGCTATTCGGGGTCTTTTTTTATTCCAGATGAATTTTTGGAAAGTGCATTCTAGGTCTGTGAAATATGCCGTTGGTATTTTAATGGGGAGTGCATTGAATCTATAGATTGCTTTGGGTAGTATGGACATTTTGATGATGTTGATTCTACCAATCTATGAACACAGTATGTTCTGCCATCTGTTTGTCTTCCTCTATCTCTTTTTTCAGTATCCTGTAGTTTTCTGTGTATAGGTCTTTTACCTCCTTAGTTAAGTTTGTTCCTAGTTATCTTAATTTTTTTGGTGTGATGGTAAATGGGATTGCTTTTTTAGTCTCTCTTTCTTTAAGTTCATTATTGGTGTACAGAAATGCCATAGATTTCTTGGTGTTAATTTTGTATCCTGCTACATTGCCAAATTCATTTATTAAGTCTAATAATTTTTTGATGGAGTCTTTAGGGTTTTCTATTCATGTCATCTGCGAATAAAGAGTTTTACTACTTCTTTTCCAATTTTGATGCCTTTTATTTCTTCTTCTTGTCTGATCGCAATGGCTAGTACTTCCAGTACTATGTTGAACAGGAGAGGTGAGAGTGGGCATCCCTGTCTTGTTCCTGTTCTTAGGGGAAATGGTTTTAGTTTTTGCCCATTGAGTATGATGTTGGCTGTAGGTATGTCATCCAACATACCTTTATTATGTTGAGGTATGATCCTTCTATTCCCACCTTGCTGAGAGTTTTTATCAAGAAAGGGTGTTGGATTTTGTCAAATGCTTTTTCTGTGTCAATTGATATGACTATATCTCTCAATTTGTTTATGTGATGTATCACGTTTATTGATTTGCGGATATTGTACCATCCTTGCATCCCCGGGATAAATCCTACTTGGTCATGGTGTATGATCTTTCTGATGTACTGCTGGATCCGATTTGCTAGAATTTTGTTGAGGATTTTGGCAACTATGTTCATGAGGGATACTGGCCTGTAATTCTCTTTCACTGTGTTGTCTTTATCTGGTTTTGGTATTAGGGTGATGTTGGCTTCATAGAATGAGCTTGGAAGTGTTCCTTCCTCTTGAATTTTTTGGAATAGTCTTAGGAGGATAGGTTTTAGTTCTTCCTTGAATGTTTGGTAAAACTCTCCTGTGAAGCCGTCTGGCCCTGGGCTTTGGTTTGCTGGAAGCTTTTTGATGACTGGTTCAATTTCTTCTATAGTTATTGGCCTACTGAGATTTTTAGAATCTTCCTGATTGAATTTTAGAAGGTTGTATTTTTCTAGGAATAGGTCCTTTTCCTCCAGGTTGTCTAGTTTGTTAGAATAGAGTTGTTCATAGTATTTTTTTAATAATCCTTTGTGTTTCTGTGGGGTCTGTTGTTATTTCTCCTCTTTCATTTCTTATTTTGTTTATTTGGGTCCTCTCTCTTTGTTTCTTGGTGAGCCTGGCTAGAGGTTCATCAATCTTGTTTATCCTTTCAAAGAACCAGCTCTTGGTTTCAATGATCTTTTGTACTGTTTTTTTTTTTTTTCTCTATGTCATTTATTTCTGCTCTGATCTTTATTATCTCCTTCCTTCTGCTCACTCTGGGTTTTTCTTGTTGCTCTCTTTCTAATTCTTTGAGTTGTAGAGTTAGATGATTTATTACCATTTTTTCTTGTTTTATTTTGAGGTAGGCCTGTAGAGCTATAAACTTCCCTCTCAGGACTGCAGGAGTCACTCTTATATAAGCTATATGAAATGATCAACAAAATATACTGTTAAATGAAAAAAGAACAAAATAGTAGTATAGTATGTTACACTGTTCTTGTGTTTTAAAAATTTATGTGTGTGCGCGCACACACACACGCACACGCACATGCACATGCACACACACACACACGGAATATCCTGGAAGGACACACAAGAAACTATTAATGGTAACTGGCCTCTAAGGAAAGAAACCAGAGGAAAGGAAGAAGAGTAGGAGGGAAGTTTCCTGTTACCTCCTTGTACATACTAAAATGTTTTCCAAAAACTATCTTTAACAAGAAGTTAAATTTTTAAAATGTTTTCATGTGAAAAACCTAAGAAGAATTATTTGCTGAGTAGTCCTAACATATAGAGTTAACTCCTTCTACTTGTCCACTCATTCATGCAACAAATAACCACTGAGCACCTGTCCTAGGCCAGGCCCTGCTCTAGACGCTAGCAATGCCTGAAAACAGCCATCAAAAGTAGTTTACATCCTTCCTCACTACCTCCTTCTTCTAGACTACCCCTGGCTGTGGTGCTTTATCATGCACAGTTGTAAAAAACCAAGCTTGACTTTGCTGCACTGGTTAAAAACTGATTTTACAATCCACCCTCTCCCCAGCACCTTGACTGCTGCTACATATGAAGTCCTCTTACACACACTGCCCATGTCTCCACCTTTCTCAAACTGTCTACGGCACTGCTCTTCAAGCGTGGGCCCAGGACCATCAGGATCCCCGGGGCTTGTTAGAAAAGCAAATTTTCAACTGGAGCAAAAGCTTGAGTTTGACAACCAGCGGTCTACAGGAACTTTCAGTCCCCTGCAGATATATACACTTTTCTGTATTTGCAATGCCACTGATTCTTTTTTCTCACCAAATCATTTCTTCTTTATGACCCCAAGCTAGTTCTTTTCCCTCAAAGGTTTACCCAAGAAAAGAATTACTTTCTGTAGATGCTGGATAATGGTTTGTTCCAATTCCAACTGATTTTATTTTTTCAAAATTCACTGAAACAATCTGTGGAGATAACACAGTCCGTGGCTATTTCTTTGAGTTCAAATCCAGCTCCACTGCTCGCCAGCTGAAGGCCTTGGGTTGAGTTACATAAAGCAGTGAGCCTGTTTCCTCACCTGTAAAACTGAAGATAACATTACCTACTACCCAGGGCTGTTGGGTAGATTAAAGGAGATAAACCACATAAAATGCTGGAGACAGACCAATCATTTATTTTTATGTATTCTACAGTTCCTGCTGTGCATAAAGCATTTTTAATATATTAATAACACTAATTTCCTCTATTGCTCATCCATAAATCCAGTCCTATTACCTACAGCTTCCTACTACCTAAAACAGATGTAGCTTCTCATGTTTCTTCTCTTTGTAATCCATCTTCCCATCTTTCTTTTTTCTTGCCTTGTACTTTTGTCTTTAAACAATAAATTATTTGAACTTACGAACTCTCTATGAAGTATGCTTCAGCACTAAATAAATATTGTCAGAAGAAAATAATACCTTTGGGTTGCTTTGCCAGACTTTCAAACTGTCAGTAGACTTAAGTAGGTGATTACAAACCAAAGCAGAGCTTTTGAGTTAAATGTTGCTTCATATGTAAAATAGGATGTTCAATATCTGAAGTACAAGAATTATAATAAACTTGGGGGATAAGCAGATCACAAAGGCTCCAAAACACATTCCCTGGCAAATATTCTGGTAAATTCTTTCCCTTCTGACTCAGAAGAAACAGACGTGCAACAGAAAACGCCAATGGCTCTGCACATAAAATAGGAGACAGGTGCATTCCAAGATGCGCCTCTTGCAAATATTTCTGCGTGGCGTTTGTTGGGAGACATCACAATCAGCAGTAGAGAGAAATGAAAGTTGCTTCTTGCAAGGAACTTTCAAGCATGCAGACACTGTCATCTGTCTACTTTCATCCAGTGCTCACTTCGTCTTGGGAGGAGCATCCATCCTTATCCTCATTTTACAAAAGAGAAGAGACAGAAGCTCCGAGTGGTAAAACAACTGTCCAAAGCAACTAGGTACATGATGAGGCTGGGCTGGAATTTAGCTAGAAACGTGTAGGATGAGCAGCTGCATTTACAAGTGCATAAAATAACTGTGAGATCGATGAGTAACTGACGTCAACTCACCCTGTGTTCTGCCAAGTGTGGAAGTTATTCAACCACAGCTCACTCTAAGCACACATGGAGTTTATCTATAAACACATTTTTCATTATTAATCAAGTATTGGTTTTGTTGGCATCATTTTTCCAACAGAATTGTATGCAATAAAATAGGCTTCCCCACAGGTTGAGTTTCACAGAGCTATCCTAAGAAGGGTCTTTTGGAAAATACATTCTAGGGCTCCATCAATTTAATTATCTCTGAATGCCTATTGTGCCATCATCTTTGTTATTTTCTCTATTTCAACTGTTAAGTGTAGAATTTGGTCAGATCCTCACTTGTCAATGGTGCCAGTGTCATCTGCACATTCCTCCAGGACCACTTTATGGTGCATAAAATTTAGGATTGTTATGTCCTCTTGATGAATTGACCCTTTATTATATGAACATCCTCTATCCCTGGTTATACTCTTGGCTCTGAACTCTACTTTGTCTGAAACTGACAGAGCCACTCCAGCATTCTTTGGATTAATGTTAGCATGGTATATATTTTTTGTCCTTTCACTTTGCCGTGTCTTTATATTTAAAGTGAGTTTCTTATAAATGGCATATAGTTGGTCTTCCTATTAACTGGTGTGTTTAAACTATTTATCTTTAATGTGATTATTGGTAAAAATGGGCTTAACCTACCATTTTTCTATTTGTCCCATTTGTTCTTTGCACCTTTACCCACTCTTTTTCTGTTTTAATTCCTTTGTTGGCTTATTAGCCAAAACCCTTTGCTGTGTTATTTCAGTGGTTGCTTTAGGATTTTAACATACACCTGTAACTTACCGCAGTCTACCTTCAGTGATATCATACCACCTCTCACATGTAAGAACTTCCCAGCAGCTACTTCCATCTCCTCCCTCCCAGGCTTTGTGCTACTGTTGTCATACTTTTTATTTCTACATGTTATAAACCCCACATACACTGTTGTTATTTTTACATAAGCAGATGATTATCTTTTAAAGAGATTTAAGTAAAGGAGAAAAGCCATTTGTTATTTATCAGTGTAATTACCACTTCCAGTGCTCCTGCAATATCACTTTTATTAAATCCTGCAGCTTTTGTAAGATTTGCAACTTCACTTTGCAACTATTCTGTTGGATATTTGACCCAAAAACACATGGGCAAGGTGGGCAGGAACAGACACAGCAGCCAACAGGGAGGGATGTTTGAGTAAAAGCTCATTTTATAATCAGCTGATTAATTAGTTGTACTAAAGGACCGGTGCATGAAATTCATGCACTCGGGTGGGGCGGGGGGGGGGGGGGGGGGGGGGCGGCGTCCCTTAGCCCAGCCTGTTCCCTCTCGCAGTCCAGGAGCCCTCGGGGGATGTTCCACTGACAGCTTAGGCCTGCCACGGGCCAGCCAGCAGTCAGCAGTCGGACATCCTTAGCATTGCTACGGAGGCCAGCTGTGAGCCCGGCTGAGCAGCGCTCCCCCAGTGGGAGCACACTGACCACCAGGGGGCAGCTCCTTTGTTGAGCGTCTGCCCCCTGGTGGTCAGTGTGTGTTATAGTGACTGGTCGTTCCGCCATTTGGTCTATTTGCATATTAGGGTTTTATTATATAGTATAGTTATGTCATGGCTACTTTTACAACTTCAAATACTCAGAACAGTAAAAACTTGAATTATAAGACTGTTTTATAGCAATGTTGCAGATTATCATTCACATTAACCAATATGTAGCCAAAAATAAATTAATGCAACAACACATTCAACAAGTACCTGCTGAGCCCTGCTCTGGGCCAGCCACTATCCTAGACACTGGGAAACCACAGTGCACACATCAAAACAAAGCAAAGAAGTCCCTGCCTGCATGGAGCTGACACTCTAGTGGCATCCACCCAGCATCTCACGTGGGGGGACATAAAAAGGACATGATCCCTATTCTCACAACACAAAACTCACACTGAAGAGAACCCTAAGCATTTTAATAACTAAAATATAACAGAGACATATATACAAAGTGCATTAATACAATACAGAAGCTTAACTTTTTGTCATGTCGCAGAATTTTAAGATCCCAAAGAGGAGCAGCTAATTTTCCCAAATATTTCAAGTTGAACCGGGTCCACGTCCACTTCCTGCATTAAGGAAAAAGTAGTCAAAGCCTTTCAGAAACAGGTGGTGATCCTTAAAAATCAGATGGGAATTCATTCTTTATCATATTGCAGACACAGAATAACAGATTTGGCTCCTGATATTGTGTGGCCTTATGAAGTGGCAGGACTGTGTCCCTTTTCTGCTACATTCCTGGCTGGGTAGTGAATTCAGAATACTGAACGTAGTTGAAAGTCAACAAAGGTTTGCTGAGCATTCGTCTTATGTTTTAGCAAGAGAACATTTGGTTGTAAGAAACAGAAATCCACTGAAATGGCTTATATACAAAAGAAAACTCACCGGAAAGGAATGGGACTGTCCTGTGGAACCCGAAGGCAGGAAGTATAGGAACCAGGGACAATTGGAACCGAGGCAGTTATGTATGTCTCACCATGTATCTTCACTCTGCTTCTCTCTCAACTGTCTCCACCTTCTCTGCCTCCACAAACCAGCTTTCCCTTTCCCAGCTCCATGAAGTCATCGACTCCATGCACACACCTGACACTGAAAATCTGAGGCCCAACCGGCTCATCCCATCCATGAAGCAGCTGCTCCCAGGGCCAGGGTCCTCATCCTTGTCCAACCAGCTGAGGCCAAAAGACTCATTCAAGTACTGTGAACACGCTGCCTCTAGGGGCACTGGGGAGGGACCTCAGAGCAAGGAGGCACCCTGAAAGGTGTCTACTACATTTATTCTGCCTGCCAGGCCCAGGTAAAAACGAAAAGAAACCTCAGCAAATGCAAAGGGAGGTTCTGTGTAGTTCTTTACTAGCGACGTAAGAGGTATGTCATTGCTATCATTTCCTGAACCAGGCAGAATCCCTAAGAGATGGGGTTTAGGGTCCCCACTTACCCCCCACTGGGAAAACTAAAAGGGGAGCAGGTGTCTCTCTTTCTCCCCAATAAAACCTCAATAGCTAGACCAGGGGTGGGGAACGTCCAGCCCGCGGGCCATATAAGGCCTGAAAAATCATTTGGTCTGGCCCTGCCAAGGCATTAGGGGTGAGTCAATTAAATGTTTGACCAAATATAGCAGGCTAATTTTTAAGCTGATAATTTTGTATGGCCCACAAATGATGTTATAAATATCCAAATGGCCCTTGGCAGAAAAAGGTTCTCCACCTCTGAGCTAGATGAAAGATGCTTCATTCTGAAGCTAGTGCTGGGACCCAACAATGCTGTTTTATCAACGAAAAGGATGCAGACAAAAGAAAAAGGGTCTCTCTAAAAAATAGGGAAGAACACAATGAGTGAAGGCCATCAGCCCAGTCAAGTAGACAGGAGTAGGGCCTGGCAGTCCCACCTGCTCTCTGTGCTCAGGACCCTCCACCTTGACAAGGGGCAGCAGGGCTGAAGGAACTCCTGGTTCACCCTAGACGAGCAACAGTCATTAACGATGACATGAGTAACGATGGCCAGTCTTTTGAGGAGACATAAAGCCTGCTCCGCAGCTGTGGATGGGCACCCATGCCAGTTTGCAGCATGGCCCTCCCGCCTCCCAAAGGAGGCCAGCCAGAGTGTGGTAATGAAACTGCACATAGTGGAAATGGGCTCTAAATGAGTGTAAACTGATTTATGCTAGCTTTTGTAAAGATGACTCGATATCAGGAAAGTGCGACCACTGTGAAATAATGTCGACGATCCTTAAGACCTCCGCCTAATGGTACTTGCACAGAATATTTATATTCCTCATCATGGGAACAAGGACCATAATGGATACCATTTTTGTTTTATTAGGGATGCATATTTAAATTAATCTGCTATTTGCCTAAACAATTAGCTGCTTCTGTTTGTGTGCACAAAGCCAAAATTGCAATTAGGCTTCCATCAAAAAGATAAGTCCCAACTAAAACTGTCCCGGTGGAGTCATAAGAGCTCAGGGCAGAACTTTCCAAAATTACTTTTTAGCATAATGGTAATTATGTTAATTGCTTGAAAGGTAAATAACTGCTGAACTGGTTTTAGAAAAAAACACACAATTGGTGTTGCCCCTCCCCTTTAATCTTTTTCATGCCCCATAAAATTTAAAACAGGTTACCAGTTTAGAAAGCCAGAGACTGGTCACTTCTTGTACTAGTTTGTCTT
The DNA here is from genome assembly GCF_951640355.1 of Cnephaeus nilssonii. Lineage (NCBI taxonomy): Eukaryota > Metazoa > Chordata > Mammalia > Chiroptera > Vespertilionidae > Cnephaeus > Cnephaeus nilssonii. The sequence continues at coordinate 6,909,134 of NC_137093.1, forward strand.
AGTGCTTTCCTAATTAGAACTTCTTTTAGCCAGGAGCTCCTACTCTCGAGCTTGCGCAATAAATACCTGAGGCTTGGCCTCAGCTTCATAATAGTTAAGTAGACAGGATCAATTAACTGCAGTTCAGAGACACTGAATGAAGCAGACTATTTATAAAGACAGCTGGCAACCTCAATTTCCACATGTACATAAACACTTGCGTATCAGAAATTAAGGAGTCGAAAGAAATCCTGCAACAAGAGGAAAGGCATTTTAACAAAAATGTTAAATATACCCACAGCACTCACTAAACGTGCACCTCTTCATTAAGCTCATACCACATCACTATGAAGTGAACACCAGGGATGTAAAGGTGGCATTAGTCTGAGAGGACAAAAACACTTGCTTTCATGGAAGAGGTGGCCCGGGGGCGGTTAATATCAGTGCAAACAAGGGTCATGATGCTGCATCCACCGTGCATGTCGTACTCCACATTCCAGCTACACAAGCTCTAAAGCTGAACTCTATTACTTACAAAAACTACAACAACAAACAAGCAAAAACACCAATAAGTAATGAAGCATTCTGGAAGCTGCATTTTAGACTGACAAGTAAGAAAGCTGGGGGAATCAGGGGCCAAGCGGGTTGGAGGAGAAAGAACACTTACTTTTACTATATATGTTTTGGTACTATTTGTTTTTCTACATGTAATACTATAACAAACAATTTCTTATAACCTGTATACACATCCTTATAAATAATGGTATGATTAGTAATGGGATATTTTGATTATTTACTAATTCCAATCTTGATCTGCATAATTTTATAATATTTAACTCTGATGTACACAATTAAATTAAAAACTCAAATTCTACTTCTGACCCATCAATGGGTTAAGGTGAAATAAATTCCAGAACATTCCACAACACCACCACCACTTCCCCGGATCAGACCAGAGCAGGACAGCCCAGCACAGGGCCTAGACCAGGCTGGCATTCAGGTTTAGACTCCTTGTTCATTCTCTCTCTCTAAATACCTATTGGTATAAAGAATATATGCCTAGCCCTAACCGGTTTGGTTCAGTGGATAGAGCGTCGACCTGCAGACTGAAGGATCCCAGGTTCGATTCTGGTCAAGGGCATGTACCTTGGTTGCGGGCACATCCCCAGTAGGGAGTGTGTAGGAGGCAGCTGATCCATGTTTCTCTCTCATCGATGTTTCTAACTCTCTATCCCTCTCCCTTCCTCTCTGTAAAAAAATCAATAAAATATTTTTTTTAAAAAAGGTATTAGGTACCTCTTGCTTTAAAAAAATATATATACGCCTATCTTCAAAATTAGTTTCACTCACATGTTGACTGACATAACTATAATATTTAGAAACGTAATTTAAGACTGATGCTGATAACTGTTGAAGCTGAGTGATGGGTATATGAGGGTTTGTCATATCATTCTGTACCATAATAAAAGGATTTTTAAAAACAACAAATTAAAAGACTATCAGTAACAAAAGTAAAAACTATCATCTTGTATAAGTAAAAATATCATTTGTGTTTTACTCGTTTTCAGTAGCTACACTACAAAGTGACTTCTCAGACCAAATGGACTGACAATGCAAATTCCAGTGATGACATTTTGTAGCTTTTAGAAACCCCATTCCAAATCCTCAAAAGACCTTTAAACCATACTATAAATTTCCTTTCAATAAAATTATTAAATGGCTCAAAAACAAAAAAGAAAAATATCTAGATGTAAAGATTTAGATTATAGCAAAATGGCAATCAGTTTTGAATTACCTGGTATCAAGTGAAAATGAGAAAATGGAAACCACAGATAGTCTAACCTCTTACTTAGGCATTCAGATCCCAATGCCAATCTTCCCAGTGTAGGTGGGTTTTGTCAGGAGGACCCTTCACGTTTGGGCCAGTAGTAAGGCAAGTACAATCTATAATAATAAAAGCGTAATATGCTAATTAGACTAGACAGCCAAAAGACCTTCTGGACGTCATTCCAGACGTCCTTCCAGACGAAGCCACGGCAGCAGGGGCCAAGGCAGAGGCGGTTAGAGGCGATCAGGCAGGTAGGCAGGTGAGTAGTTAGGAGCCAGTGGTCCCGGATTGAGAGAGGGATGTCCGAGGGGTCCTGGAGTGCAGGTCGGGCTGAGGGGACCCCCCCCCCCCCGCCCCACGCATGAATTTTATGCACCAGGCCTCTAGTGTTAAATAATAGTAGTGAAAGTAAACATCTGTGCTTTGTTTCCAATCTTAAGGTGACAGTATTTTCTTTTACTATCTATATATATAAAAGGCTAATGTGCTAAGTGTCCAACTGTCCAACCCATCACTATGACACACACTGACTGACCACCAGGGGGCAGATGCTCAACGCAGGAGCTGCTGTGCTGCAGTGATGGTTCTCTGGTGACGCACCCTGAAACCAGGGAGGAGGGAGCCTGATTCCTCGCCAGTCTGTGCAATTCCACATTCGGCCGTGGGTTATGTTGTTGCTGGGGTACTGTCGGCCACGAATGTGGTTTACTGCACACTTACGTTTGTGTTCCACACCCTGTACAACAGCAACTTTGCAGAGTGCCCTCTCACACTCCGGGACCCCTTGGAGGATGTCGGAGAGCCAGTTTCAGCCCAATCCCCGTGGGCCAGGCCAACGCTGCTCACTCCACAGACCAGGGGAGGGACTGAGAGAGGTTGGCTCCAGGATGTGTCCAGCCCATCACACCCAGTCTCGCCCCACTGGCCACCTTCTAATTAATTTCCTTTCAATGTGCACAAACCCATGCACCAGGTCACTAGTTGAATATAAAATTAGCTGTAGGTTTTTCATAGATGCTCTCAAGCAGTTGTAGAAAATTCCCTTCTTGGTCAATGAACTAAAAGTTTTTATCATGAGTACAAATTGACTTTCATCAAACATTTTTGTTTCATTGAGATGATCAGATGGTTTTCTTTATAGTCTATTAACATGATGAGTTATATTGACTGATTTTCAAATGTTAAACTAACCTTGAATTCCTGGGATGAATGCTAACTGGTTATGTATTGCAGGATTCAATTTTAAAATATTCCATCGAGGATTTTTATGTCTATATTCATGAGGAATATCAATTTGTAGCTTACTTATTTTCATGTATCAATTATACTTTTTTTTCCCTTTATCTAATTTTAGCATCAAGGCAATGTTAGCCTCATAAGTTGAGTTGGGAAGTGTTCTTTCTAGTTTAGTTTATGGAAGTACATAAAGTTGGCATTATTTCTTCCTTAAATGTTTGGTAGAATTCACCAGTAAAGTCACAGAGCTTGCAGCTTTCTTCGTATAAAATTTCTAAATTAGAAATTCAATTTTTTAATGAAAATGAAGCTATTTCATTTTTCTAGTTCTTTTAAAGTGAATTTTAGTAATTGTGTCTTTCAAATATTTGGAGACTATCCCTGCCCCAGCCCTGGAGTCAGCCATTTCTGCAAGTAGCCCTGGCTCCTTTCAGTGGAGAGAGACATTTTCAAGATCTAAGCACTAGGTGAGCTTATTCCTTCTAGGCTGTTGCTCCTTTTATAACTTCTCAGGAAACAAAGCTAGTACATACATGAACATATATGCTTACACACACACACACACACACACACACACACACACACATTTCTATTTACTTCTCTGTTTACACTGAAAATCATGAATTTTATAGACACTTCCTATTCCTATTCTGCCCCACAGGGCTCATTCTGACTACCCCCCTTCCCTAGCTGTACCTCCCTTCTCCAATAAGAAAACTGGCTCCCATCATCCTCAATATACGTACCTGCCCAATCTCCCTGTATGCTGCCAACCTCCCGAACCCGCCGGGCCACTGCCCCACTCAGACTCCCTGCTGCACCTGTCCCTGGCCTCACTGGGCTGCCTTCCTACTCCAGGTGCCTGTGTAATGGTGTTTTGACTAAAAAGGCAGGCACATTTTGCTTTTAAGACAAGAATATATTCCACAAACATATGTATTCCTGCTTTAAAAGAGCTCTAGGGTTTCAGACGAAATAGATGCTACAACCAAAATTGTAAGTATTAAAAGGAAAGTAAATTCTTTACTTCAGAGAAGTAAATAGAAATGTGTGTGTGTGTGTGTGTGTGTGTGATTATTTTCTTCCAAAAAACAAATTCATGCTTGGTTTTCATTAGGTAAATTAAAGAACTTGGACAATTTATTTCTCGAGTTTCAGCTATCTCCTCAAAGCATCTCTATGCTATTTACTGCTCCTTTTGGTTTTTAAGCTTTTACTACAGTTAAGCTTACTTTGAATTTATGTATCAGACTGTCTTATTAAAAATCAGTGTTCAGTAAAACCATCCAATAAGCCAAAGGATTAACATCAAATCTTATATCATAAATTCAATGTATCACTTTTTTTCTGCATGAGAAAATTATTTCATATTATTTTCACTAGTAACTTAAAAACTTCATAGTGATACTAAAATTGATCACCTGCTAGTCTGTGCCTACAGCATGCGAACTTCCCTCTCCAGTGTTTCTTAAATTTGAGAGCTCTAGACCTCTAAGATTCATCTGTGTACTCTCAGCGTGAAAAACAAAGCATTAGAAGGCATGTAGGTGATCACTTGGTGCCAACAGCCTGTGGCTACAAAATACAAATTCAAATTCTGAAACCCCGCAGCATGGTTCAGCTACAAAGTCAAAAGATGCAGATTCTTTTTACTATTTTTAGATTACCATAAAAAATACCCAGATTTTAAAAATGTTCCTAAAGATCTCACAACTCCCACCCATGATTGTATCTGTGGACACCTGTTTGAGGAATACTGCCCTATTAGTTACAAAGCATTCATAAGCAAGTGTAAAACAAACAGAATTTCAAACTCCTCTCACTGAAAATAGAAAAACCTTTAAAAAGCATTTTTATTCAGTAATTTCCTCCATCACAGAAACAATCTCTATGGCTTGCCTTAGAAATCTAACACCCTAGACCGCACCAGGTGGCAGTCAACATTCAAGTTCAATGCCTTAAGAAATACTACTATTTCCTCAACACAGAAATAACCACCTCAGTTCAGAATTCTGCATTTCCTTTTTTAACTCCACTCTGAACAGCTTTAAACTGTGAGCATTCCTACTGTTAAGAAATTGTTTAAATTTATTAATGTATCCTATCTTTGAAAAGGAATATATTGGGTATTTTTTTTGTTTTGTTTTGTCAGAAAGTTATTCCATTTTGTTTTGTTCACTGAGAGTCTGACTAAGATTCCTAATTCTAAGCACAGTAGGCAAAGGTTTCAGGCAAGAACTGATTACTGAAACTTCTAAAAGAAAAAAGACCAGAAAAGAAAGGCTTTGAAAAAAAACAAAAAACACAAAATTCTCCCCATCCACAGCCAACTGTCTCAGCCATCTCCAAGCAATGCTTCAGTAAATTCATAACCCACTTCTCAAACTTCCATTTTGACCAGGGCAGGGGAGGAGACTGAATATTGCACTCAAAGGTTAGGGCACTACATTCAAATGTCATCATCCACATACAAATAAGAAACATAAGCAAAATGATCAAGAACTGATCTTTTACTAAACAAAATCAGTCTCCATAGCCGCCTAACTAAAACACAGTCCTACTGCTCACTGCTGAAAAGAAGCTTGGAGAGACCCACTTCCATCCATTGTTAATATGTCCGTAAATGAGAAATCAGAGCCACTTCAGCCCAGGGCAGCACAGTCGCGGACAATGGAGCATGTGTGTGTCAGACAATTACACTGGGAGTGCTGCAGAAGTGGATAAGCCACTTTGCCTTGCTTGATGGCACCGAAGAAAGACGACTGTTGGCTGTCCCATCTAGGTTCCCACATGCTAAACTGCACTGGGTCTTGTCCCTCTTCTCCCCACTTAGGGGGAACAAGTAAGAACTTCTTTCACCTAAGAAGAGTGTAGCCTCATTTCTCTGCAAAGAGTGAGTTTTCAAGACAAACTCTGAACAGGGAGTGGGTTTCCAGTACGCTGCCGTTCCCTAATGCTGTGGCTCAAGGCCAAAGGCAGGCAAGCATGGAGCAGATGGAGTCCTGGCAAGGTCTCCCACTGTCCCTGCATTAGCAGCATCTGCTCATTACTCAGAACCTTCGCCTGCTTTATCTAATGCTCCAGGAAAAGCATTTTGATTTGATTCATTTTGGTACGGTAACGTGCAACACAATTAGTGGTAAAATCAACTGGAGGATGGCCAGTGCTGACAATCGGAAACAAGGCAGAAGAAATATGAGGCCAGTGGGTTGGAATTCAAAAAATCACAACTGTGGATCACCTTGCCAAAGCTCAATACCCCAGGTGGGTGTACAGTGTTCCTGCGCAGCAAGGAGGCTAAAAAGGATGAAGGGATGAGTCACTTTCTCCCAAAGCTGTTTCCATCTCTCCTCTGGATCTGCTTCTTTCTATGTGTGGCTCACCATCAGGTCTCAACGGCTACAGAGCTTCCCTTTGGCACAACCAGGGAGCTGAAGTTCATTAACTCATTTTATTATCCAATTCTCCTCTTCTGTGGGGCACAGTTACAAATTTTATACAGCAGACCCCACAAGGTAAGTTTCCTTTCTGCCCTGTTGTACCTAAGAAGAGCCTGTTCTCTGCTCCTGGAAAGGAGGAATGTAAAAATGTACGTTTGATTATTTCAATCTGTCTTTGCCCAGAAGTAGCTACTCATGAATATGTTGGGATAAATACTGCCATGACAATCTGTTAAACTGAGTGAAACCAAAGACAATGCCACCTGAGGTCTGCGGAGAAAGTGAGAAGTTGTTGTTTACCGCAGAAATAGTAACAACCCCAATCAGACTGGTAAAACAAGCTCAGAGTAACAGAGAGGCAAGAAAACACAAGAGCTCTCATCAAAGAAACAATCCTAATGCCAAAAGGAATTTGAGACAAGTCACAGCTTTCGGTGTGAACGATGCAGGCATGGAAGTACTGCAGACGTTACCTAGAATAGGAACAGCTCCCAGAACAGGACACAACTGATAAACAGGACGATGTGAATGTGAACAACTGGACAGACCACTGGACCAGAACTTAACATCCAGAAACAGACAAATACTAAAAGAATTCATACCTGAAAACTTGTAAAGGCACCACCTCCAACCAGTGAGGTAGACAGAGATGGACTTTCTAAAAAGAGATGCTAGAAAAAGGATATTCTCGAATTCATCTCTCATATCTCTCATACTATTTCAAGATGGACTCTATTATTAATCAAAATTAAATTAAATATGAAAAACTAGCCTGGCCAGTGTTGCTCAGTGGTTGAGCATCGACCCATGAACCAGGTCATGGTTCGATTCCTAGTCAGGGTAAATGCCTGGGTTGCAGGCTTGATCCCCAGTGTGGGGCATGCAAAAGGCAGCCGATCAATTACTCTCTCATCATTGATATTTCTATCTCTCTCTCACTCTCCTTTCCTCTTTGAAATCAATCAAAACATATTTAAATACATATATATACACATATATATCCTTTCTATCTATATAAAAGCCTAAGCGACCATCGCAACCGAAGACGACAGAAGAGGCTGCGTGGGGTGACCAGGCCAGCGGGGGGTCAGTGAGGGGTGACCAAATGACAGAGCAGGCTGCGGGGGGCGACCAGGCCCGCGGGGGGGGGGGGGGTGTCAGTGAGGGGCGACCAAATGACAGAGCAGGCTGCATGGGGCAACCAGGTCCGCAGGGGAGTTAGTGAGGGGCAACCAAATGACTGAGTAGCAGGCTGCGTGGGGCGACCAGGCCATGGGGGGGGGGCAGTTGGGGGCGACCAGGCCGGCGGGGAAGGGGTAGCGGTAGCAGTGAGGGACAACCAGACTGGCAGAGGGGGGTAGTGAGGGGTGACCAGGCCAGCGGGGGGGGGGGGGCAGTTGGGAGTGACCAGGTCAGCGGCGGGGGGGGGCAGGGGGGAGGCCAATTAGGCGCAATCAGGCAGGCAGGCGAGCAGTTAGGAGCCAGTGGTCCAAGATTGTGAGAGGGATATCCGACTGCCGGTTTAGGCCTGATCCTCAGGACATCCCCCGAGGGGTCCCGGATTGGAGAGAGTGTAGGCTGGGCTGAGGGGACTTCCTCCCACATGCACGAATTTCATGCACTGGGCCTCTAATATAATATAATAAGAGAGTAATATGCAAATTGACCCTAACAGCAGAACGACCGGGAATAACCGGTCGCTGTGATGCGCACAGGGGGCAGATGCTCAATGCAGGAGCTGCCCCCTGGAGGTCAGTGCACTCCCACAGGGGGAGTTATGCTCAGCCACAAGCCAGGCTGATGGCTGCAAGCGCAGCAGTGGTGGCGGTGGCGGTGGTGGTGGTGGGAACCTCTTCCACCTCTGCAGCAACACTAAGAGTGTCCGACTGACGGCTTAGGCCCAATCTCCTGGGAAGCGGGCCTAAGCTGGCAGGTGGACATTCCCCGAGGGTCCCTGGACTGCCAGAGGGATGTCTGACTGCCAGCTTAGGCCCGATCCCCCGGGGAGCAGGCCTAAGCTGGCAGGTGGACATTCCCTGAGAAATCCCGGACTGCAAGAGGGCACAGGCTGGGCTGAGGAACCCTCCCCACCCCAGTGCATGAATTTTCATGCACCGGACTTCTAGTACTATATATATAACTAGAAGGAAAAGAAAAAGTTATAAGTAGTAGGTACAGATGTAAAAATCTCAACCTCTCCACAGTAAGAGAAATGTCAATTGCAATTACAGTTGGATACCATTTCTTTTCTATCAAAGTGACAAATACCTAAAGTTTGAAATACACTTGCTCATAAAACTGTAAGGAAATGAGAACACCTTCATATCTTGCTGGTAAGAGTGCAAAATAATATAACCCCATTTGCATTTTTATAGGAAACTATAAAATGTCATTTATACAAGGTTTTCCACTACAACATTGTAATAGCAATAGATCAAAAACAATACTGTTCCCCAACAATGGAATAGTATGCAGGTATGGAAAAGAAATGTATTTTGTATAAAATAGCATGTACAACCTTTCCAGATATGCATGTTGCCCTGGCTAATGTGGCTCAGTTAGTAGAAGGGTCACCCCATACACTGCAAGGTTGCAGGTTTGATCCCGACCCTGGTCAGGATGCATGCAGGAGGCAACCAATTGATGTTTCTCACATCAATATTTCTCTCTCTCTCTTCCCATTCCCTTCCCCTCTCTCTAAAAACCAATGACAATGTCCTTGGGTGAGGATTTTTTTAAAAAAGATATGCATGTGTATCAGAGCATTATTCACAATAGCCAAGATATGGCAACAATTCAAATGCCCACCAACAGATGAATGAATAAAAAATATGTGGTACGTACACACAACAAGGACAATCTCTTGCCATTTGCGACAATATAGATGAATCTTGAGCGTATTATGCTAAGTGAGATGGTCAGAAAGAGAAAGACAAATACTGTATAATCACTTATATGTGGAATCTAAAGAGGTCAAAACTATAAAAAAAACAAAACAGTAAAATGGTGGTTACCAGAGGAAATGATTGATGGTGTCTAAAGATATAAACCTGTAACAAGTAGTAAATGAGCCATAAGGTTCTAATGCACAGTATAATGAATTCAGACAATAATACTGTACCTGGCAATCATCCTATATAATAAAGAGGTAATATGCAAATTGACCATCACTCCAACACACAAGATAGCTGCCCCCATGTGGTCAAAGATGGCCGCCCCCATGTGGACACAAGATGGCCAGCAGGGGAGGGCAGTTGTGGACGATCAGGCCAGCGGGGGAGGGCAGTTGGGATGGACCAGGCCTGCAAGAGAGGGCTGTTGGGGGCAATCAGACCTGCAGGGTAGGGCAGTTAGGGGTGACCAGGCTGGCAGAGGAGGGCATTTGGGGGTGACCAGGCCTGCAGGGGAGGACAGTTGGGGGGGACACAGGCCTGCAGGGGAGGGCAGTTGGGGGGACCAGGCCTGCAGAGGATGGCAGTTGGGAGGGACAAGGCCTGCAGGAGAGGGCAGCTGGGGTTGGGGGGGAGAGAAGGCCTGCAGGGGAGGGCAGTTGGGGGGGACCAGGCCAGCAGGAGACCAGGCCTGCAGTACGAATTTCATGCACTGGGCCTCTAGTACTACACTATATAAATATATGAAAGTAATAAACTATACACCTTAAACTATACAATGTTACATATCAAATTTATGCAATAAAAAAGATATATTAAGTGAAAAAAGGCAAGTTATGGATTACTATAAGGGTATATAATCCTTTATTTTAAAAAGGGGGCATAAAAATTGATAATCATATTTGCAATGCAAAAATACTGCAAGGATTGACAACAAATTAAAATATATGGCTGCTTTAGAATGGAGTTAACAAAAATGAATAGAAGCAAGACTTTCCAATATATTTTCATTGTGTTATTAGTTGTTTGTATTCGTTTGATTTTACATCCTCAAAAATATATGCTTAGTCAAAAATATTAAGCTATAAAACCCACTCCTTTATGAATTAAAAATTAAAATCTCACACACACATACACACACAACTACCATCTAGAAAAATAACTCACAAACACAGCTCACTGAAGCGTAAATGACAAATTAATAAGATATTTGAAGTAGTCCTTAGTCTTTTCTTTTCAACCAGAAAAGATAACAACACAGCCCGAGCCAGTTTGGCTCAGTGGATAGAGCGTTGGCCTGCGGACCAAAGGGTCCCAGGTTTGATTCCAGTCAAAAGCACGTACTGTATTGTACCTTGGTTGCAGGCTCCTCCCAGGCGGCCCGAGGCAACCAATGTGTTTCTCTCACATTGATATTCTCTTTCCCTCTCTCTTCCACTCTCCCTAAAAATCAATGAAAAAATATCCTCAGGTGAGGATTTAAAAAAAAAAAAAAAAGATAGCAACACAAAGAGAAAATGGGAAGATAAGAATGCGAAATTTGCAGAGAAAGAAATATAAACGACTAATAACACAGTGAAAAGGTGTTCATATAAACATCAGTGAGGTGGAAATGTTCATATAAACATTTCCACCTCTGCGACAGACACAAGGAAACGGTCACTCTCATACCCTTTCGGAGGGTAAGTTGGCAATCTTTATAAAAATGTAAAAGCATCTGCAGCCTCCACCTCGGTAATTACTAGTCATTTTCCCCTCTCTCCTCACTACTTGTGGAAATACTTGCACAAGTCCATCCATCACAATATTTGTTCAAGGATATTGCTTGCAGCAATGTTTTTAATGACAAAAACAAACCATCCATGTGTGCATCACTGCGGGCCCTAAAAAGTAAGTTAGAGCACAGTCATGTGGTGCGATACTGCACAGGCTGGAAGGAACAAGGGCCACCTATAAGTAGTAATACACAAAGATACCAAGATGTGCTGTCTGGAGAAGAAAGCAATGGTGCAGAAAAATACCTAGAGTAGCGTCTATGCGTGAAATGTGAGGGGGGCTTAGAGGTAGAGGAACAGGGAGGAACACTGCAACTTCTTTCTGGATACATTTTGTTTACATTTCATACTTTTTTGCTCTGTTTGAATTTTAAGTATGAAATTTCATTAAAAACCAAGTTATTTAACATACACTGAGTGGCCAGATTATTATGATCTCTGAACGCATAATAATCTGGCCACTCAGTGTGTGTGTGCATGTGCGTGCGCGCACACGCGCGCCTGGTGCATGAATTCGTGCATGGGTGGGGTCTGGCCAGCCATGCCAGGGGGAGGGGACATGGGCGGTTGGCCGGCCTGCCTGCTGGTCGAACTCCTGGTAGAGGGGACAATTTGCATATTAGCCTTTTATTATATAGGATACACACTGAGTGGCCAGATTATTATGCGTTCAGAGTTCATAATAATCTGGCCAGTCAGTGTATATTTTGACAATTACGTGCCAAGTACACGCAAACAAAAGTAGTTTCTCTATCATATCTACATGGTCTCCCAGTGCTGGTGACAAAGACAATTCTCACCAACAATATAAACCTGCAGCACACTTGCACATCACCTCAAACTCCGTTTTCAAGCTCACAGATATGAGAAGTGGGGGTACAAGAGCTGGGTGCCTGTTTCTGTGTCTGTGTTCACTTTACCTGACCAGCACTACGACCATGCAGGGCCCCAGGGACACAGCACAGTTCTGGATTCACCACTGATTAATGACTCATCCGCAAGCAAATCACTTAGCTGGTGGCTCTGGACCTCAGTTTCCCCTTCAGAAGAAAAATGTGTATGTGTGCACACGTGTGTGTGGCAGGGGAGGCTACTGGATACTTCTAAATCTGTATGATTCTAACTTAAAAGTACTACAACATTTCATTGATAATTTGGAAAACAGCAAACACACTCAAGCTGCTCATATGTTATCTATCCAGGATCTCAATAAACAGACAAAAAAATAGTATATACCAAAAGAAACCCAGCTTAGCTGAATATCTAGAGGCTGAAAAAAAGACCATCAATGGGTCCACTAATGTCAAGCCAAAAGAACAGCATTCATGCTCTTAAAATACTAAAATGAAAATATTTTACAGATGTCAGCCCTAATTTTTTTTTCAATGGCATATGGATATGAAATTCCCCCTAACTTATTTTATCATAGTGGTTTCCCTCTGAGCCAACCGATAACACTAACTCTGAAGACGTGCAATGGGGCCATGACATGAACACGAACATTCTCAACTATCTGTGGTCCAGCTTTCAGGAAAGTAGGGAAACGTTTCTGGAAATTCAAATTTTACACTATAGTGGAAGTCAGGAGCATGAGGTAGGAGTATAGGATTTTCACGGCCGTTTCAACTATTATTCCTATTAGCTATAAACTGTCAAGTGTTCCTGTATTAGACTACTCTCACCTACTTCTGAAATCCACAGTTGCTTGTGTGCAAAAATCAGTCCCAGCAAGACAACATATTACCATAAATCATGTAAGTGCCAGGAAGGTAGGCACTGACCTTTATTTTTCTATTTCCATATTTGTCAATAGATGATCTATGTCTACCCTTTTCACTGTTCCCTCTGAACTAGGCAGAGACTAAAGGAAAAGTAGTCCAAGTATATTTAATATTTTACACCAAACAAGTTCTTTGTTAAGATGGCTTGGCCCGCCCCGCGCCCGACTCTCACACCAGCCTGACAGCTCCAGTGGGAACGAAGCACCAGTATAATGGGTGCTGTGCTCCAATGCCTACCAATGCATTGAGGGTTATTGGCCAACTTCTTCACATAAAGCAAAGAGTGAGTGTATGTGTGTGAACATGTGTCTGTGCCCACGTGTATGTATGGAGGGATTATATGTGGGAGCCGGCCACAGCTGCTTAATTTTTGTAAAGCTTTTTTTTTTCCTTAATAGGGAGGAGGGTTGTGGTTACTTACCATCCTCATAAGCTGCTACTGCCAGCGAGCTGTTTATCCTCACAAAGGAGACATATGGCTGCATTCCAGGCTCGTCCTCCTCATACTCGGAGTCCAGGAAGGGGGCTACGTAGTCCCAGGTGCGGGTGTCCCACACCCTCACGTCCCCTGATGTGTATCTGGAAAAGAAGGACCTAGTTGGTTCCAAGTGGAGACAGAGAGCAGGGCCATAGTGGAGAGAATGGGGAGAGCCTTCGAACAACAGAGGAGTAAGATTTGGTTGGAGTGCAACCACCCCTGCAACACTGTTCAGATGAGTGACTCCAACAGGAGAAACTGTCACCCTGGGTAACAGAAAGGCTGTGAACACCTTTCACACTCTCAGAGCACAATGCTGACAACAAGAGAACACTATACCATAAAAAAGTGGCTATCAAGATCTCCTTGTTTTTCCTTTTACATTATTATAACCTTAAGTTCTTCCAGTAAAGAGATCACTAGGAGAAATCTGTAGAAGCCACAGTATTTACATACATACACAAGAAAGACAGGCAGAGAGAAAGAGAGAAACCAAGGACTAATGGTTTTCCAGGCACAAGCTTTCTAATACCTCATCCACGCATCAGATTTGACTGATTAAAGTCCCTAAAGACTAATTGATTTGCTGAAACAATTAAATCTTGCCTTTAGCAGCCAGACAATGCTGCCTTCTCATGAAAAGCTCTTGCTGAAATGCATGACACTCCCAGTTTTGCCCACTTAGAAAATAGGAGCCCTCACTCTCTGCTATTACTACTGCCACTCCAACAAATGAAGCTCTCCATCAAAGCCACAGCAGGGCCAGAACCTGCTCAGACATGAGGCCACTAGGAAAATGGACTGGCCAGATGATGAGGTGGTGCACTGCCTGCCACTGGGGTATTTACGCTAAGTTCCTTACATCTGCTACAGAGGGCTCCATTCAACACATAAAGCAACTGCGGGGAGGCATATCAGAGATGTTGTAAGAGTCCATATGTACCCACACAAACACAGGCAGACAATTTAGGGGGTTTCCAAGCCATTGTTCTTTCAGGGTTTCTTTTAATATATTTTTATTGATTTCAGAGAGGAAAGGAGAGGAAGATAGAAGTATCAATGATGAGAGAGAATCATCGATTGGCTGCCTCCTGCACGCTCCACACTGGGGTCTGAGACCACAACCCGGGCATGTGCCCTGACCGGGAATCAAACCATGACCTCCTGGTTCATAGGTGGATGCTCAACCACTGAGCCACGCCAGCCGGGCCTTTCAGTGTTTCTTTGATCCCACGTTAAAAGTGTGGAGTCGAACACAATAACCTCTGAGGTTTATTTAATTACTGCAATCTATGGCATGATTCATTACAAAATAGTTATAGATCAATTTCTCATGTGAGATTTCTTAATAAGGAAACTAAGAATACTCTTAATTCAGGAGTGCTTCATTTACTAAAGGCAGTAAGTAGTCTTTCTCTCAAATTAATAACTTGCAGTAAATACAAAGATTGTGTAATTCAAAGCTCATTCTGTCGCAGATTCTCTAGGTTGGAGGGTCCTCTCCCTGCAGACAGCACGTGGAGAGTGTGCGTGTAGAGAGAGCCAAATAAGAGGCACGTGCTTTCTAAAACTGGACTGATGGGCCTGTTTGACCATTCATCCTCAGTAAACAGAAAGGCTCACTCCATGGTGTCATTAGCCTGGTGATGCGCGAGCAAGGGTGGCTATTGATAGCACGGCTGCTGGCTCCTGGGCCCTCCAGGCAGTGTTCCAGATGACCCTCCATAACGAGGAACCCCACAGAAGAACACACACCCCACTGCACCAAAACTTCCTGGCTCACCCTGACTCTCCGGAAATGACTCAGGCAATCCCCGGAGTAAGGCCACTTCCTTATTAGCGAGAGACATTAAACAGAGATGACATGTTTGGAATTCTAGACTGTGTGAGTATATTCTTAGGGTTAATTTCTAAGTGAAAGGAACTAGCCGATTGAGAAAAGAAAGGTGAGAAGGATGACAACGTCTTTCAGAAATTCAGAGAAGGTGCGTGAAGAAAGGGAATTTGGAGATCAGAGAACTAAAGAACTTGGAGAAAAAGAAGTGCACAAACCAGGAAAATGAACTTCTACTCCGTTAGTCTCAGTCATTCTGTTTTTTGTTACCTGTACATGGGACCACACCAGTGGTCTTCATGTGGTCCTTTGTGGCACCCCTCAGGTGCCACAGAACAGAGGAGAGAATTTTAGTGGCTGAGCTCCACCCCACCCCCAGTCCCCTTTATATGATGAGGTCCCAGGTAAAACAACAACAACCAAACAAAACTTAGAAAACTGCTGAATCCCACAACAGTGACCTGTGAGATGCAACGTGTTGCTCTCTCACTGCTTAGGGAAGAGGAGAGAGGGAGGGCAGAGATGCCACAGAGAAGAGCACTCCATTAACATCTAATACTCCTGGCGAGCCTTTTTTCCGTGAATGAAGTTGTCCCACTCACGCTGCAACTCCACAAGTTTAAATTAAATGCGTGCAGTCAGTCCTCAAAAGTTTCAGCTCACCGCCAAAGTAGCCCGTTGCTGAATTCCTTATTTTTGCTGGTGATTTTTTTCGCCCACTACCCACACTGCAATATACGTTCAAATCGCTGCACCCTTTCTTCTCATTCCCAGGAATGCCACTCTAGTCTACATCCCCCAAGCCCTCACAGCTGTCCCATGGCAGCAGCCCCCCTACATCTAAGCCTCTCCCACCTCCAGTCAACCCTGCACAAGCCAAGTCCTCAAAAATACTTGACTCCATGAATCATCCTGCCTTTCTCCCTTTACCCTCCTAGACCATGTGCCCTATGATCTACACAGCCTAGACTTACTCTCAAGGCAACTGTGTGTGTGTGATTATCTGGCTGTTCATCTCCCCTACAAACCTACAATCTTCTAAAGTCAGGGGCTGGGTCTTGCTCACCACTGTGGATCAGTGACTGGAACTGTTAGACTAGAAGAGCACTGGACACCCAGAAAGTCCTCTGTAAATACGTAGTCCTTAACCCCTAATGGAATGAAGTTGTAATTACTAGCCTAGCACTGAGAAGACTCAACTTAGCGCCCACTCCTCTTCCCAGACTCATTTCCTACGCTTCCTTAGCATGAGCCAGCCTCCATTCATCGGCTTCTGAACCTCGGCTCACAGCATCCAGCTTTTTTTGGAGGCCTTCCCTCCTCCCCCCTCAGCCCAGTGGGTCTCAACCTTGACTGCACATTATAGAATCACCTGGGATGCTTTTAAGACTCCCAATACTCAAGCACACCCCAGACCAATTAAAACTGACTCTCTTGCCCAGCCAAGGTGGCTCAGTGGTTGAGGGTCGACCTATGAACCAGGAGGTCATGGTTCAATTCCCAGTCAGGGCACATGCCCAGATTGTGGGCTCGATCCCCAGTGTGGGGTGTGCAGGAGGCAGCCAATCGACGTTTCGATCTCTCTTTCCCTCTCCCTACTCTCTGAAATCAATAAAAATATTTAAAAACAAAAACAAAAAACTGACTCTCTGGAGGTGTAACCAGGTATCAATATTTCCAATGTGCAGCCAAGATTGAGAACCTCTGACCTACCCCAAGTCCACCAACTCCTCAAGGTCTAGCAAAGGCTCTCCTCCTCCATGAAGCCTTCTCTGACTCAACTACCATGCCCCAAATCTGAAGAAACGGCATTCACTGCTACATTCCATGTCTCCTCACTGTAAAGTCCTCAGGAAGGCCATATCTCAATGCCACAGCCTCCATCACAGTGCCTTACACACAGCTAACAATAAACAAATGGTTGAAAGGGGACATCCACAAGTAACTCAAATGGTCTGAGTGGCATCTCCTTCCATATCTGCTGCCCACCTTCCAGTGCTATTGATCAATGAAACACCCAGAATGCACACATCAATATGCATTAGAATTCTTGCATGTGTTTCTAAACTGATTAAAATCATTATAAAACACAAGATAAGCTAAATTATTTCAGTAAACATAGACAGCCATTTGAATTAACTCCATTCTTCATGGCAAAGAGCATGATAATAACACAAACGTTTTGCTACAAAATGACTCAGGAAGCAAAATGTAAGCGACTTTACGTCTCTTTCATGATAGGAACAGAGAATAAATAGCGTGATGACTCCATTGCAGGTTCTAAAATCTAACACGGGTGAAAGCAACCACAGCAGTGGCAATGGGACTCAATGCTAAAGAAACACGTTTTCACCAGGGTAAAACATTGGTAGGGGCAGAGGGACCTGGACCAAACCCTAAATGTGATCTACAAGCACTTACCAACATTGGCCAGGAGAAGCAAGAACAGATATCCAAGCAAGGTAGGGGAAAGGGTTGATTTTTCTCCAGAGCTCCAGATGTCTTTATCGCTGCCTAATGGCAATTACACTCAACCAATTAAGACACCACTATGACAGTTACATTGTCAGTAAGCCTTTGGACCCCAATGTTGATGGCTCTCTAATTAGTGCCTGCGCAAAGTACAACTGCAACTAATGGAAGAGCACTAAAGAAACAATGAAGAAGCAGTCTTTTCCAAACCAGTAAGGATGTCCCAGCCATGGCACGGGCCAGTGAAACTGTATGCCTTCGCCATCTTTTTTTATGCTTGGCAAGGCTGAGTTTACCTCCAAATAAATGGGTCACAGACCACAGCTGATTTTTTGTTGAAAGAATGGGAACAGAGCCTCTCTCAAGCTCAGCACGCCAGAGCAATTGCCAATTTAAAATGATTTATCACCAAAGAGCTTTCATTAACTTGTAAGTCTCCAATAAACAGACTACTGATTTGGACTAAAAGACCGGAAGAAAAAGAGGGAAGACATACAGCTAAAAACGACCTTTAGCCTTTCTTTTCATATGAATGTCCAGCAGGGTGAGAGAGGCGGGGCATGGTTTCATTTTGCTTCCAGGTGCCAGCTCTTCTTTGCTAAAAACAATGTTTGTCAAAGCTCTTCATAATAACCTGGGGAGTTGTTTTGATTTCAGAAAGCTGGAAATGGGGTTAAGTGACTTACACAAGGTCACAAGAAACATTTTAGTGGCACAGCTGGGATCAAAACAGGTTCTTGGGCTTTTTTCAATCTGCTGCTTAGCCAACAAGCCACTCCATCTCCTCAGATGACAGTGTCTTTAAACTAATACAGCTTTTAAGAACCATCCCCATTTAAGTGCAATATAAGGAATTTATTGTTTTCAATATTGTGACTCAGGCTTGCAGGACACAGCCCCTGACCCTAACTCATCAATTCTACCACTGTATCTCAACTGGAAGGCAAGAAGCCAACAGCAATAACACAAAAGCTCAGGATGCTGGCAAGGAGTGTGGCTGGGCAGATGCCATGGTGCCTCCCACACCTGCTTCACAGGTGATGTGGGAGGACATATGCAGTGGATGGTACAAGTTCACCCTCTACAGGGCCATACTCATTCAGCTCCCCACCCCCCAAAGAAGTCACAATTCTATTCTGACCAGGTACTCACAGCAGCCAAAAGGAGCCTTGTTAAGAGTGAGGCCTCAGACCAGGAATAGCAAATGGTTTCATTTGTATGTCAAATCCAATAAATTAGTAGTGGTTGCCTACCGCCCTGTGTTGAGAAGGATTCTGAGCTGTATTCCATCCAGCTCACCAGATCAATAAATGCTATAAAGGGTTACCAATGCCCAGTGTCGGTTTGGGAGGGAGGAGTGGCAGCATACCTACAAGTTATTTGCATCTCTGCCCCATACTAAACTCTACCTAGCCCACTCCTAACCATCCTTCCAGACTCAGCTGAGAAGTCACTTCCCAGGAGAAACCCAGCTGACTCTGAGACTGTAGGTGCCTCTCCCAGCGCGGTCCGGTGCCCTGCTCATCCCCTACTCTACCATCCCCCACACTGTCTATAGTCCTGTGTCAGGCTGTGAGCAAGGGAGATATCCTTGCCACAAGCAAGAGATGTGTCTGCAGCATTTATCTGTGCTTGTAAATGTTGAATGAAGCCCCTGACTTAAAACTTACACGATGAAGTGATGTAAAGCCCACAGAGCAATTAGGCAGAGGCCCCTAAAAGTACAGCACCCACATCGCAAGAAACATCTATTCCCTTAATGTGTGGAGGTTTTAAGAACTACTCGCATACTCCATCCTTTCGTTAGCAATACCAAAGATTACAAATCAATGAAATCAAGAGTATTTACTGTTTTCTATGAAACATGGCTGTGTTGTATTATGCAATTAACAAAATGAACTCAGTCCCACAGTGCAGTCTTTTTGTGGAAATGCACTCCTACAAACATCAAGTGCAGCTTAAGACGCATCAATTGAAAAATAATGAACATCTTAATGGACCTTACGAGATACATGCACTACACACTTAAAACTGTTTTCCATACATCTTGGTTAATCACAATCAATAGAGCCAGAGTCAATGATGATTATGCGGAGTTATTGTAGCTGTGGCCCTCCCCATTATTCCTTGGAGAACCAGAGATGGATAAATGCAGTCATGAGTTCACCAGTATTTATTAAGGACATTCTGGAGCTCCTTCATTAAGGACATAATAAATGCAATGCTCTCCTCTCGTCTCTTATCAATATCTTACCTCAGACTTATTTACCAGAAGAGCATGTATACCTCACAGCAGAAAATAAATAAATTTAAAAGTATTTTTAAAAAGAGGTCCCTAACGGGTAATGATCAAATTCCTTATGGGAAGCAGCCCAATGCCATAATAAGCAGCAGCACAAAATCAATATAAAATGAGGTTGAAAGGGAAACTGACAAGAGAAAGTTTTGTGTGCGTTTTTTTAAAAGAAAAAGACAAAGTATGACTTAGTAAGTATAAATATGGGGTGACATTTGCCTAATGCAACTTTTATCACCAGTCTGTACTTAAAAAACATCTGTTATCTGGAGAGCTGCAAAGTAGTCCTAGGTATTATCCATTTTTTATACCCTGACATTGAAACAGGAACCTTAGGGGAATATAGGCAGGATTAGGGAATTTTTTAAATTGGGGTCCATGGAAAAACACAGGGCTACAGACTGGGAGAAGGTACATCTCCATAACACAAGGAAGCCAGGTGCAGCTTCATTTCCATAAGACAAGGGAACTGGAAGTAGCCAAAAAAGGTCTATATTTACAAAATAAAGGAGGAGGAGGAAGAAAGCCCAGGAGGAATGGAAGGACTATGCGGGAGGAGGGCCTCAGGAATCACTATAGTAATCACTTCGGAAGGGAATATTGACCAATCACTGGGGATATCAGGACACAGGAACTGCAGCCTTTATAAACCATGGAAACAGGAAGTCTGTGGGACCCTTTCCCCCTCCCCACGTGGGAGTCCATTCTGTGGGACTCTCTCCCGCTCCCCACGTGGGAGTCTGTACTTGTTCTTCAATAAATCTCCACCTTTGCTATACTACCCTCTGTCGAAGGATTCATTCTTCGATTCCGGTGGACAAAGAATCCGGGTTCCAGTCCAAAAATTCCATATCAACATGAAACTAGTGAGTATTGGATACACCATCCTTGAGGTCTTTGGCTCCTGAATAGAAAATATTTTTAAAATTCAGGGCAAATATACTCTATTTCTGATCAAAGCCATATTTTGGCACGGTACCTGATACAAAGGCACATTTTTAATTACTGGAATAACTGGAGGAAAAAGTGGCTAAGAATAAGGTTAACATTTTACTGTAAGTGCCACTAGGCAAACTGAACCAACCAGAGATTCAGTGCATATATAAACTAGCTCAAAATTTTGCTTCCTGTCTAGGAAGCCTGGAAACCCTATCACGTCTGATGTCCAGGTTGTGTGGACAGACAGAGCTAATAAAAATGAAAGCCACGACAGCCAGAAGTCACTGGGCTACTTGAGAGAGGTGTGGTGGCACGCTTGCCTCGGAGAGAATGGAGATGGATAAAATGCATGAGAGCAAATGGGACAACTGAATATTTTTAGGGAAAGGAGAGAGCTAATCTTTTGCAACATTAAATGATACATTTTTCCCTCTACCCACACTTGGCAGAAGAGAAACATGGACACAGTGAGTCACTGTTCTAGTAAAGGTGGGGACTGGATCCTAAAAAGGCATACCCTATCAGTGGAAAACCACTTAGGAGTATTGAGAAAAACCTCACTACAAAGACAATGCCTGACATTTTAAAAACCAAAAGTGGGGGAAATGGTCCTATAATGTAAACAGAAAAGTGTGCTTTCTTATGCATTACTGACACACTTCACACTTAGGAATCGTAATAACAGTGAGGAGGGAGTTGATAGCAAAACACCACCACACTCCTGGGCCTCTGATAAAAGCTTTTGATGGGCTAACAGCTTAATGGTTAGCAGAGCAGAGCAGCGCAGGCCTCCAGTGACCCAGGTCTGACTTTCTCCTGTACGTTTTACCTGAGATGCTCTCCTTCACTAGGTGGCAGCACAGGAAATGTGCTCCTGGCAAATTATACCTAGACCTACATCTCGGGTTCTCGAATGTGACCTCTCTGAACTCATGACATCATCTGTTTTCAACACTCTTCCCTCCCACAGTGCACCTGGGGAGCAAGAGTGGCCTGGGCATCACAGAACAGCGCAGGGATGCTTTCATAGCCTGGTTTCTTCCCTCTTTTTCCTCAGTGATAAACATAATCTGAAAAACACTAAAATTCTCAGAGCTGTCGCCACCAAAAACCAAAATAAAACAAAGAAAGAAACAAACAAAAAACACACTTTCTGATCACTTATTATCAACCAACTTTCTAGATAACATCTCTTTTTGTAAATACAAGGAGCGCACACACTGGACCTCATGATATTTCAGGAGTGATATCAGATCCCAGAGAAAGTGCAGCCACAGGCTGAACCCCAAGAGAAACAGACAGGTGGCTTATTGTATAGAGATTGGTGGCTTTGCAACACAAAGTTTTCTCAAGTTAAACAAATAGGAAATTTTAGCTGGAAAATCAAAGTAAAGGCAGTGTCTGAATGACTTAGTCACGGATGAAGGAACCTCACTTACCTAACAACAAAGAAAACAATTGGCTCAGGCATTTTCTGGGAATGTGCTAAGGGGCCAAATGAGAGCACAGAAAGGCCAGAGGAAGGACAGGGCAGGAGGCAGGCAGGTCAAAGATGCAGTGAGGAAGCTCAGAGAGTGGAGGGTCTCAGACATATGAGGAGTTTTCCTTCCATCCGCACATCCCCCCAAGTTTCCTGGGTGCTAAGATTGGTGATGCTCAATTCATCGTCTCCACATATTAAGAGGGATCCAGTCAACAAGATCAAACATTACCAAGAGGCCAAAGGGGATGGGGCAAAAAAAGGTCATTGGTTTGCGACCACCTGGGACCTGTGAGAGTGTAGCTCAGTGGGAGGGCTGGAAAGGAACCCATCTGCAGGAGGCTAAGATGTGGGTAGTAAACAAGGGGGGTGTACTCTGACTATTTATGGTATTCACAGAAAGCAGGTTTATTCCAGAGAGCAGGCTTGAGGGATGGTTTAGACGGCAAAGCAAAAAGTTGAAAGAAGTTGAAGGTTATGAGGCAATTTAAAATAATTTAACCTAGAAAGTCTAAAAATTCACTCTTCTAAATCTATCGACTCCACTTATGGGACTCTAGCCTAGGAAAACAATTAGACTAGGGGAGGGTAATGGAAGAACTTTAACTCTTTAGTCTACACACTTCTATGGGATTCAAAGTTTCTATAATAAGCATGTGTTTTATAGTTTTTAAATAAGATTTACAGTACTAAAAAGGGAAAAATCTGCAAACCTCTATACAGAAAATATTCACACTGTACAATAACAAAACACAAGAAATGACTTTAATGTCTAGTACTAGGGAAATGAGTAAGAAAATTAGGATATAATTGTATCCTAGGAGCTTCTGCAACAAATCAAAGAATGTAATGAAATGTATATAATAACATGGAAAAAACGTCATCAGTTTAGTGAGGGGGGAAGGCCAAAGTGTAATGTAGGCTATGATTATATTATGTAAAAATATGTATTTTAAAAATCTACTGAAAAATATACACACATCAAAATGTTAGCATGCAAAGATTCAGATGGCTTTCTTCTCCACTTTCTAACAGTTTTACAAAAACACCATGGCTTTATTGCTGCTTTTATTTTTAACAGAAAAGAAAGATGCATGCCACAAAAGGAAAACAAAAATGATACTGTAGCAGACAAGCAGTCAGAATGGCAAAGGAGGGCTGGCCCAGGCAGGCCGATGCAGGCCCTACGTGTGGACACTACCGAGGGACAGCACAGTGGTCCAGGCTCGCGTGCCAATCCTGGCTCATCAGCCCTCTCTGGGCCAGTTACTCACACAAAACGAGTGTTTGGGAATAGACAATCTCTAAAGTGCCTTCCAGGTTTAAAATCGTATGATGCGCCCTGGCCAGTTTGGCTCAGTGGATAGAGCGTCGGCCTGCGGACTAAAGGGTCCTGGGTTCGACTCCAGTCGAGGACACATGCCCGGGTTGCAGGCTCGATCCCCAGTGTGGGGCGTGCTGGAGGCAGCCGATCAATGATTCTCTCTCATCACTGATGTTTCTCTCTCTCTCTTCCTTTCTGACATCAATAAAAGTATATTTAAAATGAATAACTAAATAAATAATAAATAAAATCCTATGATTCTAAGTTGCAAAAACTAAGGAATCAGAGAACAGACAAGAGAAATTAGGGATTTCTCCAGTTTTCTTACATAATGTAAAATATAGGTGGGGAGAGACAGCCTATATATTACATTTCAATGCTAACTTCAGACAAAATGATATGTAGGTACTTTGGACATTAATGAAATATTACATGCCACCTCCAGTTTTAAAAGATGCTTATAAACTGGAAAGAAAATACATGGCTGTAAAGTTAAAATAACAATGTAAAACAAAAGCGTTTTGGGGAAACGGTGAGGCCACAGGATTAGCTGCCCTATCAGCTGTAGCTCGTCACTTCCCTGGGAGATGGGAAGGGTAGATGTTGGTGTGGGGGTAAAGGGGTTCACAGGCTAGAGTGCTATGGACATCTATGGGGGCGGGGGACAAGACTCAAGTTGGGCTTTAAAGAATGGGGACTGGGTTTCTTTTGGGGGTGATGAAAATGTTCATCACAGGTAATGGTGGATGGTTGCACAACCTTGTAAATAAACCAAAATCACTGACATACCATTTTAAAGGGTGAATTTTATGGTATGTAAATTACATTTCCATTTTTAAAAAGATGTGGTCAGAGGTAACTAATTAGAACAGTGTAGAAAAATCCAAAGGTACACTGAGGAGAATAATGAGGAAAAAGGTGGGTTGGACACAAATTTCAAAGGACTTAGAACATCAGTGATGAGGAAAATAAGACATGTGGTGTGTGTGTGTGGGGGGGGGGGGGGGGTGCTAGCAGCCTGACTCTGTATCCCTAATGAACATTCCTGTTAGCCTATGGTCTAGCCCAGTGATTCTCAACCTTCCTAATGCCGCGACCCTTTAATACAGTTCCTCATGTTGAGAACCGCTAGCAGGGTCGCCTGAGACCATCGGAAAACACAGATATTTACATTACAATTCGTTAACAGTAGCAAAATCACAGTTATGAAGTAGCAACGAAAATACTTTTATGGTTGGGGGTCACCACAACATGAGGAACTGTATTAAAGGATCGTGGCATTAGAAAGGTTGAGAATCACTGGTCTAGTCACTGCCCATTCCTTAATTATCTGGTCTTGTAAGACCTGTTTACCTAAATACTCCCATTTTACAGAGGGCATAAACCATGAACAATACTGGAGGGGTTATCAGTGCTGGCACAAGGCCAGGCCTTTAGGTGTGGTCTCACGGCCCCCATCCCAACACACGGGGCTTTTTGCAAAGCCCGCAGAAGGTCCGGAAGTCTGATCCATATATAGGGGACAAAGAAACAAAAGGGTATAAAGGGAGAGCTTCTTGAGTCACTGTACTAGTACATGTGAAACATCTGAAAATAAATGGGTTTTTCCTGTATCTCCGGGTACTCCTGCGTATTTTTCGGTCGCCTGGTAAATTCTGTAACGGTAGGAAAAGATAATAGAAATGATCATCCATGAGACAGTAAGGGAAGCAAAGACTGATGGACCAATATGTGAAAGATCTAAGCTTTGAGAATTATGTGTTTCCTCTGCTGGAAAAACAAGCCTCGAGTAAGCAGGGCCACGTCCTGTTTGCCTGCTATGTACCTGAGTGTCTCAGATGAGCGTATGAGTGAATGAGCCTTTGACGGTTACTCTGGGTCTGTGTGAAAAGAAGAATAAAGATTGGATGACTGTAAGTTTAACATAATAAAAATTAGTGTAGGCCTGAATAATGTGACTGCACACCAGGAACATTGACACACAGGATTGAAAAGATGGAAAGAAGCAAGAGACTTTCCAAGAGTCTTTGCTCTCTATCAATTATATGAAATATATTTAGTAGGTTTACATGCAAATATGTTACATAGTTTAGCTCTAGCTATACAAACTAAATTCTACTTGTGTGAAAAGAGAGAGGGAAAAGAAGGGGGGAAATATAAGCAAGATAAGCAGGAGAGAAAGAAATGATGAGGTGGACACTGTCTCTTTAAGAAGCTCCTTGGAGATACATAACTGTAGAAAGCCTGGTGAATACAACATTGATTGGGAATGAGGTAACCACAAACACCGCTGTCTCAAATGAAAAGGGATTCAAGACCTGACCCAGAAAACAAGCATCGTAACCACCAGATAAAATTTTAATGATAAACACAAGATGCTCTACACACAAGCAAGATATGAAGTATCTGATGCGAGGCCATAAACGTAAGGTTCTCTTAGAAAGAGGAGCTGTGAGGAGCCTCTTTGACCCACAGATCAAGTTTCATCTTATCGATCCACAAACTCTGCCATCGCTTTGCTTTGTGCTGTAGAATCTGCAATGTTGAGCGGGCCTCCAGGGAACACAGAGGCAGGAAAAAAGCACTGGCACTGGCCGGCCTTTGTGAGGTCCATGTCCAGATAAGAAATTCACAATTGGCTTTTGAGATTAAAGTCTCCTTTATTTCTAATTTCTTTTATGACTCTCTCAGTCCAATCTCCACATTCTGTCCTCAAAGGTCTCTGACACTAGGAGACCCCTTCAAGCTAGAATGACAGAAGTCCCTTTTGAGTTAACACGGAACCTAGAATTGGTGGGAGGAAAGGACCTTCTGTATCAGAAGCTGTTGGGCCCACACTTGAGCAGTGGGGGCAGAAGTCCAAAGCTGCACTGGATGGATAAAGTCTAGATTCCTGGTCCGTTAATCTTTCTAGAATAATCCTATATAATAAAAGGGTAATATGCAAATTGACCCTAATGGCAGAACGACCAGAACGACCGCTCGACCAGTCACTATGAGGTGCACTGACCACCTCTTGGTTCCTTTCCCCAGCTGGCAGGCTCCGATCGCCCGATGGCAAACAGGGAACTGGGGATGAGGGGGTGGGGGGAGAGGAGGGCCTGCTGTGGGCAGCTGGGGAAGATGGCCCTGATTGGAGGCCAGGCCTAGGGACCATACCCATGTATGAATTTCGTGCATTGGGCCTCTAGTAGTACTATAGTGCTCTGAGGAAGTCCACTGACCTCTAAATTGTGGCCAGCAAAACAAAAGCTAAGGGAAAGTGTTCCTCTATGCTGTACACCTGAAACTAATACAAATCACATTGAATGTAAACTGTAATGGGGAAAAAAAATGTTTTTAATTACACTTACAAAAAAATTAAAATACCGGTAAAATGAAACAAAACTAAAAAACAAAATAAGGGTTCCCCACAGGCAAATCTTGTTTAAAGCAAAAAGACGTTTTCATAGGCATTGCATGCCACAAAATATTAAAATAATCTGACTGCAATTTCAATTCAAGTGGTGCTCTTTAAGGAATGCTTCTTAAGGAGAGATTTTTCTTGAAAGAAAAACTTGACTACTACTAAGTTGTCAAGGCCAAGGTTTGTTTTTGTTTTCTGGCAGGTAGGCGCCTCTCCTGGGTGGCTCACGCCTAAGCCAATCCAGACTGAGAAGTTTCAATGTCCTGGTTTCTATAGCACTAAGTATACAGTGTGAGAATCTAGTTCAAAATATCTTCATCCGAAAAAGAAAACTGAGCTTCTCATTATACATTAACGAAATACATAAACACATCTCTGTAGTAAAATATGAAGAATTCATGAAAGTGGTTTTTAGAACAGAAGCCAAAGGAATCTACAGAAGCTAAAATTAAATTTCTTGGCCACAGAGACAAATAAAAAGCGAATAGGCACTGTGTGGTGGGGAAGGGAGACTGTGTGTGGCCACAGCCCTTCCTCAGTAATAAAAGCTTCAGAACAAGAGCACAAGAGCAGGGCCTTCTTTGTGCCAACACGTATTATTCTTGCTTGACTTTTTTATGTCTTCATAAAATACAAACTGTTTGCCTTAATGAAAATCTAACATAACATGCCACAAGAGTGGTTTTAAAGCTAGGAAAGACATATTGAGACAGATCTGCTCTGTACCCTTCGCTTCTCACCACTAACTTCAGAGTTCTCCAATCCCGGAGAATGGAGTCCTCCAAACATGAGCCATCTATACGAAAGCATGTGCTCCCTAGGAAGGGCAATGTCACTGGGACTTAGAGGGGGTATACGAAAACCTAAAAGACCTTAAGATACAGTGTTAAGTGAAAAACTGTCCTCGCTTACCCAGCAATGACCACACCGTCGTGAGAGTGCACGTCACATAAAACAGCATCAGGAATGTGTTCCAGCTCACTCACGGCTCCCTTGCGATTCTGCATAAGGAAAAGGGAGTGCAGGGTCTGTTATTCTGTGGATAGCGGACACAAAGCATGTCCCTTTCATCTACGCTCCCCAGTGACTTTTTACAGCATGTGCTGTGTTCAAAGTTATCTGGACATTCAAAAGGACCAAGATGACAGCCAGTATGTTAAGCTGTTAGCATTTACAAGTTAACACACACACACACACACACACACGCAATGAACTAGAGGGGGTGTGGGATGTTGCCCCGTCATCCTCAAGGGGATATGAAGGAAATATGTGATCACAAATAACTATAATCCAGAGAAGGCTGAATGTGGCAAGTCTCAAGAAATTATATAAAGTGTATTAAAAAGTTCCGTTCAGAGGAGAGAAAGTATTTAAGGATATTTTACCTGTTAACAACACTTATAAACAACCTGCTGAATAAAATGAAAAAGTATACATAAAGAGAAAAAATCAGGATGGGGAAAAGGAAGAAAGACATTGTTGCTGATTGAGAGGTCAGAGGTTCATGGAACAGTATTTAAAGGAAACCTTTAGACCCATAACACTGGCTGCTCCAAGGAAGGAACCAGGTGGTAGGTGAAGAGAGGCAAAAAAAAGATGTCTCTTTCACTGTATGTCCCTTTCTGACTTAAATTATTTGCACCATGGCAATCATTATCAATCCAAATATACACATTATTATTTTAAAAATAAAGGGAATTTAAAGGAATATAAAGTACTTACATGTGAGATGTTGGGAAGAGTAGAATAGTTAAGCCAAAAGTAAGCATGAATAAAGGTATTCAAGAGCATTCAAGTAACCATAATTTCAGCTTTGCTGGACTGGACCAAGGATAGAAATAGTGTGTTAAGTGCTAAGCACAGTTGTTAGCATACAGCAAGTGTTCAATAAATGGTAGCTCTTACTACTACTTATATTATTAGGAGACAGCTGATGACATTCATCTCATTAAAAACATTTAAATGGCTATATTCCAGGCACTGTGTAAGATAACCTGCATGATGATGTCCCTTGAAGACCAAGTCCAAGGCTGAGCAACAAAACTGGCACATCCAACTAGAGCTGTCCTGCTAGTGGACACATGGGGATGGGAGGGAAGGACTTGAGACTCATCTGTGTGAGGGCCATGAACAAAATCATAAGAATAGCAAAGCTCTTTTGAGGGACGAGGTAGTGAAAGAAAAGGAGAGGGCCTGAGATCAAAACCTGTGTGCTTATGGCATTTACTAATGTCTGCCACCTGCGCCCCACCCCAAGGGCTGCAACCTCACACTGGTATTCTGGTCTTAGAGAAATCCTAGAGGCCAGAGTGAGAAGAGTTACTGCAAAAACCAGGAAGAGGAATACTACAGGCACCATAACCAGCTTATCAAATCATTTCCACGATGGCTCTGAATTGCACGTCCAAGTAAGTTCATGCAGTTACTATGTAGAAATATCTGAGAACCTTGGGATCCGTTCTCAGGTTCCCCAGGCACTGACCTAGGAGATACCAAATCAAATCACCTGCTCAACCCATCCTGAAGTCAACCATGAATAGCACCAAACCACAGGATCTTCATGCAAAGGCCTGTGAGCTTCTCCAGCCAATGCTCACTGAGCACTGGATGTGAGCTGCGCTTGCAGGAGCGTTAGATACATCATTAGACAGTCCTCCTCCCACACCCTATGAGCAGGGCTACTCCGAGCCCCACTTTAGATAAGAAAACAAAGGCACACAAAGGTAAAGCAACTTGCTCTAACACTACCTTTCATGTTTTGATAGGACTTTCTTTCATTCTAGAATCACAATGAGAATCCCATCACTACAGCGAATATTTATCACTTGATATTTCACTCATGTAGTCCTCACTGGTAATACTGTCAGAAAAATGGGTCCAAGACACTCCAAAGAGAAGCCTCCCTCACATGCTGCCTGCAGTTAAGAATCCAGCTCATCCAAACGACAACCATTTATTGAGCACTTACCAAACAGAGGGCTTTGTGCTCATATGAGAAAAACAACAGGTAGACGCTCAGTTAAGCTGCATGGAACTTGTTTACTGTTACTGAGTGCTAGATGCTATGAGGTGGGTCTTTACTAGTAGATCTTCATTTCTGCCACCTCTGGCCTGAATGGGAAGCTGTACCTGCCTCTCCTCTTGCTTTTTCTAATACCAAAGAGGAAACAGAGAACGTAGCTGCTGCTTTCTCTCTCAGGGGCTGACACCTCTAAATGGGAGCCAGGCACACTGAATATCTGCAGCTCTCACACTCACAAATCTCAAAAGTATCCCTTCTTCCTAGACAGAAAGGTCCTAGTTAATGCCCAACTCTCAAGCTTTCATTAAATTACAGTGCCTCCTACCAGGGGTAGACCCTCTACTTTCTGCCCGCCCCAACCCCCCATGCCTGTCTAAGCAGCTTTGTCTCTCATGTATGTCTCTCACAGACCTTACTCAAGCACACAGGCAAGAGGACTACGGGTCCCGCCACATGAGTTTATTATCTGGTGAGGATGCAAACCGTGAGCCAGTATGGTTTTTATTTAGTAGTGGTGTCTTCATGGCCTAAGAAAGGATAGCTATGCTAACTCTCCTTAGAAAGGTGGTTCTCAACCAAGAGCGATTTTGCCTCCTGGGGACATGTGAAGATGTTTGAAGACATTTTTGGTTGTCACAGCTGCGGGGGAAAGAGAAATGCTATTGTGCATCTACCAGGTAGAGACTACAGGTGCTGGTCAACATCCTACAGCGACAAGACAGCCCTCACCACAAGAACTATCCAGCACAGTGTCACCAGTGCTGGGTGGAGAAGCCCTGACTCAGAGAACCACTGCTCTTATTCACTTGGCTACAAACTGTATGAGGCTGCCCGGATCAAGAGCATCGGTCACTAATCAGGTTATGAGGTGACTGGGGACAGACATGCACACAGGCAATATGTCACCATCAGTAACGAGCAAAGGCTTGTTAATCTCAGAGTCCATTAGGATTGACCTTTAAGGGAGAGGAAGGGGCATGGTTCTGTGCCCTCCACACGACTGACTACCCAGCTACCCAGGTGGGAAGAGACCACCACCACATTGCTGTCTCGTCGTGCCTCAAGCAGCTTTAGGCAGTTATTCCTCAGAAACGCTTCACTCTGAACATTCTTAGCTGTGATCTATATTTCTGCAGAGATTTCGAAGTGATAAATGTGATGGAAGTAAGCCAACAGGTTATGTGAGGGAAGAGAAGACAGTGCTTGGAGACGTTTAATAATCTCCCTCTGACATTTCCTGGAAACAGCTCCTCTTTTGTATCCAGGTGCCGCCTTTGCTTTCTTGGTCCTTCCAGAGGGATGGTGAACGTGAAGGGGGCTGAGCACTGCACCCACGACCCTACCCGGCCTCTCTCCCGCCCTTCCTGTCCTGGAAACAACAGGATGCTCCCAAATAGTGTGGCTGGAAATGAGGGTAGAGACTCCAGTGGCGAACAAAATGGGCAACAAGTCACCAATAGCAGAAGATGCGTTCACCATCATTCTCTCCTTGCTTCTGGCAGTTAACTCAGGCTGTAATTAGAAGGACTCGGTGATTAATCCCGGGCTTGGATTCCCAAGTCCTTGTAAGCTATTCTTCTACAGGTAATGCTGGCCACTGCCTACCTTCCAGTTGGTTCTTAACATGTGCTCCTTGGCTCGGCACTCCTGGAAGATGAGCTTCCAGCAAGAATAGTCGGAGATGCTGCTCTCGGGAAGGTGCCCTTCCTGCTGGCACAGCCGGTACCAGAGCACTTCATCTTCTGCAATCACCTTCCACGTCTTGCTCACCTAAAGCAGCAGAAGTGACACAAATGTCAAACCCTGCAATTAGAGAAGCCCCTTGTCATCCAAAAATCAATCAACACCTTTATTATTGCCCTGGGTTTATGGCAGTATAAAATGTCTCATTAACAAAACACTCCGAGGTGAAAAAAAAAACCAGCAACACAAAAAAACAAGCAAATGTTTCCAGTTTTATCTTTCAAGATTTCAAAATTGTATTATCAACCAATATCACATTTTCGACTACTTGGTTAAAGTATTATATAAGAGGAAAAATACATAAAAGGCAAAAACTACACGCTGTTAACATGTTAATAGATGTACAGTCACATACAGTTTTTCAGAACAGAATCGCTTTATTTTTTTACCAATAGGCACTTGTATTTCCGCCTTATAGAGCTGGAGACCGATGGCCTCTGAAGTGTAAGCAGTAATAAAGTAAATATCCATAACTCAAAACTTCTCCTCCTCTGAGAATTTCAAATTTATGTTATGTGTGAAAACTTAGATTTTAAATGTGTACCTTAAAAAATATTTAACAGAAAACTCAAGCTGTTAACCAGATCTGATATAGAGAAATTAATGTTATGTCTGGACTGAATTTCAAATCCCAACAGTATCCAGAGGAAATGGCCGTTTTAGCTATTAGTGCTCTGCCTTCCAACCCCAACTGAGGGGAACGATGAATTTATTTCACCACCGGATAATGCACAAAGTGGGGCCAGACTGCAAAAGATGAACTCCACTGGCAAGACGAGAAACGGATCCAATGGATAACGTGATCTTGGGTCTGCTAGACATTCTGCTTACAGCCCATCTGACTCACTTCTAGTCAAGTAAGAGTTGTGACCAGTGGTTTACAGTAACCTGTGCTCCTTAACACTCCCTTGGGGCCATTTCAAGACATCAAATACACAGACAAGAAGAAAGGACATGAGACAGAATGAGGCGAGCATGCAGCCCGTGCATGGCACACCACACTGCAAAGGAGGCCTCGCTTAACGAAGAACTGGTAGGGAGTTAACTTTTGGAATTGCAGAATCAAGATTTCCAAAAATCTGCTCCCCCGTAAAAGCAAGGAGAATGCTGCCAAAAAGTGTCAAAATCGAGTTTTTCATTACTCTGTAAATTAACTGTAGGCTTGCAACATTTTGAGGAGCATTTATTCAGAAAAACGGCTGAATCTTGGTAAGAAGCGTAACTTCTGTTTTGTTTTACCTTACGCTAATCCCATCCTCCTCCTTCAGCACCATGGTAGCGTTGAAAACTAACAGCCTTGCAACTACAGTAGCTGTAAAAACCAGCAGCCTTGCAGCCACTGGAAGGGCCAGATGGATTTACAGGTCCTCAAAGGTGCCACCCCCCAGAGAACTGTCACCATTTGACCTGTCTGGCAGCTTGCTTAAAGCTCCATTCTGAAGAACTGTCTTTTTCTGACCTGACTCAGAGCACTCTATCCTATCTCCAGGGCATTTGTCAAAAACAATAGGGACAACTGTTGAACACGGCAGCTACCTAAGGCAGAATTAACACCAATCATTTACAAACTCTTCTAAAAAATAGAAGAAGGAACAGTTTCCAACTTATTCTAGGAGGCCAGTATTACCCTGATACCAAAACCAGACAAACACATCACAAGAAATCTATAAACCAATATTCCTTATGAATATACACAAAAATCTTCAAAAAATACTAGCAAACTGAATCCAGCAATATATGAAAAGGATTGTATGCCATGACTAAATGGAATCTCTCCCAGCATGCAAGGTTGGTTTAACATATAAATATCAATATAATATATCATACTACTAGAATAAAAGACATAAGTCACATGAAATTCTCATAAATTTTTCTTTAAAACTATAAAAATTTAAAAACCAGTAAGGGAGTTCTTTATATTCAAAATGAATGTGCACTGCACCATAAAAATTCATAGCATGGCAAAGTTCCTTTACATAATAGCTTCCCCAAGGAGACATAAAGCGATAGGGATATATGTGTATATATGTTTGATAACATTTTCAGAAACATGTCTTGATGCTTGCCTCCATTATCCAAGAAGCAGCATGATATAATAGGAAACTAGTTACAATTGTGGGGGGAAACCCAGATTCTAGTGCCAGGTCTTTCACTAACTAGCTGTGCTGCAATGAGAAAGTTACTAGTCTTCCCTGCACCTCTTTCCTCCACTGTGAAACGGCAGGGTAGGTGGGTGGGGGAGTGGTGTCAGACCCTAAAATGCCTCTTACAACAATAAATTCTATGACCAGGGACATTTATTTCCTCATCTTTAAAATGTGAATAATCATACACCATCACCAACAGAACTGTTGTGGATCTCAATAAAAGAGCTCACAGAAAAGTACTCTATAAATGCAATTCTTTCTACATATGCCGTATACTAGTACAGATCATGACCGAGCGCACTACAGGTCACACACAAATACCTTATTATGAAACTATGCTGCTCCAAATATTACTTTAAATAAGGAAGCCATTAGCTTCTTTATATTTTTAATAAAGAACTTTCATTAGATCTATAGTGGGTTTCTACTTGCTCCATGGCAGCAGAAGCTAAAACTTACAAAGTGAAAGTTAATCAGAAACCAAGAACTCAGCTTGTTTGTCTCAAAATTTCTGATTTTCCATCACAAGCAAACTACATTAAAAAGAATCATTATTACAATACCTTATTCAACAAAAAGTATGTCAAAGCAATAATGACCAACAGAGCACTCTGATGGTACATTCAAGTTCTGGCTTCCTTAATTACATTTCTGCAGTACATGAGAACATGCAAGTTCTAGGTGTAATGGTCACATCACCTAAGTCACCTTCTCTGTAGGCATGGACACTGTGCATGCAATTCACAGTATCAGATGTTAGACCAGGTAGCATAAAGAAGTGCAAAGCTTCTGTCATTTTTCTGAACCAAAGTGTCACACTGTAATGCTGAAGGTGTCACACTGGCTCAAGTCTTCAATGGTTTAGAAACTGAAAAAGTACCAGGAGTCTTAGAGATCAACTAGGCACATCTCCCCATCACAGGAAGGCTCCTCAGAGCATCCCTAGCCAGCAGAAGGCTTTTGGTGAAGAGCTGAACTCCCCAATCAGTCTGATTCACTGCACGGCAACTCTATTAAAAAGTACTTCCTTCCATGGTTAGAAAACAGATTCCACCACCCTAGCTGGTTGTTCAGTGGTTAGAGCATTGGCCCAAGGAGGGTTGCAGATTCGATTCCAGTCAAGGGCAAGTACTTCAGTTGCAGGCTCGATCCCAGGCCCCAGTCAGGGTACCTGTGGGCACCAATCGATGTGTCTCTCTCACATCAATGTTTTCTGTCTCTCCCTCTCCCTTCCACTCTCCCAAAATCAACAGAAAAAATATCCTCGGTTGAGGATTAACCAAAAAGAAAATAGATTCCACCTATGGCCCTGATTTTTTCCCTTTTGAGAAAATAAATCTATTCCCTCTTCCACGTGGCAGTTCTTCAAATGGCTGAAGACACCCAACGCATTTCCCCTTAGTCATTTCTTCTTTGGTCTAAATACTACCCATTTCCTCCAACTAATTATCATACCACTAGTTCTCATACCCATTATTTCTGAATATTTCTGCATCTACAGTGTCCCTCTTCAAATGTGGTAATCAGGGCTCAACAATACCCCATATATGGACTGTCAAGTGCCATGAACAAAAGGATTTTATCAGATTTGCTACTTCATTTGTAGCTGTAATCATACACCATCACCAACAGAACTGTTGTGGATTTCAATCAAAGAGCTCACAGTAAAGTACTCATCATCCTGGCTACGGAACTAATGGTCCACCAAATCTTCTGGAGTCTGTTTTATTAAATATTGAAGGCAAACAAAAAGGTATCAAGAATATTACAGCCGAAACCGGTTTGGCTCAGTGGATAGAGCGTTGGCCTGCGGACTCAAGGGTCCCAAGTTCGATTCCGGTCAAGGGCATGTACCTTGGTTGCGGGCACATCCCCAGTAGGGGGTGTGCAAGAGGCAGCTAATCGATGTTTCTCTCTCATCGATGTTTCTAACTCTCTATCCCTCTCTCTTCCTCTCTGTAAAAAATCAATAAAAATATATTTTTTAAAAAAATTTTAAAAAAAGAATATTATAAACACCCATGGACTCACCACCCCACTTAAATAAAATCCTATCTAATAAAAGAGTAATATGCAAATTGACTATCACTCCAACACACAAGATGGCTGCCCCCATGTGGACACAAGATGGCCGCCACAAGATGGCCAGCAAGGGAGGGCAGTTGGGAGGGACTGGGCCTGCAAGGGAGGGCAGTTGCGGGTGATCAAGCCTGCAGGGGAGGGCAGTTAGGGGTGACCAGGCCGGCAGAGGAAGGAAGTTGGGGGCCACCAGGCCTGCAGGGAAGGGCAGTTGGGGGGGACCCAGGCCTGCAGGGGAGAGCAGCTGGGGGGGACCAGGCCTGCAGGGGAGGGCAGTTAGGGGTGACCAGGCCTGCAAGGGAGGGCAGTTAGGGGTGACCAAGGCCTTCAGGGGAGGGCAGTTAGGGGCAATCAGGCTGGCAGGGGAGCAGTTAGGCATCAATCAGGCTGGCAGCAGAGTGGTTAGGGCAGTGATGGCGAACCTATGACACGTGTGTCAGCACTGACACGTGTAGCCATTTCTGATGATGAAACATTTGCAAAATAATGTTTTTTCCTCAAAGTGACACACTACCCGAGTTATGCTCAGTTTTTTGGCGAAGTTTGACACACCAAGCTCAAAAGGTTGCCCATCACTGGGTTAGGGGGTAGTCAGGCTGGCAGGCAGAAGTGGTTAGGGGCAATCAGGAGGGCAAGCAGGCAAACAGTTGGGAGCCAGCAGTCCTGGATTGTGAGAGGGATGTCCAACTGCCTGTTTAGGCCAAATCCTACTGGGATTGGACCTAAACGGGCAGTCGGACATCCCTCGAAGGGTCCCAGATTGGAGAGGGTGCAGGTTGGGCTGAGGGACACACACACCCATGCACGAATTTCATGCACCAGGCCTCTAGTATTACTAATAAGCTTAAAACTCCTATACATCTCTCAGTGTCCACATCCTCTTCCCTCCAATGGCAATCTCAACTTGGTGTTTATCATTCTTCAGTCTTTTATTTTTTTTAATATATTTTTATTTTTTTAATATCTTTTATTGATTTTTTACAGAGAGGACGGGAGAGGGATAAAAATTAGAAACTTCGATGAGAGAAACATTGATTAGCTGCCTCCTGCACACCCACTACTGGGGATGTGCCCGCAACCAAGGTACATGCCCTTGACCGGAATCGAACCTGGGACCCTTTAGTCTGCAGGCCGACACTCTATCCCCTGAGCCAAACCGGTTAGGGCTTAATATATTTTTATTGATTTCAGAGAGGAAGGTAGAGGGAGAAATAAGATAGAAACATCAATGAGAGAGAATCATTGACCGGCTGCCTCCTGCACACACCCCTTAGCGATCGAGCCCACAACCTGGGCATGTGCCCTTGACCGGAATCGAGCCTGGGACCCTTCAATCCACAGGCCAACGCTCTATCCACTGAGCCAAACCGGCTAGGGCCTTCAGAGTCTTTTAAAACACAAATTGCAGTTAAAGAAAAATGTCCACATGTCTTACTTCCACAATATTTATTTTATTTTGTTAATCCTCACCTGAGGATATTTTTCCATTGACTTTTAGAGAAAGTAGAAGGGAAGGGGGAAGACAGAGAGAAACATCGATGTGAGAGACACACATTGACTGGTTGCCTCCCATACACGTCCTGACCGGGGCTGGGATTGAGCTTGCAACCCAGGTTCATGCCCTTGTCCAGAATCAAATCCGGAACTCATCAGTCCACAGGCTGACGCTCTATCCACTGAGCCAAACAGGCTAGAACTCCACAATATTTTTTAAATGTAAATTATTAGTTTAATGAACTTTCTATCCATTTTAAATCTCAGCTCATTGCACACAAACCCCCACCCAGCATTTATATCATCTTTGCATCTCAATTCTGTCATCCTCTGCATTAGCTACTTCTCCCATACATAGATCATTTGCAAAATACGGTCTGTGGGACTTCATGTCTTAATTATTAAAAAAAAAAAAAGTTAACCAGGATGGGACTGAGGACAGAGCCTGTGGCAAACCACTGTAGCACTCCCCCCAGGCAGACATGGATCCATTAAGCAGCCCACCCTGGGTCTGGCCACAGCATCAGTTACAAATCCACTTAACCACATTGTCATCCCACACTTCTCCATCCTCGCCATAACGGCGTCAGGGAAACAAACCCTCATCTGATCACAAGTGATCAGGCAATAAAGAACAGGATAATAACTCAGTAACACTGGAGTTCCAGTTTTCACTAGACAGAACACCACGGTTTTATTTTTGGCATGTTTGGTCCACAGCTGAGCCTATCCATGACACTGGGTGGTGTCTGTCCATCTGTCTGTGCCAGAGTGAGTCTCAGCACTGGCAATCATGAAGCACAGAGACAAACCAACATCAGCTGTCTGTGATGGAGCCAGGCCACTTCTCAGATAGTTCCAGAGCAGAATCCTTCCCCAAAAGACCCCTGGAATTCAGGGTTCAATAAGTATAAAATAAAGGCCAACATTCAGAGACCCTCATGGGTTCTCAAAGGTAGACAGTGCTAACTAACCACAGGGCAGTTTACTCTGATCCTTGGAATACATAAGCCTGTTTTGTAAAAATTATAAAATATAAAATTAAGTAAATTATGAAATGTAACTATTGGACAAAAGACTCAGAGTTGCTAAGAGATCGCATAAATGTCAGTCATGACTTCATTACACAGACCGGCATTTTCCAAAGCATGCTCAGCAGAACAGCAGCTCCTCGGGGTGTTAATATGTTACTTTAATACACAGACATGTGTTACATATCTCTAAGGAGACAGAAGAAGCTGCAGTCCCCAAACTTACTTGGTTCCTGAACACTTCTTATAAGGAGTGTTTCAGAAGCCTAGAGCTCCTTAGAAGACACTTTAAAAAAAACACACTGAAATGGGTTATTGGTCCATCGATTAAGATGTGTTGGGTGCTAATTACATGCTGGGCACTAAGACTAGCAATTCTCATCCACTTTCCACCTCAACCTGCCAAACTGATACCTTTCCACCAGTGACTTCCCATGAACCAGAGGGAAAGCTTTTGGTGTCTGCCCTGAGTCAGGTTGTATCACAAGACTGGCCCCAAGTAGGGGCAATCTTTGTAATTCTGTAGTCCAAAAATTAGCTACAAGGCTGCATGGTTAGGCAGAGCAACTGAATCATCAGCATTTTAGGAGAATCCAAATCAGTGCTCAGTAATTACAAACTAGAAGATTCCGATGAAATTAAAGATTCTGGGTAAGTTTTCATTAGGAACTAAACTGTACAAATTCAGCCACTTTAAAATGAAGAAACTTGCCCTGGCTGGTTTGCTCAGTGGTTAGAATGTCAGTCTGTGGAATGAAGGGTTGCAGGTTGGATTCCCAGTCAAGGGCACGTACCTCAATTGAAGGTTCCCCAGCCCCCAGTAGGGGTGAGTGTGGGAGGCAACCAATCGATATGTCTCTCTCACGTTGATATTTCTCTCCCCCCGCCCCCTTCTACTCTCTCTAGAAATCAATGGAAAAAATATCCTCGTGTGAGGATTAAAAAACAATAATAATTAATTTTAAAAATGGAGAAACTTTTCAGAGATTTTCAAGAAGTCTCAAATATATTATCAGACCTTAAAAACTTTGGAAGCTGAAAACAGATTTGTATTATCAGCTTCAAAGAAAGTATCAGGTCGTTTTAAATGACACAACCTAAAATTTGTACAACAGGGTTATGGGATGAAAAACTGAGAACAAAAAGTTGATGTTTAGGTGCACCATCCCCACTACTAACCCTCGATCACAGGGCTTATTCTGTAGAAAATGATATTCAGGATAAAGTTTAAATCTTGGATAACAAACAATAAATCTCTGTGAGGGATTTATAAAAGCTAAAGGTGAGAATTACTTCCAAAAAGGGATCAGGATTGTACCTACACTTAGGTATTAAACACAGAAATGTGCAAACTGTAAAAGGAGGGTGTCTTTTTTTCTTCTTTTAAAGAAGAATTATGGGCTTGAAGAATTTCTTTTCATCCTGGAGGGGAAAGTATCAACAAGAAAAAGACCTAGTAAAACTTTCACAAGTAAATTTTAAAGAGTCTCACCCAAATGAAATCTAATTGTTGGATTTCTTAAGTTATATTAAATCTAGCAAGTTTACAAGCCTAAATTTTCCAAAGGCCTAATGGTCTTTTTTTAGTACACCAGGACTGGAATGGCTCTGCCCAGTAAAAGCCCCACTGAGTGAGCCTCAGCTGCAAGAATTTGCTAATAAAAGTGTCTCCAGCATTTTGCTTTATAGCACCACTGTGAATTGTACATTACAAAAGAAAAAGAAAAAAGGACCCTTGGCTCAAAAATTAGCTTTATTAACTCTGCCTGGATTAGGGTTACCAGTGAGGCCCACAACAGGGGGAAAGTGTCATTGTTCTGGTCACACTTTCATGTATGAAGTCTGCTTGAGGAGGAACAGACTCAGCTCAATTTCCTTTCTTCCCATTCCCTCTTAAACCCACTCACTTTTGCTCTCCCCATGCCACTGATTCTGGTCAAGGTCACCAGTGCCTTCCAAGTTGCTAAATCCAATGGGCATCTCTCAGTCTTCCTCTTACTTGACTAACAGCAGTGCTTAATGCCTTTGATCACTTTCTCCCATTTGAAAACTTTCATCCCTTGCTTCCAGGGCGCTATGCACTCTGGGTTTTCTTCCTGCCTCACAAGTAATGGCCTCTCAGTCTCCTCATCCCCTCGCCCCTGATCACTGGCGTGCTCCAGACTCAATCCCTGAACCCCTTCCTCTATCTACTCTTACTTCCCTGATAAGCTCATCCAGTTTCTAGGCTTTGAATACCATCAATGTGCTGACAGCTTCCAAATTTAGATCTCCAGCCAGAGCTGAACCCAGAACTCACCTTCAGCCTCACATCCAACTACTGACCTTCCCCCCGACTTGCACATCCCACGTTTTCCTTGTTAGTGAGGGCCACCTCAACCATCAGCTGATCAGGACAAGCACCTTGGAATTTCTGTTGGCTCCTCCACCTCTCCCCATATCAGACCATTATCAACCTTGACTCCACCTACTTCTACTGGTATGTCATGGTCCATAACACCATCTTCTCTCATCTCGATTATTTTGATAACCTTCTAACCTTCTTGCTGGCATCCTTGTCACACTATAGCTTATTCTCTACATATCAGCCAAAATGATCCCTTTTCAAATGTAAGTCTGACTTTGTCACTCCTCTGCTCAAAACACTTCAATGACTTCCCAAAAGTTCAAGTTCTATTAATGGATTAAGTGCCTTTCACATTCTGACCATCTCTCCTTCTCTTAGCCCCATCTGCTCACTACGCCACCATATTAGTTTCTTGCTGATGCTCTTACCATAAACTGAGTGGTCAAAACAATACAAATTTATTATCTTACAATTCTGGAGGCCAGAAGTCTAAAATCAAGGTTTTGGCCCTGGCAGGGTAGCTCATTAGTTAGACCGTCGTCCTAATATGCCAAGGTTGCAGGTTCAAACTCCAGTCAGGGCACATACAGGAAGCAACCAAGGAATGCATAAATAAGTGGGACAAGTCGATGTCTCTGTCTCTTCTCTTAAAGGCTTTAGAGGGAAATCTGTTTCCTTAGCTTTTCCAGTTTCTAAAGGATACCTGCATTCCTTGGCTTATGGCCCCTTCCTCCATTTTCTTTCTTTTAAAAAAAATATATTTTTATTGATTTTAGAGAGGGAGGGAGAGAGAGATAGAAATATCAATCATTGACTGGCTGCCTCCTGCACACTCCCTACTGAGAATCAAGCCCACAACCCAGGCATGTGCCCTTGACTGGAATCGAACCCAGGACTTTTCAATCCACAGTCCAAACCGCTATCCACTGAGCCAAACCACCTAGGGCCCTTCCTCCATTTTCAAAGCCAGCAGCACAGCATCTTCGCTCCTCTCAACCTCCTGCCACCCTCTTATAAGAAACTGTAATTACATTGAACCTACTTGGATAATCACCCCACCGGAAGATGCTTAACCAACATCTGCAAAGGTCCGTTACCATAAAAGTAACATATTCACAGGTTCTGGGATTAGGAGATGAACATCTTCGGGGGACATTAATCATCCTCCACAACCCAGGCATGGGACCTGAGATGAGCACAGCTGCTGTTCCTTAAATGCAGCAGGTGAGCTCCTCTCAAGGCTTTTGCACTTGCTATTCACCTGGTGGAGACCTGCACAGCTTCCTCTTCCCTCCTTCAGGTCTGAGCTCAAAGGTCACCTTCTCTGCGAAGTTTCCCCAGGCCACTTAAAAGTGAACCCAAGCCCGGCCGGTGTGGTTCAATGGTTGAGCGTCGACCTATGAACCAAGAGGTCACGGGTTCTATTCCCGGTCAGGGCACATGCCTGGGTTGCGGGCTCGATCCCCAGTAGGGGGTGTGCAGGAGGCAACCAATCGATGATCCTTTCTCATCATTGATGTTTCTGTCTCTCCCTTGCCTTTCCTGTCTGAAATCAATAAAAAAATATATTTTTAAAAATATATATTTTTATTGATTTCAGAGAGGAAGGGAGAGGGAGAGAGAGACTGAAACATCAATGATGAGAGAGAATCATGG
Organism: Cnephaeus nilssonii; assembly: GCF_951640355.1. Lineage (NCBI taxonomy): Eukaryota > Metazoa > Chordata > Mammalia > Chiroptera > Vespertilionidae > Cnephaeus > Cnephaeus nilssonii. The sequence goes on from NC_137093.1 coordinate 6,951,812, forward strand.
ATCGAGCCTGCAACCCAGGCACGTGCCCTTGACCGGAATTGAACCTGGGACCCTTCGGTCCACAGGCTGACGCTCTATCTACCGAGCCAAACCAGCTAGGGCAATAAAAATATATTTTAAAAAAAGTGAACCCAAGCATCACCTCTGCTGTATGACTTTCTCCACTGTACTTATCCTATAAAATGAAAGCTTTCTGAAAGACAGGGTTTTTTCTTATGTTTTGTTCACTGCTCTACTCACTGTCTAGAATACTTAAGTCCATTTACATCCCCCCCACTGACCCCCTCCAGCCCGCCCCTAAACCCCCCCAGTTCCTTCCCCCCTCTCCAGGCCTTCAGCACCTTATTGTCTGTGTCCATGCGTTATGCATATATGCATTCAAGGTCTTGGGTTGATTACCTCCCACCCACCCACCTCCCCCGCCTTCCCTCTGAGATTCCGCACTCTTCCATGCAGTCCATTTATATTTAATGTAATTATTGATAAGAGAGGCATTTATGCCTGCCATTTGCTATTTGTTTTTCATATGTCTAGAACAGTACATGGCACATAGTAGGCACACTGTAAACACCTGAATGAGAAGAGTAAGTCCAACTTTTTTTTATGATTATTCAATACTTTAAAAAACTGTATTACTTGTATTTTCAAAGGTCAGCTTCTGGCATGTGCTAACTTCAGGAGGCTCCAACTTTCTTATTCAAAAACAATCTCTTGCTTTCTCCTTTTCTTTTAAACTTTTTAATATGAAAAACTTCAACACAAAAGTAAAGTGAACAGTTCCCAGCCATCATGGCTCAGTGGTTGAGCTTCGACCTAGGAATCCAGAGAACACTAGTTTGCTTCCGGTCAGATACATGCCCAGGTTGGGGCTCTGTCCCCAGTAGGAGGTATGTAGCCAATAGATGAAGTTTTTCTATCATCGATGTTTCTATCTCTATCCCTCTCCCTTCCTCTCTCTCTAAAAATCAATAAAAACATTTTTTTAAAAAAAGTAAAGTGAACAGTATAAAGAACTCCCAAAACCCATCAGTTGAAAGGTTTATCAATACTACTTTACCATTTTATTTCATCTATCTCCCTACTTTTTCTTCTAGAGTTATTTGCTTTTCCATAACCCCTCTTTAAAGGCGGCAGCCGCTGCAACCTGGTGACTTAAAAGGAAACTCCTGAAGGTGCTTGGGTCTCAGGCTTGCACATATTTCCTGGAGAGATAAGTCTGGTCGCAAGGTAAAACTTAAGAACTAAGGGGCCCCTGCCGCAACGGCAGGTCTTCAGAATCATTTCTGCTATGAAAATCAATTTAGTTGCCCTTGGCTATGGATTCCCAACACTTAAAGACTTCATTAAGATCTTTATAAAACCTCAGCTTTTAGTTTCTCCTATTGGGACATCTGGGAAGATTGTAAGATCACATTTTCCTTGAAACTTGAAATAGTATTATCTAATATACTGGTTTTAGTTCCACAATTATTTATTTTGATAACACCTACTTCTTGCTCACCAATTTTATCATAAATCTTAAGTTTTTAACCTCCACATCTTGCCTCTTTTTCTTTATGCACAATTTTCTACCTTAAAAACATAATTACCTACCAGCTAAACTTATAAAATTATACATTAGGAAACAAATAACTAAAATGTATATTAAAAATGAATATTAAAAAAGACAGAATCACAGATATGGAGAACAGATTAACAGTTGCTAGGGGTTAGAAACGGGACGAGGGATGAGGTGACTGTGCCTTGTTGATGTTCTGTATCTTCACTGCGGTCACACAAACCTACACCTGTGATAAAATTGCACAGAACTAAATACACACACAAATAAGTGCCTGGAAAACTGGTGAAATGTGAATAAGCTCTGTGGACTGCACCAACACCAACTTTTTAATTTTGATATTGTTCCTCCAATGGAAAAACTCGGGGGGAGGGTACACAGGACCTCTCTATTATTTTTTTGCATCTCCCTGTGAATTTATAATTATTTTAAGTTTCTTAAAATAATGTTGATAATTACATACAAACCTTTACTCCTCAGAATTATTCATGCCATAAATAAGAGCTCACTTTCACTTCTCATAAAAACCAAATCATTTTTTATAGTTTTGAAATCGACAACTTTGTAATTGTTATGCATTCAAAAATATTATCCTTTAAAGTGCCAGGAATCCTGTGGGCACACACAATAAAATGAACATAAAATTATAAACAACAGATAATAAAGCTGTTCAATGAAATGCCCAATGCATAACTTCGCTTACTGTTTGAGATATTTCAGCATGATACACTCCCACAGAGATGTGAAGTCCCTCAAGGGATAACTATTGATAGCATGGAGCTAGAGAGGTCAGCATTGAAAGTACACACTAACGTAGTAGGACTTTAGGTTTGAGTGGGCGCAAAAAGCAGAAAGAGAGGGGATGCAGAAAGGAGACAAAGTCAGAGCAAAATCCGTTTTCCAGCATAGTCTGTGGAATAATTAAATCTCAAAAGTCCTCCCCGATCAGGGTTCCTTACTGTGAGTCAGTTACCAATTTGGCATAAAGATCTAAGCAAACAGGTTTTCTCCAAGGGCACACATATAGTTCATGGTGCCAATCCCACGTAGCTGGCCCAATTTCACTACAGTCCCAAGGTGGCTCCATTCAAAGAGAATGAGAGACAGAGTGAGCCCCTCTAAAATAGTCATAAAGCAGCAGGACAGTCCATTCAACAGAAGGACTTCTTCCCTGTTTCAAAAATAAAAACACCACACGAAACAAATAAAAATGCTACTTATTTTTATTACTTTGTGGTTTTATTTTAATTCTTGAAAAAAACAAAGCCAATTTTACAAATTACTGGCCATCCATGGCCATCCTCATGCAGCAGCTCTATGGAAAAAGTTCTGGCTTCAAATCAGAGCCACTTTAGGGGTTCTGTTTAAAATATTTTCTACTCTTATACATGTGCTCTAAAAATGAGGCTGAAAAACAACAACAATACAAATCCAACTGGCCAAAGAGAGAAGAATTCTGGTGGACAATTGGACTACTGTGTTGCAAATTAAACTGTTCACACCTGCAGCATAATCTCACCAGCATAACCAATCTCCCCTGAAATGCAGCCCCATTGTAGCAAAAGGGGGATCTCTTCTTCCACTAACTAGATCCTATCTTTCACTGATAAACTCTTTGGATGAGAAAACCAGCAGCAGATGTGAAAGCCACATGGCCCTCTACAAAGCAGGAGAGCAAAAAGCAATGTTAGAAGAAAAGATTCCTTAAACAGCAGCTCCCTATCAAGAATGAAGATTTTATCGTCTAATGCTGACTCTGTGGAAAGCAGCGAGCTATTAGACGCTATTCCAAGACTCCGGCTCACAGTATCAGGCTGACATCCAGGAGTTGGACTCACTCAGCTACACCCTTGTTTTCAACTCTTGGGAACAGGGCCAATGTGTAAAGTTAGAATATAACAAATCCAGTTTGCAAGGGGAAAGAAGAAGACAATGTGGGCACTCTTACTTAATGTAATCGATAGGCTCTGAGTGTGGTTTACACTTCAGTACATTTTCATTTAGTGCATTTTAGCCTTTGAATAATTTCTTCCATAATTTCCCAAAGATTTCCACACTCTGCATCAAAAAAGACTTGCTAACACCCCCACTGAAGTAATACTGTGGCAATCAAGAATACTGAAGACTTTTTCAATTACCTATTTAAGTAGAAAAATACAGGGTAGGGCAAAAGGAGGTTTACAGTTGTGAGTACGTGAAACACAGGGTTTATTCTTGTATTATTATTTGTTAATTATTGTATTATTTTTCCATACAAACAACTGTAAAACTACTTTTGCTCTGCCCTGTAATTTTGATTAAGCAAAATGCTTCATAAAAAAATCGTGTAAAAGCAGAAACTCTATAAATTGTCCCGTTTTATGTGTGATTTCATTGAACTGCCATAGAAATAGCAAGCACTAGAGTCTCAATTTGGCAAGAGTTTTCACCACTCTCAAACTGCCTTAATATTTTTAACTTCACATTCTTGGTGGGGCTTTGGATTTTAGTGTATGTTTCTCCTATCACTCAATCTTACCAAACCCTTTCTCTTAAAGGTATAGACACTTGTGTAAAATACATTATAGAAACCAGGGGTGGGAAATGGTACCCACTAAGCAAGTTATTTGTTTGGCAGTTATGGACAATGGGTATCACAGTGTCCATGAAAAGCCAGCAATCATATACACATTTAACTTGTGAGGAATTACACGCTCTTCACCAAGAAGAGGAGATTAATTTTAATCTTGCCTCTCAAAACATGCCAAAGGCACACTGGCATCACCTGGTTAGAAACACAGACAACTGGGTCCCATCCTGGACCTCCTGAACCCAAATTTGCATTTTATCAAGATCCCCTGTGATTCATGTGCACAATACAGTTTGGCCCAGACGATATCTCCCACCATCCCACTCCATGAATGTATGCTCCAGAGTAAGCATGAGATGGGTGTCATTGACCTGCAATTCCCTCGGTGGGTCTCAGGTCTCACATGCCTCACACCTCACTGAGTGGGGTTCTGGTGTTTAAAGAGTAATTTGGACTATATGCCTAAAACATGACTTCACTGTTTTGTCCCCAGGTTGACCCTCAGCTCCCAACCTAACGACTGGCTTGATTAAACCAAGGGCTGGCATCTTTGCATTAAAAACGGCGAGGACATTAACAGCTCAGGCTAGCTCAATAAAGACGGCGCACAGAGTTGTCAGCCTTGAGCACACAGCCACAGGTCAGCCATAACTCAGACTGCAGGGGGAACAGAACTCTGGAGCAGATGGTCACAAAAAGATAAACACCAAGTAACAATGTCGAACACAATTCCTTAAGTTCAAGGTTGCTTTCCTTCACATTAAGATGCTACCCAATCCATTAGTTCTTTAAAGCTGGTCACTCTGTTAAGTAAATTTCTGTTATGGAGGAGCTTCCTATACTTTAATTACATATGTAGGTAGATCTTGAATATCGGTTAATGACGGCTTACCTGTGCACACCTTCCCAGGTCTTTCCTGTCCAGATACTGAAATATATTGATTGCCAATTCATAAGGCAGTTGGATATCAAAGAAGGGCACATCGTCCATTTCATTCTGAGAAGAAAAGGAGAAAGGCAATAAGCTTACAATTCTGAGATTTTAAAATGCTCATATTTGCAGGCTCTTTAAATTACCAGAGATATTCTTAGGTGGCGACAAGAGATGATGGTGTTTCCCAGGGGAGCCAAGGGTTGTCACTATTCAGCAGAGCTCAGTCATAGAACTGACTCTGAACTGGACAACCATTCTCAATTCTCTGCCCTCCCCCCGCCCCCCGCAAGTCTACCCTTACATTCATGTATGAAATCCACAAGACCATTTCCCATTATGCTTCAAAAGGAGAAGCAGGTGGATCTTACAGGCTGGTGTATCACAGGTATCTGTGCATAGGTCTGTGGAAAGCCTCTTGGTCTCTAAGGAAAGGTAAGCAGCAGGCAGCCAAGAGTGAGCCATGAAGCCAGGTCAGCCATCGGTCCTCTTAGGACAACTGCTACCAACCCCCTGCCCCCTCCAACTTGAGGGGAGTGCCCCAGAGCCACAGGAGAAATGCTGACCTAGGTCACTCAAGTGTTTTCATCAGGAAAGGGGAATAGGGCCGTGAACATGAGCAAAAAGTAAATAAATGAAATGCTGCCCTAGAGCGAGGTGAACACCGGCCCGCCTTGGCCGCGGGAGAAGCACGAGGTTTCCTAATGCACTCAGGGGCTCACACTGGTTAACCTGCGTGAGCCAGTGCAAACAAAGCAGTTCTTCTTCGGTGTCATTTATTAATGCGGAGAAATTAGAGCTCGCCTGCCTTTGGATAAGCAATTAGGGATGAGGTAACAGGCTTTATTTGAGAGATAAGGCTGTCATGACGATCCTGGTAGCACAAAGAAATATGAGTGTGAAACAGAAAAGAAAACCAAGTGTACATATGCAACCCTCTGCCTGTTCCCAAATCCACCTGCCAAAGCTCACTGTGGTGTTTGCTTCTGCAAAGCTAGGCAAAGCAGCGCTCTCTGTCCCAACAGAACTTGCTAATAAAATTCATCTTTAATAAGCTTTGGCTGACATCAGTGACTTACTGGTTGCAAACAAATTACTAATTCATCACTCAAGTATAACAATTATTTATTAAGAGGCTGAAGTCTCAAAAGTGAAAATAGTTTCAGCATTTTTAAGGGAGTGTGAGCACCGATTTAAACCCTTCAAGATTCAAGGTAAAGATTGTTCTGGTATCATGTTTTCCATTCATCTAGGAGTCTCAGGGCTAATAGATAATCCAGGGCATAAGAAAGTATTATATTTAACTACAAAAACAGTGCAAGGCTAAGTGTGAGGCCAAAAAGGATCTCTAGAGAAAAAAAGAGTTAAGAGTTGACAGTTCTCTGTGTGTAAAGAAGGAACAGAATGTTAAATCAAGAGAGAAATGTTGGCTATACAAGGAGGGGGGAAAAAAAACAGGAAAAAATCTGTCTGTAATTGGAAGACAAAGGGATCCTTGCCTAAAAAAATAATGAGAAGTCATCAGTCTAATGTCAGGCTAGGAACCCTCCTACAACTAACTGGCTTCACTCGTCAAGAAAAAGAGGCATCGTGTTCTCTAACCCAGATGCGACTGCGGCTCCTCAACACACCCCTAGAGTGAGTCACGGGCAGTGGAGGAGGCCACAACAAGGCGTGAGACTATCATTTGCAACCCTGGACTTCTCCCTGCTTTCTCTTTTGATTATTTGACTCTGGTGAGTGGAGACATCCACCTTGCCTACTCATAAAAGGAAAGAGAAAAACGTTCCTTATTCTCATACAAGTAGAATGAAGGCAAAGAAAAGCCTGCGCTCGTGAGCTCCGCTTTTCACTGTTGAGATGTGCCAGGGATTGTTTTCCCCCATCGGTCCCTTCGGGCCCCACTATACCAGTAGACTGGGTCTGGAAAGACACCACTGTGAAGAAGCATGAGAAATCACCTGTGTTTTTAGTTACTTTGATGCGGAAAAGTCTTACTTCTGGTGGCAGCAGCCTTCCCCCTTTTGCCTATTCAGTTGACCAGTTTTCTATTTTCATCCTAGAAAACAGAGCCTCTACCTTAGCATTCTCCAACCCTGCCACCATCTTCCTCAACCACCGAGATCTCTGGGAGGCAGCACAGCAAGGAAGTTTAGAGCAAAGATTCAAACTGACTGATAATCCTGGCTCTTCCTCCTGACTAGCCATGAGACCAGGCTAAATGCATCTGAGCCTCAGTTTCCTCATCAGCAAAACAGGGTATAACTACCTGCGAAGAGGTATGTTATTAAGAATAAAATGAGCCCTAGCCGGTTTGGCTCAGTGGATAGAGTGTCAGCCTGCGGACTGAAGGGCCCCGGGTTCAATTCTGATCAAGGGCACATACCTTGGTTGCAGGCTCCCAGCCCTGGTCGGGAGCATGCGGAGGCAACCAATCAATATGTCTCTCTCACATTGGTGTTTCTCACTCTCTCTTTCCCTCCCTCCCTCCCACTCTCTCTAAAAATCAATGGAAAAACATATCTTTGGGTGAGGATTAAAAAAAAAAGGAGAAGATTACATGGAAAGGGCTTGGCACAAGTACGTACCAGGGCTAAGCACACAATAATGGAATGTTAATATTGCCATTTTCTTTCCTTGAGTGACACTCCAACTCCTTTTCCATCAACAAATATGTGTTGATTAGGTCCACATCCCATAATACTCCCCTACCTCTTTGTTGTTTACTCAGAAAGTTGTCTCCCCTGTCGTACTATAAGCAGCTAATAGTTGGTAACAGTGGAAAGGGGATGGTATAGCAGAGGCTAAGTAATCCAGGAGTCTGAACACTGTTTATGGCCATACAACAGGTCTTTTCTGAGGAGGCTTTTTAAAAAGAATCATCAATTTTAAAAGGTTACACACAGTGAACGATCAGATACACATGCTCGTCTCACTGTTAGTGCACCAGTTGTGATAGTTCTTGGTCATTTGTAAGTTCTGAAGGGCAACAATTGTTTCGAAGCATTGATGAAAATTATAATTAATGTCAATACCAACATTACAAAATGAAACTTTTTTTAAAAAGTCACTGGGCTCTTAGAATTTTATCTAAATTCCAAAATGATGGTCAATCCCAAACAGATCAAGTCCCAGACTTTTATGTAAACAACCTACCCTGTTGCTACACTGGCTGGGGAATGGCAGGAAAAAAAGGGGAACCAATATACCAAAGGAAGGTCTACGGCTTAAGAAACACGGAGACCCACAAGGTCAGGAGAACAAATGCTGAAGTTTCATGTTGTGCACTTGGAATCTTTTTGGCAAGACAGCCTACCAGTGGCTCTTGTAGAGGATGCCGCAGTGGGTCACTCATATTGTCTCTCTGGGCCCACAACACTCATCCCCCAGATGCCCCGAATGCTGCCTGCTGCTGGCTTGCAGCCGAATCCCTTCTTAGACACTGCCATTGGCCAAACAAGATGCTTCATCTAAGGCTGCATCCCCTCCTGGAGGGTCGTCTACTTCCAGGGACTCGCCAATACCTACAATACACAAGCCTGGTCCCCTGGACCTCTCAGAAAGGCCAACCCACTAGACCACCTACATGCAAATCTCCACCTCAGAGCCTGTTTCAACCTTTTTTTTCCAAAGCGATAGACACAATCCATGAGAGTCCTGTGTTCCACACATTCCCAAGGGTTCTAATCCTCAACTTCGGTAACATTAGGTAACCTACTTCCTCTCCTCTACTTGAGGAGACATAATGGAATATAGGTAAACCAGAGTGGCATTATTATACCAAAAAAACAAACAAAAAAACTAGAGTAGCTTCAAGGTGAAGCAAATCATTCACTTTGTTATTATTAGTAACGTTATCACTTGGGAAACACCTTACTAAGGACTGAGTTATGAGCATGTTTGACCTTGTGGTTGAAAATGCAACCCTTTATAGGAACCATAATTTGACAAGAAACGGGAGCCACATCCTGGACAGAAGCTGTAGCCCTGTAACCACCTACACCCTAAGAGCAGCAGCATAATGTCTTAAGCTCTGGCTTGGTCTTCTCACAGTTCATAAATATAAGCAAAGAATGTTACTTGCTACTAATGTGCAGAGAAATACTCTGTAAACTAAAAGGTACTATCAGACTTCCACCTAGGCCTCTCTGAAGCACACAGCCATCTAAAAAGTTGTGGAACACATTGACTAAGTCTGTATCTATACTGACTTAAAAACATGGAAATGGATAAACTGGCATTTAAGAAAAAAGATATTCCAAGAAAAAAGAGATTAAAGACATTGAAATATTAATATAGGGAAACTTGGTCACACAGTAAGACAGTCAATATGACTAAAATGTTTAGAGAGAATAGTAATTTCGCAGTAATAGCCCAAGCAACATAAGAATGGCCCAATTTATGATCCAGAAGAGCAATAAATTCAAAATATTAACATTCCTTCAAATTTAAAGAAAAACATCTTTTTGGTAACATACAATCTGACTTTTAATTAGTTAATGGCTCAGATATTGATTCTCTACCTCTATTGATGACTCTTGTCCTGTATTACTCATCAAAACTATCTGTGGCATTAAAAAATGCCCCACGATCTCTAGACCTACTGCCGCCAATTTCCAAGGGTGGGCTCAAGCATCTCTTCCTCAGGGAGCCTCGTGCACACTAAAAGTTGAGAACCACAACCCTAAATTATAGACTGATATAAAAATCAATACTTTCTAAACCAAGCCAAAAAAAAAACACACAAAAAACACAGAGGGGTCAAGTTACTTTGTTAATTCAAAGTCAGTGAATACTCGATTTTCCCAAAGTCTACTGGACTTACTCCAAAAATGCTAAGAGAAATTGCAAATGGATCCATCCCCAGGGAGGCTGATTTGTACTCCTATGTGCTAATGTAAGACTAATTCTGTAAATGGATTGGTTTTGTGCCTTACTGTTAGAAATTTAATCTGTCTTCTCTTGTTTAGTAGAAGAAGGGATAATTACTAAGAGCCAAATCAGTAAAAAGTGAAGAAACGGACTTCAGTTTTGTTCCCAATGTATATCTCCAGGGCAAACAGAACACTAAAGCTCTCTCTAGGTGGTGTTTTAAGAAACTGAGACAAGCAACTCGAGTTCAAACAATAGATATGTAATAACATTTCTGCTAAATCTGTGACTGAAAGGAGACTGTTTTCTAAAGGAATTTATCTCAACTTTCCACACACTGCAAAAGCTGAGTGGAGAAGACCCACACGATCTCAATCAGGAGTGGATGAGTTCCAGTTTCACCTGTGTCTCCTTTAAAGAAAAAATAATTGGGGTGTCGGGGGGCTGAAACACTGTCAAGATAAATAGGCAGTCATTTATTTACTCCCAAATTTGTCTCAAAATTCGTGTTTTCTTACACAAAGCAGGGGCTTCTGAGCAATGACATTAAGAGAATTATTTCTTTTTTCTATACTTCTGAATGTTATCATTGTTAATTAGCTAGTTATTAATAGTCATAGGGAGAGAGCAAAGGGAAGGCCAGACATCGTAAGCATGGTCAGCTGGACAACTTCAGGAAGATGCAGCTTTGCACCCCACGAGGAACCACGGGCCCATTCCCTGCAAATCACTGGGGAAAGGGATCAAAGGGGAAGATGGGCACATGTGCATGAAGCCGGGTGAGGTAGGGAAGGTGCTTGGGGAGAGGGATCAAAGGGGAAGATGGGCACATGTGCATGAAGCCGGGTGAGGCAGGGAAGGTGCTTGGGGAGAGGGATCAAAGGGGAAGATGGGCACATGTGCATGAAGCCGGGTGAGGTAGGGAAGGTGCTTGGGGAAAGGGATCAAAGGGGAAGATGGGCACATGTGCATGAAGCCGGGTGAGGTAGGGAAGGTGCTTGCCTGTAAGTCTAACCTGGGAAAAAGATAACTGGCTGGGGGCAGAGCCACTGCAAGCGCACAAAATCCTGAAGGGGTAGTCAAGCTCCTGGTTATAAGCCCGAGACAAAGAGTTCTCGCTCTCTTGCCCCCTTGCCCTCCTTTGCACTCCCTTGCTTGTTTGCTCTTGTGCTTCTGTTTCTTGCTTGCTCCTTGACCCACATTCATCCGTGTGCTAGCCCGCCACATGGCCTTAAGCAGCCGCAGGTCCCAGAGCCATGAAGACCCCACACGCAATGGACTACAACTGGGAACACAAGCTAAGTTGGCCAGATGCTGGATTGAACTGTGCTTTCACCTGGAGCAGAGACTCTGGGCAGTGGCCTTAATTCTAGCTTTGCTGAAGACAAGACTGGATGGACTCTTCCATGGCGGGACGGAGGGAGATGCGACCTTGTGAAGCCAGGGTTTAATTCCATGCAAACAAATATCATTCATGTCAGGATCCTAAACTCTCCAAGCATATTCCTACCAACAGGATGGGCTACATAATTTGTGGAGACCATTGTGAAACAAAAATGTGGGGCCCCTTGTTTAAAAATGATAAAAATTTCTAGCATTAAACCAAGCACAGGCCCCTTCTGAGCCTGGAGCCCCCTGTGATCATACAGGTTGCACAGGCCCATGAAGCCAGCTGGCCCTGGCCACCAGAGAACCTTGGCACTTACTGTTCTATGCCTAGAATCCCCTCCCCAGATCTCTGAATGCTTGCTCTCTCTTCTTCCGTGAAATGCTGTAACTATTTAAAATTACAGCTCTTCCCAAACACATACACACTGTATCCCTTCTACCTGCTTAATTTTTCTCCAGACCATTTAATACCTGACAATTATTTGTTCATTCTGTCTTCTCCTCTTCCCTAGAATGCAAGTTCTATAAGGGTACAGATCCCCACCCCCCGTCCTGTTTACTGTTGTATTCTCAGTACCTACAGGAGCGCCTGGTACTAAGAAGCCACTTAGTGAATATTTATGGGATAAATGAATGAAGCCCCAACTGCTTTAAGCAGCAGAAACGTCCAACAAAGAGATGACCTAAGTTATAAGTTGTACTAGGATCTACAGAGTCTATTTCAAAATGTGCCTCAGTAGCCCTAGCTGGTTTGGCTAAGTGGATAGAGCATTGGCCTGCAGACTGAAGGATCCCGGTTAGATTCCAGTCAAGGGCACATGCCTGGGTTGCGGGCTCGATCTCCAGTAGGGGGTGTGCAGGAGGCAGCCGATCAATGATTCTCTCTCATCATTGATGTTTCTATCTCTCTCTCCCTCTCCCTTCTTCTCTGAAATCAATAAAAATATATATATATTTAAAAAAGAAGAAAAAAAATGTGCCTCAGTAGAAACTGCTGTTCATTCATAGAAGAAGAAGAAAAAAAAAAGAATGGCACTTACCACAGAACCTTTTAGTTGAGGGAAAGGGAGAAGGAAGAGACTCTGGGCTAGAAGAATCAGGAAAAAGTTAATACAGGAGAGAGAATTCAAGCTGAGCCTTAAACAGAAGGCAAAGAATAGCAACGAGGAAGGGAAGTCTTTCCAGGTACAGTTCACGAGTTCACATTTGATTCCATTTGTCTTCGCATTTCACACTAGAAAGTCTCCTTGTTTCTAATTTAAAAACAGAAGTTAAGTCATCCAATTGATTTGTTGAAAACACAGAAGTAGGCTGATGATGAATTAAATATTGGCATAGTGAGCAATAAATATTAGCCAGTAGTATTAAACTTTTATCAGGCTAGAAAACCTAAATCTTACCTTGAAGAATGCTTTAATGTCCTCAAGACCCATAGAGCCTCTTCATAAGGTTGCTATAAGAAGCAGCAATTCTTATTTCAACTCAACAAATGTCCCTATTGCCCTAAGTGCCACAGGTAGAAATACAAGAGTAAGACAACAGACCCTGCCCTCCAGGGATTCCCAATCCAAGAGGCAGGGAACCAGGGGTTTATCAGTGATAACTCTTAGCGAAGAGGAAGTGAAATGAACACTTCTAAAATACTAATGATAATAACAGCACCAGAATAAATGCACTGGCTGCTTACTGTACCCCAGGCTTGGTGCTACGAATGTCCCATGTCTTATTCATTACCTCGGACAAGATAGTTATGTACTAGTATCATCCTCATAAAGCAGAGGAATCTCACTTGCCCAAGGCCAAACAGCTTGTCAACAGCAGAGGCTGAATTTGAACTCATGACTGCCTGACTCTAGAGCCCAGACTGCATCTAGAGCCCAGAGTTATCCTGCATCCATTAATGTCATCCTTTTAGTTAAAAGAAGCAAGACTAGGCTTCTGAGGTCAGGAAGTATCTATTCTGTTTATTGCCGATTCCCCAGCACCCAGCTGATCGATACATGTACATATGCTGGATGAACAGAAAACACATACATTCCCATACTCTAGTACTGCTTCAAACACCCACTTAAAGTGGGCATCTCTTGTATCCACTGCCCAATACCCGTTCCTCTTCTTTTCTTTTAGGAAATCACCCCACTCTCACTCTTGGTCAACATGGTTTAGATGGGGCTGACCCTACCCTTATATTCAGGAACAGGCAGTGAATACAAGCTTGGCCAATTTGAGCCAGTGATTGGCTCAAGGATGGACACATGACCTGATATGGACCAATGAGAACTAAAGTTCATGATTTGCTGCATAAAACCATAACAGATGCTCTCTTCCCCCTGGGTTGCTAACCTGACAAGGTAAAACTGCAGTTGCTGGTAGCCATTTTATCCAAAAGAGAGAAAAGCCAGCCTTTGAATAAAGCCAATAAAAGGAAAGCAGGACCAAGAGACGGAGATATCCCTGGTTACATTATCTAAGCACCCAGAACAAGCATGCCACCTGGAATTTTCAGTTACATGAATCAATAGATTCCGGTTTCGGTTTTTAAGTCACTGTGAATTGGGTGCTGGTTGCTTACAGGCCAGAGTCCAGATACATCACCTAAATAAAAATGGAACCAAGCAACTGGAAATCACAACCACCACAGTGAAAGAAGCAAGCAGCATACTTCTAATTAGACTCAAGTGGCTTCACTACCTTCCAGAAGCCTGAGTTCATGGAGAGAGGAAAATGGAAGACCAAAGAGAGAAAGAGAAAGTGAGTATGCATGCATCACTTCTTTCACTAGTTTAACCATATACCAAGAAGACAATTTAGGTGTTCCCAACTCGCCACCCAAAGCGAGATGGCTTCTGAGTGCTATTTTGAAAAGCTTCACAAGAGAAGACAAGGCTCAAGGAGAATCATTTCTAAGTTTTCATGTCAGCTGTGCTTGTCCATCAAAGATCTGTCCCTTACCCAGCCCGATGAATCTCTGAAGCAGTACTGCCCATTTACCCAGCCAAAGGCAACTCAACTCCTGACTGCTAACGTAGTTGTTCTCACTCTAGTGATAACACTGAGACTTGAAGTGAAAGAGACTGCACCAAAAATACACAAGAATGCATCAATATAACAGAGTGCACCAAAAGTTGGGGGGAAGGGAGGAAGGTATGCTACGAGGTGGTATCAGATTTTTATTTGCCTTTTATGTCAAGTGGATTGGCCTGTGAGTTTCTGGGGAGGTCCCAAATAAAAATAAATCGTCCTTCTCAGGAGTTACCTGTGAATCAAGCAGATTCTTGGGAAGACACAAGGCAAAAAGACCACAGGCTCGTGACCCGAGGCAGATCTATCTAGCCCACAGACAGCTTTTGTTGCACCTGCAGTGTTAGTGCTTAAACAGTTACTTTTAAACTAGAGGCCTGGTGCATGAAATTCTTGCACTCAGGAGCGTCCCTCAGCCCGGCCTGCGCCCTCTCGCAGTCCGGGAGTTGCCGCAGCGCTCGCCAGCCGTGAGCCCAGCTTCTGGCTGAGCAGCACTCTCCGTGGGAGCACAATGACCACCAGGGGGCAGCTCCTGCGTTAGGCATCTGCCTCCTGGTGGTCAGTGCGTGTCATAGCAACCAGTTGTTCTGCCGTCGGGCCAAAACCAGCTCTCTGACATCCCCTGAGGGGTCCCAGATTGCAAGAGAGAACAGGCCAGGCCAAGGGACCCCACTGGTGGCTGGGGAGGGACTGCGGGAGGGCTCCAGGGTGTGTCCGGCCTGTCTCACTCATTTCTGATCGGCTGGACCCCAGCAGCAAGCTAACCAACCAGTTGGAGTGTCTGCCCCCTGGTGGTCAGTGCATATCATAGCAAGCAGTTGAGCGGCCTTAGCATATCATTAGCATAGTACGCTTTAATTGGTTGAATGGTCCCGGGTCCGGGTGAGGCCGTGGGCCCCTGGATCCGGGTGAGCCTGGGTCCCGGGTCCGGGTGAGGCCGTGGGCCCCTGGATCCGGGTGAGCCTGGGTCCCGGGTCCGGGCGAGGCCGTGGGCCCCTGGATCCGGGTGAGCCTGGCCCCGGGTCCGGGCGAGGCCGTGGGCCCCTGGATCCGGGTGAGCCTGGGCCCCGGGTCCGGGCGAGGCCGTGGGCCCCTGGATCCGGGTGAGCCTGGCCCCGGGTCCGGGCGAGGCCGTGGGCCCCTGGATCCGGGTGAGCCTGGCCCCGGGTCCGGGCGAGGCCGTGGGCCCCTGGATCCGGGTGAGCCTGGCCCCGGGTCCGGGCGAGGCCGTGGGCCCCTGGATCCGGGTGAGCCTGGCCCCGGGTCCGGGTGAGGCCGTGGGCCCCTGGATCCGGGTGAGGCCACGCGACCCTGGGTCTGGGAGAGGCCACGCGCCCCTGGGTCCGGGTGAGGCCATGCGCCCCTGGGTCCGGATGAAGCTGAATCCTGGGTCTGGGCGAGGCCGTGTGCCCCTAGATCCGGGTGAGGCTGGATCCCGGGTCCGGGTGAGGCCGTGGGCCCCTGGATCCGGCCGAGACCAAACCAGAGGGAGTCGGACCTGCATTACCACCATTTGTCCACCATCCAGAGCTGAGGGGTCAGTGCCGACATGTACTCATAAGGAACTGGTGGACATTGATATTGGGTCTCAAAAGAACTGTTGGACCAGAAAGAAACTCACTACAGACTGATTCATTTGCCTGTCAGCATAACTATTATTGCTCGTCGCACATTCAATTCTTATATCTCTAGTGACACATGATTTCGCTCATCTAGGGGAAATGATGAACAACATAGACTGATGAACAAGAACAGAACCAGAAACAAGGAGGCATCGATCGGACTATCGGGCCTCAGAGGGAGGATAGGGGAGGGTGGGGGGAGGGGGGAGAGATCAACCAAAGGTCTTGTGTGCATGCATATGAGCCTAACCAATGCTTAAGTTCAACAGAGGGTTGGGGCATCCATGGGGAGGGGTGTGGGATGGGAATGGGGGGATGAGGACAAATATGTGACACCTTAATCAATAAAGAAATTAAAAAAAAAATTGGTTGAATGGCCAACTGGACGACCTGACACTTAGCATATTAGGCTTTTAATATATAGGACTAGAGGCCTGGTGCATGAAATTTGTGCATTGGGGGTGGGGGGTCCCCTCAGCCCAGCCTGCACCCTCTCCAATCTGGGACCCCTCAAGGGATGTCCAAGTGCCTGTTTAGGCTAAACAGGCAGTTGGACATCCCTCTCACAATCCAGGACTGCTGGCTCCCAACTGCTCGCCTGCCTGCCTTCCTGATTGCCCCTAACTGCTTCTGCCTGCCAGCCTGATCACCCCCTAACCACTCCCCTGACAGCCTGATTGATGCCTAACTGCTCCCTGTCAGCCTGTTTGCCCCTAACTGCCCTCCCGTGCAGGCCTGGTCACCCCTAACTGCCCTCCCCTGCAGGCCTGGTCACCCCTAACTGCTCTCCCCTGCAGGCCTAGGTCCTCCCCAACTGCCCTTCCCTGCAGGCCGGGTCGCCCCCAACTTCCCTCCTCTGCCGGCCTTGTCACCCCTAACTGCCCTCCCCTGCAGGCTTGATCACCCCCAACTGCCCTCCCTTGCAGACCTGGTCCCTCCCAACTGCCCTCCCCTGCTGGCCATCTTGTGGCAGCCATCTTGTGTGTTGGAGTGATGGTCAATTTGCATATTACTCTTTTATTAGATAGGATTAGTTATCAGTAATTAAAAATGGGAAGAGTTTGTGGTACATTGTTGGATTAATGACCCCTACTCTGTTCATGCTCCCTATCTGCAGGCATTTGGGTTAACTCTACACTGACTCCAGGCGTGGCCACATGGCTTGCTTTGGCCAATGTGACGATAACAAACATGACCTAGGCGGGGACTTCAAAAGCACTGGGGCTTGCCGTCCTTCGGCTCTCATAACTATGAAAAGGCCCACCCAGGGCTAACCTGCTGAATGATGAGACACACACCACAAACACACACAGAGCCAACAGCTAGCAAAGTGAGCAGCAGATCACCTCAGACATGAGTGAGCCCATCCATGCCCAGCCCACACTGCCCCTCTGAAACATGGTGAGCTAAACAGTGTTAAGACAAAGTTTGGGGTGTTTTTTGTGCAGCAAAAACAGACAGAGTCCACATTAAAGTAAATATTCCTAATTTAAAAACAAAAATCTTAAGACTGCAACACTGGGCCCAAATTCCTACATGGCAACAATTAGTTGACATGGGCAGTGGCTCCACCTTTACCCAAGCCATAGCATGAATTTTCCAGTCTGTCACTATTATCTTGCCCATGTTGGGGTCAAGTGGTGTAGTCTCTGTTAGGTGTTGTTATATTTATGTCAAAGACGACATGAAATACTATGGTCCACATACTTGAGTTACTTTCATGAGTGAGAAAACCAGCACAATCACTTTGGAGAATTGTTGGTCAATATCTACTAACGCTGAACATATGCATCCTTCATGACCCAGGAATTCCACAACCAGGGTTAAACCCAAGAAAAATGAGTATACATTCCAAAAGATGTAGAAAATGTTCACAGCAGCACTATTCCTGAGAGTCTCAAACTGGCTACTAATAAACTAGTTATCATCAACAGTAGAATAAAATGTGGCATATCCCTAGGGACAAATCTCATACACGATGCTGTGCATGAGAACCCGGACACAAGAGCATACATGCTGCATGATTCTACTTCTAGTTCAAAAACAGACAAAACTAAAAGCAGGTGTTAGGAGTCGCGTGGTGGTTACCCTTGGGGACATGCCTAGTTGTGAAGGAGCACGCATGGTGTTCTGACAAGTTGGTAATACTGTTCTGTAACCTGGGTGCTGTTTGCATGGATATATACTCTTGGAAATTCACCACGCTGTACATTTATGATCCGTACACCTCAATAAAGGGTTTGATTTAAAAAAAAAAAAAACTTTAAAAAGTGGAACAAGAGGACCAAGAGGATGGCCATGCTTCAAGAAAAATGATTAAGTATTTTCCCTAGGAATATCAGAAAGACAAACTCTACAGTACAATATGTAATGTGGTAAAAAGAACGACAGCCATTATGAAACAAATCATCACAGAAGTATGGCTGGAATCTGGGAAAGATGCATAACAAACCACCATCTGATGAATTAGGGGAAGAGGGCACAATCAGCAACACCTAGACTACTTTATTCATCTGTATTACCAGTCGGATCTCTGTGGGCTTTGAGGCTTACGACCAGTGAATCACGAATCAAAGCCTTTTCTATAAAGGTTACCATCATTTCTCAGACTTAAAATATTGGGTTTACTGCCCCTTTAAAAAAAAATCAATTACTGTATCACATGATCTCACTCATTTGTGGAATATAATGAACAACATAAACTGATGTACACAAATAGAACCAGAGACCTAGAAGCATCGAACAGACTGTACAACCTATCAGGGAAGGCGGGGGGTGAGGAGGTAAGAGATCAACCAAAGGACTTGTATGCATGCATATGAGCAAAACCAATGGACACAGACAGTAGGGGGGTGAGGGCTTGTGCTTGGCGGAAGGGGTGGCGGGGGAGAGGTCAAAGGGGGAAAAAAGGAGACTCGTGTAATACTTTAAACAACAAAGAAATTTTTTAAAAAATCAATTACCTTCCTCATGCTCATCTGCCAAATGGGCTAACAATGGCCACTGGAGAGGGTTATTGGGAGAGCTGAAGAAGATAATGAGGCTCTAGACCTTTGAGACAGTAGCAAGGAGACAGCATGTAAGCACTAACAAGGAATTACAGGCAGTCCTCAGGTTATGACGAGATCCGTTCCTACGGTGCAACGTAATTTGATTTTCGCCGTAAGTCGGAACCCACCTACATAAGCACCTACGTCACTCACATAGAGCACATACACAGCAGTAATGAAGTGAAACAGTAAAAAAAATTTAAAAGAAAGATAACAATTCCTGACTTTTACTTGTGGTAAATAAATAAATAAATAAACATAAAGCACATATGTACATACATGAAAATGACGGAACTTTTTTTTTAATAAATACTGTAAATGGGAGATGGCGACGTAACCACGAAACAACCTAAGTCGAGTCCGACATAACCCGAGGACTGCCTGTATTACTTTACTTATAGCAGTGTCGCTGTTGATTGCAAAATACTAAAAATAAAATTAGAGGTACCCCAAAGGTTGGCTGCTGCTCATAGTTGTGCACTACACTGTAGAGGCTCGCAGGACCTAATGCGGTGATTCCGGAGAGCAGAGATCACACACTGGTTCCAGGGCAGGCTTTCACGACTACCTATGAAACTTTGCTTCTGATGTGCCCTTGCATCCTCCAGTAGGCAAGCCCCTCCCATTTCTAGAATACTTCAGTTAGGACGCCACTATTTTTTATATCAATGCCTACCCCGCACTAGTGTTAGGGCTGGAAAGCCTCGAGAATCAGGACCTCAAACCAAAGAAGCTGTACAGCAGAGAATATCTCAAACTTGCCTGATCGTCCCAACCAGCCGATTTCTGGGCTCCTTCTCTGCTCACTGAGAGGCAGCAGGTCTGGGGAGGGGCCAGAACCCAGAATTTTTTTTTTTTAATCTTTATTGTTGAAAGTATTACATATGTCCCCTTTCTCCCCCCACTGACCCCTTCTAGCCCACCGCTGTCCCCATCCCAGGCCTTCACCACCCTATTGTCTGTGTGCATGGGTTATACACACAAGTTCTTTGGTTGATCTCTTCCCACCCCCACCTTCCCTCTGAGAACAGACAGTCTGTAGAACCCAGACTCTAATAAAGCCTAAGGCAGTGGTCGGCAAACCGCGGCTCGCGAGCCACATGCGGCTCTTTGGCCCCTTGAGTGTGGCTCTTCCACAAAATACCACGGCCTGGGCGAGTCTATTTTGAAGAAGTGGCGTTAAAGAAGTTTAAGTTAAAAAATTTGGCTCTCAAAAGAAATTTCAACCGTTGTACTGTTGATATTTGGCTCTGTTGACTAATGAGTTTGCCGACCACTGGCCTAAGGTGATTCTTATACCCAGTCAAGTTTGGGAAACTCCCACCTGGTGAAATGTAGAGCCCAACTGACCTGCACCTGAATGCAATCTCTAGAATTATCAGCTGGGTATGCCTGGCCAAGCGCAGAAAAACCTCTTTGAGTTCCCTTCATTTTAAAAGACTAGCTATGCTACCGCCCAGGCTTGTGCAGCCTGAAGACACTGTCACACTCAGTGGGGATTTCAGCTGTGAGGCCACAAGTTAGCCTTTGTCCCAATACTCCGCTTTCCAGTTTATTTCTGCTCCCATGGGCTGGTCTTGCCTCGGCCTACAAACCTATGTCCTTCCATGGAATAACTTCTGCATAGACCTGGACTGACCTGAGCTCCTCATCAGGGGCTAAGCCTCTTTCCCAAGGCACTGGTTTTCTTTCTGTATCTGTCAGACTTCGGTGATGACCCATTTTCTACAGAAGCAGGTGAGATGCCAGCATGCATTTCCGTATGTGTCAGAACTGTCACGTTACATGAGAAGGTTAATAACATACACCAAAAAAGGTTATTCCTAGCCTTAGAGATAAAGCAGAGCACAGGACCCAGACTCCTGGTGAAAACTCACAGCTATTAATAGTATTTGAAAATAACTACATAACATGTTAAACATTAAGCCATCACTCATCAAATCAGCTTGCCAATAATAGAACCACTGCCAATGGGAAGCCTTGCTTTAAAAGAACCAGTAAAACCTGCTGTCTTGTTCTCTTAACCATGGATATGTTTCAGGTGATCCTGTTTATCCCAACTCTGTGAAGGGGGCTTTTTTTTGGGGGGGTGGGGGGAGAAGGGGACGTAAGGCTCCCCTTTTTCCTCTAGTTTCACAGAGAGATCCATGCCCAACAAAATGATAAAAGCCTCCATACTAATGATAGTCCCTGAAGGATTCTTCCTTTTTCCTGCTTTCATTATTGTCGAAGTAATACACGTGCAGTTAGCAAAGCTTGAATAGTGCAAACAGCATTTAGAGACCAGTCAAAACCCCTTCCAATCCATGCCCTGGTCCTCTTCCCTAAAGGTGACCTTGTTAAAAGTTTAGGGATCCCTCTAAAGCAAGATTTCTGGGTCTTATGCCTTACTGACATTTGGGGCCAGATAATTTGGGGCGGGAGGGCTGTTCTATGCGGTGTAGGATGTTCATGGGCATCCCTGGCCTCTGCCCGCAGCAACGCCCCTCCATACTCCCGTTTGGCATCCAGAACTGTCTACAAAGTGGCCCCAGTTGGGAACCACTGCTTCCGGAGATACCCTGCGCACGCACAGAGGCGTGTGTAACCTCACTCGTTTTTCTCCCCACTTTGGTGACACACACGGTCCCTTTCCAACTCACTGGGAGGTGGGGCCGGGGGCTGGCCTCGGCCGGAGGCGACGGCCACTCACCAGGTCTCGGATGAGCTGGTCCACCAGCTGCTCCGCGCCCCCGGCCCCGTCACGGGCTGGCGGGGAGCGGGAACGGCTCGCCGCGTCCTGCCTCTCGGCCCTGGTCGCCCGCGCCGCCGGGGGCCGGCTCGCGCCCTCCAGAAGGCCCTGCGCCAGCGCCAGGTACCCCGAGGCCTGCTCGCCGCGCCCGGGGGCCACCTCGGGCCGCCGTGCCCGCCGCTCGGCAGCCTCGGGCCGCCGCCGCTTCCTCAGCGCCTGGGCCTGCGCCAGCTCCTCCTGCCAGCGCCGGCGGAACTCGTCCAGGCTGTGGTTGTCCATGGCCCTCGCCGCCGGCCCTCCGTGCCGTCCTCGGCCGTGCCGGGTGCCACGGGACAGTCCCTCCGCCGGAAGTGTCCGCCGCGGCCGGAAACCGGAGCCGGCTGCACTCGGGTTCCGGGTAGGCGGCCCCGCCCCCGCCTCGTCCCTCACGCTGTCACCTGCGTTGGGCTTGAGGCGCCCCAGGCCAGGGTCAGTGCCCTGAACCTGATGCTTGTCGACTTTCCCGCTTGTGGCTTTTGCCAAGCGCAGACTTTGCGTCAAGCACCGTTTCTTCATTCAGACATCCATTGAGCAACTATTATATGCCAGGCGCTAAGAATTCAGCATTTAAATCTGCTCCTCCAACCCTTACCCCGCCCCCCCTCAAATCCCTCCCATCTTGGGGTTTGCATTCAAGGGGGTGGGAATCACGTTTAATTAATCCAACTAGTGAATATGAACGCTTGAGTTAGTAGTAAGTGGTACAAAAAAATAAAATAAAACAAGGTAATAAAATAAGGCCAGGCGTGTGGATGGAGGGATTAACTTTAAGAAGGATGTCAGTCATCACAGGACCTTCTCAGATCTCTCTCTTCAAATCTCCCTCGGCCTCCATCCTGTAAGGCTGCTTGGGACATTGGGCCCACCTGGATAATCCACGATACTTGCAACATGTCATGATCCTTCATTTAGTCACACTTGCAAAAGCCTTTGATCATTTAAGGTAACATCCACAGGTTCCAGGGATTAAGACCTGGCTATCTTTTAGGCCATTAATCAGCCTACTGCAGGAGCCTACAGTGAGCACGGACCCAAATGCCTACAGGGGACTCCAGGAGACAAAAATGAGGCAAATGGGCCAGGTGTGGATTGTGGTTCCTGGCTGCCCATCTGGAGTGGGAAACCAACACTCAGCTCCACCCAACTCTTGGATCTTAGTCCAGATCTTCTAAAATTCAGTATCTTTATTTTTATTATTAGCAACAAATTCCACTTTTTAAGAGAAAAGCGTTTTTATTAAAAGCATGAGTTGTGCCCTGGCGGTGTTGTTCAGTGGTTAGACCACCAGCCTGCTCACCAAATGGTCACAGGTTCTATTCCCGGCCAAAGGCACATGCCTGGGTTGCGGTTGATCCTGGACTCCTGGCCACGGTGGGGGTGCATGGGAGAGACAACCAATCTAAGTATCTCTCTTGACATTGATAATATCTCTCTCTCTCTCTCTCTCTCTCTCTCTCTCTCTCTCCTCTAAAAAAGTCAATGGAAAAAATCCTCAGGTGAGGATTAACAACAACAAAAAAGCCCAAGTTGCATTCAATAGCCTTCAAACCCAACAGGAGTCCTTTCTTGAACAATCCATGAGTTAGGACAAAACTCCCTTCAACTTACGTTAGGATACCCACTTAGCTCTTGTGAGAAGAAATGGAGAATCACACTTCATTGGGGATCACTAATGTGGCGAACACCAGGGCAGGAGAATGATGTGAGTTAAATCATTTTTAATCACGTTTAATGATTTGAGGAACTGCCATCCTGTTTGTTCAACGGGGCTGTGCCACTTGACCTACCCACCAGTTGTGTGTGAGGTTTCAGTGTGTGTTTTACACCTTCCCGTTCAAACCGATCTGTGGTCTTAAGAAGCAAAGCCCTTTTCCATCTCAGGGTCTTTGCACACACTTCCCTCTTCCTAGAACACTTTCCCCGAACGATTCCTCAATGCTGCTGCCCCCCTTCACCCTTCAGCTCTCAGCTGAAATGTAACCTCCACAGACAAGCCATGTTCATCCTGTGTTCTCAGCCCCTAGTACAAAGCCTGGTTCCTAGGATGTGCTCAATAATTGTTGGTTAAATGAATGAATGAACAACTTAATCCCCAAATGATGGAGCTAAGATCGGGCAGAGGTATTTCTGAGTTTGTGTCCACACATAATAGATGCTCAATAAATATGTGTTGCTGGTGAGGCTGCCAGTAATAAAGAGAGGCAGAACTGCACGGGCGCGCACACACACACACACACACACACACACACACACATGAGTAGTGGAGAGAAAGATGAATCCACTCCTTTAAGAAAAAAAGTGAGGGATGTCATTGTAGGTCTCATAAATCAACACAAGTGCCCAAACAGGAGATAGAGAGAGTTGCTTGGTCTTTTCCACTTTGCAATCTGCAAAGTGTCTCCTCTTCTTTCTGTTTCAATAGAAAAATCACTCTGAGCACTTCGGTGCGCTGAGCACTTTGGAACTCTAATTACAGGTGACACACAAATGGAAAGAAAAATGAGAAATCAAACATTGGAGCCAATACGTTGCCATTTATATGGGCACTTAATAGCAGCAAAGTGCCCTAAGCCACGCAGAATTATCTCAAGCACTTTGCAGACGGACATCACAGGAGCCGCCGTGAGGATAAGTCAGGGATGCCTGTAACGCGCCCGAGTTCTTTGGAGATGTGTCAGTGTTGTGAATCTCAATGTCCGTTTTCACAAGATTTCTTCAAGGTCAATGCCATGTAAACCTGAAGTCTGTCTCTAGCCCACCTCTACTGCTGATCTCTCAACACTTTCCCTCCTCACATCTAAGCTCTAATCATCTCCACCTTTTATAGCTTTCCACCTCAGCATGCTCTCTCTTCCTTGAATATATCATTCCTTCTCACCTGTACCTGCGTAACTTCTGCTTGGTTTTTTTTAGAGGTCACCTCCTTCAAGAAGCCTTCCCTGCCTTCCTCCTTCTCCAGACTGGGTTAAGATTCTTAAGTTGACTTCTGGTTCCCCAGGTAAGGAGCTTGGAAGTCTCCACTCCGTCCTAACAAGTAAAAAGCTGAACAGACTGAAAAATCAACAACTCTTCTGG
Source organism: Cnephaeus nilssonii (assembly GCF_951640355.1). Classification (NCBI taxonomy): domain Eukaryota; kingdom Metazoa; phylum Chordata; class Mammalia; order Chiroptera; family Vespertilionidae; genus Cnephaeus; species Cnephaeus nilssonii. The sequence continues at coordinate 6,976,669 of NC_137093.1, forward strand.
AATCTGTCAGAGAGTTGAGGAAAGTGGGCAAACCACTGCTGCCAAGATTGGAGGAACAGACAGGTGAATATAGACAGTCCCTGGAACCAGCGCCCATTGTTATCCATTGTTCAAAAATAATAGTAACAATGTATTCAATTGTGTATGCTTATGTTTACTAGTATACCTTACGTGTGTGTGTGTGTGTGTGTGTGTGTGTGTGTGTGTGTGTGAGTGTGTGTGTTGGGAGGGAGGGAGGAACTAGGATTATTTTATTATTATAAGGTACTCACACTATCAGTGAAGTTGTATACTGTTATTTGAAAGTGGACTTGGATTAGTTGTAAATGTATATTGCAAACGCTAAGGCAACCACTACAAAAGTTTAAAAAGAAGTATAACTGATATACTAAAAAAGGAGATAAAATGGAAACATAAAATAATCAATTAGATAAAATGGAAACATAAAATAATCTATTAGAACCACAAAAGGCAGAAAAAGAGTGGCAGACAAGAAATAGGAACAAAGAACAAGTGCAGCAAATAGAAAATAGTAACACATATCACAGATATTGATCCAACTCTATCAATAATCACTTTCAACATCAATGGTCAAATGCGCCAAATTAAAAGACAGAGATTGTCAGAGTGAATCAAAAAACAAGACCAAAATATATGTTGTCCACTTTAAATATAAACACACGTATAGATTAAAAGTAAATGGATGAAGAAAAATATATATATATATATATACCTCGCTAACACATTGGCCAAGGCAAGATTATGTTTTAAAAATATATCTCTCTATGAATCTAATTCATGCCCTGCAATTCCTTATAGTATCCAGTAATTTTCAACCAGTGTGCTGCAAGAATTTTTAAAACATGCAACACTGACCTCTTTTCCCTTAGATTGTCAAGTTAAAAAATGACAACAGCCAACATAACAATAGGTATCTTATGTAAATGCTCTGTCTTGAACCCTACATATATGTCATATAATAGAGTTGCATCTTATTGGTCACATTGCATAATAAGGTTACGTCTGATTGGTAAATTCTTTTTTTTTTTTTAATCCTCACTCAGCGATTTTTTTTTTTTAATTTGAGAGAGAGAGGGGAAGAGAGAGGGAGAGAAACATCAATCAGTTGCTTTCCATACGCACCCGACGGGGATCGAACCTGAAAGCTAGGTATGTGTCCTGACCGGGAATTGAACCTGAAACCTTTTAGGTGCATGAGACGACACTCCAACCGACTGAGCCACCTGGCCAGGGCTAATTGGTTAATGCTTAGCACCAGAAATCCTTATATATAAGTATAGGCACCTGATTTTTTTAAAAAGTCACTTTGGAGCAAAAAGGGCAGGTAATTGTTATCTTTTTGTAAATGTATGAAAATTATACCTTTTTATCAGATTGGTAAAAAATATTTTTGAGCCGAAACCGGTTTGGCTCAGTGGATAGAGCTTCGGCCTGCGGACTCAAGGGTCCCAGGTTCGATTCTGGTCAAGGGCATGTACCTTGGTTGTGGGCACATCCCCAGTAGGGGGTGTGCAAGAGGCAGCTGATCGATGTTTCTCTCTCATTGATGTTTCTAACTCTCCCTCTCTCTTCCTCTCTGTAAAAATTCAATAAAATATATTTTTTAAAAAATATTTTTGATGTGCCGCAGAATTTTAAGAATTAGTTTATGTGTGCCATGAGATGGAAAAGGTTGAAAATCACGGCAGCGTTCCATAGTACAAATATACCGCATTCTATTTATGCACTCTGCTCTTGAGTGACATTTTTGTTGCTTCCTACTTTGGGTTATTTCAAACAATGCCACAATGAACACTTCTGAGCTCCACTGGGAGACTAGGAGGCTTTCTCCAGTGCAACAGATACCTCATTTGCTCCTTCTCCCTCGACAAGAAAACCCTGATTTTGTTTGCATACTTTGCGCCCAGTCTCAAGAAATAAATCATAATTCGTCTATGGCAGGGATTGGCAAAATGTCCCTGTCAAGGGCAAAATAGTAAATATTTTAGGCTTTCAGCCATACAGTTTCTGTCACAAGTGCTCAATTCCGCTGTTACAGTGTAAAAGCAAACATAGAGGATACATAAATGAATGGGTGTGATTGTGTTCCAATAAAACTTTATTTACAAAAACAGGCAGATTCACCAAAGAAGATACACAGATAACAAATAAGCACATGTGAAGACCGTCAACCATGAGACAAAAGCAAAGTAAACCGTGAGACACCTGTCAGAATGGCTAAAATAAAAAATAGCGACAACACCACTGAATGCTGGAGAAGATTCCGGGAAACTGAGATCACTCACCCATTGCTGGTGGCAATGTGACATGAATGGTATAGCCACCCTGGAAGACAGTGTGGCAGATTCTTAGAAAACTAAACATGCAACTATCGGATGACTTGCAATTGCTTTGCTGGGCATTTATTCCTTTAAAGGGCCAGCGAGTGATATTTTTAGGCTTTGCAGGCCATACCATTTCCGTTGCAATCAACTCTGCTGTTGTAGCACAAAGGCAGCCAGAGATAATGCGTTAACGAGCGAGCATGGCGGCGTTCCAATAAAATTATGACAAAAAACAGGCCAAGGACCTCGTTGGTCCGTGCACCACAGTTTCTCAGCACCTGCTCTGCCCTTGTTGTCCAGTGAGTAATAAAAGTCCTCCTGATTTAAATCTCTCCCAGTTGGATTTTCTGTGACTCCTACCACATGCATACTAACTGATCTGTGGAGGGAGGTTTTCTCACCCTCCGCACTATTGACATTTTGGGCCCAATGACTCTTTGTTGTCTGTGTATTGTAGGATGTTAAGCAGCATCCCTACCTCCTACCAATTAGAGGCTAATAGTACCCTTCAGTTTTGACAGCCAATAATGTCTCCAGACATGGCCACATGTCTCCTGGGGGCAGAACTGTCCCTAGTTCAGAACCACTGATTTGAGTCAACAGCTGGAAATGGCATCACCTGTTCAAAGGCCACGTGCATTTTCCAGGCCTGCCAAATGGTTCTTCGGCGTTTATCCTCATTTACCCCCTCGTCAGTATAATTTCAAGTCACTGGTTCACTTGCTTATACTAAGCTCAGCTGCCATTAATAAAGCGATTATTGCCTGAGAAAAGGACGGTATGTCTGAATTTTCACAGCGGAAGTGCAGATTTCATCAACCCCATCTCTTGTGATTCCAGTAATCAAGGCATTAGGTTTTGGGGGGTTTTCCCCCCCCCCAGACCCTAACAGCCAAACCTAGTCCTGCAAGGAAGAGCCAACCCCAGACCTGAATAGCTCGCCCAGCCCCAAAGAGGCCAACCGAGACCCAAACTGCAGAACCTAGTCACCCAGGGGGGAGCCTAGACCCAAACAGCTATAGCCAGTCCCGAAGGGAGTAGCCCAGCCCAGAATGCTGACGCCCAGACCGGAGGGCCAAGCCCAGCCCCAAAGAGGCGAGTCCAGACCCGAAAAGCTGAAGCCTGTCCCAAAGGGGGAAACCTCTCTCTCAAGCCCAGCCGAGCCCCTAAGCAACACCCCCTCCTCCAGCAGGCCCCGGGAGCCAGCCTCAGTGTGTCCCAGTGACTTCCACAGGCACCGCCCCCTGGAGAGTCAGCAGCCCTTTCAACCTCGGGCTCCCAGGCCGAGTGTGCTCACTTAGGGTCCTCTCCTCTAAGGCAGTCTTGTGGGGACCCGGGCTTCCCCATGGCCGGGCCCATTTGATTTTAACGGACCTAGCCCGGGATGGCCCAGCCACGGCCTAAGAGCTGGATCTAGTCCCAAAGGGCTGATGCCAGTCCCTAAGACCAGAGCCTAGCCCCCTAAGACCCCAAACCAGTCCTGAATAGCCAAAGCCAGTCCCGAAGGGCGGAGCCTAGGCCCAAGCCGAACTCATACCCGAACAAGACATTAGGTTTTATTTAAGTGAGGTTTTCCCTTTACAGGTAAAGTGTTAATGAGACGATAATTATGGGATGGTAGTGTGTGGTTTTTTTCCTCCCCTGCCTTCATCTGCTGTTTTCTCTTTACTTACAACAAAAATACCCTTACAGGAGAGGTATCAAGTGAATAATTAGGAGACCCCTGAAGAAGGGGTACCCCATCTTTTCAGGTACCAGAGGATGAAACAGGATAAATGTGAGAGATGAGAGCTGTCCTGCTCTGGGTCTATTGAACGGAGGGGACTTTCCTGGGAATAACTGTGATGTCGTTGAATATTGAACTCACTGAAATCTGAATCCCCTTGTTTTCCCAGTGGGTTTGGGTCAAGGTCCCTGTTCTGTTTCTTAACTGGAAGCTTAATAATCCTGATAAATCAACAAGGACCATAACTAACATTTATTGAGTGCCAAGCATTTTGCTAAACACTTGCTACATTCTCTCTTTTAATCCTCACAGCAACCCAATAAAATAGGTGGTGCTATGATTATTATCCCCACTTTACAGATGGGAAAATGGAGGCTAAGAGAGGTGAAAAATACGCCCAAAGTACCTGGCTATTGCATGGTGGGGCTAGGGTTTGAACGCAGGTCTCTCGAGCTCAGAGTGTCAAACCACTCTGCTATACCTCTGCTTGATTCAAGAACTCCTGGCATCAAATCTGGCCCTGGCATCAATACATGGCTTCAGGAAACACAGCTGTTCAGAGGAGGCAACAGCTGTTCATTCATTTACCACTTCACCAAGCCACATGAATTGAAACACCATAAGGTAAGGCTCACTCAATCTCAAACACTAGGACAGGTAATTATTGTTTTAATTAAAGAAAATAAATCCCGCCCCCCCCCTTCCTGGTCAAAACACTTAAGTACTGATTTCTGTAGGAGGTAAGGGAATAAGTTGAGACAAGACATTTTTAAAGTTATTGGTTATATCAATTCTATGTACATCACTGTGTGTGCCTGAAAGAAAGACAAATCAGGATGCTTATCATTCATTCATTCATTCAGTGAGTCTTCCAACAAATATTGACTGAGCACCTGCTATGTGCTCTGCCCATTTTAAGCACCACAGAACGACTTCATGGACTAGAAAAACCTGTCTTATCTCTTCGATCTTGAAGGTATCACATCCTTGCAACTGGTAGGGAAAGTTCTCTCTGAATGAAGGCATCAACTGGATTTCATGAACTCTTTCCCAAAATAACCCCCTACAACAACCTCTCCCTTAAAGGTCTCCAACAGGGCCCAGAAGAGGAAGAAGGTGAACAGGTGAATAGCCCTGGAACTCAGCCCTTCTCAGGAACCCAGAGGGACGAGCAAGCACACGGCTGGCAGTCAAAGTGGCCACAGTCTGGTGAGTATCTGCTTCTAGCATCCCTTTTAGGACCCCCCCCATGCCCCACCCACGCCCCGCCTCCTCATTGCCTCTATCCACTTGCTAAGGTTGCCGTAACAACGTGCCACAGACTGGGTGGCTTAAAGAACAGGAAATTATTTTCTCACCATGGAGGCCAGAAGTCCAAGATCATGGAGTTGGCAGGGCTGGTTTCTTCTGAGGCCTCTCTGCTTAGTTTGCAGATGGCCGCCTTCTTGTGCCCCTGGTATCTCTCCCTCTTCTTTTTTTAAAAAATATATTTTTATTGATTTCAGAGAGAGAGAGAAACATCAATAATTGATCGGCTGCCTCCTGCATACCCCCTACTGGAGATCGAGCCCGCAACCCTGGACATGTGCCTTTGACTGGAATCGAACCTGGGACCCTTCAGTCCACAGGTCGACACTCTATCCACTGAGCCAAACCAGCTAGGGCTCTCCCTCTTCTTATAAGGACACCAGTCATATAGGATTAGGGGCCCACTCCAATGACCTCATTTAACTTAATTAGCTCTTTAAAGACCTTGTCTCCAAATACAGTCACATTCAGAGGTGCTGGGCTTAGGAATTCCACAGAGGAATGGGGGAGGGGGACACAGTTCAACCCGTAACAGCCTCCCTCCCTCTTCCCAAGTCCCCAATGGTGACATAATCCTAAAGAGCAATAAATTATTTAAATGCTCTGCCTCAGTTTACTCATCCATAATATAGGACTAATAAGAGTACCTGTCCTAGTACATAGGGTTCTTAGGAGGGTTAAGTGAGTTAATGTGTCTAAGGCACTTAGAACAGTGCCTGGCACAGCGTCAGCTCTATGTAAGTGTTTATTAAATGAAGCATTGAAATATAAAACACATTTTTTCTAAAGTGTTAGGAGAGCATTATGTTATTTCCTTCCAACCCCTCCCCCCGACACAAGAATTTGCTTTTTCTAGACAATACACAGCATCGTGACAGGATCACTAATTCACAATAGGGGAGCAGTATATATTTGAGGGTGAGAGCCCTCCAACATTCTTTGAAACACACTGTTTAGTGACTAGTGATCTGCTTAATATTAACATTAGCCAACATTTATTAAGTGCTAATGATGTTGTGCTGAACACTGTGCTCAGGGCTTTACCAGTATGATCTTATTTAACTCTGTGAAGTAGGTACTATTATTATTCCCATATTACAACTGAGGAAATGGAGGCTCCAAAAAGCCTCACCTCATGGCCAAGGTCCCCAGGTAAGTGGATGGTGAGATAGGCCGGAATGACTCCAGTGTGAGCAAATCAGGGACTGTCAGAAGCAGAGTGTGGCCCTAACCGGTTTGGCTCAGTGGATAGAGCGTTGGCCTGCAGACTCAAGGGTCTCAGGTTCGATTCCGGTCAAGGGCATGTACCTTGGTTGCAGGCACATACCCAGTAGGGTGTGTGCAGGAGGCAGCTGATCGATGTTTCTCTCTCACCGATGTTTCTAACTCTCTCTTCCTCTCTGTAAAAAAATCAATAATATATATATTTTTTTTTAAAAAGAAGAAGCGGAGTGTATGTGTGTGGTGCGGGTCTCCTCTTCCTCCTCCCTTTTCCATCACCCTCCCCCACCCCCACCCCCTCTCCCTCTGCTAAATACCACATCCCCATGGCCAAGGCTACACTCTCTTCGCTACAGAAAACATCCACGCGGCTGGGACCCGACCCAGCGCCACCTTGTGAGCCCAGCATTTCGAGGGGCAGGCTTCCAAACAGGGCAATAATCGTCCCATTAAAATTAATGTCCATGAAGTGAGCCGTTAAAAGCGTGCAGATTAAAAAGGGGGGGAGGAGGGAATTGTTCAATTTAAATCCGAAGGGCTTTTTAAATAGACACTGTATCTTCATTCTTGGAACGCGCTACACCGGGCAATGGATCAGGTCCCTTCTGCAAAGACTTGGGGGGGATTAAGGAGGTGAGTCCCAGGAGAAGGGGGAAGTGGTTCTGGCCAGAAGCAAAGGGAACCAAGGTTTATCCAGGGCCCACTGCCTGCCAGGTGCTTGGCACACATTTCTCTCATTTAAGCTCTGCCCAGGTCCTGGGATGGAGGTATTATTATTCCCAGATTACAGGGGGCAGTATAAAACCGTGGTGACGAGCTTAGAGCCCCCAGCAGACCGCCCTAGTTTAGACCCAGATTCATTCCTCACTAACTGTGAGTTGGGCAAGAGGCCTTACCTCCCCGTGCCTCAGTTTCCTCATCTGTAAGGTAGGCTCTTAATAGCACCCCCACCCCTAATTGTTGGGAGTTTTACTTAAGGCAGCGAGGCAGGGACCTTAGCCCAGCGACCTACATAGAAGGCACTCTATGTAGTAAGTGCTGACCACGATTAGGGGTAAGGAATGGGGCTGGGGACAGTAAGGGCCACCAAGAAGATCCCAGAGCAGAGCTGGGATATGAGCCCTGACCGAGCTGCAGGCCGGAGGGAAACCTCTCCTCATAACAAATCCAGACCAAACCAAGTTCACCGTCTTGAAGAATCTTCTCCAAGTGACCCACGACGCCTCAGGCCTTGGCAGCCCTGCCCAAGGAAAGCAGAGAATCAAGGCGCCTCGTGGGCTCCCCGGGAGACACCACCATGCTCCTCCAGTTTTCTGAATCCCAATGAATTTAACATCGGAGAAGGTCTCACCTCAAACCCCCCCCCCCGCCCCCACCAATAATCCTGAGAGACCCCCACGTTCATCTGTAACTTCACCAGCAGGGACAGCGCCACACTTTCTAGCCGGGAGGGACGCAGGGCCTTCGGTTTGGAGCGGGGCTGGAGTCCCTATGGACACCCTCGCCCTGGCCCCCGCCGACCCCTTAGGATCGCCACGGCCATCAATCCGGGATCGCCACTAGAAACTGTAACCCAGCAGCAAAACAATATCCACGAAGGACGCAGACAAAAACAAGTTCCTCCTAGAAGGCCCCCCGGTGAGGACATTGCGGGTGCGAGCGCGGTGCGCCCGAGAACGCCAGTCTCCGCGCCCCGCGGGGGCTGAGGACCGACCCCCCGAACCCCCACCCCGCCTCCACAGGTTTCCAGCTGCGCCGGGGGGTGCGCGTTCGGCTCGTTCGGCCGCCAAGTGCGGAGAGGGGTGGGGGCGTGTGTCGGTGTGTTCAAATCCTAAGCCTACAGGTGCCGAGTCAGACCTGAAAGTAGGCAAGTTGGGTTGCATCTGGCTCTCTCTCAGAAGATTTTGAACCAACCTACCTCCCTAAAACAAAACAATGGCCTCGCTCTATTTTTGAATAATAACAGCCGAATTCGATTCAGCTCCATCCAAAACGGCAAACGAGCCTGCTTCCCTGGCCAAATCGGAACCGGAGCTGGATTTGGGGGGAAAAAACGAAGGACAAAACCTTTCCTTGAGCTCCACGCCTCAGCGGGGGTCCCCCGCGACCCCCCCAAACCTGGGACCTCCGCGGCGGGGCGCCTGGTGGCGTCCCAGCGCGCCACGCTCCGCGGCTCCCAAACCGCACACCCCCTCGGTGCCGGCGCCGCTAGGGTTAAAAGTTACCTCTCGGTTTCTTCTGCCTGCAGCCCCCCCCCCCCCCTCCCGGGGCCGGATGATGTAACCCCCCTCCTCAGCCCTCCCCGCCCCCCTCCACCATGTGACACTTTAATTAATAATAGCGCCGTCAGCACAACAAACGCACAACACAAGGAGAAACTTGGTGTCCAGGGGAGGCCCCCGGCGGCTGGAGCGCGGCGGAGGCAGGCGCAGAGGCCGGAGGGAGAGGAGGCGAGGGGCGGCCCGAGCTCGGGGAGGGAGCGAGGCGAGCGGTCATGTGCCCGTGCCCCCTGCACCGCGGCCGCGGCCCCCCGGCCGTGTGCGCCTGCAGCGCGGGGCGCCTGGGTCTGCGCTCCTCCGCCGCGCAGCTCACGGCCGCCCGGCTCAAGGCGCTCGGCGACGAGCTGCACCAGCGCACCATGTGGCGGCGCCGCGCGCGGAGCCGGAGGGCGCCGGCGCCCGGCGCGCTCCCCACCTACTGGCCCTGGCTGTGCGCGGCCGCGCAGGTGGCGGCGCTGGCGGCCTGGCTGCTCGGCAGGCGGAACTTGTAGGAACGCGGGGCTTCTTGGTGGGGCCGGAGCCGAGACCCAGCCGGAGCAAGCAACAGGTACGCGAGCCAGCCAGCGAGCGCCAGGGCGCGGCGGCTGGGGGCTGGAGACGCTGGGCTGGCCTGGGAGCTGGAGAACCACAAGTTTAGCTTTCTTCCCTTCCCATCTCCTCCTTCCCCTGCTTCCTTCTCTCACAAGGATCTACGTGTCCCTCCTGTCCAGTCCCCATCTCTCCTTCCACGTGTCAGGCCCACCGTTTCTGTCCCCTTCCCTTGGACTCCTTTAACGCATCTTGCCACTACCTCCAGAGGGAGGGCTTCGGCCTCCCCATTCCCCACCAGCCGCTCAAATAAACACACAATCCGAGGGAAAAGTGTGTTTGCTGTGACAACGTAGTTACCAGCCACGCCAGATAATTACAATGTAGCGCTGTTTCAAGACGAGTCCCCCATCCTCTTCCAAGCCGCCTGGCGGTCCTGAGTCGCCACAGTCTCCATCCCCTCCACTCCAAACCCGGTTCTTCTAAGTGTCACTTCTCCAGTTTCTGTGCCCCATTCTCCCGCGCCTAGAGCGCATCTCCATCCTTCCTCCCTCTCCGGGTTTGTAGCTGGCGCTCTTTCTCCTCCAGGCCCGCGCGCTTGGCAATTTCCCTTCGCGCTGGCAACTTCTTCGCTCCTTCTCCGGCGAGGTGTCCCGTTTAAGGAACGCGGCCCTCTCTTCATCAGACGGTTGGAGCTGAGATGCCCCCCGAAGTGGGCTGGGATCCGAGGCCGTTAGGGAAGCTCCCTGGGGAAAAGCCTTAACGAAAGAGCATTTAGTGAGCTGCTCTGGGTGCTGTGCCCAGATTAGGAAGGGAATGTTGGAGACCTTGCCGAATGCTAGGCACTGCGCGGTGGTGGGGGTGAGGAGTGAGTACTGAGCACCTAGTGTGTTTGGTACTAGTGGGATAGGGGTACTGATCACCTACTGTGCGCTAGGCCCGTGGGGTTGGGGAAATCATTGAGGACCGGCTGTGCGCCTGGCACTGAGTTAGGCGCTTTGGGGGAACAAACGTGTGAGGAACGTCTTCTTTTCAGATTCTGGAATAGGGAGGGGAGCTGCAGAGAATGGGGTGGGGGAAATCGGGCTGAGCCCACCATAGGTGAGTCTAGAGCCAGAAGGTGAAGGTCGAAGGTGAGAAAGCCAGCGACTCCGGGATGCCAAGGCCCACTGATGCCCCGAGCCCCGAGCCCCGAGCCCCGAGCCCCGCCGCGCGCTGACACTCTGGGAAGCTGGCGCGGCGCCCGCAGGCGAGGCCCGAGCGTCTGCGCCCTCGGGGAGAGGCGGCAGCCGGAGCGTGGGGGGTGGCAGCGCCCCGGGAGCTGCGGGGGTGCGCGGGGTGTGAGCCGGGAGCGCGGGCGACAGATGTCTCGTGGGCCGGCGCAGCCCGGGCGCTGGTGAAGAGAGGTGCGTACTTCGGGGCGCACCCTGCCCGGCTCCCCGAGGTCCCATCCGCTATTACTCCTCCGGGGAGAGGGGCTCCCTCAGCCGGCAGCAGCCAGGCTGAGGCTGCCAAATCCCCAGGGGCGGAAACAACATTTTTGGACTGGGCGCAGGGAGCAAGTAAATAAATAAATAACGGAGTGGAGCGAGGAGAGAGAGAGAGAGAGCGAGACCCGGAGCTTTGAAGCCCAAAGCGTGGAATTTGGGGAAAGGTGGGAAGGAGGGTGGAGAAGGGAAGAAAGGAGGGCGGGGAGCTGGAGAACTAGTGGAAGCTGGAGGGAAAGTGGGTTAGAAGAAAAGATGGGAGGGCGCGCCGTCCAGGAGGAAGGGGAGGAGGGCTAGGACAAGGCTTCCTCCTGTCTTGGGGTCCAGGTGAGGCTCGGGAAGGCGCTTCCTTCCCAGGACAAGGCGGTGCGGGATGCTGGGCAGCCCACCCGAAGGGCGGAGAACCCCGGAGCCGGGCCTCTGTGCGCCTCCGGGCTGGGGTGCACCCAGGACTCCAAAGAGGAGGCTGCGGGGGGGGGGGGGGGGCTGTGGCCTCGCTCGGGCTGCAGGTGAGGGGCGGAGAGGGGTTTCGCTGGTGCAGCGGTTTAGAGTTTATTCCCCCTCCTCGCCCTGCTTCTGCCCCAGAGTTCCCTGCTGCGTCCTGACTCCAGGCCACCCCCTGCTTGTCCCCCAGCTACCGCATCCTCCCGGAATCTCAGCCTGGGGTGCCCTGGCCCTATGTCGCCCCTTTCTTCCAGCTCCATCCCAGCCTTGGTTCCTAACCAAGGGACTGGAGTTCTCTGCAGCTCAGACTTTTTTTGTGCTTTTGGCTGGGGGAACCCATCCTTCCCCAGCCTCGGGTAAGTTAGGACGAAGTGGAAGGCAATCCACGGGAGAAAGACCATTTGCTGAGTTCTGTTTGTGGTCCTCTCCACTTTTCCTACCCTCCAGGGAAGTGGGGACCCTCATAGGATAGTTTAGGGGGTTCAGGGCACCTGAGCCAACCATATAGGGCAGACAAGCCTTCTCTTAGGCATTAAGGGTGGGCTTAGCTGTATGCAGGACAACCGTTTCAACAGTCTTGTTTGGGCCTGTACTGTGAACCAGCAATATTTTTCTCAGAAGTCATTATAAAAATAAATCCTGGGGGGGAAAAAACACAACCCTGAGACTCAGTTTTCCCATATGCAAAATGGGGACAAGTATAGTACTTAATGCATAGATGTTGTCAAGAGATAGAAACTCCAGTTGCACTTAGAAATTCAGACATAGAAAGGTCTAGAACAGTGCCTGGAGCATAGGAAGGGGATATAAATGTGACCTATCATGATTATGATTGTGTATTTAATATTTTCCCCCCAAAGTACACAACATTTTGCCGTAGTCATTGCTGCCAATTCCACACCATTCCTACTTGCCCCTTTTGAAGAATTAGGGCCAGATGGGCCAGGATGGTACAGAGGTTAAGAGCATGGACTTAGGGATCAGATGGAATGGGATTTAAGTCCCGGCCCAGGAACTTGCTGGCAGTGTGACCTTGGGTAAGAACCATAACCTCTCTGAGCCTTTTAAATTGGGGTTGTACTCTGGGGTTGTTGGGAGGATGGTAGGAGAGCATCCACGTCTAGAGCCCAGTGCAGTGCCTGGCACTTCGACCACGGATCAGAGGACGCTCTGAAATGGCTAATGCCATCCTGATTGTTTCAAAGGGGAAACCGAGGCAGAGAGCGTCCACCTGAGTCATTCCAAAGGATCAGAGGCAAAATCAGAAGTGGAACTGGAGTTTCTATCTTTGAGGGCTCCCCCTCTACCCGCCTCTACCCCCAAGATGACCTGTGGGCTGCAGGGGATGAGAAGATACTGGGTAGCAAGCAGAGGCGGGTAGTGAGCCTTGAATTCCTGCAGTAGAGAGAGTCCCTTTCTGAGGGAGCCTGGGGTGGGGGGGGTGGGGGGTGGGGTCCTGGGAGGCTTGGGAGGCCAGGAGGAGGGTGGGTGTGACTTAACCAGTCATTGCTCTAAGATACAGGAAAGGGGAACAAAAGGTGCTTTATGGTGAGTGCCGGCTGGCGAGGTGTGGGAGGGAGGGGGAAGTGGGCCTTGGGAGGGGGCAGGGGCGGGGAGAAGGAAGCCAAGGAATCTGCCTAGTAGAGGGGCCCGTGGACTCTGGCCTTGGGACTAAGGAGAAGGGGAGAAAGGTGGATTTTGCAGGCCCAAGAAGCCACAGGGTCAGGGGCAAGGATGATAATGGGCCAGCAGGAGCCTGCTGTTGTGAATTAATGAGGGCCTGGCCCACCAGCCAGATTTGCTAACTGGTTCTTGGCAGGTACTTTGGTCATTAAGTGGTTAAACCCGGAGGCACATCCCTCAGGCCTCCCTCCTAGCTGGCCGAACCTCTGCCAGCATTACTTTGAGAGCTTGAAAGCTTAGGCGAGTGGAGGGAGAGAGCAGAGCAGAAGGAGACAGCTGTTGGGGAGGAACCCCTGGAAGGGGCCAGATGTACAGCCTTCCTGCCCACATGGTCGCTTGTCTGGAGTCACCCGCTTGCCTGGTGAGAGGCCAGGGCACAAGCGGCTGAGCTGTGCATGTAAGAACAGCCAGGCCCGGGGATAATTAAATACACGCGCCCCACCCCCCATGTGGGCTGAGTGGACCTGGTGACCACACCTCTGATTTTTGAAAAGTCATCTACATTGGGGGTAGGGAAGAATCAGTAGGGGCTTCTATTTCCCCTCTGGTCATCATCATATGTGATGATAGGATTGCCCCACAGTGTCCCTAGCCCCCAACGACTTGCTTGTCACATAGTAGGTACACAATATGTAATGAATCCATGAATCAGTTAGAAACTACGCAAGACAGGTATTATTGTTTCCCAAATTCAGCTCCTCTCACTTATTCACCTAGTGGTTATTGAGTGCCTACTGTGTGCAGGGCACTGTGGACACAGGAAGGGCCAAGACCCAGAAGCCCCTGCTCTCCTGAAGCCTACATTTTAGTGGGAATAAACAAGTGATTAAGTCAATAAAGATTGTTTTGGTTACTATTGCTGTGCAACCCATTGCTCCAAAACTTAATGGCCTAAAACTACTACTTGGTTATGCTCATAATGTATGATTATGCCCATATATTCTTTGGGGTAGGAATTTATAAAGGCATAGCTGGGGTGACTTATCTCTGCTGTAGGAATTTATAAAGGCTGGCTGGGGGCTGGAGTCATGGGATAGGGAGGGATCTTCGTTTACAGATCTGGCTTTTGATGCTGGGTGCTAGCTGGGACTGCCAATCACAGCACCTACACCCAGCCTCCTCTTGTGGCCTGGGCTTCCTCACAGTATGACAGCCTCATAGTTAGTTGTTGGATTCTGACATGGTGATTCCGAGCTCCAAAAGCAAATGTCTTGGGGAGCAAGTGGAAGCTGCATGGCCTTTTCTGACCCAGCTTCAGAAGTCACAAGACTGCCCATTGGAGAGTGGCAAAGTTCTAGAGGAGTGTGTGAGCAGGAGATACCGCTGCGGCCATCTTTGGATTATGCAGTCTAACACAGAGATCATTTCAGGAAGTGCCGAGGGCTCTGAAGGGAATACTCGAAGGTAATGTAATAGGGAGGGCCCAGGGGACCCCCCACCTGCAGTGGTGAGGGGTGGTCTCTTTGAGGAGGAGCCAGGGTACTGGTGACTGAATGGCAAGAAGGAGTCAGCCATCTGAAGACCTGCAAGAAAGGGGTTCTGGGAAGAGACTAGCACGCCCAGGGGCCTGGAGGTGAGACTTTGCACGTTGTGTTTGAGGAGGAGAAAAACGAGCAGTGTGGCTAATGCCCTATGAACTTGGGGTAGCAGACATCGGAGGGGTAGGCGGGGGCTAGATCCGGCCCTGGGAGGGAGGTGGGGTTCTAAGTGCAATGGGGAGGAGGGGCTGGGGACAAAACCAAGTTCCGAGAGGCTTTCATAAGTAATGGGATTCACAAATGCTGACCGCACATGATGAGACACTTTGCAAGAGGAGAATTAGATATGAAGCAGTAAAAGAGGCTGCAACATTCCATCGTCATGATTTGCAGACATGAACTGAGCACTAGCTCAGAGCTGGGCACCCGGATGCAAAGATACAGAACCAGTCTCAGCTCCTGGCTTTTTGTTGTTGTTGTTGTTTAAATATATTTTATTGATTTTTTACAGAGAGGAAGGGAGAGGGATAGAGAGTTAGAAACATCGATGAGAGAGAAACATCTATCAGCCTCCTGAACACCTCCTACTGGGGATGTGCCCGCAACCAAGGTACATGCCCTTGGCCGCCCTTGATCGGAATCGAACCTGGGACCTTTCAGTCCGCAAGCCGACGCTCTATCCACTGAGCCAAACCAGTTAGGGCTCAGCCCCTGGCTTTAGATGCTCTTAGACTTCAGGGACAGGAGGTCCTGGCTCCGACCCCAACCCCAGCCTCTCAGTGGAAGTGGACTTGCTTACCTCAGGGCACTTGGAACATTGTGGATACTGGCTGGGTTTCCATCGCCTAAGAAGTTTTGCCTTCCAACCCAGTAATTGTCTTCTCTCTCTCCTCCTGCCGTAAACTGGAGCCTGTGCTATGAGGTAGGGGACCTCTGTTTTAGCCCACCTCAGTGAGATGCATCCTTTTATTCCTGCTGGGAACCCAGGAAAGGAGAGAGCTCCCTTACCCCGCTGTGGAGAGAAAGTTGGCTGCCCCATGGGATGTTGTCTTCATTGAACCTTTGTTCCACGGGCCATAGGCTTGGGCAAGATGGAATTAAATTGCTTGGGAGACTTAATGTAATATTCCTTTTTTTAAAAATTAAAAAAGAAACACCCTTTCTTTGTGTACAAACAGTATTGCACTTTCATTATCAAATATTTGGGAAATGCTGAATAAAAGAAAACTAGTCAATTGTTTTGCTCTCACCGCCATTGTTACCATTTTGATCCATTTCTTCCCAGTCTAAAAATGCACTGGTAGGCACTTTAACAAATGGGATCATTGTAAATATATTCTCTGAAACCTGGCACCCTCATTCTATCCTGTTCTTCCACGCCTTATATTTTTTCCAGCACACTTCTTAGAGGCTGCGTAGTGTTTCATTATTTGGCTGTTCCATCCTTTAGCCTCCTAGTCTGCTCTTTTAAAAATGTTATTTATTGATTGATTTGAGACACACACACACACACACACACACACACACACACACAGAGGATTCCACTTATTTATGCATTCATTGGTTGATTTTTGTAAGTGACCTGACTGGGGATCGAACCTGCAACCTTGATGTATCGGGACGACACTCTAGCCAACTGAGCTACCCGGCCAGGGCCCAGTCTGCTCTTGTTGGACATTTAGATTGTTTCCAACCTGACAAAGAACATCCTCATGTATAACTCTTGGGGCACATCACAGATGATTTCCTAATAATGCCCACCAGTGGGACTTTGCTGTCAAAGCTTATGTAAACATCCTTTTAGCATGAAGGTTGTCTAAAGAGCAAGTTGTGTGCTAAAGGTGCCGAAGGGCTTACTAGACAAACATGGTCATTTGTTCCCATTTCTCCTCCATGTCACCGGCCTCTCTACAGAATGTGGTTATCAGCTTGGCTCTCGAGTTAGCTGTTACCATCCTCATCTAAGTCCGTACTGTCCTTTTGTAGAATGTTCTTTGTAGATGGCATCTCTAGACATTGCTGCCGTGCAGATGAGTACAGAGGACTCCTTGCATGCCTATCCCCACTTCAGCGACAGGCTCCAAGCCACAGCCATGTCACTAGGGTTCGCAGAGCATCCCTGCCTGCCTGGCTGCACCTGTCATCATGGGACAGCCATGGACCACGTTCATCTGATATCCTTGGATCCACTGGTACTTAATAAATACTATAGGATGCTAACATGCTGCTGATGGGAAAACTCAGACAAGGAGGGGGCGTCTTCAGAGTGGGAGTGTGTCAGGGGCAATGTGATGGATTCAAGAATTGACACCATTTGCTAAGACAGCCCGATTGAAAATGTTTAGCCTCTTGGCACACCATGGGGCCTAATTCTTGATTCAGGGTTGAAAGTGTTTTAGCCTGTTGGTACACCTTGGGGCCTAATTTTTGATTCAGGAAATTGAACCACTGGTAACGTATTATTTATCTTATTCACCCAGATTTTATGCTGAGGCAGGGTATCTGGGTGGAAGGGACATGAACTTTGGAGTCAGGCTGACTCTTGGATTAGGCCCCCGCCTGCCCTTTACCAGTTGTGTGACCTGAGGCCTGTCCCTTTGCTTTCTCAGCAGCTTGAGGGACATCACTGATGTCCAGGAAATAGCAGATGATAGTGTTGTTCTTATTCGGTGTGAAATTCAGTCCACGGGTCCCAAGTGATAGTATGGTGGGAGCTCCTAGGAGACTTTTCTGGACCTTCTGCATAAAGCAGTTGCTAATTCTGCTTCTCCCACTCCGGGGCTGACCAGCAGCCTGTCTAAGCCACTGAACCAGAGCTACAGAACCTCCAGGACAGCACTCCTATCCTGGGAGACACTGGCCTCCAGTCCCATTCCAGCATTCGGCATGGTGACCAGCATTCACTAACTACTGGATGAAGGAATGGATGGATGTGTTTGGGGAGGCCTCAGGGAATTTGGGAAATTACACATAAACTTGGCTAATTTCACACCCCTCTGTTTCCCCTCACTTGAGAGAGAAACCATGGCTGTGGTCTGATTCCTAAAAGACCTATGACCCCAAAGGTCACCATTCTAGAAACACAGCCAGAGCTACACAGGACTTTAGAGACCACCTGGCCCCATTCCCTTCCCTTACAGATGGGGAAACCAAGGCACAGAGATAGCTGCTGAGGGTTAAGAGGAGGTGGGCTGGCATGCCAGCTAACTCTACAAGTGTCTGAGTATGAGCAAGGGTCGAAACCTGCCGATCTCCCAACTGAATTGGACCTGCAGTTGAATTTTGTTCAACTTGCAAGTTCCACCCCCCAACTCCCTGCCAACACGTAAAAACCAGGCAGGTTTCCAGTACGGACTTTCGTGTAGAAGACTGTACTTCCAGTTTTTCTTGGAGAAATGGAAAGATCTGACAACCGCGAGTTTGTATTTCCACGTGGCAACAGAATACCGGAGATGAGTGTCCCCTTTAGATGGGACATCAACACCCCAGTTGCCCCGGTCCCTCCTGGGTGCACGTTACTGGGCCCAGTGCATCCCAAGTTGCGACCTGATTTAGGTACCACCCTGCTGGACATCCCTTGATGGCACCCACACCCACATGGTAGCCTGTTTTAAAGAAATGAGATCATACTGCTTATGTTTTGTCACCTGCTTCCCCCCCCACCCCGCCACTGATATTAGGTTGCTGAGATCTTCCCATGTCAACAAGGAAAGGTGGTCACCATCCTTTTTCATGGTTGCATAGTGTTCCATTGTTGGTCACCTCCTTAGGGACATTTGCCTGTTTCCCATTTTCTGATAGTGTAAACGAGGTGTAGTGAACATTCTTGTTTCGGCAACTTTGCCAAAAAAAAAAAAAAAAAGTGAGGTTCCTAGAAGTGAAATTGTTGGGTCAAAGAATGTGCATGTCATGTGATACGTATGGCAAGCTTACTTCAGGGAAGGGTCTGCCCACTGGGTCTGGTGCCCATTCTGTGCTGAGCTGCTGCCTCCCCTCTCTCAGTGCTTACCCTCCAGAGTCAAGTGTGTTTGGCATTCAAGGCCCATCTGCCATAACCTCATAGTGGGCGGGAGCCATGAGTTCTCTGGGTTCTCTTACTTTACGTAATCAATAGCGATTCATGATAGCATTGATAACTATTCACTGATAGCACTGATAACTACTCACTGAAAGTATTGATGACTATTTATGATAGCACTGCTAGCTCCTCATTGATAGCATTGATAATTAATGAGATGGCAGGGGGCTGGGCAGAGGGGAGCAAATACTTCTTCCAGGAACTGCCGAACGGCTCCCCCCTCTCTTACACACGCAAACCAGGCTTCTGCTCCTTCGGTCCCCTCGCCACCGTCTTCGCAGGCCCAGCTTCCTAACTGGACAACATGAGCTACACAATGGAGATTGAAGCAATGACACAGACCCGAGCAACCTTCTTCCCTCCAGGAAGGTTCTACATGGAGAGCTCTGGTGCCGTCAGAACTCTATGGGCAAAACCAACCCACCGAAACCAAAGATGGGAGAGGGGGAAGTTGCCACCATTAGTCATGTACTCACTTACTCTCATTCAACAGGTTGAATTGAACACCTACTATGTGTGGGCATTATGCTGGGCTCTGGGGACATAATGATGGGGTGGGGAGGGACATGGTGTCTGTAAATGCACAGAAAATATTCTGGGAAGATTAGAATGAAGGGGACTTTCCTTCGATTTCTATCCCCTCTATTGTTTGAATGTGTAACTTCTGCCTTGTGCAAAAAAAAGTATTTTTTTAAATTAAAAATTGTGGCCTCTTAATGGGGAATGCAAGAGTCCTCTTTTCAGGCACAGGAAAAAGGGAGTGAGCCTCCTGCCGTGGGGTTCACAGATTGCTGCTTTCAGCGCCCAAATGCAGGACCTCGCGGCTCTCCCCCCGCCCCCTCCATACTGTGGTGAAAAGTGGAAATGGGGACACTTTTTAAAGGGGTTTCATGAATGTCCTCAGTCATGAGCTTTGGTTATGAGTCAGCATTGGAGAAAGTTCTTTATGAGCCAAGTTGAAGGGAAAACATCCCAGGGGCAGGACAGTGGTTCACAGGGGGCAGTGGGCTTCATGTTTTGAAAATAGTTTAAAATTGTATAATTATTATTTGTTCCTTGCAACAAACAAATAAAACCAACAGAAAACCCAAAACAAACAATACAGAAATATAGAAAGTAAAACTCCCTTTACTCCCCTGGGGTTCACTTACAGTCCAGATTATATAATAACAATAACAACAAAGGCAGACCTATGTGCACAATTTCATATATATACATATGTGTGTGTGTGTGTGTGTGTGTGTGTGTATATATATATATATATATATATATATATTTCAGAGAGGAAGGGAGAGGGAGAGAAAGATAGAAACATCAGTGATGAGAGGGAATCATTGATCAGCTGCCTCTTGCATGCCCCACACTGGGGATCGAGCCCACAACCCGGTCATGTGCCTCAACCTTAAATCAAACCATGACCTCCTGGTTGATAGGTTGATGCTCAGCCACTGAGCCATGCAGGCCGGGCTAGCCTCACATGTGCTAATACTTTCAGTCCTCACATCAACACAATGAGATTTGCTATTATTCTCTCCCCTTTTCCATAAAAGAAAACAGAGGCCCAGAGAGGTTAAATAACGGGCCAAAGTCACACAGCTTTTGTGTGTCTGAATCAAGACTCCAACTTGGGCGTCAGGCTCCAGTCTGTGCTCTTAACCATTACAGTATTCTGTGTCTCTGCCACACCTTTTTATGTGGAGACACACACACACACACGCACACGCACACGCACACGCACACGCACACGCACACGCACACATACTCATTAATGGAAAACCAATCTGGGATTGTGCTATTTGGCCATTTGCTCTTTTCAATGAAGAATCACAACCATGTTTCTGTCTTGGCATATTTATTCATTTACTTTTAAAATTTTTATTTATTGATTTCTAGAGAAAGAGAATGGGGGGAACCATTGAGTTGTTATTTCACTTGTTTATGCATTCGTTGGTTGATTCTTGTAAGTGCTCTGACTGGGGATTGAACCCAAAACCTTGGCATATCAGGACCACGCTCTAACCCACTGAGCTACCGAGCCAGGGTGTCTCAGCATATTTAGATCTACCTCTTTCTGATATGCATGTAGCTCAATTTGTTAATCCAGCCTCCTATTGATGGACACGTGGGTTGTTTCCAAATTGTCTCTATTACAAATAAAGTTGGAGAGGACATCCAATTATGTAACTACTTCTGTGGGCTAGATCCCTAGCCCAGGGCGTCCAACATCAGATCCCCAAAAATGTATGCACAAGCCCACTCCTGTTTGTGGGACGTGGGGAAATGTGTCCACTGGCTGTGGAGTGGGGAGCTTCCGATGTTAACGTTTCACTGTGGACACCAACCTGTAACCAGCATATGCTTGGGCATGGGGATTCATCCCGTCAGCAGGCCTGGGAAACCTGAGTCAGGCTCAATGACGCACAGGGAGGAAAAGTGAAAACCAGTTGCTGGTCCTTGCTAGTGTTGCAAGAAAATGCCATTCTTTTGGTGGATGAAGCTGATCACAGCTTTAAAAATACCATTTCTCAAAACACACACACACACACACACACACACACACACACACACACACACAAAAAAAAATAAACCCATTTTTCTCACCTCTCCTGGTGCCATTGTAATGTTCCCTTTATCATGTGCATTGAACTCACACTTGCCTCTTCTGGACATTTCATTTAATGGAATCATACAATATTTGTCTTCTCCCGTCTGGCTTCTTTCTTTTAGCATCATGTCCTTAAGGTTCATCCATGCTGTAGCATGTGTCAGGACTTCATTCCTTTTAATGGCTGCATAATATTCCACTGTATGGACATACCCCAATCTATGTGTGCATTCCTCAGCTGATGGACCCTTAGGTTGTTTCCACTTTGGGGCTGGTGTGGATAATGCTATGAATGTTTGTATACAGGTCTTTGTGGGGGCACATGTTTTCCGTTCTCTTGCATATGTGCCGTTTTTTAAGGTTTGAAGTTGCTGACTTGGACCCCCGTGACCGTCAGCTCACGTAGATAGTGAGGTCCACTGTTGCTAGTGTAGATGGTGGAGTCTGTGTTGAGGACTCATCTCTTGAGTGCAGTCACATGTATTTGGTTGGGGTCCAAGGAAAAGGCAGAGAGTACCCCCAAACTGAGTAATCAGAGGAGAATTGACCCAAGTGTGGGCAGGGGTTAGAAACCAATGACGGATAATGCAGTGCTCACTGCTGGGCTGGCAACACCCCTGACCTGAAGGGGGAAGATGAGGGAATAGGACCTGGAGCCTGGAGAGGGGTCTGGGGCTGAACCAGAGAACCGCCTGGCAGGCACTGCGCCTGCTGCCCCATTACTGCCTTCTGCTGGCGAGACCTGGCAGGAAGCCAGAGGCCAAGGGCGCCTGGAGGTGCCGTTCATATAGGTCAATATCCCAGACTTCTTCCAATTGGGCGAAAACAGGGCGATCTCTCTCCCACGTTCTCTTCTAAACCACTTGGTTTGCCTGACTCTCATGGCAGTTCTTATTCCACCTGCTTTAGAGTAATGTGTGAAATGTGTTTTTTTAAAAAAATATTTTTTTATTGATTTCAGAGAGGAAGGGAGAAGGAAAGAGAGATAGAAACATCAATGACGAGAGAGAATCATTTACCGGCTGCCTCCTGCATGCCCCCCTTCCCCGCCCACTGGGGATCAAGTCCACCGCCCAG
Organism: Cnephaeus nilssonii; assembly: GCF_951640355.1. Classification (NCBI taxonomy): domain Eukaryota; kingdom Metazoa; phylum Chordata; class Mammalia; order Chiroptera; family Vespertilionidae; genus Cnephaeus; species Cnephaeus nilssonii. Next base: position 6,998,928 of record NC_137093.1, read on the forward strand.
GCATGTGCTTTGACTGGGAATCGAACCAGGACCTCGTAGTTCATAGGTCAACGCTCAGCCACTGAGCCACAGCAGCCCAGCTGTATGAAATGTTTTTATCTCCTCTGTTAATTCGTAGCTCCTGCTAACTCTCCAACCTCATCTCTCCCCTTCTTCCTCTCCTCCTCCTCCTCCTCCTTCTAATATCATTCACCTACCAGAAAATCCACCCCTTTAAAGTACACAATCAGTGGTTATTGTTATATTCACAGAGTACAACAATCCCCATCTCCATAATCAATTTTACAGCATTTTTGTTTCCCCAACAGAAACCCTGTACCCATTAGCAGTCACTCCCAATTCTTCGCATTCCCCCCAGCCCTGGGCAACCACTGATCTACTTTCTGTCTCTAAACATTTGCCTCTTCAGGACATTTCATTTAAATAGAATCATACAATCTTTGTCTTCTCCTGTCTGGCTTCTTTCTTTTAGCATCATGTCCTCAAGGTTCATCCATTGCTGTAGCGTGTGTCAGGACCTCATTCCTTTCAATGGCTGCATAATATTCCACTGTATGGACATACCCCAATCTACGTGTGCATTCCTCAGTTGATGGACCCTTAGGTTGTTTCCACTTTGGGGCTGGTGTGGATAATGCTCCTGCGAATATTTGTGTTCCGGTCTTTGAGGGGGCACAAGTTTTCAGTTCTCTTGCATATGTGCCATTTTGTCTGCCCTGCCTGGGGTGCCTCATCTCATCCTGGCTAATTCCCTGGCCTCCTTCAGTGCTCAGCACGCGTCTGCCTCTTTCCCTAGGGAGCTTTCTCTGACCTCCCTCCCTCCTTTCCTCCTTCCCTCCCTCCCTCCCTCCCTCCCCATGAGCTCCCTCTCCTCCGGCTCCTATGTTTACCCAGATTGCATGCTCTTCACATGCACATGACGCTCATTATCAGCATCTTCCCATCTCCATCTGTGGGCCTCTGAGCCCCTCAAGGGCGAGAACTGTCACTGGATCTGTAACACTTAGTGTGGTGCTTGGCCTGTTTAGCAATGAAAGAATGGATGGATGAACGAATGATGAGTGAATGAGTGAGTGAGAGCAGAGACCGTCCTACCAGTCTGCCTTGAATATGGATCTATGAAATGAATAGAAGACCCCGTTCCCCATCTGGAGCAGCACAAAGGTAGCCTGACAATGCAGTCTCTCTTTTAATCACAGAAGATACCTGTGTAAACATTTAGTCTGAAAACGAGGGGTGTGTGCGCACAGACATGTGTTTAGGGAAGGCTGCTATGTGGACAGAGCATGGCGGGGCGGGGCGGGGGGGGCGGGGGCGGGAAGCACCAAGACTAGCTTTTGGGGAACCTTTCCTCCAAAAACAGAGCCTTGTATCTAGCAGCTCTCGCCCCTCCCCCTCCCGACATCCAGGCTGGCTGTGCAGAAGCCCAGGGCGCTGACGTCATCCCCAGCGGCTGGCTGCACGTGCCTACTGACCGACATGCAAATCTTTATTTCTGCAGGTTGGTGAAAACCCTGTGTCCTTGGAGAAAGCTGGTTCCCGTTTTCCTGAGGGGGAGCCCAGAGCTTGAAAGGCTGCGCGCGGTTGGCACTTCGAGAAGGAAGTGGGGAATAAAGACAGCGCCTGGAGCACCAGAGCATCGCGGAATGGGACTGGGGAAGCCCTTTGGGGATCCAGCTGCAGAAAAGACACCCCAACGCTATTTACATACAGCTCTCTCTATATATATATAAAAAAAGAAAATATGAATATTGCTACTCAGTGCATGCCGTGTCGAGGACGTGGTCGCCTCCCTTCTCTGCACCTTCCGATGTGAACTTGACTCTTTCGTGTCTGGGGCACCGGAAGAGAGATGCCTACTGTGTACCGAGAAAACTTGCCAAGACTGGTGGGAATGAGCCTCAGCGCCAACCCACCGCCTGGGGAGGGATGCTGGTGGAGTCAGAGGTGAAATTGCAAAAGGCAAACGAGAAAGGCAATAAAAAAAAAAAGTGAGGAGGACCGGAGGCCAGTGTGTAGGGGCGGGTCTGGGATACCTCCACTTCCAAGTCCTGACAAGCCCTAGCCCCTGTCTCTGTCCCTAAGATAGAGAGCTAGCCCCCTGTCTCAGCAGGACAGCTGGGGTTTCCCCCCTCTGCCTCTGGGTCTCTGGTGCTTCGCCTAAACGTGGCTGGTGCTTGTGTGTGTTCTCGCTGGTGCTGCCTTGGTTTTCTGTCGCCAGACCTGCGAGGCCAGGGGACAAGAGAGATGTCTTTTTTTGCTGTTTCAGATTCTTTTTTTCTAAAAGGACGAGGGGAAAGTGCAACTTGAGAGTCCCTTTCTGTTTGCAGGGACCAGTATCCAGAGGTGTGTGTGGGCAAACCTTGAGGTCAGGGAGGGAGGGAGGCGGGGAGGGATGGGATGGCAGGGAGTGGCCTGCCGGGCACCAGGTGGAAAGCTGACCTCATATATTATGACTTGTTTGCTGTCCCCTCCACCCCGGGAAAAGGATCCTGGCAGTTCAGCCCACGGCCTCCCCGACTCCCCAAGGGGATTTCAGGGCTTGGGTTTTATGGATTAAAAAGCCAAGAAATGGCTACGTTCTGATCAAGGGGGTAACTTATAAGCAAGGTGCGTTGGGGAAGGGCGGGGGCCATTTAAATGAAATGCACCAGCATCTCACTGCAGACTGACAGAGGGTCTAATTTCACCCCCCCTCCCCCATAAGCTCCTATTTTCAGAAGTTTCTAGAAGGGCTAAAAAAATGTGTGCTGGACTGAGACTTGGCTGCAAAGACTCTTCAGGGAACAATGCTTATTTTTTTTTGCTTTCATTTTTTAAAAAAAAATCCAACAAAAACAGGTATTATTCCTCTGTGCAGGCTCTCACATGGCCGATTTCAAAGCTGAGATGGTGAGGGGCCAGGCTGCCGGTTGAGTCATTCTACAAGGCCGGATTTGTAGGTCACCACCCAGGACCCACGGACAGGGGGTGCGCTGGGCTGGTTGACAGACACGCTTCCAGTTCTAAGCAGCCGGCAGGGGGACCAGCCGTTGTTCAAGTTGACACGGGGCTGAAAGGGAATCATCCCCCATAGGCTCTGCTGAAAACCACCAGGTCCTTAACAATGCGGGACCTCTGTGAGCTGCTGCAAGCTGGGAGCTGTTTTTCTTTAAAAAAGAAAAAATTTTTAAAAAAATCCACGTCTGATGTTTTCCTAAATAACTCTTTAAAGAAAGATGCAACGCGAATTGCTGAAGGGAAGGTCACCTCCACCCTCACCCCCAGACCTGTTTGCTTCCGTGGCTGGAGCCCTCCCCGCAGTTAGGTTTACAGGATGGGTATGTATGTAGGCATGGTCTGTGGAGAGCGGGTAGGCGACTTCTCCACCAAGCCGCCACCTTAGGGAAGGCAAATGCATCAGAATGATGGGAAACACAGCCACTGCTTTTATGAAGACACCAGAGTCTGTCCAGCTCACCCCCTTTGGGGGAGGGGTTTTTCATTATTATAGTCGTAGCCAGCACAGCTCTCTGCCGTTTTTTATGCTATCCCAGCGTGGGGGCATGTGACCACCTAGGCACAGGGGGAAGGTCAGAGGGTCCCTTTTTCAACCCTGACTTGCCTGCTAGCTTACGGCATGTCCGCTGGAGGATCCAAACTCTAAATGCCGGGGCTGGCCTTCCGGGCCATTTTGATTTCGATGAAGCCACGTTGCTGAGAGAACTGGGCACCCGTGACCTCCTGATGGAACTTTGCAACCAAGTCCCTTGTACATACTCTCTTGTATTATTAGAAACTGTGTATTTACCGAATCCTGGCTTTTTTCTTGCATATCATCAATTTTGAGTGCACTTCTCCACTGCCCCAGTTTTTGACAAGGGGTTGTTTTTATTGCTTGTTTTTATATGAGATTGTACTTCTTGATGGACATTTGTATTAGGAAATTGAGGCATGGTCTATATGTATATATTGTCTCCACCGTCTCTCCTGTTGCATTACTGGGATTGCATGAGATAGTGGGGTGGTGTTTTGTGTGTGTTTTTTTTAAAAAAATATTTCCACAGTGTGCAAAGTGCTGGCATCATTTCTCCCTCTCCCCCGCCCCCCTTTTCTCTGGCTGCCAAGGAGTCATTGATTTTGATTAGTTTCACTGTAGAGCGTCTGTGAAGAGAGAGGGAGGGAGGGAGGCTTTGGAATAAATTTTAAAAAAGACCTCATATCGGGTTTCAGCAGACAGCAGTGTGTGTGTGTGTGTGTGTGTGTGTGTGTGTGTGTCCAGGCAAAGCAGAGGGAGGCCTGTGAGATCATTATTTAGGTAGCTAACTGCATAATGAGGTGAGGAGCCAACGGTAGGGCCTCCTCCTTCCTGGTGGTGGCTGGGTGCTCTCGGAGGGTGGGGGCCAGGAGCCATGGGGATTGGAGCCTGCTGGGACTTCAACGTACCAAAGCTGTTCCATTCCCTTCTGGAAGCTTCTCTCCCCTGCCCCTCCCTCCTCAATACAATAAGGTCTCTTTCCCCCTTTTCAAATTTGGGGTTCCGTTTCGTATTCCCTTTGGCACAGATGTGGCTGGAGTAACAGGTTTCTTTGGGGTGCCCATTTGCCTCGTTGGCCGCTGTCCATGGTCCTGCGCCATCAGCGGCTCGGAGAACCCAATCCCTTTCCCCCCACCTCTTTCATTGGAATACTGGAGACGCCTTTTCCACTTCTTCCAGTGGTCTCGTTTTAAAATTCTTTTCTGTTTTGATGAAAAATGGTGATGGAAAGGAATACTGTCACAGAACAATGGAGCTGTGACTTTGATTTCACAATTGATGTATCTGATCTCATGCACTCCTAGCTCTATTTCATTGTTTCTCACAGTGACAAAACACGACACCCCCTCGCTTGTGACATTGGGGGAGTCCTCCCCGGACCCTACACAAGCATCTTTTGGGGACACTAGTTTGCCACTGTGGACTGAGTGTCCAGCGGGTATTAGAAGCTGCAGTGGTCAGAATATGGGTTTTGTTCTCCTATGTTGATAAGAATTCTTCTTCTAAATGTTCCCTTAAGTCCCCCTGGGCCCATCAGAGGGTCAGAAGCTTTGGGGGATAAGGGGAGGACTGGCTAGACACCCTGTCCTAGTCCCATGGGAACTGATAGAAAGAGGAAGTTGATGTCCAAGTATCCTTTTAAAACTTAAACCGAAAGTTTCTTTTTGTAATTTTAATTTGTTCACTCAACACCTATTTATCGAGCACCTACGATGTGCCAGGTTGTAGAATCCCATCTGGGAGGAGACTTATTAATCACCGAGGGGCAGCCCTGCTTGGAACAGATGATGTTAAATGTCCCTTCCCAGTCTGGTTCACAGTTTTTAACAGATTTGTCAGGTCATCATTGTGACCCCAAGCCTTGCTGGCAGATTGTTCTATAGTATTTTTATTTACTGAGCGGCCACACCATCATGAAGGCAATTAAAAAGCCCATGATCTCAGCTCACTCTCAGTGCAAAGAGTCTGGTTCTCGCTGCTTCGCTCAGCAATGAAATGAGAGCCGCCATTTACGGACGGCTCGTTGCTCCCGAGCCCTCTGCCGAGTGCTTTACACGTTTCCCCCTCGGTGATTCCTCACTCTGGAAGTCAGTAGTCATCATTCCCATTTTACAGGTGAGGAAACTGAGCCTCAGAGAGGTTACACTAAGAGTGAAGTGGCTGAGCCAGAATTTGGACTCAGGTCTGTGTGCCCGCCCCTCCCCCCCCCCCCCCCAAGCCTGTGAGCTGAGTGCCAGTCCCAAGGCATTGCTAGTTCAAGGGCAAGCCCAAGCCAGGGCCTGTGCAGAGAGCTGGGGAGCCTGATGTAGGCCCACGGTAAAGTGTTGCATTTGGGGACCCTGCAGGGCAGGCGGGATGGCTTAACTGGGGTTTTATGCATTTGTCCCCTGCTTTTTGCATTCCTGGTTTCTATCAGGTCACTGGGAGGAGCATCTAATTTGCAAACAGGGCCTGTCTGACTCACTCCCTAGGACAGGGGAAGCTTTTCTTACCTCCTTCCTGCCCCCACCCCCACCCGATCCCCAAGTTCCTCCCAAGGTCCTTTGCACTATGAGCGCCCAGAGCCTGTGTGTGTGGTGGGGACGGCTGTGGGGTGTTTGGAACCGCGGTGAGGCCTCCGGCTCAGCCGGAGAGGCAATAAGCTTGGGGACGTTCCGTTCTGGGTTCTGACCTTGCTGGTTCGTTTGCTCTTTTGTAAGAGGAATTTCGTACCTTGGAGACGCTTTGTACATATTTGTAATGACTTTATTAAAAAACTGGTTGTGCGCTTCCAGCTAAAGGCCTTTGCGTTTTCATTTCCTTGTGGAAGGCTGGTCCCCCAAAGACGATGGGGGGACCTGGCTGCACACCCCAACCTCCCCAGGGGCGGAGGGAAGGTCACAGTCACTTCCCTTCTCTGTCTCACATTCCTGAGAACCCACCAAGGGGGGGGGGGGGCGGTTGGCCTAAACAGTACTCCTGAGCTGGGCAACGGGTTGGGGGAACTTGCCCAATGGTTCATGTTCAAGGTCATGCACAGAACCATCACTAAGCATGTCATCATGTAGATAAGCTAATGAGCCTGCACATTGATATCTCCAACAATGAGCAAATGGGGCCACTCTGGTGGGGCACCTCCCCTGCATTTACCTGGTCTGAGTGAGATGCACCAAGAGACCAAGTTCTAGTCTCTTCCTAGGAATAGTGGGGTGAGGACAGGTTGTTTTCTAAATAACAGACCCTCTCTTTTCCTTTAGGGACCCACCCCTCCCCCACTCTCAGTCAATGTGACTTAGAGCCATAGACTCCATCCTCCCACCCACCTCTGTCCCCACCTCCTGGGCTCACCACCCTACCCAGGCCTGCCCAGCCCTCCAAGTCCCAAAGGCTAAAGTGAAAAGGTGTGGAGACAAGTTAACCAGTCAACCTTGGACTGGAGATTTGGGAAGCTGGTAGAATGTGAGCATAAAGCCGCTGAAGGTCATTTTACTACCACGTGGGACTGGACTGCCTGCAAATCCAACACTTCCGAGGAAAACAGCACGGAGGGCCGGAAAGACAAGATTTTATTTTTTAAAATATACTTTTTATTTATTTCAGAGAGGAAGGGAGAGGAAGAGATAGAAACATTGATGATGAGAGAGAATCATTGATCGGCTGTCTCCTGCACGCCCCCCACTGGGGACTGAGCCCGCAACTTGGTCATGTGCCCTGACTGGGAATCAAACCGTGACCTCCTGGTTCAGAGGTCGAAGCTCAACCACTGAGCCATGCTCGTTGGGCCAGAAAGACATGATTTTATATTGTCACCTGAGTCTCTGAATCCCGCTGTACCCGAAGCCCATATTGTTATAGGAACCAAATTAAGTCCTTTTATTGAAGCCACATTTGAGTTGGTTTTCAAGTAATTGCAACCAAAAAGTTCTGCCTGGTGATGTGTTATGGTGGCTTCACAATGTTGCCCGGAGAGGCGTGAGCTGTCACCTATTACCATTGACCATTGAACAACTCGGGTTTGAACCGAGCGGGTGTACTTATACACAGGGTTTTTTTTCTCAATATTTTAAATGTATTTTCTCTTCCTTATGATTTTCTTAACAACACTGTCTTTTTTTCTGGCTTACTTTAAGAATACAGTATATAACACATATAATGGGCAAAATATGTGTTAAAAGGTTATTTACATTATCAGTAAGGCTTCCAGTCAATAGTAGGCTATTAGTAGTTAAGTTTTGGGGGGGTCAAAAGTTACAGGTAGATTTTCTACTGCACAGGGGGGAGGGTTGGCACCCTAAACTGCCATGTTGTTTAAAGGTCAACTGTAATTTACAATTTAAATATCCATCATATTCCATCAATGGAAAAACTCTCCTTAAATCAGCCTACACTGAGTGGCCAGATTATTATGATCTCTGAACGCATAATAATCTGGCCACTCAGTGTGTGTGTGTGTGTGTGTGTGTGTGTGTGTGTATATACATATATATATATATATATATATATATATATATATATATATATATATATATATATTAGAGGCCCAGTGCATGAATTCGTGCATGGTTGGGGGGTCCGGCCAGCCTGGCCAGGGGGAGGGGACATGGGCGGTTGGCCGGTCTGCCTGCTGGTCGAACTCCTGGTCTTGCATATTAGCCTTTTATTATATAGGATATACACTGAGTGGCCAGATTATTGTGCGTTCAGAGATGATCATAATCTGGCCACTCAGTGTGTATGTTCTAGGTCCGTACAGCCTATACAGATAACCGCTGTGTTGGGAACTGTAGGTGTCACATCCGCATCCCTTCTACCAGTTCTGTGTTCCGTCCTGTACCTTTGTGGCACCTGGCACCTTCAGAGGGTTGGGGCCTCCTCAGTGAAGATGGAAAGGTTCCCCCTGCCCCCTGCCCCTAATCAACCCATTGCCAAGGATGGAGTGGGATCCCAAAGACCTCAGGGTGGGACGACTCTGAGATGCACCTGGTACTCTAAAGGCCCCGCCCCAAACCGGGAGCCGTGCCTTCTTGGAAAGGCGCCTTCTTGCTGGGCCTCTCCCCGTTCCCTCTCCTGTTCCCCTCATTCCCTTACTGCTTTCTCCGGAAGCGCTTCCTTAATAAACCATGTGTCACTCAATGGGGCTGCTCTGCAAAAACCAACGTCAGATGCTACCCACGGCACGAAGTGCTTCTTTGCATTTCTCCCAAAACAGTTAGTTCCACCTGGCTCAAGAGGCGACCGGAGACTCAAGACCAGGAAGGTAAGTGTGGTCGACAGATGTTGTTTATTGGCAGAAGGGAACGTAGGAGGACATTAAAAACACCAAAGGTGGCTCTGTTTGGCCCAGAGCAAAAGCACTGAAAGATTCCAGCATCGCTTTACATGTCCTGCTCCGACCGCGGCTCAGCAGCCTGGAGGTCTCCCGGTGCCTCCCACTCTCCTCTGCGGAAGGTGAGGAGTCTGGGACACCCGGCCCGAAGCGTGCCTTTTCGTCCCCTCATTCATTATGCCCCTCATTCATTATGCCCGAGAGAGTCTACCTCAAGAGGGCCGTCTCCAAGGACTTCCTGGGACTCCAGTCAGTAAGTCATCAAATATGAAGAGCACTCCGATCTGACTCGGGTGAATTCCGCTCAAAGGAGTAGCAGAGCCAAGACGGGGAAGGCAGAGAGGCACTGTCCTTCTCTTCCAAGAGCGACGCGTGGCCGCGTTTACTCCGGTGCTGGGGAACACACCTGGCCTGACATTGGGAAAACCCTGCACTGGCCACTCTTTCTCCCGAGAGCTGGAGTTAAATCCGCCCGCCCGAAAGGAAACCTCCAGACAGGATTTTCCCTGGAGGGTAGGGGATGAATAAATAAAATCCTACGTTCCATCATCCCACCTGCCCCTGAATGTCCCCCACATGTGTCTGACACTTAAAAATTTTTTTTTTTTAGTCAAAACCGGTTTGGCTCAGTGGATAGAGCGTCGGCCTGCGGACTGAAGGGTCCCAGGTTCGATTCCGGTCAAGGGCATGTACCTTGGTTGCGGGCACATCTGTGCAGGAGGCAGCTGATCGATGTTTCTCTCACATCGATGTATCTGACTCTCTATCTCTCTCCCTTCCTCTCTGTAAAAAATCAATAAAATATATATAAAAATATTTTTTAAATTGATTTTTAGAGAGAGAGGAAGGGAGAATGAAAAACACGGATGTGAGAGAGAAACATCGATCGGCTGCCTCTTACATGCCCACCCACCGGGGATCAAGCCTACAATCCCGGGCATGTGCCTTGGCTGGGAATCGAACCTCTCAGTGCACGGGTCGATGCCCAACCAACTGAGCCACACCGGCCAGGGCCACAGGTGACACTCTTTATAGCGTCAGGGGTATGGCTTGTTATTTGCAGACTGTCAGAGAAGTTTTGTGTGTGCGTGGCACGAGTGTAACTGACAAACCAGTGTTGTCTTCACCAGTTACCAGCATCATCAGTTTCCCTGGTTCCGGTAGATGATACACAAGGCTTCCTCACTCTGGAGACGGCTACAGGGAGATGAAGTGATTTCCCAAAGTCATGCAGAGCTTAGAAAGTAAACTAGCAAACAAAATAGAAACAGGCTCCAAAATAGAGAACAGACTGACAGCTGTTAGAGGGGAGGGGCTGGGGGGCTGGGTGAAAAAGGTGAAGGGATTAAGCAGACACAAAAACTTCAGCTCATAAACACAGACAACAGTATGGCGATTACCAGCGAGAAAGGGGGCAGGGAAGGTAGAAGAGGGTTCAGGGGAGCTAAACGGTGAAGGGAGGAGACGTGCCTTGGGGTGGTGAACACACAATACGATATACAGGTGATGTATTATAGGATGGTACACATGAAACCCATATCATTTTATTAACCAATTCGCCCAATAAATTAAAAATAAAATACAATAAAATAAAATGAATAGACAGCTCAGTCTGCTCTGTCACATGCTACCACTTTAACACCTTCTCCAGCTCCCGTTTCTCGAGCCTCTGTGATGGCACCTGCAGACAGGGACCTCTTTCCGATAAAAACCAGTTGCAGAAGATTGTGTTCCTTCCCCTTGGTTCCTCCTCAAGGCGGAGGGAACAGAGGAGCCGCCTCCACTGGGCTCTGCTTCCCTCCGCTTCCCTTTCTGACTTGATTATCCAGGCAAGTGGGACTGTAACAGCGCGGCCATCGCCATAGTAACAGAGCTTGAAAGATGCCATGCAGCCCTGGAAGGGATGTCTTGCTGGGTATCGGGAAAGAGCCAGGGACGTCAGGGAGCGCCCAGGGCCACGTGTCCGGAATCTGCTGGGGACGGGGTGGGCATGCTCACACTGGCCGAGGGCAGGGGGCAGCAAGGTTCCCACCATCTCCCCTCCGGCTTTCTTGCTAGCCGGCTCCCTAGCCACCCAGATGGCTTTCTCCGAAATGCCGCTGGCACCAGCCCGCTGTGCTGGGGTTGCCAGTGAGAGGATAGGGGTGGGAGAAGGGTGGGACAGGCAGGGTTCCAGTGGCATCTACATGACCTCCCATGCCACCTCCTCCCAGACCGCAAAGCAGGGAGGGAAGTGGCGCTGCTACACAGATTAGCAGCTCTCATCTAGAGATTACGGGAGCCCGGACGCCGCTGTGCTCTCCGCCACCACCCTGGCTGTGGACAAATCCATAACGTGGACTGTCCCTTTTGCTCTGAAGGCTACCAGGGGAGAGGGAATGTCCACAGGGGCTGTTGACAGGTCTGAGGCGTGAGGGAGGGAGGGGACAAGAATTGGAGGGAGAGGAGAGAAATACAGATGGGTGCAGAGACCCAGCTCGGGAAGAAAGCAATTTCAGGACCAAGTCTTTCCTTCTCAGTGCAGTCCAAGTTAAATGTGCTACGCACCTGGGCCACCCATGCGCATCAAAATCACCTGTGGTTTTAAGAAACCTTGTCTGCCGGGCCCCACGCCGCAGTGTCTGAGCAGCGGGTCACATGATGGGTAAGCGCAGGCTCTGACGCCAGGCGGGCCTGGGCTGGAAACTCAGTGCACACGGCTGGCTGGGTGAGCCGGTCCGGTGACCACACCGAGCTCGGTGCCACGGTTTCCTCCGCGGTACCATGGAAGTCATCCCGGCAGGATGCTTGATGCCGTGCCTGGCTCACTCGAGGCGGGGCCGGGCATTTGAGTTTGGAAAAGACGTCACAGTGACCCTAATCTAGGCCTGGGCCATTGTGGGCAGGCGGGGACCTCTAGGTCCCTCCCCAGTGTGCAGCATCAGGTATTGGTTCTCTTGAGAAAAATAACCCACAGGCGGGGCCTTGTCTAGTCCTGGTTCCTTGACGAGGAGGGGATGGGAGACCTACCTGGGCAGAGACCGAGTCTGAGTTAGGAGGCTTCCCCGTGTGCAGGGAAGGATGCACGCACTAAGCCAGGGGACAAAAGATGACGGTGAGGGTGGGGAGAACGGAAAGCTTCAGGGGAAGAGGTGGAGAAAGGCAGGAGGCAGGACACTAAGAGCTTGCGGCCTGTTTTCCAGGAAGTCCCAGAGCCGGACCCGACAACACGGACCCTCCGTCCTCTCCCTGGGCGTGCCGGAGCTTCGGGGCTAGTACACCTGGAAGTGTGCCGAAGTGGCCCCGTCCTTCCAGCAGCGCACGGTGTCCACGGCAACGGAGCGGCAGAGCGGGCAGGTGCGCTCGCGGTCCAGCCAGAGGCAGAGGCACTCCTCACAGAACACGTGCTGCGGGAACAGCAATCGGTGCCACCAGGACGCTTTCCTGGGCGCCCCCTCCGTGCCCACCTCGGTCCGAGGAGCTGGGGACTCAGCAGCCGACAAAACAGACAGTTCTGCCCTCCTGGAGTTTGCGCTCCAGTTGAGGAGACAACTGGCAAAATGAATCTTTAAAACGTAGAGGATGTCAGTTTCAAGTGCTGGGAGGGAAATGCAGGGAAGGGGGCACAGGGTATGCTTGTGGGGTGGGGGTGGCGGTGCCATGTTAAACAGGGTCGCCTGGGAGGACTGCACTGAGATACTGACATTTGGGTAAAACCTGAAGGAGGGTGAGGCGTCAGCCCTGATGGCATCTGGGGAAAGAGTGCACCAGGCAGAGGAAACAGCTCGTGCAAAGGCCCTGAGGCAGGAGGGCCCAGTGTGCTGGAGGACCAGCGAGGACAGTGTGGCTGAGCTTGGCGTGTGGGCAGTGGGAGGGGGAGACGAGATCAGAGAGTTGATGGGGGTGGTGCAGATTATATAGGGCCTTGTGAGCCATTTCGAGGACTTTGGCTTTTACTCTGAGAGAATTAGGGAGCCATGGCAGGGCTCTGAGCAGAGGAGTGACTTGATATGATTTGAATTTTTAAAAGATCCTTTTGGAAGCCAGTCGGAGGAAGATAAATATCACATGATGTCACTCATATGTGGGATATAATGATCAACATAATTTGATGAACAAAAATAGATCCAGAGACAAATGGCGGGGGGGGGGGGGGGGCAGGTTAGAGAGCAACCAAAGGACTTGCATGCATGCGTATTAACATTACCAATGGATACAGACACTGGGGCAGTGGGGGCTTGCCCGGGGTAGGAATGGTTAGGGGGGAGGGGTGGGTGTCAATTGGGGAAAAAAGAGACATATGTAAAACTTAAGATAATAAAAAATATAAAAAATAAAATAAAAGATCCTTTTGGCAGCTGGGTGGAGAACAGACCACAGGAGTGAAGAGAAACACAGGGATACTGGAAACATTAACAAGTTCCGCCACTTTCTGGCTTTAACTTGGACCAGTAATTTAACCTCCCTGTGCCTCAGTTTCCTCATCTGTAAGATGGGGATAATAGTGCTCCCACCTTAGGAAGATTGAAAGCACTTAGACGTGAGAATCAAATGCAGTATATGATTCTTGATTGGATCCTGGATGTGGGAAGGGGAACCCTAACTATGAAGGATGTTTTGAAGACAAATGGAGAAATTTGAATATTGGGATTTTATATCAATTTAAAATTTCTGGGATGTATGCTAGTGGAATTGTGGTTATGGGACAGAATGTCCTTGTTCTTAGGAGATGTATGCTGAAATATTTAGGGATGAAGAATCAAGATGTCAGCAACTTATTCTCAACAGGTTTAGGGGGATAAATTTATATCAAGAAAAGCAAACACAGTAAAATGTTAATGGTTAGTAAATCTAGGTGAAGGATAAAAGGGTGTTCATTGCACTAGCCTTCAACTTTTCTGGAGGTTTAAAATGTTCAAAATAAAGAGTGTAGGGGCAATAATATAAAAGTCTTAACAAAATGTTCTTTAAAAAAGAAAAAAAAAAACAAATAAAAAATAAGGCACTTAGAACAGTGCCTGGCCAATAATAAGTGTTTTGTAAGTGCTGGTGATTATTCAGTAATCGTTATGATTACGTCCAATTGTTTATTCTCTGTCACGCGATGCCAGACTGGAAGGGGAGACAGGATCTTCCTTTAGCCTAGTGTGCTCTTCATCCATCTGTCCCTTGATCCATCCATCCATCTATTCAACTATCCATCCTGCCACCCATCTAGTTCCCCATCTACCTACCTATTCCCCCATCTGTCTATCCATTTCCCCAACCACCCAGCTACCCACACACTTTTAACTCTATCCACCCATCTTTGCACACTCACTCACCCCCCTGCACCTGGCCACCATCCATCTGCATCCCAATCATCCATCCCATTTCATCTATCCCATCCATCCATCCATCCATCCATCCATCCATCCATCCACCCACCCATCCATCCATCCATCCATCCATCCATCCATCCATCCATCCAATATTATTAAGTCAGTACTGTGACTGCATTTACACAAGATAGGTATGGTCGCCACTCTCAAGTTGCTTATAATTTGACAAAGAGGAGACAGACCCTGCACAACCAGTAGCCTAATTAGCTATCTAGCTGACAACTGGGATAAGTGCCACGAAGGAAAAACATAGGGATCTATGAAGCCACAGATCCAGAGCACGAACTAGTCTAGGGAAGGGACGTCAGGGAAGCGTTTATTAAGAAAGAAACATTTCACTCAGACAGTCAATGCATTTGGGACTTAACAAGGCCCTTTCACCAGCAAAGCAAGCCTGAACCACGTGCTCAACCTGGCCGGCCATGCTGGTGGGCTCCAACCACCACTGGCTGTGGTGTGGCTCCCAGATCCGTGGCAATGGTGTCTTGTCCAACCCCTCCCGGGAATTCTCACCCAGCGCTGCCGGGAATTCTCACCCAGCTATGGGGAGACAGCAGGGTACCAGGAGAAGAATGGGAGGTTTGTACAGCCTAGGGCCTGGAGAGATTGCCAGAGCGGAAGAAGGAAGCCTTTCACCTTGACATCAGGCCCAAATACCCATCGCGGCTGCTGCGAAGGAAATGCAGATGGCTCAGCAGCATATGAAAAGATGCTCATAATTAGGGAAATGCAAATTAAACCTGCACCAGAGACAGTGTTTGTCACCTGTCAGATTGGCAAAGCTCAAAAAAGGCTTGATAACGCAGCGCATTGGCTGGGAGGGGAGTGAGAGGTCGAGTCACACTCGGCACTGGTATACACTCTTATGGAGGGCAATGCAGCAATAACCTCTGCCCTAGTGAGGCCACCACCAGGAACTTATCCCGCGAAGAGCTCGCACATGTGGGAAATGGAAGGCGTGCCAATAAGAGCTGATATATATTTTTCCCCATTGATTATTAGAGAGTGGAAGGGAGAGGGAGAGACACACAGAGAGAAACATGGATGTGAGAGAGACACATAAATTGGCTGCCTCCTGCACACACTCCAACCGGGGCCGGGGATTGAGTCTGCAACCAAGGTATGTGCCCTTGACCGGAATCGAACCCGGGACCCTTCAGTGTGGGCCGATGCTCTAACCACTGAGCAAACTGGCTAGGGCAGAGCTAATATTTATTGAACCCTGAGCACGTCCCCGGTGTGATTCTACATGCTTCACTTGAATTAATTCATTTAGCCAACACAATGGAAGGTGCTACAAGTCTCCCCATTTCTGAACTCCCACGGCAGCCACATTTGTAATAACAAAAGATTATCAGCTACTCAGTGCCCACCCAGAGGAGAACGGTTAAACAAATTGGGGTCTATCTGAAAAGCAGGGTGATAGGCAAATGAGTGGCAATTTCTTAAGACAGAGTATCAAGTCAAAAAGGGGAGATGCAGGATGCAGCTTGGGTAGAATATGCTGCAATTTAGGTCATTTTGAAAAAGACGTGTTCAGTGTGTCTATATGCACTTACAAAGCATCTCTGGAAAGACAGAAAGGAAACTGGTAACAATAATTGCCTGTGGGGTGTTCAGCGGACTGGGGAGCTGGGGACAAGGGCAGGAGCCTGCAACCACTTTCCTTTTTCCATCTTTAAAACATTTTTTAGGGCGGTTTTTGATTTGGGGATAATTTTACGCTAACAGACAAGTTGCAGCGAGTACAGAAAGTCCTCACGTACCCCTCACCCAGTTTCCGTTTCCCGTAATGTTACCCTGCATCTCCACCGTGCACTTGTCGAAGCTTAAGAAACCCATACGGATGCGTGACCATTGCCTACACGCCAGACCTGACCCGGAGTCCGTCAGACTGCCGTTCCCACCCATGCCCTTGCTCCGTGCCAGGATCCAGCCCGGGTCCCACATGGCATGCAGTTGTCAGGACTCCTCACTCATGCATTCCGTAGTCAGAATTTTGGATCATGCAAATATATTCTCAACTTTAAAATAAATACAATGAAAAAAACAAACAAAAACAAATCAGCTATAATCCCCAAAAATCAAAAGCAAAAACAATAAAAATTTCTGCTGATGCCAAAAAAGACACCTCCCCCCCCTCCTGTCTTCTCACCCCGGAAGGTGGTGGTGGGAGGAGCCATATGCTCTCGATTCCTTCTCGTCTGCAGACGATGCCTCCTCCCCAAGGCCTTTCCAACCTCGAGCTCATCGCTATCTGTCCTGGTCCCCGGGGACGCTGCATGAATCTCTCTTACACAGCACTTATCACCGCCTGCCTTGTTTCATAGTTATTTATGTATGTGTCTGTCTCCCCGAGGAGACCGCGAGCTTCCAGAGCAGGGGACAGGGTCTGTGTGCCCTCTGCCTCCCCTCCCTGGTGTCTGATAGGATGCTTGACTCATACACATTTGCTGAATTGACATCTTAGCCCCTGATGTCAGGGGGAGGAGAATGGAGGAGAAAGAGGAGGAGAGGGGATACATGTAGGAAATTAAAGGGACTAACCAGTACTTACTGCTATAGGTTGGTGACCCACAACTAATCATAATAAAAACAAATGGTAAATATAATTATATATATGAACAGCTTTTATGACTAAATAATTCAAATTTAGTTCTTTCCAGAGATGATGTCATTTAATCATAATATTAGCTCTACAAGGTAGGTATTGGTGTGATACCCATTTTGTAAATGAGAAAAATCAAGGTTCAGGGAGATGGAATGACCCATCGAGGGTCCAGAGTGCTGCTGGGTTTCACAATCACGATATTCTGACACTATGCCTTAGTGAATTTTTCATTTTCGACATTGAAACTGAGGTTCAGAGAGGTGAAGTAACCTGCTCCAGGTCCCCCAGCTAATGAGAGACAGAGCTGAGATCGGAACCCAGATCTGACTCCAGTCTGGACCACACTGTTCTCAAAGACCCATCCCAGAGCCTCAAGGTTTGGTCAAGGGAAAAGCACTTCAGACTTGTGCATGGGGCAGGGCCTGCCGGTCCCCCAGCCTCAGTCTCCGATGCCCCTGCCCGGCCCTGCTCACCTGGCACATAAGGATCAGAGGCTCCCGGAACTCGGCCTGGCAGATGGCGCAGATGTCACCAGCCTCTGTGCACTGCTGCCCAGTGGCCCGGACTCCGTAATTCTGTTTGTGGGAGGGAGGGAGAGAGAAACACAGCTGTGGACCCTGAGAAGCACACTGAGACCTGTTTCTGGCCCTTGGCTCCTAGTTCCTGTGACTTTGGCCAGGACCACATGAAGCCGACTCACCTGAGAGGTACAAAGAAGCTTCAGGGCTTTCCTGACTCCACCCACGCGGCCACAGATGTCGAAGGACTGAAAGGAGAGCAGGGTGATGGTTGAAAAGCATCCAAGGATTGTACAGGATCTCGCTTACCACTCCCGAGCCACCCCTGCTCCTCCACCCCTCGTCTTTGCCTCTGAGCATTTTCATGGCACTTCCTCCCATTTGAAACTCCCTCTTCCCACCAGTTCTGTTTGGCTTGCACTTCCTGCCTTCCATCAACAGCCTCCCCTGTACCTGGGCCAGGAGAGCAAATACATGGCATGCACACTGCCTTTTCCTCTCCCAAGCCCAGGGCAGGCATTGCTAATCGATCACAACACTCTGCATCTGAGCCCAGCCAGAGCCGATAATCCTTCTCCATCTAGCAGTCCAGTCAGCCACTTCCAGTCGATCAGGATCAGTAGGCTAGATAAGCCCCATTGGCTGACACTGCCTGCATTGCCTGACTAGACCTGCTGGGAAGAAGGACCGAGAAGAACACAAGCATTTCCCCAGGATCCTCTCAGGTCAAGGAGGATGTACTTATTGTGAGGGGGGAAAGTGATTTGCACTAACGATGGGAAGGAAGGACTGCACACTGACTGCAGAGCTGACGGTGTGCAATTCAGCAGGAACAGAAAGCGCGTGCAGAGGCAGTGAGGGCTGTGGGGTAAGAGTGGCATGGTTTGGAAGCAGGCTGCCTGGGTTGGACGCTCACGCTGTTATCTCTAGCTGAGTGACCCTGGCAAGTGACTTCTCTCTGAGCCCCAGCTTCCTCGCCCATCAAATGAGAGCAATGATGGTATGTGCTCTGAAGAGTTGTGAAGATTCTGTGTAAGGCTAGCATGTGGGGAGCTTTATGGACAAGAAATTAGGGTGGCGCTGGCCGGTTTGGCTCAGTGGTTGGAGCGCTGGCCCTTGGACTAAAGTGTCGCAGGTTCGATTCCCGGGCAGGGGCACATGCCTCGGTTTCAGGCTCAATCCTCAGCCCCAGTTGGAGCGTGAACAGGAGGCAACCAATCGATGTTTCTCAGGTTGATGTTTCTCTCTCTCTCTCTCTCTTTTTCTCCCTCCCTCCTTTCTCCCTTCCACTCTAAAATCAATGGAAAAAATACCCTTGGGTGAGGATTACAAAAGAGAAGAAAATAAACTAGGGTGGATGTAACCATGAAAAGAATGAAGTCCTGACAGGCCGCAGTGAGGAGGAACCATGGAAACATGCTGCTCAGTGAGAGAAGCCAGACACACAAGGTCGCACATTGTGTGACTCGCTTTATGTAAAGTGTCCGGAATAGGCAAATCCACACAGATAGAGAGACTGGTGATTTCCAGGGGCTGGGTCTGGGGGTGGGGAGGGTAGAGGAATGGGGAGCGACTGCTTCATGGGTACAGGGTTCCTTTTTGGGGATGAAAATGTCTTGGAACCAGACAGAGGTGGTGGTTGCACAACACTGCGAATCTGCTACATGTCACTGAATTCTGTGTTGTGTGAATTTTACCTCAATTTAAAGAGATTAGGGTATCATTCCAAGCTCCCCCTGGCCCTCAGGGGCAGCGAGTGAACGGGGCCTCCGTAGGCCCGCCCTCCAGCCCGCCAACCCTGCCACCTCACCTTGCAGAGACTGTAGAGGATCATCAGGACCCCTCCCAGAAAGTGGCTGTTGGAGGAGTCGTCACTCATGATGTATTTGTACCACAGCTGGATGGGGACCAGCGATCGGAACAGCTGGCTCAACTCCTCGATGACCAGATAGAACTTTCCCTGCAACCACACGAAAAGCATCAATTATTATTAGCAGTAAAGACCCAAAGGACCCAGTGGGGGCCCCCAGCCTGGGCAGTAATGACATTCCAGGTCACAGGCAGGCCATTAATCAGCTTTGGAAAGCACTCAGGCCCGCTCCTAATGGGCCTGAGATATGGCCGGGGAGACGTGGCCCCTGCCCGCTGCCCTCACCCGCTGCCCACCAGCCCAGAAGATCAGGGCTCCACGGATCACGTTTCAGGGAGGGAGAAACCAGACACCTCGGTAGAGAGCTGGAGTGTGGGTCCCTCCCTGGTGTCTGCTGTGGCTTGGAGGGCTCAAAGCCACACGTGGGGGCACAGTCCCTGCCCCGCACACAGATCACCCTCACCTCTCGAGGGCTGACCCAGGCATCACGGGACAGCCCTCAGAGGCATGGGCAGGATGGACCACAGGAGGCAGGTAAGGGCAGGCTAAGAGGTGGACGGGGGTAAGATATGTGCTCGCCTTCCCAGCTCATCAGCTGCTGTCACCAGGGTAATATCTGGGGAAAGAACATAGACTTGGGGACTCAGACAGGGCCAGGTTTGAATCTTATCCTGCTGAACGTTTGTGAGCCTCAGTTTCCACATCTACAGGATGGGAGTCCCATTCCCACCTTCTAAGGTTGCTCTGAGGATTAAAGGGGACACACACGGAATGCATGTAGCATTGTGCCGGGCACAGAGCGGTGCTCAACCATTCTATTTCCCTTCCGCCCTTTGCTCTTGGACAAGGCCCCCAAGCTTGCGGTGGCCTGTGCTCTAAAATGGAACTGAAAATAACCCCGCCCTGTCCTGTCTACTAAAGTTAAACTTACATCTACGTATGACCCAGCAATTCCACTCCTAGGTGTGCACCCGAGGGAAATGAAAACGTATGTCCATTTGTATGCTAATGGTCATAGCAGCTTTATTCATAATATCCCCAACCTGGAGACAGCCCAAATGTCCATCAGTGGGCGAGCAGATAAACAGATTGTGGCGCATTTATACAATAGGGTGCTACTCAGCAAGAAACATGAACAAATGGCTGATACATACAACATGGATGAATGTCACAGACATTAGGTTGAATCAAAGGAGACAGTTATAAAAGAGGACATACTGTATAATTCCGATTTATCGACCATCCTAGACTAGGTAACACTAACCTGCAGTGATAGAAATCAGGTCAGAGGTTGCCTGGGGTGCGTGGGGGGGGGGGAGGACTGACTGCAAGGGGCATCCAGGAACTTGGGGGAGTGACAGAAATCTTATATCTCGTGACTGGGGTGGTGGTTTCACGGGTGTATATATTTGTCAGAACTCATTGAAATACAGCTTCAAATCTGTGCACTTCACTGTATTTAAATTATACCTCAATAAAACGGATTGAAACAGAGGAACAAACAAATAGCCCTGCCCCAGGCATGCCTAGCCTTTACAAAAATGTCAATAATCTTTGCTCTAACAATTCTACTTCTAGGAATTTATCCTAAGGATAATTACAGATGTGTGCTAAGATGTACCAATAGGAATGGCCAGCGTATCATTCTTTGTAACGGTACAAACCAAAACCAGTTACACTCCAAATGAGGGCCTGATTACAGTAGAGAGCTACGATGCAAAGCCAACAGCCATTCAAATATTATCCTAAAAAACAGGTCTTTCACAGTGAAGAAACCCAGCACACAGCACATTCACCAAGTGATCAAGGTTAATGCCCCCAGTCATAAATCAAATGGACAACCTAAACCCCCTGATAGGATGCACTGGGAAGGAAACAGCATCACTTCTGGTAAAAAACAAATTCATAACCTCAACAGAATCAAGGAAACAAGGGAAACAAGGGACAAATCCAAATTGAGGGACATTCTACAGGGTAACTGTCCAGCCTCTTCAAAAGGGTCAAGGTCACAAAAGACAAAGAAAAGACCAAGGAGCTGTCAGATCGAAGAGGATGAAGGAGACATGACAAAATAAATGCAACGTGGGATCTTGGATTTGATCCTGGAGTTAGGAAAACGAGTGAGACCGTTGGTGAAATCCGAGTCAGGTCTGCAGTTTAGTTAACAGTAACGGTATCCATGTAAATTTCCTGGCGTTGCTAACTGTAACATGGATCTATTACATGTTACTGTTAGGGGAAGCTGGGTGAAGGATATAACAACTCTACTATTTCTGCAACTTTCAAGTCTAAAAGTATTTCAAAATAAAAAAGAGATCATCCTGGCCACAAATACCTGTTGACTCAGGGAAATGCTCATATAGTTCTAAGTAGAAAAAATACGGTATGCAGAAACACTCATTTTCCTTGTGTGTTTCTGTCTTCTCAATTTTTTTTTTTTTGTACCGAGCATGTGATATATAAATGAGACGGGGGAGAAAAGGTTATAAAAATACGTTGTGTATCCAACTAGTGGATGGTGTGCAGGATGTGAACAGAGACTTGATAGCCACCCTGTTATATTCTGTCTTGATGGGCCGGGCACTGGGCACACGCGGAAGGGGACCCCTTGAGATGGATGTGCCCCCCCCCCCGTCCGCTAAGGACCAAGGAAGGGCATCCCGTGGTCCACTCACCCCCAAGTCTGACCTCTGTGACCGCTTGGCTGCCCCCCCATAGTGAGGTCATTTCCTTGGGGGCCTTCTTTCCCCCTCTGGACTCCCACCAGCCCGGGACTCCCAGAAACACCCCCTGGAGGGGAATGCTGGCTTCCTTCTGGAGCCTGTGGGAGGGTGGTGGTGACCACGGAGCAGAGATGTGGGGCAGGGCCATCATGTTTGACACCCAAAGGTGCGATGGATGTTGGAGCAAAGGGACGCCTCGGGCTGCCCACACCCTGACAGCAGGCTCCAGGCTCTGCAGAATACCCAGGCTGTGAGCTCTATTTTCCTGCACCACCAACCTCAGCTGCCCCATGCCTCCCTCTGCTCTCAACTTCCGCATGTTCCATCTCATTCTGGACCAACAGCCCGGTCTCTCCCAACTTTCAACCCTAACTTGCTTTTATCACTCCTCCTTGAACCTCCGAAGAACTCTCCTTTCTTCCTACTTCTCTGCCTTCCATCCATTCATGCGTCCCTCCCTCCCTCCCTCTTTCCCTCCCTCTCCCCCTCCCTCCTTCCCTCCCTCTGTTCCTTCCATTACCAATGATGGGGACTCCAATACATGCCCAGAATTTCAGAGCAGGCTCAGGTACCAGCATCCTGGCTCTTCTGTCAGTGACTTCTCTATATAGACCCAGCTCTTCCTCTCCAGATGGCATACTGGTCCTCTGTTCTTTGCCGAGCCAACACCTGTTCCTCTTTTGGGTCTCAGCTATGAGAAAGCTTTCCCAACTCTTTAATTAAATTAGGTTCTCTTATGACACCCTTAAATCACTCCTTTAGAGTACTTTTCACAATATTTAAACATTTATTTTCCTATCTGCCTTTCCCACTGGGCCATGAGCCCCATCAGGGTAAAGATAACCTGGCTCCTGGTTGTGTACCCCCGGCATCTAACACATAGTAGGTGCTCATTTAGTAACTGGGGACCTCTGAAGCTGAAGATCCTACCCTCCTTACTCGCACCAGCCTCCGAGAGTTTGCTGATGAAGAAGGAGAGTTGGAACATCAAAGAGGGAATGTCTCCTTATACGCCAGCACCCACCAATGTCACGGGAAATAAAGGGAGTGACTGCCTGAGCAGCATCATGCTAAAGGTAGCAATTAGCTGCCGGGGGCGGGCCACTTGGAGAAGGAGCTAAAACCACCGGGGAAAACTGGGCATACCCCAGTGAAACCACCTCTCTCTAATTAAGCAGTTTTATAATTCCAGGTTTCTTAAGAATGTTATTTCTGATGACCACCAAATGGAATGTGTGGTTCTCCGGGGTGTCAGAGAGCAGGAAAGCAATCAGATTAGGAGCTGTCTGGCCTCCCAGCCACCCGTGAAGGGGGAGTGGGACTGGGGTACCCAGAGTTCTCTATATGCTGGGGCTCCGATGAAGGGGGCGGGAGCAGTCAAGGCAGAAGGCAGATCCTATTCTGACTTCCTCACTGCTAGCTTGGCGGGTGGGACAAAAAGTGAAATGGGAAACAGGGAAATAACAGAGGGCTGACTCGAAGGGGGTGGTAAATGAACCAGAGTGTGATGCTGAGAAATAGACAAAATGAACAGAGAAGGAGAACTTTCGAGGATGCACCTACATGGGAAAGATGATTTTTGAAGTATGGGGTGAGGAGCCAGGGAGGGGAGACATAATCAGATCGTTGTTAGCCATGTGAATGGATAAAGAATGGGAAGACCGGGATGGAATATTATTTCCGCATCAAGATTAACAATGAATATTTATATAGCTTTGCCTGCATCTAGATGCCATTTTAGTCTCTCTCTCTCTCTCCTCCTTGGCCCCATCTCTCAGCTCAGGTGGTCTCTGCTCCTTTTCCTGTCTAAGCTTCATTCGCTCCTGCCAAGGGCAGGCTCTCTCCCGGTCACAATCATGATGATGATACACTTTGAGGAAGTGGTATTAATGCTTCCATTTTACAGATGAGGAAACCGAGGCACACAGATGACAGGTAACCTGTCCCAGGTTAGAAAGTGCTGGATCCACCTATATGTGGTAGGAAAGATGACCACTGGCAAGTCTCAGGCCAACACCCTTATGGCTTGAACTCCAACCTAACAAGTTTGGTTAAAGGGCCCTGTTTCTCCTTGGGCCCTTTAACCAAACTAAATGGCAAGACAGGACTCGGATGGCCCTACTGGAGTCAAGCCTCCACGCCTGTAATCAAATTAAGAGGCCAAACGCAGCCATGGAGTTCTGTGGTTGGTCGGGCCTGGTCACATGGCCAAAGGGGTGGGCGGGGCACCGTGACTGACAGCCTCATCAGAATCCCTGGGAGAGGGTGAGGCAGTTCCCCCAAGAAAAGGAGGCCGGGAAGTTTCCTTGACCCAAAGTACCGCAACAAAGGGAGTTGTCATTGCAAAGCCCTAGGCTGAATGCGCAGGAACTGCCCCCCCCCCCCCCCGGGTGCGTTTTCCTCATTTGCTTTTCTCCCACCGCCACAGGGGTCAGGGCCACACTCCCAGCTCCGAAATGGCGGGCTGGGCTGGAGCGAGGGGCCGAAAACAAAGACTTGTTTTCCCGGGAAGGCGGCCTGCTGGTCTGTTATGATTGGAGCCTGCGGGGGGGGGGGGGGGGGGGGGGGCCTGCAGCTGACAGAGCCCTTCAGAACCAAACAGCTGGGCAGCGGCTCGCTAGTGCTGCGCCCATCCGCTGAGGGGCAGGCGGGCCAGGCTCGGGCTCCGAGTCGGGCAGGCTGGGGTTGGGGAGCTGGGTAACCGACTTCACCGCAGTGTGGCCAGGAGTGGTGGGAGGAAGTGTGGAGGGGTCTGGAAATAGGAGGCTAGAGGAGTTCAGGCAGGGAGGGAAAGAGCGAGACACAAGAAAGGGAAACAGGAAATGTAGGCAGAAGAGAGGAGAGAGATGACAGAGGTAAAAGCCAGAAGAAAAAGGGCACCCAGGAGTGAGACACCTGGCAAAGCGGGGGACCAGGAGGAGAGGAAAGAAGAAAGGCATCCCTTTATGGTCACTCACTAGGGCCAGGGACTGCATATCAAATGCTCCCCTGGTGGGGTAGGTGTGATCATTCCCATATTTCAGATGAGAAAGCTCAACAGAAGCATGGGAGAGAGGAACGGAGTGTGGGAGACGCGGGGAAAGAGAACTAGGGTGGGCTCACAGTTTGCTGATGAAAGTTCTCTGTGTAACACCTGCCTGCTGCCCCCCAGCTCCGACAGCCCTGGGAGATGGACAATGTTATGAGCTCCAGTGTACAGGCGAGAATAAGAGGCTCAAAGAGGCAAGGCAGGTGGTACAGGATTTAAGTCCAGGCTGACTTCCCATCTCGTGCTTTGAGCACGGTGGCAGATAAAGGGAGACTAGGAGATTAAGTGAGATGTGGGGAGAAAGAAAGTCAAGATACAGGCGTGTGTTGGGGGAGAGAAGTGAAGAGAGGTGAGAAAATTCAGAACAATGGGTACCCTTGGCAGAGGTACTGACCAGAATGGTACTGATCTTCTAGATATTAGAAGGTTCTATATCTGCACTGCCCAATACAATAGTCATTCATCACATGGCTACTGAACACTCGAAATGTGACTAAATCTCAATCGAGATGTACTGAAAGTATAAAATACACAGGGAATTTAAAAGTCTTAGAAAAACAATAACAAAAAGGTAAAACATCTCATTAAAATGCTTAATCTTGATTACATGTTGAAATGATAATACTTTGGACATACTGGGATAAATAAAACATATTCTTAAAATTAATGCCACCTGTTCCCTGTTACTTGTTTAATGTGGCTACTAGAACATTTTAAACTGCCTATGTGGCTCGCATTATATTTTATTGGAGGACACTTTTATCTTGGAACATATGGACATACATTGGTAAATATTCATCGATCTTATATATTTATAATTAGAACACTGTACAATATGCAATGTATACCTCAATATTAAAAAAAAAAAAAAAGCAAAGAGAAGAGCGAGCCAGGAAGGATAGCGGCTGACAGTACAGCAGGTGGGAGGCGGGGCAGGCGGGGGCGGGGCCAGAGGCAGGCGGCCGCTTGTTACCTGGCAACGGGCGCTGCCGGTGACGTCACCGATAGGCGGGGGCCATTAATCTCCCTCCGGGAGGTGCGGGCGGGCCGGGCTGCCTACCTCCTCCTCCCCCGGGCCTGGATGAGATCACCGTGGCGGGCGGCCGGCTGTCCCCGCGCTCCCAACAAATCGACTCCTCGGCGAGCGCCGGCATCTCATGATCTCATGGCCCCGCGGGACGGCGCCTGCCGATGAGGTCACAGTCCCGTCCCCCCGGCCGCTGGGGCTGCGGGCTGCGGGCTGCGGGCGGCCAGCTCCGGGCCAGGGCCTCCGGGAGACCCCCGTGCTGGTACCCAGCATAGGTCCCGCGGCCATTCGGCCTCCACGGACAAAGGAGGCCGCTGATTGTAAATGGCAAAGCTGCCTCTTCCATTCTTTGGACCCATCTTCATTCGCCCTCTTGTTTGAACATGTCCCCCTAAGGCCACGTGTCCAGCAGAGTGACCGCATCAGTTCCCCTGGACCCGAGGTCAGGAGCCGCGCGAGGTGACTTGCCTGCATGATTCCACAGGCGCGGTGGGGCAGTTCTCTTCTTAGCTGTGCTACAGACCAGGGAACTGAGGCTCAGAGGGACCTGCCCGGGCTGCCCAGGTAGGAAAGAACGGAGCAAGGACTTGAACCCAGATGGTGTGAATTGGCCCTGTGACCCCTTTCTTCGTCCCCCTAGCTGTACCCCACATCTTTGCACCTTTCTCCCAGTCTCCCCTGTTCTGATGGGAGCAGTGGGAGTGGCCCATGCTTGTTGGGTGCCCATGATGTGCTGAGCAATTTACATTAAAAGTTACTGTTCCACAAGACAAACCCACCGGAGAGGTATGACATGGATTCGTTTACAGGAGGTGCGGAGAGGGGAAATGATTTACTGGGATTTGATTGTATAGCACAGCCTTTCTAACCGCCTCCCTCCCCCCCCCCCCCCCTTCTCCAGAAAACTATGAAGGCTTCCTGTTGGCAGTAGACAATATACTGTCTCCCCTCTCCCTCCCTTAGGGTCAGCCATCAAAAGCCGTCAACGAGGGCCAGTGAGACCCTCTTAGAGGGCTTCACAGCCCACTTGCCAGCAGCAGGTTCTCCATCACTTACTAACTGCTCATTAACACAGCTCCTCCAGCAACACGCACGTCCAGGGTGGAGAGGGAGGAAGGGAAATGACATTACTGAGCGGCTGTGATGAGCCAGGCACTGAGTCAGGGCCTATTACCAAGGGCAAAGGGGTAATTTCCAGTTCCATGCTGTGGACTAGAAACCTGAATTTATTTTAACCAAAGTCAGGTGGCAAGGAAGCACACGTGTCAACTCAACTATTCCCACAGAGAAAGCCCTTCCCAATCCCTCAAATGAGCCCTCCATGAATTGTTTTACTTTCTTGCCTAGTGCTTACCACAGTTTGAAGTGGTATGTATGCTTATTTATTTAATGTGATCTACCCAACAACATGAAAGCAGGGACCCCGGCCGTTTCATTCACCACTGCGTCCCCACACCTATGCAGTGCTGGTCACATGCAGTAGACAATGAAATATTTTTGGAGTAAATGCAGAGAATTAGTGGCTTAGGCTGGTGGGCAGTGCTGATATTCAAACCCAAGTTTGTTTGAGCACGAAGCTTCGGCTTAGTCCATACTCTCTAGGAAGTCTAAGCCTGTTGGTACCTGTACCTTTCAGTAACATCCCTCTCGTGCTCACTCGCAGCCTACTAATTTATAAATAAATGTTTTTATAGACTTTAGAGAGAGAAGAAGGGAGAGGGAGAGAGAGAAACATTAATGAGAGAGAATCATTGACCGTCTGCCTCCTGCACACCCCCATGGGGGATTGAGCCTGCAACCCAGGCCTGTGCCTTGATCAGGGATCGAACCAGGAACCTCCTGGTGCATGGGATGACTCTCAACCAACTGAGCCATACTGGCCGGGCAGAGCCTGTTAATCTTAAGTTTACTGTAGTACTGACCAGCTTAATGTACTGGTTTCCCAAGCGGCAGTGTCTTTGCTTGGTAACCGAGAGGAGAGGGCAGAAGGAGGAACTAGGAAGTTAGGTGTGGAAGGGAGGAGGTTATACATGCTTATGCCTGCTCTGGTTTTTAATAACAGCTCAGCAAGGAAGGAAATGTAAAAACTACAAAAAGCAGACTCAAGGAAAATGAGGGACTGGAAACCACAAAAACTCCGTGGTTTCTTAGGAGCAAAGAGAGGAAGGGAGATGGCTGGAACTCAGACACTATTAATTTTCTACTTTTCAAGCTGGGTATATGAGTATTTGTTATTATAATTTTTTAAATACATCACTTGTGTTTTTTATTTTTGTGTGTGTGTGTGTTGTTTTAATCCTCACCCGAGGATATTTTCCCATTGATTTCTAGAGAGAGTGAAAGAGGGAAAGACAGAGAGAAACATCGATGTGAGAGAAACACATCAGTTGGTTGCCTCCTGCATGAGCCCTGACCAGGGTCTGGGCTGGGGAGGAGCCTGCAACCGAGGAATGTACCCTTGACCGGAATCGAACTCAGGACCCTTTGGTCTGCAGGCCGACACTTTATCCACTGAGCCAAACCAGCTAGGGCCATCACTTGTTACTAAAAAATAAACACAAGTTGAAAATTTGCTTGCCCACTTTTTCGTTGTTGCTGTTAATCCTCGCTCGAGGGTATTTTTTCCATTGATTTTTAGAGAGAGTGGAAGGGAGGAATAGAGACAGGCAGAAACATCATCAATTGGTTGCCTCCCATATATACCCCGACCTAGGCTGGGGATCGAGCCTGCAAATGAGGTACGTGCCCTTCACCAGAAACAACCCTGCAACCCTTCAGTCCTCGGGCCGTTGCTCTAACCACTGAGCAACTGGCTAGGGTTGCTTGCCCACTTTTAAAAAATATATATATTTTATTGATTTTTTTACAGAGAGGAAGGGAGAGGGATAGAGAGTTAGAAACTTCGATGAGAGAGGAACATTGATCAGCTGCCTCCTGCACACCTCCCACTGGGGATGTGCCCGCAACCAAGGCACATGCCCTTGACCGGAATCAAACCTGGGATCCTTCAGTCTGCAGGCCGACGCTCTATCCACTGAGCAAAACAGGCCAGGGTGCTTGCCCACTTTTAAAAATGATTATAACAACTCCAAGAGCCAGGGGCCAATTAGTACCCCCAATTTGTCTATGAGGTTCAGTTTCAGAGAATTTCATCATTCCATCGAGCCCATGACATGGGCATGTGGCCTGATTGGGAATTGAAACGTGATCTCCTGGTTCATAGACTGACGCTCAACCACTGACCCACCACAGCTGGGCTGGATACTCAATTTTAAAGACCAGAGTCAGTGAAAAACCTGCCATCCTCTCCCTCCCACCCCCAATTTCCTGTAAAGGTCCTCTCTCTGCTCTTCTAGCTTCCATGCCCAGGATCAGGAGGGGACCAGAGCGCACGCCATTAGCTGGGATTGGCCTCTGGTGCTGAGGTCCCAGGGACCTGCTGACCGAGTTCTTGGGGCCAGGTGGGGCCCCACAGGAGTCATCACCTGTGAGAAATCTGCCCCTCAACAGCAGCAGTCTGGCGCCCAGTTTCAATGGCTGTGGTTCCCTGGATTTAAGGGCCTCGGCCCGATGCACGAGAGGGCCCAGGCCACGTGTCCCAGCAACAGGTACATCAGGAGCTTCCTTACAAACAGGGCCCTGCTCCCCCGGACCCAGGAGAGGCCTAATTATTAGGTGTTGATGATTAAGCCCGAAGTGGCCTGGGACCCTGTTAGCTGCAGGAAGGTGGCCTCCTCCCTCTGTCCCAGTCCCAGGTGAATAGACGTGCTTATCTGTCCCCATGCCAGCTCCAACCTTAGGCACAAATGCTCGGCCACAACCGTCCAATCCTGTCTGTCTCCTCAAGCACTGGGGCTTGGGTGCCAGGGAGAGGGGCAGAAGGCGCCTCCTTTCCTAGCGGTCTAAGAGCTAGACAGCCAGGGCCCCCACTTACAAGTCTGCCCTTTTCCTGCGAGGAGGACTTTGCCCAAGGATATGACTTTTTGGGCCTCAGTTTCCTCATCTGTGAAGTGGGCAATGTGGTAGGCTGAATAATGACCTCCCAAAGATGTCTACATCCTCATCCCCAGAACCTGTGAATATGTTACGTGGCACAAGTTGAATCTTGTGCTCGTGCAGGTGTGAGTGTGACAAGGACTTTGAGGAGACTATCTTGGATTATGTGGGTGGGGCTAAGGTCATCACAAGGATCCTGGGCAGAGGGAGGCAGGAGGGCTGGAGTGAAGGGAGCAGAGGTCGGGGACATGTGCTTTTGTGTGTCTCTCCCCCACCTCTCTGTCAGTCGCTTGAAGGCAGGAAAGGGCTTATCCTTACAGCAAAGATTTAGCTGGCGCCGAACACCCTGTGCTAGCCTTCTACATCCATGACCTCGTTCCCTCTCACTGGCCTCCTCCTCGACACGGTAATGTGACCTATAGTTCCACACACAGACGTGGCAATGGAAGCTCGGTGCTTTGAACTCACTTACCTGAGGACACACAGCTATGGCAAAGCCGGATTCAAACCTAGACCGCTCGGGACCCAGCCCAGGGCCGGGCACATGCAGGTAATTAGGTCTGACCTTGGCACTTCGGGGCCCCGAAAAGAAGAGCCAGAAGTCTGCCGAGCCTTAATGAGTTCTCAGCCGCTGAGCAACATGGCTGGTTTTATCGCCGACACCCAATCTGCAACCTCCAGCAGAGTCCTGACCCGTGAGGGTCATGAGAAGGCACAAAAAGAAAAACACCTACGGTAGTTTCCCACCCCTCGGATGGGGCATCCGTTCCCAGACCCCCAGCAGATGCCTGAAACAGTGGACAGCACCAAACCCTCTGTACACGATGTCTTCTCCTAACATGTATACGTATGATGAAGTTTAATTTAAAAACGAATCACCGTTTCTTACTGCGAATGGGGTCTCTCTCTGTCTGGATCTGATAACCAAGACAACTACTGACTAACGGAGGGGAGTGTCTACAACATGGACACGCTGGACAGGGACGATTCACGTCCCAGTTGGTCAGAGCAGGATGGCTTAAGATTTCATCATGCTACTCAGAACAGCACACGATTTAAAACTTATGAATGGTTTATTTCTGGAATTTTCCATTTAATATTTTTGGGCCACACCAACTGCGAAAAGGGAAACCGTGGATAAGGGGGGCTACTGTATGCACACATCACGCCTCTGCTGCGTGTCGGGAATTGCTGAAAGCACCTCCATCTGCACTGTCCGAATTTATTTTTTAGCTCACCTCAAATCTCCCCTACAACCCTGAGAGGCAGACAACATCACCGCCTTTACAGACGAGGAAACCGAGGCACAGAGCGGGGAGGTGACTGGCCAGAGACAATCCCGATGGAAAGAGCAGAACGAGGGTTCAAACTGGGATGGGCCTGCCTCCGGAGCCCACACTCTTTCTAATCCACTCCGGAACCCTATGGACCAGCGGAGAGTTTGGAAATGTGAGCGGTGGGCTCCCTGGGGCCTAACCTCAGTTCCAAGGCCCTTCCTTCCCCCCAGGGACAGAGGAACACCTGGGGGAAAGGTGAGCCGGGACAGCCCCACCCACAGCAGTGAAAGAGGAAACCTGCAGAGTGGCCACCCCAGCACAACTCCAGCCGCCTCCGCCTCCGAGGCCGCCTCAGGGAGCCTGGCTGCCTCCCTAATCATTCAGCTGGAGAAGAGCAAACAATCACCGCTTAGCTGGCTAATGACTCCCCACAGCACCCAGGGGAGGGGTGGCCACCGCGCTCCCCCAATGTGGTGGGAACGGTCCAGCTGGGTGGGTCTGAGAGCCTGGAACTGGGTCTGCCTGCCTTGCCCCGTATGCAAATTCGCACCAATCATCTGTTCATTTGAGAATAACCACACACCTACCAGGTGCCACGGTGCCTAAGCATGAGCATAGCAGATGTTGGAGATGTTCAACAGTTGTCTGGAAAAACGCACACGCCGAACTGTTTCCCACTTCTGTGCTCTGGGCCCGACTGTCCTCTCTCCCTGGTATGCCCGTTTGGCTTCGTTTTGCCTGACTAACTCCCACCCATCCTTTAAAACTCAGTCTCGAGGTTGCCCTATCTAGGAAGACTTTGCTGGGGGCTGGGTTACGTGCTCCTTCTGTTTTCCAAGAGGGCCCTGGAGTGCCTGCTTCTCTACTGCAGCCCCACTGGACTTGAGCTCTGAGCTGGGAAGCCCTGGGTCTGGGTAGCTCCCATGCCTGGCAGGATGCCTGGCACTCTATTGTTGCCCAATAAATATTTGTAGAATGAACACATGACTGGATTCAATCATGAGACCCGAAACCAGTAACTCTGGGGCTTGACTCTTCATCGGTAGACTAGGAAGGTCTTGCCGGGTCTAACAGTCTGTGAACAAGAGGGCAGGGGTGTAGCCCCGCCTCTGAGGGATGGAGAGGCCTCTAGAATGTCCAAAGTGGGCATTAATCACCATGGTTCGGCCCCCATCAAAGCCAGGCCAAAGCCTTGCGAATTTCTCCAGCCTCTGCCCAGGGGGCCGGTGTACACATTCAAGTTCTCTTGACCTGCAGGGAACGTGAGCTGACTCTGGCCGCCCCGAGCCCAAAGTGGACTTTGGAAGAATGCTGGCCTATTTGAGGCGTCCAAGGCGCTCTGGACCGCCAGGCACCTCAGCCCGAGTGGGAGACCTCTCCTCTTGTTGGAGCTTCTCCAGCTTTCACATGCACTTGAGCCTGGTTACAATGCAGACTGACCCGGATGCTGCTCCCAGGTGCCGAATGAATGAATGAACGAATGAATGAATGCTCTCAACCTCCGTGTTCCTGGGAGAGGTTCCAGGTGTCTTCCCAGGATTTTCAATGATGGGCAGGGAAGTAGGGGCACCGAGAACAACTATGGATCCCTGCGCCTGGTGGGTCCTGGTCCTTCCTTCCTATCCATTTATTCCCAGAGAAGGGCGGGTCTTGGGATGGGCGGCCACCCTAAGAGGGGTTGAGGGGGCTGGGTGGGGGGGCAGCTCTCTCCACTGTGACCATCTGAGCTGGTGAAAGGTATCATCTTTCAACCTGGAAAGTGATTTGCAAAGGCCCAGTGCTGGGGAGAGGGGGGTGGCCGGAGAGTCTAAATAGCAGCTGTGTTCCTAATTTCCCCAGGAGGAGGCCTGGCCGCCCCTCCTCCGTGCTGAGTGTTTGCCATTAAAAACAAACAGTATCATTTGGTTCAATATAAAATGAATTAAAGGAAATTAAACTGAGGGGGCCATGTGGCAAACCTTGTCTTCCATTGTCTGAAGCCGTTTTTCATCTTCCCCAGTGGGGAGCAACAGCTTGGGGGGTGTGGAACTGAGCAGAACTCGATAAATAAATAAATAAATAATGCAAAGTCTCCCCGACCCCCAACCAGGCAGAAGCTGGGGTTTGGGAAATCCCAGGTGCCCGCTCAGGCCCTGTCCCTTCTGTATCCCTGGAGGCAGAATGTAGCCTTTGAGAGTCTCCCAGGGAACGCAGTGAAAGGAAAAACAAAACAAAACAAAACAAAACAAGATCAACAACAAAAAATGATGTACGGCTCTGCGACAGACAGGGGCAGAGTAGCGAAGATTCTGGACCAGAGGGCCTGGGAGGTGAGGGCATGTGGCGCCTGGATTGGTGAGGAGTGATTCTGACCACACAGGGAGTAGTGCTGCTGCTATCTGAGTTGGTATAAATGAGCCAGAGGACAGGGGTGGGCAGACAGGACTGCATAGCAGTCCAGAGTAAGGGTTCTGGAACTAGACCGCTGGAGTTCAAATCCCAGCCCAGCCACTTCCCTGATGTGTGTCCTTGGCAAGTCACTTACCCTCTCTGTTCCTCATCTGAAAACTGAAGATAATGAGAATATCTACTTCATAGGGCTCTTGTGAGGATTAAATTAGTTCACGTCTATGAAGCACTTAGAATGGTACTAGGCACATTAGCTATTTGTTATTCTATTACTAGTGACCCGGTGCACAAATTCGTGCACATTGAAAGGAAATTAACTAAAAGAAATATTTTAATATCGCTATTTGCTCTTTCTCTATAATAGAAGTGTCAACTAAATTCACTATCAACAATGACAGATGGAAACACACGAGTGCGATTGGTGCCAGTGAGAGCTTTATATGATCACGCATGCACGAGTCAACTTAGCCTTTTATGTATATAGAATAAACTTGCTTAATTAGACCTGCTTTCTGATTTAGCTAAACCTTTTCCAGCCCAGTGAAACACCCCAACTTCTCTTTCAGGTAATTGTCAGCAACACAGCAGTAAATATCAACACAAAGCAGATTATTATTGTAGATCACACAGGGAGAACAAAGGGTAAAATATTTAACTGCAGCAGTGTTTGACTATGTTCTGTGCAGTGAGAAAACCTGAAGTCATTTTCAAGGTCCACCATTTCTTACTTCTTTTCAGTCGGGTCAAGTTTCTAAGTTTTCTAAATCTCCGTTTTCTGGCTAATGAAAAGAAAATAGAATTCCACCGAGTGTCCTATCTACCTACTCCAGAACTTCTGTCAGGATCAAATGAGATGAGGCATGGGAAAATGCTTCACAGACATTTGGTTACAGTGTAAAATGTTTCCATCTGGATATAAAGCAAGTCGTGTTCCCGGACTGAAGAAACTCCAAGGAGGCTAGTCGCTAGGGAAAAAAAGCCGGGAGTTGCTATGTGACGTCATTACCCGGCACCCACAGCCACCATTTCCTGGCTGGGCTGGGCTGTGGGCCGCATTTTGCGCCATGGGGTCTGGGCATCGTTGGCTGCGATTTGGTGGGGTGTTGCTCTGGGGTGGTGGTGGGGCCTGTATCCCACCTGGGGGAAGCCGAGTGTTGCTTTGTGGGCGCCAAATCTGCGGTGCCGTTTCTCTGTAAATGGCCAGTGCGTGTCACGGCAGCTCCTGTGTTGAGCGTCTGCCCCCTGGTGGTCAGTGCATGTCATAGCGACCAGTCAAACAGACACTTAGCATATTGGCCTTTTATATGTATAGATATTATCATAGAATATTTTTTATATTATTACTATGGGTCCCTCGGCAATCTGGAAGACCTAACTTAAGTGAGAGCTCTGGCACAGACTTGCTGTGTGACCCTGAGTGAGTGAATGAACCTTCCTGGGTCTCCGGTCCCTCATCTACAATCGTCCCGGGATAGAAACTCTTGGTGCTTCCCAACGTCCATTCTCCCCTTCCTCCTCCAAAAGAAGCATCCTGATTTTTGCTCAGGTCCCCTGGCACCCAGCTATAAGAAGCTGCTCCCCACCTCTCCATGCAGCAACTGTGACTAAGTGGTGGCCAATGAGATGTAAGTGAAAGTGATGGGAAGCCACGTACCAAGGGAGAGGAGCACTTATAACAGCTGATGCAAAAGTCCTCAGTAAAATCGTAGCTCAGAATCCAGAAGCATATCAAAAGGATAATACACCATGATCAAGTGGGGTTTGTTCCAAGAATGCCAAGCTTAATAGGAAATCTAATAATGCAGGTCTTCATATGAACAGCTCTAAGGAGGGGAAAAATCAAATGATTTTTGTCAAATTCAACAACCAGTTTTTTCTTTTAAAATTTTCAATAAATTGGACTAAATGAGTATTTCCTTGGTCTAGATCCTCAAATCGGCATCTTGTTTAATGGGGGATTGTGATGGTTAGTTTCTATGTTTCAGTTTAGGCCGTGGTATCCAGTTTTGCAATTTAGGTGTTGCTTCAAAGTTATTTTGTGAATGTGATTAACATCTATAATCTATTGACTTGAAGGAGATTATCCTTGATAATCTGGGTGAGCTTCATCCAATCCACTGAGAGGCCACAGAGCTCTGCAGACGCCAGAACAGTCCCTTTTCTCCACAAGGAAGAACTGAAGTTAAGGCTTAGGCTTCATCTTACACTCTGACACTGACTGGTAGAGGCTGCCTGGATTGCTGCACCGAGAGAGGTGAATTTGGGAGAAGCAGGGCCATGATAGACTAGTGATGCCTGACACAGGCACAGGCTGATAAATGGCAGCTCCTAGACTGTTTGCCATTTCAGACTTCAGCACTTCTCTAGGGATCAGTTTATATCACCTGGCTACAAACTTCAAACTACAAACAGAAAACAGAAAAAAAAATCCTAGGGATGAATGTGATCAAAAGAGGCCTTGCAGGCTGCCTTGTTACTTTAGGGCAGGGTGGGGAACCTTTTTTCTGCCAAGGGCAATCCATTTGGACATATAAGATCATTCACGAGCCACTCAAAATTATCAACTTAAAAATTAGTCTACATTTGGTCAAACATTTAATTAACTTACCCCTAATGCCTTGGCAGGGCCAGACCAAATGATTTCCCTGGCCTAATATGGCCCACCGGACGGATGTTCCCCATACCTGCCTTAAGGGGACCTGAAGGAGGAAACATCTAAGCTGAGCGCTCCAAAGAGGGAGGTCACTTGTCCAAGGTGACACAGGAAATAAGGCCAGGAGCCAGGATTTGAACCTAGTTTTGCTGACTCAAGGTGAGGATTTTTCTACTCTGCAGTGCCGTCTCCATTTACTAGGGATCCACCCGAAAGTTCTTAGAGAAGTGCCTGCTTTTATTTTTCTCTGTCGGAGAAATGCACAGAATGACAGATGCCTGCTACCCACACTCTGGGAGGCTGAAACAACCTTGCCCTGAGAATGTTCTAGAACAGTGCTGTCCAATGGAATGTTCTATGATGATGTTAATGTTCTCTCTCTGTGTTGCCCAGCAGGGTAGCCACTAGCCATGTGTGGCTGTTGAGCATGTGAAATGTGGCTGATATAACTGAGGAACTGAAAAAAAAATTTTTTTTTTGGTTAATCCTCACCTGAGGATATTTTCCCATTGATCTTTTAGAGAGAGTGGAAGAGAGAGAAACATAGAGAGAAACAATCGATGTGAGAGAAACATGGTTGCCTCCTGCACGCGCCCCGACCAGGGCCAGGAGCCTACAACCAAGGTACGTGCCCTTGAGTGGAATCAAGCCCAGGACCCTTTGGTCCACAGGCCGATGCTCTATCCAGAGCCAAACAGGCTAGGGCCTGAGGAACTGAATTTTTAATTTAATTAATTTAGATTTAAACAGCCACATGTGACTGGTGGCTGTTGTATTGAACAGTGCAGCTCTAGAACCCTGCTCCAAGAGTAATTTTAACAAAGGAAGGAGCAATGTGGACAAGTTAAATTTTTAATTACTACTACCATTTAAAGTAGGAGTTGGAATATATGATTCTGGGACAAGAGATTTACCTTCTTAACTAGGTTTGGGATAGGTCAGTGGTTGGCAAACTGCGGCTCGCGAGCCACCTGAGGCTCTTTGGCCCCTTGAGTGTGGCTCTTCCACAAAATACCACGTGCGGGCGCGCACGTACAGTGCGACTGAATCTTTGTGGCCCATGCGCAGAAGTTGGTTTTCGGCTCTCAAAAGAAATTTCAACCGTTGTACTGTTGATATTTGGCTCTGTTGACTAGTGAGTTTGCCGACCACTGGGTTAGGTTAATATAAAAACAAGCTTTACTCGCAAAGAGTAAAGGGAGAGGATGAAAATTAGGATGGCATCTTTCTCATTTTTACACTCTCAGGGTCTAGCATTGCCCCGTAAGCAAACAGGTCCTCAGTAACATCAGTGGCATTGGTGAGCGAGAGGAGGCCAAGGAGAACTCTACATGGTGGGAAGCAGCAGGCCTGGTTTTTACCCATTGATCACTTAACACGAGGCTCTCCATTCAGCCCATCATAACTATTGTGCATTTCCTGGGAGTCCAGACAGACCTAATGGTCCTTATTCTCAGGAGTCCACATCCTAGCTGGGAGACAGAAAATAAACACAAAACGATCTGATCATTTCAGATACTGGTACATGCTAATCAAATGGCAGTGTGACAATGCAGCTTGGCAACAACCACTTTCCACAGGGTGGTCTGGGAAGGGACAGGGTCGCAGAGGACATGACACTGGAATGAGGCTTGACTGATGGGCAGGAGATGGCCATGGAGCACAGGGAAGACCTCCCCAGGCAGAGGGAGCAGTAAGTGCAAAGGGTCTGAGAAGGAAGGCGATCTGGGGGGACCAGAAAGCCACCAGTGGCTGGTCCAGAGTAAGCCAGGGAGAGAGTCACGGGTTGATGAGGTCGGAGAAGTGGGTAGAAGCCAGATCAGGCAGGGCCAAGACGTATGGGTTATATAAGTTTTCTGGATTTATAATGACAAGTGGCTGTCCTAGATACCTAGCCAGTGTGATGGTTTGGGGCTGAGGTTGAAGATGAGTGGTCACCATCGTTAACCCCATCCCCATTTTGGCTGGCCAATGGCCATGGCTCTCCTGGGAGGCCCAGGTGTGAGAGGACTCGGTGTCACAAGGCACGTGGGAATTGGGGGCTCGCTCAGCCTTACACATCAGGGACCCTGGGACCATCAAGCAAACCCAAATACCAGAAGCCCTTCCAGTATAATAATTATGTTAAAAACCAACCCACCCTCTCAGTGGATGGCGTGGAGGCGCAGCAAAGAGCATCTGTGCTGTGAGCCATTAGGCGTCCCTGACAGATGTGTTCTTCTCCCCCTCGCCCCCCAGCTGCAAATGAAGACCCGTCCTTTTCTTCTGCCCAGACAAGGATTGATGAGGATTCGGGAGAGCACTCAGACAGGCAAGGAGAGGCTGTGAACCTTTTCCAAGCCTGCAATTTATCTTGAGAAGACTATTCACATCACTTTCTACAGGCTGGATTATGCTCTGACCTGGCACATTAATCTCGCCGAATAAAATAATAATAATCAGAAAAAGGGAGCTGGACAGTTGCCAAGGGGACATTAATAACTGTCGCCTACACCTCGGTGGAGCAGGGAAAAGGTGTCAGGCCCCATCCCCGCCCCTCGCCCCCAGAAGTATCCATTCGAAGGAGAAGGAAGTGAGGTAGCCACGGCGTGAACTCTGCGGAACTCCCCTAACAAATCCAGGCAACTGAGATGGGAGGGAGTACTGCCTAGTAACTCAGAGCAGGGGTTCTGGAGTCGGACCGCCTGAGTTCAAATCCTCGCTTGGCCACTTACAAGCTGTGTGGCCTTGGGCTGCCTTCTTAATCTCTCACTGTGTTTGTTGTCTCCTCTGAAAAATGGGCATAAAAACAGCATTTGCCAGGAAAGCAAAATGGCGCAGATGCTGTGGAAAGCAGATGGGTGGTTCCTAAAAAAAAAATGAAACCCTGCATTTCCACAACCCAGAACCATCTTGTTCCAACAGATACTTGTCCACAAATGTTCAAAGTGGCATTATTCACAACAGCCCCAGAATGGAAACAATGTAAAAGTTGATTGAGAGATCAATGAATGAACAATGAAAAGTTGATTGAGAGATCAATGAATGAACAAGTGGTGGTCTAGCCACATAATGGAATATTATTCAGCCCCAAAAAGCTACATGCGAGTGAACCTTGAAAACATGATGTTAAGGGGAGGAAGCCAGATACAGAAGATCATATAATATCTGATTCCATTTATATAAAACTAGAGGCCCGGTGCACGAAATTAGTGCACGGTGGCAGGGGAAGGGGGGGGTCCCCTCAGCCCAGCCTGCACCCTCTCCAATCCAGGACCCCTTGGGGGATGTCCGACTGCTGGTTTAGGCCTGATCCAGGACTGCTGGCTCCTAATCACTCACCTGCCTGCCTGCCTGGTTGCCCCTAACTGCCCCTCCCCCTGCCAGCCTGATTGCCCCCAACTGCCCCCCTCTGCCAGGGTGGTCGCCCCCAACTGCCCCCCTCTGCCGGCCTGGTTGCCCCCAACTGCCCCCCCTGTCGGCCTGGTTGTAGGCAGCCATCTTGTGAGGGTGTGAGGGTTAATTTGCATATTACCTCTTTATTATATAGGATGTCCAGAGCAGGTATATCCATAGAGTCAGGAAGGAGATTGAGGGTTTCCAGGGGTCGTGGGGAGGGCGAGTGACTGTTAATGGGTGCAGGGTTTCCTTTTGGGGTGATGAAAATGCCTTGGAACCAGACAGTGGTGATGGCTCCACGACACTGTGAGTTCGTGAATGCCACTGCATGGTAACTTTAAAATGATTGCTGGTCCATTTTATGAGAATTTTGCCTCAATAAAGAAACCCACAAAATGGCAGCACTTGCCTTGTGAGACAGCTGTCAGGAGGAAATGAGTTCGAGCCTTTCTGGCCCATACTCAGGGCTGACTCCATGTTAGCGGCTCCCAGTGCTCTCAATATTGTTACTATGAGGTTTGCAATCTTTGGCAAGTTATTTAACTCAGTTTCTGCTCTCTCAAAAGCAATATTCCCAGCATCTTCTCTCCCAGGTGTGTGAAGATTAAACAACAAATTCCATGAGTACATGGATTTTTGTCTACCTGGTTCGCTGATGCATCCCCAGTTCCCAGAACACTGCCTGGCATATAGATGGCATCCAGCAAATATTTCTCAAACAAATGGCATTGCCTAACACTGCCTGGCTCAGGTCATTGCTCAGCAATGTTTAGCTGTATTTATTATTATTAGTTTGGCTGCCAGATTTCTTTGGTCCTTTCTAGCACAGAGAAATTAGTACTAGTTTGCCTTGTGGATTTCTGCATCTTTGTGACAGAGGCGTTTGAACACCTACCAAATACAAGAGATTTGAGCTGAGCTGAGAGTAGATATAAGCTTTCCCTGCTACTAAAAGAGGCAATGGTAAGAGTTAGTATAGCTGACTAGACGATCAATGCATCCATCCATCCATCCATCCATCCATCCATCCATCCATCCATCCCTCCATCCATCCAATCACTTGCCCACCCATCTATCTTATCCACCAACCTTCCTATTCAGCCACCTACTTCATCCATCCACCCACCCACCCAACTATAATGCATACATACAATGAACACTTCCGAGTACATACCAGATACTGGTGATCCATCAACAAACAAGCTAGATGCATTCATTTCCTGCTGTCACAGAGGTTACACTCAAGCAGAGAAGGCAGACAACTAAACAAGCAATTACAGTCAGGGTGGTGAGTACCGGAATAGGGGGAGGATAGGGTGCCGAGTGTCCTCAGTAGGGGCACCATTCCTAGCCTGAAGGGAAGATTTCTAAGGGGCTGTGATCTGCAGGAGCAGGAGTTAGTCAAGACACGTGTAAGGAAAAGGGTCTTTAAGGCAGAAGGATCAGAGGTGTAGTGGGTAGGAGACAGGGCAGCATGCAGCCCACTATGGAAGCTGTACAGAGTGTGGTTTCCCTATACACCTGGCCAATGGGTTTGGTCAGATGTCACTCAAGATGGACGGCCAATTCCAAACCTCCTCTTCCACCAACCAAATTCTAAGCTTTCTGAAGTTGAAAAGATGGCATGAAAAGCAGGAGTCTTCAGGGATTGTTGAGTCCCATCTGCCTCCGCTTGGGGTCTTCTTGCAGAGGCATTGACAATAATTATATCCTAAAGGTGCTGCTTTGTCCTAGTCCTGCTCAGTCCTCTGAATTATGATGGTGATGCCTGTGTAAGACCTCTTCCACCCAACATTCATCTACAGGCCTTCCCCAACAGTACTCTGCAAAATATCACTGCCATCATTTCCCATCCTATGTCCACAGCAGACATCGCTAATCAATCACAGAGTTCTTTCCTCATGAGCCTTGGTTCCCCCTTTACAAATCATGCTCCTGACGCCAGAGAGCGTCAAAACTTCTGTGAGCCATCCTTTCCCGGGAGAAACACAACCAGGGCATGCCAACATGCTGTCTTTCCTTTCTCGGGTGACGCTCAGATGAAAACTGCACCAAGGGCAGCTTTGAACAATGAAACTTAGGAAATGCACTTGGAGTAGAGGCGGCACAGGCAGGTGCTGACACCAAAGCACCATGCTCAGCTTCAAGGAGCTGTGAGAGCTGAGTGACAGGACCTACTAGCTCAGGCTCTGTCCATCTGATATGACGACATCAGCTCTGCCCATGGCCATTCTTTCCTCCTCCAAATGGCGCCGAGTCCCCTGCATGTGTGATTGGGGCTGCCTGGTGGCCGCAGCCAGTGCCTACCTTGGACTTGACAGCCAGGATGATCTTGGGCAGGGCCACGATGAGGCACTTGAGGGCGATAGTGATGTACTTCAGTACAAAGTCTGCGATCCCCACGATCCACAGCAGGTCGAAGAAGTCCAGGGTCTCCAGGTTGGGCTTCAGAAATATGAGGCTGTGGGGAGGATTCAGAGTCAGGATGCTCACGTATGCTCACGGGCCCTCAGCGGCTCCTTCTACTCACTCTGGGACCTTATAAACATGACCAGTAGGAAGGGCACTGAACTGGGAATCAGACATCTGTGTCCTGTTCCTGCATCTGCTAGTAACTTGCTGTGTGACCTTAGGTGGGTAACTTAACCTCTCTGAGCCTCAGTTCCTTTTGAGGGTTAAAAGATGATATTGGCCCAGAGTATCATTAGTTAAAGTCTCCTCCAGTTTTATGAGTCCATAACAGGCTTCACAGAGGAAGCAGAAGAAAGGAAGGAACAAAGGCCAACACTATAAAGGAGGGAGGAAGAGAAGGAAGAGGAAAACGGATGTGCCAGACACTGGGCTAAGCTCTTTACTCCCTGCATCTCATTGTCCTGTGCAGTGAGCATGGCTCATCCCCACCTTATAAATGAGGCACTGATGTTTGGAGAGGTAAGATGCCCAAGGTCACACTGCATGCTAACGGGCATTAGTATCAGACAGACTTGAATTTGAATCCAGGCTTCTTCATTTATTGAACCCTGGGCAAATCATGTTCTCTTTGTAAGGCTCAGTGTTCTCATCAATACAATGGGAATTGTACCCTCCCTCATCATGTTATTGGTGGGATTCAATGAGATTATGGACATACTACAGATGTGTCCTGCAACTGTGACGATGATAACAACAGCAACTCTATGGGGCAGGCACTATTCCCTACACCATTTTGCAGACGAGGAAACTGAGGCACAGAAGGGCCTCAGCTCTGTTGCTCTT
Source organism: Cnephaeus nilssonii (assembly GCF_951640355.1). Taxonomy (NCBI): domain Eukaryota; kingdom Metazoa; phylum Chordata; class Mammalia; order Chiroptera; family Vespertilionidae; genus Cnephaeus; species Cnephaeus nilssonii. Next base: position 7,041,834 of record NC_137093.1, read on the forward strand.
CTGCTAAGCCTCTCTCTGTCTTTCTCTTTCTCTCTGTGCTGCAGGTCTGACTCAGCCCTGGTCTGATGGGGGCACAGAGGACTGGGCCTATGCCTGTGATCATGCCCAGAGAAAGACATGAGCTGGAAATTCACCCATGTTTCTGGGAAACTCCACCTCCTAGAGCCTCCACCAGGATCTTGATATTCCGGGCCAGACAACTAATGCAGTGTGTGAGATGTGAGCTGATGCCTTGGCACTAACTCTCCAAAATGCTTTTATGGGGTGGCCCCAGAATGTGGCAAAACGACTCACTCCTCACAGTCAATGTTCAAAAGAAATGGACATGAATGATCGGAAAGCTTGGCTCAAGTTTCAATCTCATCCTAGAAGCCCTCACTGCCAGCCCTCCCGGACTATGTGGCTACTAGAAAATTACACATGGGGCTTGCATTCTATTTCTACTAGAGGGCTCTGCTCCAGGCATGCGTGTTTATAACAATGCGACACAGAAGGGTTGTGCATCCTAACCCCAACAAAGTCCCCCATGTCCCCTGCTCACCTGTTGTACAGCTGCTGGGAACTGAACGTATAGAGCACATATAGGGTGTTCCCCGCCAGAAAGGCCAAGATCCACAAGATGACCAGCACTGACCTCTTCTCCTGCAGATAAAAAGCAAATCTATGAGGATGCTGCAATGCCCAAGGTGCACCTGGCAGAACATTCCAGAACATTTGATGACAAGTGACAACTTTTCCCTTTCTCAAGGGTTTGGAGGAGCAGGGCAATGGTGAAAGAAGGGCACTGGCCTCTTTCCTTCCCACTGGGATCCAAGGGACAGTTACAGAGAAGGTGACAGAAATGTGGAACCTGCTCGGAGAACTACCTGGAAAGGCAGGATAGCAAAGTGTTTAGCAGCAGATTCAGGAGCTAGAAGCCGGAGTTCAAGTCCCAGATCCGCTACCTGGCGACTATCCAACCCGGGGAAAGCTACTTAAACTCTTCGTTTCCCTTTCCTCATCTGAATATGGGTCTATATTGTAACTGTCTTGTAGGGTTGTGAGAATTAATGTACATAAATGCTTAGAACAGTGCCTGGCATGTAGTAAATGTTAGTTCACATTTACTGTTAGGCACTAAGGTAAAGAGAGGTTAAGTAACTCTTTAAATGTTTTTTTAATTGATTTTTTTTTAATAGAGAGAGGAAGGGAGGAGAAACATCGATGAGAGAGAACCATCAATCAGCTGCCTCCTGCACGCCCCCTACTGGGGATTGAGCCCTCAACCCGGGCTTGTGCCCTGACCAGGAATTGAACCTTCAACCTAGTTAAGTAACTCTTACTCATTTAAAAATGGGGGTTTTGTTAAGGATGAAGTAAAATTCACAAATGTCAACGTTCAGTCTGGTACGGGCTCAGATTTCAGGCTGGCTGAATGGCGGACCGAGTATTCAGACTTTACAACCAGTAGGCAATTAACAGCTATAAACTGGAATCTCCTGTTCTCACTTCTGCTCGCACGGCCCTCAGGGCTACTGCCCAGACTGACCGACTGTTCAATGTAGGGCCACATTTAGAGGACTAAATTCAAACCCGTACCCTTGGCCGTCAAGCCCGTCACCGTCCATCCCGCTTCCCTTTCTGCAGCCTCATTTCTGTTTAGTCCCCAGGAAGACAAGCTGGAAGGCGCTCTCGGTTTGCGGTTTCCCAGCAGCTTCTCGGCCTGAGAACAATCCCAGGAAATTTCTGGAGGAGGCGCCGGGCTGGCGTGTCTCCGCCTGTGTACCCCGGGAGACAAACGTAGACCCCGGTGCTGCTGATTCTCAAAAGCTCGTCTTTTCCTGGACCAGGGAGGCTGCCTTGCTGGAACAGGATGAGGTCATAGCTTTCCCAGTGTAACCTTCCCTGCGGTTTCGGTAAATGCTCCACTGTCTCCAGACACAGCTCAGCGCCCCACACACCCTTACGAGGCATATTTCCAGAGGAGACAAAATAAATGCATCTCCATCCACCCATTATTCCAGGAGCGGTCAAGGTTAACGACCCTAGAAACCGCCTCCAACCAACCAACGGCTCTTATCAATGTGATTAACCCACTCGGCAGCCCTTTTACCCCAATAAATAATGGATTCCAGTTGAGTCCTCTGTAAATCTAAACCGAAGGTGGAAGAGAAAGAGGGAATTAGCAATGCCCCGAGAAGCCACACTCGGAAGGACAAAGCAGGTAGTTCTCTAATAGTTAAGCTGAGATTCCTAAACTTACGAAGGGTTATGGAGCTTCTCTTTCACAGAAAATATGTCACCTGTGTCTTCACCTCATAGGTTTCAGGGCCCCTAGAAGCGTGTCCACGGATACAGGTGTTCTTTTACCCCCTAAAAGTCAGGCCAAGACACCCTTTGGAGGTTAACGCCTTTGAAAGACAGCAAGCCCCCAAAGCCTGCCATTATGGTGTCAGTCAACCTGTTGTTCTAATAGCAGCAGAAAGGGGTCTGCCTGAAGAAGATGAGACTCAGGGTCAGAAAGACCCTCTGGCTCCATGCCCAACTCTGGACCTCAACGACTCGTGTCCAATGGAGACTGACTGCCCTTCATGCCTCATGGCGGCCCAGGAGCTTTTTGAGAAAGCAGATGGCCCCAAAGAAGGACCAGAGAGGACGGTGGCTGTCATGGGGTCACATGCCCAGGACAGAGCACGGGCTTGTTAAAATAGCTCGGTTTAACGTTACCTGTATGCCAGGCCCCGCGCCAAACACCTTCTCGGCGCTATCTCACTCAATCCTCTCTCTGGGTGTAAGAAGTTCCTTTTCCAGAGGTGGCACCTGAGGCTGAGGTTACCACGGTAACCTATCTAAGGGCTTCTTGTGGGTGAAGCTGGAATTTGAACCAAGGGTGAGCACAGCCTGTGGGCCCAATGCCTGGGCTCCTGTCTTGATGCCACCAGTGGCACTGGCTATGTGACCTCAGGCAAGGAACTTAGTGTCTCTGAGCCGCTGTTTCCTATTGGAAAAATGAGATACGAATGACTCTGTGTGCCCTCCTCCCGCTGGGACAGATTTGCAAGATGAGCTGTGCAATGGGCCTAGTTGTGCTGGGCATGGTGAGTGCTCAGCAAATCTTAGAGGGCATTTAGGATGGTGGTGGTGAAGCTGTATGGCACCCGGCAGAGCCAGTGGAATGGCCTTAACCATAAGAGTGGGTTGGAAGTGAGCTAACTGGTTGAATGCCAGGAAGGTAAAGAGACTGGGCTGGGAAGGCACTGCAGATGGATGGGCTTGGGAGAAGGATGGCACATCAAGGGCTCTCCCCCAAAGATGCCCCCATCCTAATCCCTGCAGGCTGTGAATATGTCAGGTCACATGGCAAAGGGGAATTAAGCCTGCAGGTGGAATTATGGTTGCATATCAGTTGATCTTGAGATAGGGAGAGACTGGATTATCCAGGTGGACCCGATGTCATCACGAGGGTCCCCAAAAGTGGAAGGGGAGACAGAAGAGGAGAGTCAGAGGGGACGTGACTATGGGAAGATGGTCACAGAGATGCAATGGTGCCTGCCGGCTCAAAGAGGAGGAAGGGGCCCGGAGCCAAAGAATGTGGGTGACCCCCAGAAGCTGGAAAAGGCAAGGAAACCTTCTCCCCCAGACCCGCCAGCAGGAACACAGCCCTGTTACGCCTGGATCTTAGCGAAGAGAGACTCACTTCAGACTTCTGATCGACAGAACTGTAAAATAATCAATGGATGTTGTTTTAAGCCACTAAGTTAGTGGTCATTTGTTACAGCTGCCATAGAAGACTAATTCACCAGGGGACTCACCTTCAGAGAGACCTGTTCTCGGAGGGTGGAGTTGGCGTAGGCGAAGGTGGTGGCCATCCCGATGCACACAGCAATGCCTGCGGGACAGAGGAGGACCCAACACCGCCACTTAGACTCATCAGGCCTGGCACTGGCTCACTGGGGACGGTGAGCAACATTAAAAAGACACATCCCTGGCCCTTTGAGTTTACAGACTAACCTTAGAAGAGAGAAAATCCCACTTCTGGGGGATTTGGGTCTAGTCCCACTTTAGAGGCCCTTGAGCCACTCTCAGTCGAGGCCTCTGCCATAGGAATGTGATGGATGCCTCTCTGGGGCATTTCATAGAACAGGGTTAGGAGCACGGGCTGTGCAGCCTGGTAAGACCTGGGTTCAAATCCTGGCTCCACTACCTCCTCTCTGTGTGAGCTATGGCTAGTCACTGGACCTCTCTGAGCCCCCTTTCCTCATCTACAAAATGGGCAGAATAATAACAGCACTTACCCCAGGGAGGCATAATGCTTATAGAGCACCATCTCTAGCAGTCAGGCAATGGTACCTATTATTATTTCTACTTCCAAAAAGAATCTGAGGTGTGTTACTTGTAATAAAAGCATACATAGAAAAAGACCGTGACACCATCTATAATAATAAAAGCATAATATGCTAATTAGACCAGATGTCCTTCTAGATGACCTTCCGGACGAAGCAGGGGCTGCAGCCGTGGAATCGAGGCAGCTGCCGGCTGCGAAGGCCTACTCTTGCATGAATTTCGCGCATCGGGCCTCTAGTAAGGAATAAAAGTTTAATGTTAAGCCCAGCCAGTGTGGCTCAGTAGTTGAGTGTCGACCCATGAACCAAAAGGTTACCAGTTCAATTCCCAGTCAGGGCACATGCCCGGGATGTGTGCTGGATCCCCAGTAGGGGGTCGTGCAGGAGGCAGCCGATCAATGTTTCTATCTCTCTATCCCTCTCCCTTCCTCTCTCTCTAGAATCAATAAAAACATATTTTTCAAAAAGTTTAATGTTAAAGGGGAAAAAACTCCTGCTGACAGATAAACAAGACCCTGGCAGATGGGGGAATAGAACTGAATTTTACTCCACTTCATTCAATTGCCACTGTTTGCCAAGCTGCCATCTTGGAGTTCTCCCGGAACAGGGATTTGCAAATCCTACTTTTCCTAACCTGTAGACAGGTTTCTGCTTTCACACCAAGTGCACAGCTTCTCCGGCTCCGAGTTCACTTTCACTTTTTTAATAGTTCGTGCAATCCAGGTCCTTTTCTGGCTCTACTTTGTCAAAGATGTATTTCTTTTCTTTTTTTCTTTTTAAATATATTTTATTGATTTTTTACAAAGAGGAAGAGAGAGGGATAGAGAGCCAGAAACATCGATGAGAGAGAAACATAGATCAGCCGCCTCCTGCACACTCCCCACTGGGTATGTGCCCGCAACCAAGGCACATGCCCTTGACCGGAATTGAACCTGGGATCCTTCAGTCTGCAGGCCGACGCTCTATCCACTGAGCAAAACCGGCCAGGGCTCAAAGATGTATTTCTTCACTGGAAATATATAAAATAAAAACTAGTAATCCTACAGTCCCTTCTGTTTTCCTCTTTGAGTAATAAACAAACCTGCCAAATGAAAAAGACATTGGCCATACTTGAGAATAAAATTTATCCATACTCAGGATAAAAGGGAAACATACTGGCTTTCATTTCCAGGAATGAAAAGGGAGGCAGCCATGATAGCACCCCAACAAGGAAGGTGGGGTGATGTGAGTCAGCTAGAGCCTCCAGAAAGGGGCAAATAGGACACATAGAATGGTCTAATCTCCTCCAGATATTGTCTATGGGACGCAGCAGGGCATGAGATCATTGGTACCATCATTCCTGCTATAGGACTAAAACAAGAGCCCAAAACTCTCCCGGGCACAGCAACACCATGATGTAGTAACAATAAGTAATAATAATAATGATGATGACAGTGTACTAGAGACCACTTATTGAATGTGAAGTACGTGTCTGGTTCAAGGCTAATCACTTTACGAATCATTATCTTACTTCCTAATACTACTAACAATAGGGAGAATTTATTGAGCACTTGCTCTGTGTCAGATTCTATGTGAAGTATCTTACGTATATTAATAAGAAACATAATGAAAATAATAACCTATCCTTGCATAGTGCTGTCCTAAGTGCTTTAAACATATTAATTCATTTAACCTCACCACAATCTCATGAAGTAAGTTGTACTGTACCCCTCATTTTATGGATGAGGCACAGAGAAGTTAACTAACGAATCCAGCGTCACACAGCTAGGAAGGGGCAGAGCCTGAGTTCGGACCCAAGTAGTCTGAACTCTTTATTACTACACTCTATTCCTTCACACCAACCAACCAGCGAGGGAGCTCCTATCACAACCCCCCACTGGACAGATGAGGAAGCAGAGGCTCAGAGAAGGTGAGTGACTTGCCTGAAGACACACAGCGAGTCTGCCAGGATTCGAACCCAGGTCTGACTCAGAATCCCATACTCTTACTGCATGGTGAGGGCCTCCGCCGCCCTTCCCTGGCATTTGGGATGGAGAGCCCCCTACCCGCAGCTGAAATCCCCCGTGTCCCGGGGACTCACCGAGCTTATGCTGGAAGCACAGTTTGGTCAGGAGGATCAGGATGAAGGGCAGGCCCTTCTGGAGCCAGCAGACCACGGCCTTCAGCTCGGACAGGGCAGGGGCGGGAGTGCCCGGGTGCTCATCCCCCGCTTCATCGGCGTGCGCGCGGTGGTCCCCGCCCACGTGCTGCAGCAGCGAGCTCCCGCGGTGTCCTCCGTGGTGAAAGTGGTGGTGGGGCGGGCGGTGGTGGTAGGTGCCCCCCTCGCCCCGGCCTCCACCCTCCTCTCTGGATGCTGGCATCTGGATGAACACGTCCCCGCCACTGGCCGAGGCCCCCAGCACCAGGCTGGATGGGAACGGGGCGGCCGGAAGGCTGCCTGCCGGGAGGCCGGAGAGGCCGGAGAAGAGCGCGGGCGGGGAGGCGGCTTCTGCCTTCAGGCTCTCAAAGACGCCCCCTTCATCCACGCTCACCTCGGGGCTGAGTGCTTGGCTGCGATTTCTAGGCCGGAAGGGAAGAGAAAGCCCCACCAAGTCAGACAGTCACCCAGGGGGACTGGGGGACTAATAACAGTACCAATAATGTCCTAAGCTGAATTATGTCTCCCCCAAACTCCTATGGTGAAGCCCTGACCCCCAGGACCGCAGAGTGTGACTGTCCTTTGGAGGCAGGACCTTTGCAGAAGTGAGGAAATGAAAATGAGGTCATTAGGGCAGGCCCTCATCCAATATGAATGGTGTCCTTGCACGGACACACACAGGAGGGAAAATGATGTGAGGACATCTACAGGCGAAGGAGAGAGGCCTCAGAAGAAACCAACACTGACAATGTCTTCATCTCCTGATCTCGAACTTCCAGCCTCCAGAACCAGGAGAAAATACATTGCTGTTGTTTAAGGCCCCCAGTGTGCGGTACCTTGCCACGGCAGGCCTAGCAAACTCATCCACATAATAACAGCAACAGGGCCATAATCTTCACTGAAAATTTACTATGTACCAGACAGTTTTCTAAGTGCTTTCCACTGATTAACTCACTAAATCTTCTTACCAACCCTGAGAATTAAGGTCCTAATAATACCCCCAGTTGACAGATCAAGAAACTGAGACACAGAGAGAGAAAGAGAGAGAGAGAGAATAACTTGTCCAAAGTTGCACAGATGGTCAGATAAAGAAAACGAGGCTCAGAGAGATGAGCATGTCAGACACCCTGGATCCATGGTCGGCAAACTGCGGCTCGCGAGCCACATGCGGCTCTTTGGCCCCTTGAGTGTGGCTCTTCCACAAAATACCACGGCCTGGGCGAGTCTATTTTGAAGAAGTGGCGTTAGAAGTTGTTTAAGTTTAAAAAATTTGGCTCTCAAAAGAAATTTCAATCGTTGTACTGTTGATATTTGGCTCTGCTGACTAATGAGTTGGCCGACCACTGCCCTGGATTATCTCGCTCCAAACTCCAATCTCACCGTGTGCCCTTCCCTCCCTACCCAAGGCTTCCTACTCTAGGGCCTTTGCACAGGCTGTCCCCTGCACTAGATGTCACCCTCGCCCTGACCCACCTTGGTACCTATGCTCATCTTCCTTGGTGGAGCCTGCCCTACCTACTCCCAGAAAATGGCATCTCCTTACTCCTAGTTCTCACTGCATCCTGACCTCAGCTGCACGGGGCTGATCACAAATCATCATTCACTGCTTACCTGTGGCTCTCAACCCTAGCTGCACGTTATAGTCACTCAGGGGAGCTTTTGAAAAATACCTGGTACAGGTGCCTGGGACCCAGTGTTGACCTACTGAACCAAAATCTTTGAGGATGGGGCCTGGCCTCTCCTAGGTCTTCAGAGCCCCCTGGTGACTCTCATGTGTAGTAAGCACTGAGAGGAGCACTTTACACTGGGCCCTGTGCCGTGAAGTCAAAGATCATGATTGTTTGCCCCCATTGTACATCTCTCCTACCCAGCACAATGCACCTGGTACATAAATCATGCTCAAGAAATAGTGTTTGAAAGAATGAATGAATGAGCACACTAAAGGCTCTAACAAGGCCTGCAATTGGAAAAATTAATTATGACTAAACTTAGTGTTTTCCAAACTTATTTCACTGTGGAATGTGTGTGTGTGTGTGTGTGTGTGTGTGTGTGTGTGTGTGTGTGTGTAAAACCTATGAATGTCTTAGAGCAGCGGTCACCAACCTTTCGGACCTCATGGACCATCAGTGGTCCACGGACCACCGGTTGGCAACCGCTGCTCACAAGTTTCCTTAAACCAGCGGTCGCCAACCTTTCGGACCTCACGGACCACCAGTTGGCGACTGCTGTTTTAGAGAACACCTTGGAAACCCAGCAGGGGTGATGCTGGTCTGGAGAAATCTCAGGGTTGATTACGCTGGCTTCACAAACTTGACCCGGGGGTACGTTATCACAAACCTGGTGCAAGGGAGGGGAGCTTAAAGATGGCTACTCACTCCCCCACCACCTGGCGCATCCCTGCTGCCTCCAAAATCCCAGGAAATGTGTGGTCCCACCCCCTTGGGTCTGGCATGACAATAAAGATAATATTAATAATGACAACAACAACGGACACCATGGCTATGATCCTCAAGGGGCCTCGAGCTTTTTCTGCACTTTAAGAAGCTAAGAAAGACCGAGTCCTGGCAGGTGCCCACAGTGGCCCACATGGGGGCCACTCTCTCTCCCCCGCCGCCCCATGGGGACCTGGAAAGTCTTCCTGGCCTCCTTAAGCTCACCAACACTCTGAGTTCACTGGGCTCATGGGACCTCCAGTACAACCAGTGAAGACTCAATCCACCAAGCGGCTTTTTATAGCTGGGCCCTAGCATCCAGCCGAGATTTCAGCCTAAATGGGAAAGAATATTCCTTGGGGAGGCAGAGCCTGTACTTCTAGCTTAACCACTTAAGGGCTAGCGTGGGAAGCAACCCAGGAGAGGAGTGGATCTGCCCAGAGAGGAGACGCCAAAATGTGCTGGCTCGATGCACAGACTCAGGGTGGGGGTGGGGGAGACAGCTGGCAAGTGGACTGGGATCCCAATCTCAGCCCTGCCGCTTCCTGGCCGTGTGACTTTAGGTAACTCACTTCGACTCTCTGAGCCTCAGTTTCCTCATCTGTAAGAATGGTGATAAAAACAGTCCTGACCTCACCAATGGCACAGAGTGAGTGCAATACAGGGGGGCCATTCTCCTTCTGCCCCCAAAGATCTCTTGGTTCACTAGAGAGCAGACAGCCATTCTGTCTTCAGAGGCTGGAAAAGCTCCAACGGGCACGCTTATTATTTGGATGCTGTGTTTGTGCCTTGTCCTATCCATTCACTCCTTCACAAGAAACCTGAGTGTCACTATCTGCCATTTATGGGTGGAGACACTTTCCAAAGGCATCATAGGGGGGAGGTGGCTGAGCTGGGATTTAGCCAAGAGTCGTCTGATTTAAGGCCAGAGCTCTTCCCTGCAGAACAGGCAGGCTTGATGCAAAACTCAGTCCCAGTGCTGGGACTGGTGGGTACTCTGATCTTGCAGCCAATCTCCGAATTGCAAGGGAACTGGAATGTGATCCGAGGGAGGAAAAGCTTAGTTTGCCTGCTCATTGCATGCATGTACTAGCATGTTGGGGGTAGAGGGGGCAGAGGGGCAGGAGTCTGGGGCTGAGATACTGTCACAACCTGAGAGCAGGTCCCATGGTGTGTTCTCTCTTGGGCTTAACTAGAGAAACCCTAGCTCAGCATGTTTTAACTGTGTTTTATTAGATTCTGTGTTTGTCTATCTGGCATCCACTCATTACAGGGGCAAACTAATAGCCAAAGCTGTTGACAACTTCCTTGCAATCCAGAGCCCATATCCCCAGCCATATCCAGCCAATATTTCTCCTGCCCTGAATCACCCAGGACCAGGTACCAGACAACCAGAGACCACCCTAGAGACCAGAGCCCGCTGACATTGCTCAAAGCAGGCAACGCTAAGCTGTTTCCTCTGCCCTGGCCTGATTTGTGTGGAAAACACAACCAAAGCTGTGGCCTAAGCTTTCCCTTTGCTCCTTTCTGCCTCCTGAGTGACCCTGGTGCCTCCCCATGTGGCCCTACGTGGTGTAACATGTCCCCTTCTCTCGGGAAAGGTAAGTAATAAAGATCTTCTCTCAACGGCATTAGCCTCTCCATGTTGTCACTCAGTCACCTCCATAAATTAAAATCTCATGGGCACAATCATTGATACAATGAGTCAAGTGCATCACCGGTCACACAGGCTTTGGGAATTAGCGTAAGAGCAACAGCCAGCAGTTGTGCATGGAGTAGTATATGCCATCACTGTGCAAAGCAGTTTCTAATCAGGTCTCCTCTGCTCCCCAAACATGGAACCCTGAGATGCAGGTATTACTCAATACAGTTTGGAGCGGCCCCTGACCACTCGAAGCCCAGAGCCCCCAGATGGGATGAAACCAAAAGATGCCTACCTTTCAGGTGGAATGTTATCCGTGTTACTGCTGTGGCGTCTCTGCATTTTCCTTAAGACCTGAAAGCCAACACATGGCATAAGCCAGAGTCTCCCAACATCCCCACTGCCTGTCAGATTGCCATGGTAATTATAAATAAGGACTACTCATATCTCATGTCCCTAGAGCGCTCTGACATTTTCCAAACCTTGTTTCCATCTGCTATGCCATTCAACACTCAGTCCTACTGAGGAAAGTGTTATCACCCCATTTCACAGATGAGGTTGTTGAGACCCAGACGTGGAGGAAGTCCTCACGGGAGAGAGGAAAGCATTGAACTGTGCAGCAAAGAGGTGATGGATGAGGTGAAGTGAGCAGCAGACTGGCAGTAGAAGACGTGGATTCTAGACTGATGCTGCCCCTAATTTGATGTCTGACTCTGGACAAATCAGTCACCTCTCTGTGGACCAGATTCCTCATCTGTTAAACGGGAGGGGGTGGAGTGGCTGAACCCAAAGCTTCTTCCCAGGGCTCACAATGAATAAAGTGGTAATGAATATATGAATTCTCATGGAAACACGTCACCTTGTTTACTGTGAGGAGCCACATGGACTTCAGAATTCCATGTTCACGACACCTGAAGTGGGCATGCAGGGATCCAGATGGGGATGTGATCACTGGATTGCAGAGAAGGCAGGCCTCCCCTGCCTCGTCCTCTCCAGACAGATGCACAGGTCAGGGGGGTTTATGAGAGTCTCCAAACCCTGGGTGGAACAGAACACTTACATGAATAGTCCATGGGTGCCCCGAACCTCTGAATAATCTTGGAGCATCATGGGCTATAGCATATGATTCCATCTGCTCCAAATCTCTGATTAGCTTCTCACTGATCCCTCTTTAGGGCTCCTGAGAATGGTCATGATCTCAATGCATTTTGTCCTGTTGTGAAACTGAGTCCTAATTGGGGAACACAGAACATAGGTTTTAGAACCCCCAATGGCTTTCCATTGTAATCAGAATAAAACCCAACTTCAGTTCACAGCCTTCAGGTTCTATCTGATGGAGCTTACCTGTTTCCAGCCACATTTCCCTCCACTCTCCGTTTAACCACTCCCCTCCAGCCACAGTAGCCTTTCTGTTCCTCTAACACGCCAGCTGTCCCTGCCTCAGGCCCTTTGCATTGCTGTTCCTTCTCCCTGGAATGATTTTCCTTGCGGCTAATTTCTTCAGGTTAAATGTCACCTCCTCCCAGAGGCCTTCTCCTCTAGACCTCCTGACCCACCAAACATTGTCCTGTTTAACCTTCTTCATAGCACTTATTTATTTACATGTTTGCTTACTTATTGATGATGTATCCCCTAGTAGAAGGTAAGTGCCACAAAAGTAGGGAGCCTGTCTACCTGGCTTGCCCCTCTACCTCAGCATCTAGAACACTGCCTGGCACAGAGTAGCACTCAGCAAGACTTATTCAATGAGTAAAACATCCATGGGTTTCTCGGTACCTTTTCCTACATCCTTTGCTCCCTCCCAGACTTTTCACCCTAGATGAGAAATAAAGGCGCTAGACTTCCCATGCCTCCTTCAATGTTTTTTGTATAACCAAATATGCTATCTGATTCTTTTAGTTCAGGACACCATAATTGGCTGTTGAGTGGCTTCCTCATCCTGGCCAGCTTTTTCAGAGGTCAGCATTGGTATTACTAGGACCAATGATTAAAGAGTAAACCCACTAGCTTTTGGAAACTCAGTTAAGAAATGGGTCAGTAGTTCCATTTTCATATATGAAGGAAAGCTCATTATGTAAATATTTCTTAACTTTCGCCCTAGCCAGTTTGGCTCAGTGGGTCCTGGGTTTGATTCTGGTCAAAGGCACGTACCTTGGTTGCAGGTTGCCTGGCTCTGGTTGGGGTGCATGCAGGAGGCAACCAATCGATGTGTCTCTCTCTGAATCTCCCTCTCCCTTCCATTATCTCTAAAAATCAATGGAAAAATATCCTTGGGTGAGGATTAACAAAAACAAAACAAAATAAACCTCAATTTTCAGAACTTGCAATGTCAGCTTAATGTCCTCATCTGAAGATACCCCATCACCTGCAAATCCTTGGGGTAAAATAAAATATCCTAAAGCGTCCATCCATAAATCTGACCCACCCTCCTAAATGAAATGCCCAAGATTCTACTTTCATATGCTTGCTTTTGCAGGGGCTCCAAATACTCTGTTGGTAGCAGACCTTAATTATTCCAATATTGAATTCTGGAATAAATTTTTGCACGTGGGATGCATCGGAATCGTACTACTGCCCTATGAAGAATTACAATACATGTCATTTTTTAAGTTGGGCCCCCAGACCTTTACCTGACTGCAGCGAAATGCATGCAAGAGAGCATCTCCTGCATTAGTTGCACTGGAAGCTGGCAGGTGCACTGGGTACAATGCCGGGAGCGTTTTTCATTCCTGCAGCCAACGTTCAACGCAAAACGCCTTAGGGACTGCAAGGGCAGGAGTCTACACGGACCGCAGGGGGAAAAAACAACACCAAAAAGCAAAAAACAAAAGCAACGTTTTCTCTCTTTACCTGCCCAGACGATTCAGCAATCACAGCGGCGTCATTCATGTCCTTCCAAGCCAATCATTCTTGCAGCCCTGGGAGCACGTGACTTGCGAGGGCTTCCGGCCTCTGACAGGATTCTCTCAGGGGTTGACTGGCTGGGCGCTGGAGCCCGGCACAGCACTCCCGCCGCACGCACAGGATTGCCCGCCCCCTCTCCGGGATTCAGCCAATAGGAATCCGCATATCCGCAGGGACCAATGGCAATGAGGCCGAACGAGGCCGGGTGAAATCGCAAGGCTCGTGAAGGCGTGACTTAGGACGTGGTCACGTGAGGCGGCGCGGGGTGGCTGTCGGGAGCTGGCTGGGCTGAGGGCCGCGGGGCCGGCGCCCGGCGGGAGGAATGGGGCTGCCCGCCGCGTAGGGGCCATGCCGCCCGGGTTCCGGGCCTGCCCCGTTCCGCGCCCCGGCCGCCGCGCCCCGCGTCCGCGCCGGCATGGTGAACCTGGCGGCCATGGTGTGGCGCCGGCTCCTGCGGAAGAGGTGGGTGCTCGCCCTGGTCTTCGGGCTCTCGCTCGTCTACTTCCTCACCAGCACCTTCAAGCAGGTGAGTGGCCTTTCGCGGTCGGTCCCGCGTTTGCTCCGGGCGCCGCGGGCCGCTCTCCCGGCCGCCCGGCTTCCTCCCCAGGCGGGGGAGCGAGCTGCCTTGCCGCCGCGCTGCTCCTGTGCCCGGGGAGGTGGGCATTCCTGCCCGGGACCGAGGACGGGCGGAGGGACCTGCTCACTCGTGGGTACCTGGGTGAGAAGGCGCTGCTCGGCCAGCTCCTGGGACCCGAACCCGGGGCTGTGGCCCTGGCGCTGGTGGTGATTACCCTTATTGCCCCCTCCTGCTTCCTACCTGCCCCGCCGGCGTGCGTTTCTCACGGCATCTTCGCGGCTGTCCTGGGGGTGGAGGGTGGCCCGTAGGACAGCCGCGAAACCGAGCCTCCGGGAGCGGTGGGCTGGGCCAGGAACTAGCCGAGCTACGAGGCCAGCGCTGCGAGTCTGCCCTTCGATTGCTTCGGGGGCTCAGTGGTCCACCTGGGAGACTCCCCAGGAGGTGTCCTTTCTATGCGTAGCTTGAGCGCAGTGTTCTTCCCACCTCCCCACCTCCTTAGATTTAAGTCCATGTGCGAATTTATGGGAGAAAAGACAGGGTGCTTTGGTAGGAAATGTTACCCAAAGCAGTAGTTGGTTTGTTTAAAAGTCCAACTTGAGCGTTAGGGTTTTTAGAAAGGATGAACCTACCCCCAAGGTGTTCTAGTTACCAAAAGAACCCCCTTTTCACTCTCAAGGGTCAAGTTCATACATAAAACATAGCAACGAGCAGAAAATAAATAAACGTTGTGGGCAGGGGAGACAGGGAAGTGTAGGCAAACAGGCTGAGAGTTGTAAGCGTCTTTTATTGACGGAGATGTGTGGGTGACGTTCGCGTGAACTTAACGTGTTTTCTGCCACCTCCCAGGCAACTTCTCATGGTCAGGTTATCCGAATGATATAACCTGATCTCTGGCATCATTGTTTAAGTACAGGCTGTATGCTCTCTCAAGTTCATCCCAGTTCATAACTCCAGTCTGGACCTGTCCAGAAAACCCCAAATTCTATTCTGCCTCCACAGTGTCTCCTGAGTTTGTTTGTTTCTCCTAATTGTCACTGCTGCCA
This sequence comes from Cnephaeus nilssonii, assembly GCF_951640355.1. Taxonomy (NCBI): domain Eukaryota; kingdom Metazoa; phylum Chordata; class Mammalia; order Chiroptera; family Vespertilionidae; genus Cnephaeus; species Cnephaeus nilssonii. The sequence continues at coordinate 7,056,891 of NC_137093.1, forward strand.
CCTTAAGCCAAGCTACCTTCATCCCTGTCTGGACCATGCTGTAGCCACCAACAGGTCTCTATGCCTCCTTTCGTGTCCTGCAGTCAGTTCTCTACCCAGCAATAGGGTGATAAGTTCTTTGGGTTCTTACTGCACTCCACAAACCCCAGACTGTTCCAGGATAATAGTGAATCTTTTATGTCACTTGAGGTCAGACTAAATATTACTGCCTCAGGCCACACGGGGTGACACAATCTAAATTTCTTCCCCGTTGCCCATAGTCCTGCTTTATTTCCTTTGGTAGGAACTGAACATTTCTTGTTCATTTACTTGCTGATCTGTCCCTTTTAGAGTGTAATTTTCTTGAGAACAGAGAATTGTGTTCTTCATAGAATCCCAGCCCATAGAATTCTGCCAGGCACTTCATGGGGACTCAGATATTGGAACAAATGAGTCTTTTTAAAAAATATATTTTTATTGATTTCAGAGAGGAAGGGAGAGGGAGAGAGAGAGAGAGAAACATCAGTGATGAGAGAGAGTAATTGATCAACTGCCTCCTGCCAGCCCCATGCTGGGGATGGAGCCTGCAACCCCCGCTTATGCCCTGACCGGGAATCGAACCATGACCTCTTGGTTCATAGGTTGACACTCATCCACTGAGCCATGCTGGCCGGGCTGAGTCTTTTTAATTGGGATGACTTTTCCTTTCCTTTCAATCTGGCACATTCCTACTAGTCAGATGCTGTCCACTCTGACCTTCTTTACAACCTCCTTTTAAGTACTTACACCTTGTTCATTTTTGTAAAAATATGTTTTTATTGATTTTAAAGAGAGAGTGAGAGAGAGAGAAAGAGAGACATCGATGTGAGAAACATCAATCAGCTATCTCCTACATGCCCACTACGGGGATCAAGCCCACAACCCTTGCATGTGCTCTGACCAGGAATTGAACCCCGGGACCTTTCAGTTCATGGGACGACTCTCAACAGAGTCATTCTGGGCTGGAGCCTTGTTCATTTTTTAAAAAATTACAATGTCTCTTTTTAAAACCTGTAAATTATGACAAGCTGGGTTAAAAAAATTTTTTTGATGGGGGTGATGATTGTGATTTCTTTAAAACTATTGGCAAAATTTTTGTTTTGCAGATTCCCCCCCCCCCCCCCGCAGCCTAACAAAAACTAAGTAAAACAAACACTTTTTAAAAAATGTATTTTATTGATTTTTTACAGAGAGGAAGGGAGAGGGATAGAGAGCTAGAAACATCGATGAGAGAGAAACATCGACTAGCTGCCTCCTGCATACCTCCCACTGGGGATGTGCCCACAACCAATGTACATGCCCTTGACGAACCAAACCTGGGACCCTTCAGTCCGCAGACCAATGCTCCATCCACTGAGCCAAACCGGTTTCGGCCAAACACTTTGTGTGTGTGTGTGTGTGTGTATGTTTTTTTTTTTTTTTTTTTTACTGATTTCAGAGAGGAAGGGAGAGGGAGAGAGAGAAACATCAATGATGAGAGAGAAGCATCGATCATCTGCCTCCTGCACGCCCCCTCCTGGGGATCTGCAACCCTGGCATGTGCCCTTGACTGGAATCGAACCTGGGACCTTTCAATCTGCAGGCCAATGCTCTATCCACGGAGCCAAACCAGCCAGGGCTAAAACAAACACTTGAGCTGTAACCTTCTATGCCTGCCAGTCAGCCCCTGGCAACCACTCAGTCAACTTTCTGTCTCTATGAATTTGCCTATTCTGGACATTTCACATAAATGGACTCTTACAGTCTGTGGTCTTCTGTGTCCGGTTTCTTTCGGTTAGAAGCCTGTGTTTTCAGGATTCATCCATGTTGTAGCATGTGTTACTACTTCATTTTTGTGTCCGAATAATATTCCCTGGTATGCATCTACCATATTTTGATTTTTTCCATTTATCAGTTGATGGACACTTCGGTTGTTCCCACCTTTTGGCTATTATAAATAATGCTATTATGTGTATTGGTGTACACGGTTTTGTTAGGAAATACATTGTTAGTTCTCTTGGATTTGGTCCTAGGAATGGGATTGCGGTCATATGGTGACTTTGTTTAACTTTTTGAAGAACTGCCAGACTGTTTTCTAAAGTGGTTGTACCATTTGCAGTGAACTTTTAAGAAGCTACTATGCTTGTCAAGTTCTGATGTAGCATCAAAGAAATTGTCCATAATTATCTGGAAAAGCCATTAAAATGCTCCTCCCATTTCCAACTGCACATCTGTGTGAGGTAGGTTTTCTTCAGGTGCTTCAACCTGAACATCCTGCACAGATTGAATGCAGGGGGACATATGAGAATCCAGCTGTCTTCCATTAAGCCAGACACTGAAAAGATCTGCAGAAATGTAAAAACATTTTCTCTTTTCACTAAATTTCTTTACACAACAAAAATGGTTGACATGTAATAGTAATGGGTTCATTGTTATTGTTAAATGAGTAAAAAAATAATGTATTGAAAACACGTATTTTAGGAATTTGTTTTAATTTCCAATATGGTAAATATCAATGGCCATACCCCTTATAAACCCACATATTGGGGGTCCTCAGTAATTTTTGAGTATGAACGGTCCTTGGGACCAAAAACTTGGCTGACGTTCTCCCAATATGCGATTTGTGTGTGCTGCTCCTGCTTCGCTCTCCGCTGCCGCTTTGGTGTCTGCCACTCAGAACTAGGTGACTGGAGGGGGTTCTGCTTCGTTTGGCCTAGCCTCAGTGTCTTCGTCTGGAACATGGAGGAGGTGATGGAATGAGCGGGGTGGGGAGAGGTTCGGATACATTGAGAAGAGGCCGTGGAAAACTTCCGAGCTCCTTGGGATCCGAGCTCTGCTTCAGTGAGACCAGGAACTCCTGGAGCAGAGGTGGTGCTTGTGCCTAGAGAATCGTTGGTTATCCTCTACTGCTTTGAATTCCTCATTTCTTTGGTTTTCATGTTAATTAATGCTTTGGGGGATAGTTTAAATTATAGAGATGGGAGCGCAGGAGAAATTGGTGACAATGGCAGGGGTGCCACTGGGGGAGAGGATTGGGAATTGTGAGTGGTGCCAGGTGACTTGGGCACATTTATTTAACAGATGTTCAGTGAACACCAGCTGTGTTGCTAAGGCACTGCCTGCTGGATGATGGAGATACAGTGAGGGGCAAAGCAGAAAAGCCTTCCTCTCCAAGAGCCTCTGTTCTGGGTGGGTCAGGGGGAGAAGTGGCAAGAAAGCAAAGTTATTTCAGACAGTGATGTGTGATACGAAGGAAACAAAACAAGATGCCGTGATAGAGCGGCAAGGTGGGCCTAATGCTCTGTGGGGCGTGAGCTGAGATGACAGAAATCCCAATCTTGGAGTCAGAAGGGTCCTTTCTTGTAAGGAAATGGTCTCAGACTTGTTCACGTGGTACAGTTTCTGAATATCTCAGCTATTTGCGTAACTCCTTGAAAACATATTCATGCCTTCAGCTCGAAAGTAATTAACTATGTAAATTGGTGCCAAGTTAGACACTTTCTAAAGTAAAGTGGAATAAATCATAAGAGAGAGTTGCTGATCTGTTTTTTTGTTTTCCACTGATCACCAGTGTATATACATTTTCAGAAAGTTTGTGAAGTACTGTACAGGGTAGAGGAGGAAAACTACTCACAGTCTCACCAACCGGAGGGAGTCGCTGATGATATCTGGGCATATTTTCTCCCTTCATTTTTCATATTTTTAAAAGATAATTGGGCATACTGTTTCTTCACTTTACATATATGCATTGTATCCATCTTTAAAAGGTCTTTGTAAGGACAGTTTTTTATAACTAAAATTTTCCTTGATTAGGCCATATTGAGGCATTCATTCCCCAAATATTAGACATGTGGGATGCCTCCTGGCCTTTACTCCCCCCCCCCCCCCCCGCCTTCTTTTCATTTAAGAATCATAAACAAATCTTTTAATGGCAATGCCTTCTGTTTAAGTGCTTCACTACTTAAATGGAACATTTATCTCATTTGACCCTATGATGACCCCTGAAAAATAGGACAGTTATTAATATACCCCCTTTAAAATCAGAGGTTAAGTAACATACATGAGTAATGAAAACATTTCTATAGCTCCTTAACAGTTTATGAAGAAAGTTCTTGTGTGTGCATGTTGGTCCCTTTTTGTTCCGCTCTTTCCTTTGTACCCCAGTGTAGTCCCTGTGGACCTTGGTGGTGGTCGATTGCACTGATTTCTAAAACCTCTTTATCAACTGCTCTGGAGGCTCTTTGGGAATAGAGAACCTGGCCACCTTTGTCTCTGTTTCCTTAATGCATTGTACGATCTTGAAACCTTTGAATGAATCAAAAAAATGTGTGTGTGTGTGTGTGTGTGTGTGTGTGTATGCATAAAATTGAGACAACCTAATAGAGTAGGTGGAACACTTGGAGAAAGGTCTAAAAGTACTTATCCAATAAAGGAATCCCATCAGTGCCCCTTCACCACACCCTTTGCATGACTAGACTTTCACACATGTGAACATGTACTAATTCATTACCATTGCTATCTTACACAATCTCTGTACAATCTTTTTGATTGTACAGCTCTTATCTAATCCTTTTGGCAAGGTCTTGAATATTCATGTTTGAAAACAATTTCAAGTGCTGGGAGAATTGCCTTCCTGTTTACCAGGAATGTAGTTATGTGGAAGAGGTCCTTCTGGGATGCACTTGTCCATGAACTCTTGTGTATTTTTTTTCCCTTAGGAAGAATAACAGGATAGTTTGAGAGTAATGTTAAGAGCACTTTTAACCTTGTGAGAGCCAGTTTACTGTACTTTGACCAGCCTCTTAACAGTCCTTATGGCTGTTAATTTATCTAGGGCAGCATTTGACGCTCAGTTTAGTTTGCACGTAGCTTGATTATGCAGTTAACTGATAGGTCCCAGCAGAGCAGAGGAGTATGAATTCACAGGTAGTTAAGCAGTGTGCACCTAAGTGATTTGCCCTAATTCCCAAGGCTTCTGCACTTAGCTCCTCTACTTGCACCCGAAGAATGCAGATGTTGTTTTTGCATAACCCATCCTGTTCCTGCTGGTGCCAGTTCTTTCCTTTAAAAGAAGCAAGAGGGAGGGGCAGAGCAGAAATGAAAACCACCTTGAAGGATTGTTTCACACTAGTAATTTAAAGAACACAATCCAGTCCTGGTGAAGTGGTGGTAAGTTGTGAACACTATTTTATGTAAATGCATACTAACGGTGTATGTATAACTTCAGGGAAGTTATTTGGCACTGTATGACATGACTACTTATAATAATTACTGCTACAAATTATTCAAGAGAATAAAAACTACATTTTTATTACATTGCTATCTGATAACAAAAGTCTAGAATGGGCTAAATGTTGATCTGTAGAGGATATGTTTACAAATTATGGCACATCAACATGATGGATTATTATGTAGCCTTAAAATGTGATTCTCGAGATAATGTACATGCTTGACTGGTTTACCATCTAATTAGTGTCAAGAAGCGCTGAATGCCAAGCATCCTCATTTGTAAGTGTAAATGTCAGGGTCAAAAGGCTAGAAGTTAATATGCAGAAATAGATAGCACTTTATGTAAGTGATGGGATTGTGGGCAATTTTTGTCTTTAATATTGGTAATTATGATTTTTGGTTATTTTTGTTGTTGTTAATCCTCACCTGAGGATATTTTTCCATTGATTTTTAGAGAGAGTGGAAGGGAGCGAGAAAGACACAGAGAGAGAAATATTGATGTGAGAGAGATACATTGATTGGTTGCCTCCGACCCAGGCTGGAGATCAAGCCTGCAACTGAGCAACATGCCCTTGACCGCAATCGAACCCAGGACCCTTCAGTCCACAGGCTGACACTCTATCCACTGAGCCAAATCAGCTAGGGCAATTATGGTTTTTTTTTAAAATAAACTTTTTATTTTGGAATAATTACAGATTTATAGGAAACTTTCAAGGCTAGTATAGTGTTTCTGTAGATCCCTTAGTGTCTCCTATTGTTAATGGTAATTATGTTTTTAAATAATGTTTTTATCATTTTAAAAACAAAAATATTCCAAAAATGCTAAAAGCTGTTAATAATCACTTATGTCCCTTCCATGTTAATAGCTTGTAGTATACCTTGCCATACTGTTATCTCAGCTCTAACACTTTTATACCTATTTATAATGTGCATGTAATCAAGGGGCATTCATGTAAGAATTCCAGTTCTGAAGCATAGCATAGCCTTAATTTATTTTTCTGCATTTGATTTTGTGACTTTGGCTCAGATTTTGCTCATACCAGGGTAATGCAGATTCCTGTGCAAACTTTTTAAAAATTGTGTCTGTCCTGTTGCTGTTTCCATGAAAAAACTGGTGAAACTATAAGAAACGATACTATAACCTTTTTAAAAAAAAAAAAATATTTTATTGGTTTTTTACAGAGAGGAATAGAGAGTTAGAAACATCGATGAGAGAGAATCATCGATCAGCTGCCTCCTGCACACCCCCTACTGGGGATGTGCCCGCAACCAAGGTACATGCCCCTGACCGGAATCGAACCCGGGACCTTTCAGTCCACAGGCCGACGCTCTATCCACTGAGCCAAACCGGTCCTGGCTTAACCTTTTCTTTTATTGTCTCTTTGTAGGAGGAGCGGGCAGTGAGAGATCGGAATCTCCTCCAGATTCAAGACCATGATCAGCCCATTCTGTGGAAAGTGCAGTTTAACTTGGGCAATAGCAGTCGGCCCAGCAACCAGTGCCGGAACTCCATCCAAGGGAAGCACCTCATCACCGATGAACTAGGTAAGGCGGCTTCCTTCTCCTCCTGCAGTCAGTGAAGTGCTCTGGGGCCACCATTCCTAGGGTTTTTAAATAGGGATTTTATACAGTGCCTTTTCCCTTCGCGCTCATTCCCAACATTTCTCACGTCTTCTTTGTCTTTCAGACCTAACTCATTGTTCAAGGTTCCCCTCAGCATCAGAGAAGCTTGGTTTGGTAATTCTAACCGAAACGCCTGTGCCTATAACTTAGAGTTTTAGCATTTTATCACACATCAGTGCCTCTGCTACTTCCTGCTCACCCGTCTTTTCTTCTCATCTTGGTCAGTTCTATAGGATAGGAGCTCACTTTCTTTGGTAACCTGAATAATAATCGGTACTTAGGAAATGCATTTGTTAATGACTGATTGGGCAATCTCAAGTGAATTATAAGCACATTCAAAATGTGTTACTCTTACAGTTAAAATAGTAGTCTATCTGTTTTGGTACTTTCTCCCAGAGTTTTCTGTTTCCTTTTAGAGTCTAAAAGGAATTTAGACAGAAAGGTGATTCCTGTGCTGGTGAGGTAGTTGGATTAGACAGCTGCTCAAGTTCTTACAAGGAGTTAAGCAAATAGCTGAGATATTCAGTCTTCCCAAAGCGAGACTCCCACTAATCCTCAGCCTGCCTTAATTGAGCTCTTACTATGTGCTGGGCACTGGGTTAAAGCTTTCCTTGAATATCCCATTTGATTTTGGCAACAGTCCTATGAGGTCTAGCTATAAAGGTATTGTCACTTTGGAGGTGAAGACACAGGCACTGAGAGGTTAAGGAACTCAAGGAAAAAGCAAATAACATTGCAAATAACCTGTGTTTTATTTTTAACAGAATAAGGCTACTTCCACAAGATGACACAGCTAGCCAGCAGGCAGACATGGGACTAGGACCAAACTTGGAGTTCAGTGTTCTCTCTCTCTCTCTCTCTCTCTCTCTCTCTCTCTCTCTCTCTCTTTCTCTCTTTTTGTGACACTCATAGTGAGAAAACATGACATCTATGCCTTGGCTTTAATATTTAATATTAGGTTATGAGTGACAATTTGTCATTTTGTAGCTAGCCAAAGAAAAATTTTCCTCTGATTATTTTGAGTGAGATAAAGACTCTCAGACTTATTAAGTAAAAAGTTCTACGAATCAAGCAATTAAAAATTCAAGAGCCATAGATTATATTTTACCTCCATGAGTGTGGGAGAAGGGAGAAACAGTTTAATGAAGAAAACTTGCAGGAATTTATGCCTTTTGGGAAGCAGTTGTCACAATGAATATTGCCAGGGTAACACCTTATTAAATAAGACAACCAATTAGAATTTCAGACTTCCAGAGGTTAGAAGTTAATTTCTCAGTCAATAGCAACACACTCTGTGGTTGTGACCTTACAGAATTCCTTGTTGGAAATGACGTTTGCATGCTTAGATTTATGATGCAAAAGGTGAAATCTTGGTGAGCTTTCTTTCACCAGAAATCAGAAGGACCTGTGGTTTCAAGGCTGCTGGCAGTTAGCACTGGGGAGAGAAAGAAGGCCTGATGTTGACACTGAGAATGTGAAAAAAAGAAAAGGGCAGAAAGATAATTTCAACAAGTGGAGTGTAGGTCACATTATATTTTACAACTTCCTGACCCAGAAGTGGTAAGATTGCTGTGTATTTATTATTTGGGGCAGAATTTCAAGAAACATTTTGGCTTACTTGGGTTTTTTTGTTTGTTTGTGTATTTATAATCCTTGTAATCCCAGAAACATTTGTGATGGCATTGGAATCATCCTCTCTCTCTCTCTTTGTTTTGTTTTTTTTGTTGTGTTTTTTTTTGTTTTTTGTTTTTTTGATTACTCCTCACCCGAGGATATTTTTCCATTGATTTTTTTTTTAGGGAGAGTGGAAGAGAGAGGGAAAGACAGAGAAAAACATTGAGTGAGAGAAACACATTGATTGGTTGCCTCCTGCACATGCCCCAACCAGGGCCTGGGCCAGGGAGGAACCTGCAACCGAGGTACATGCTCTTGACCGGAATTAAACCCAGGACCCTTTGGTCCTCAGGCCAATGCTCTATCCACTGATCCACACTGGCCAGGGCTGGGATCATCCTCTCTTAATTAAGAAGACAGAATGGCACAGTTAAAGTAACAAAAAGCACCAGTTCCCAGGTAAGCCCCAGTTTTCCAAGGGGGAAGGAAGACTCTTTTAGTTTCTTCCATTGTGTTCCTGGTGCCTCCTACTTTTGCATGACTTGTTTTCCAGAGTAATTTCTGAAAACAACAGTATACTTCACCAAGTCTCATTCTCTGAGGATTAAGAAGCTGGGGTATTTGGATGGACAGCTGCTGTGCACCTGTGGGCCTGGGCATATATCCCTGTGGGCTTGTGCGTGCACCTGTGAGCTGTGTGTACACCTGGGAGATTCCCAAGGGCCAAGTGGTGTCCCTCAGGCACTTATTCTCACATATTTCTTTCCCACTCCCAGAAAGATGTAGAGAAATGTCTTGTTTAGCAGCTCTGAACAATAAATTAACTTTTGCAAGGCGATTCATTCCTTAAAGTTGAGCATGGATTGGCTGGGTTGGAGGGAGTGTGTGTACAGAGATGATGGGATTTATTTATTATTTATTATTTTTAAAATATATTTTAATTGCTTTCAGAGAAGAAGGGAGAGGGAGGGGGAGAGAGAGATAGAGAGAGAGAGAGAGAGAGAAGCATCAGTAATGAGAGAGAGTAATTGATTGGCTGCCTCCTGCACACCTCCACACTGGGGATCGAGCCCACAACCCAGGCATGTGCCCTGACGGGGAATCGAACCATGATCTCCTGGTTCATAGGTCGACACTCAACCACTCAGCCACGCTGGCTGGGCGAGATGATGGGATTTATGAGGAGTGGAGGGAATTAGGAGGATTTTTCTTTTTGGGGTATTAGAGGGTTTCCTTTTCCTAATGTGGAGGGGTAATTGAATACTTGACATGTATACTCGAAAATAGCCTAAATCAATTTGTAAAGGTGAGGTGTGACTACTTCAATTAAAAAAAATCTTCCAAACCATTAAATAAATGGCAAGCATTTAAAAGATACTTGCAAAATGGAGGGGACGGGTGTTTGTTTTTTATCTAGAAGGATTTCACTTTTGGGAATTAATGTCTTGGCTTTTTCTATTTTCAGATTTTTGTATTGAAAAAAAAAATGGCATTTTTCTGCAGGTGTAGATGAAAAAATGGCTTTCTTTCCTAGGTTAGAATAGGAAAACACAGGCGTGACTTAACATGGAGATTAAATCAAACACGCAGCAGCAGACTAACAGGTTGTTTTAGGTAGGTAAGGCTGGAGCCTACTTCTAATGTGGGAATTCGTGTTTTTTAAAGGACGGCACGTACGAAGCAAGCCCTCATCACATAGTGTCGATTCTCCTACCTCTTTGGTGCTTAGGATTCTCCAGACTCCAGATTCTGTCTCTGTTCTTTGCATACAGTGCATACATTGCTGAGTCCAGATCACTAGTGAGTTGGGATCCCTGCTGGTTTAATACTCAGGGTAGTCTCTGACTTGCAGGATACGTTTGTGAAAGGAAGGACTTGCTGGTGAATGGCTGCTGTAATGTCAACGTCCCGGGCACCAAGCAGTACTGCTGTGATGGCTGCTTGTCCAACGGCTGCTGCAGCGCTTACGAGCACTGCGTTTCCTGCTGCCTGCAGCCCAACAAGGTATGGAGAGCTGCTCCTTGTTCTGCATCTGCTCCTGTCTTTCTGCCTTTATTGTATGATGAGCATTGGATTCTTCTGAAAATAGAACTTAGAAGGGAACTTTGTAGGTGTCAGAAATTGCGGCTGTGAAGTGGCCTTTGTCTACAAGGAAGGAGGTGGTTCCCAGTTATTTGAATGGTTCTTTTGCAGAATGGGCCATTGTTTTGCTAATCAGATATCTAATGAATAAGATACCAGTGCTCTTTCCCCTTTGAGCTGGCTGCCTCCCTCACTCTTACCCCCACCCTACCCCCCATCAGCAGTCTCCTAGTTTAGGAGAAATATCCAAGGTTACCTTGTGCTGCTGAGTCTGGAATTTATTATAGGCACTAACTTTTGTTTCCATAGCAACTTCTCCTGGAGCGCTTTCTCAACCGGGCAGCTGTGGCATTCCAGAACCTCTTCATGGCAGTGGAGGATCACTTTGAATTGTGTTTGGCTAAATGCAGGACCTCATCCCAGGTCAGAAGCTCTGATGTTTCTAGCTGGGGGATGGGTGGGTGGGAGTAAGGGTGGGTGGGAAAATATGATAATGGAGGTTTGATTATCATATGTCATATGATATGAGTGATAATGGAGAAGAGATTCAAATGAAGCTTTGGTGGGATGAGTGTTTAGAATGTCAGCATGAGATTTATACAAGTTAGAGAAGTAAAATGTGTATATTAAATCAAGGTCTAATCAACTTGCATCTCCCCATCTGATTGGCATGTCTGTACTTTTAAGTGGGAGCCTAAAATTACTTTTAAATCTGGGTGGAATCCTAATAGTCCAGTTTCTGAGAGAAGTTCTTTTGTCAGAACTGAGGCTTTTCAGCAACCACTCATTGAGAATAAATAGTAATTTGTTCTGGGACAGAGTTACGGTTTATTTTAGGATTCAAGGGGAAGGGGCAGGTGGTGTTTAAAAATACATGCGTAATATGTAGGTCGTCAAGCTCTCAATACTCATCAGCATGCTGTCATTACATGCTTTGCTCTTTGGGCACTGAACGTCGCACCTGCTGCTGAAAGCGTCTGAAAGTCCATCACTGTGTCCTTGGCTCTCAGCTTTTGTGGTTGGGCTGTTGCGGGGGCTGCCTTTTTAAAATCACCAGACGTGTTTGTTATACAAGCACGCTTCTTCTGGCCTCTATTCATGGTGTCTCCAAGATTGTACTGGCTTCGTCTGAGATAACTGACTCATTTGTCATTTTCTGGAACTCTGTGCTCTTTGCCAGATGTCTGTCTGTAGTCCACCTTTTGATTTTACGCCACTTTTTATGTCTCTGGTCTGCTCTTAGAGCACTCAGCATCATTGGGTAAATGTTTCAGGGATTATAATGAGCATTTGAAAACATGAAGAAATTCCTGGTGGGCTTGTTTTGTTGGAAGAGCTTTCCACTTGAATGGGCCTTAAAGGAAACGTGGAGGAAGGCTGAACAAGTGACTTACTTTGATTCAGATTCTCTTTCATTCCGAGGGTTGCCAGAAAAGTCGAAATATTTTCTTTCTTTAACTGATAAAACCCAGAAGTTATTTCCAGTTGTGAGTGAAGATGCTAAGCTTTCTGACTTAGTCTTTTTATTGTAAAGAGATATTTCCCAGTTGTCAATTTGTTTATATAGCAGTATCCCAAGAAAGAGAAGCTTTTGGCTACACGTCTGTAAATTGGATTAATACTTACAGTGTAGATGTTTAGTATTGGTCTTGGGCTAATTAATGAACTCTAGACTAGCCAAAACTTAAGTTGCCTGTATGAAAACAAATTGCTGAAAAATTAGCCATTGGGATGTTTGTCTGTTTTAAATCACACTTCATATTTCTCAGCCAAATAAGGCTTGTCTGGTATTGTGGGATTTGGCCCGAGTGCCAAACCCAGAGATACCTAAAACTTTATGAAAATGATTTGAAATGTATCTCCTCCATATTTTCAGGGTTCAGTACCAGCTACTGAATTTCTCTGAAGCACAGGATCAGGTGCAAAACACCCTTTGGGCTTTAATCTAATATAAAATAATTTGAGAAAAACTAGTTGTCCTGAGTTGCAGTGAGGTTGTTAAAAACTCACTTGTGTACATAAAAAGAAACAGTCATGCAGTGATGTTATGTCCATTTTCATGCTCTTCATTGGCATTCTGCGTTGAGCATTCGCCTTTGTTCCAAAAAGTGCCCGGGAGCCTGATAGTGACATTTGGAGATGGATGTGGCCAGGCTCCTGCAGGGAGTGCCTGACAGCAGCCCCGCTTGGACTTCAGCAGCTCTGAAGGGAGGTGTGTGCGACTGCTCTCTCACGGAGCTCTTGTCTTCCCTTTTGCCAACAGAGCGTGCAGCACGAGAACACCTATAGGGATCCCATAGCCAAGTATTGCTATGGAGAGAGCCCTCCCGAGCTCTTCCCAGCGTGATGGGCACAGAAGACTTTCCAAGCGCATGCGGCTAAAGCACTTAGTCTGAAGCCGGGCCTCAGCGGTCACTAGTCCCTTGGAAGAAGAGAGTTGTCGTGCGGAAACCTTGGCTTTGACCCCTTCTTGGGCTGTACTCTGGCTGCACTCCCCGCCGGGCTCTACCAGATGGGACTCATCTATAAAGCAGCTTGGAAACACCAGCGGGTCACGTTTGAAAAAGACCAAACTGCAGGCGACCTTGCGGAGGGGTTGGTGATGTGGGCACCTCCACCATTGCAGCTGCTCGGGGACCCAGGGTCACTCACAGTGCTCATCGGGGCCCTTCACTGTACAGTTATTTATTGGATTTCTTTGTAGTAGCGGGAAAACTATACTGTTTTATATTGAAGAATGCCTTGCCTTGATAGTTGAATATATTCAAGGAAACGGTTGTGGTTGTTGTTTTCTTATGTTCTTTAGTTTCATGAGTTAAATAATTCCTTCACCCAGATAAAATGGCCTCTTAGAACATGCCTGTTCTCTCAAGGTAGTTATTTTGGTTTTGTTTTAACAGCATCTTCAGGAGTGGGCCCTGAACACCGTATGCTGACATCTAAAACTGTCTGAGATCTCAAAGATACTGTTCCATTCTAATCTAGCGCCAGGTTTCCAGCAGCTGCCACCATGTGCTCGCAGATTTTTTTCTAGGTGTATCTGGGATACGTGTATGCCTGTGGCAAGCATCGTTTTAACCTGAGAGTCTGACTAACTGTTCCGGAGGAGTTTGTTCTCATTTCCTATGAAGTGACTGGTCGTCTTGGCTGTGGTCCAGCAGGAGCCTCAGGAAAATCACCGCAGCCTCCTCTCCTCCCCGGTCATGGAAACCCTGTGTTAAGGCGATTCCTCAGTGGAGATACATCTACAACTAGCCATAGCGGTCATCCTTTATTGCTTTCAGCTTCATGAGATGTAACAGGTACAGACATCCAGTTTCCCCGTGACTCGCAAAGAAGGAGAAGAAAACCCAAGTTGCTAGGAAGGAGCTGTAAGAGACTTAGCATCTGCCCTCAGTGGGACGAGTGAATGAATGCAGGGCATGCGGTTGCAGGGCCACACGCTCCAGGTGTGCCCCGTGTCTCTAGAACAACACTAGACCTCTCTGGTCAAGGCTAGGAGTGTTTGGTCCTCAGATCACGACAGGCCCCTTGAGTAGTATCCCTCTTTGCTCTCAGGAGTTCCATTAATGCACAGCTCTTTCCTGGAGTCACATACTGACCCCAGGATTGGGCAGGGTTTTTTCATTTTATTGGTTCAAGTTGTTGACCTTGGAGCAGAGTGCTAATTTTATAACCTGCTTTTGACTTTTTTTCTTTTTCTTTGGGCCATGTTTGCCTTCAGTATGTTTCTGCAATATGTAGTGGCCATTTCCCTTCACTCCCTCCTATTGCTGCTTCTACTTACCTTCCCAAAGTGGTTTGTCCTGACAAATAAGTTTTCTTTGAGGGTAAACTGTGTGTCTGGCATTTGTTTTTAAATGTTAGATCCCAAGAAATGTAATCAATGTACAGTGGACTTTCTGCGTTCTCTGTGTATTCATTGGTGCTAAATCAAACTGTACATGAAAGAAATGTGCATGTCTGGGTGTTTTACCATCTTGGGGTATTTTTCTGTAACTCAGTGTGAGATTTGAGTTTGTTTTCTGTGGTCACTGGTACCAGCCTCTCCTTGAGTTTATTTTAACTCATGAGAAATATAACATAGATTTAATGTGAAAAGAGTTTCCTCACAGGTTCACCCATGGATGTTGACTTTGTACTTGAATATTGACTTGGCATGCTTTGCATTTTCCATGCTTCCGCAAACAGTATCTATAGCCTTGTGATAGAGAATTAAGCTCACTTGTGTTTGCACCTCCTGGATGAGGCAATAGTCAGCGGTGAAGCGACTTCCCAGAGTCCCCGCTGAGATTTAATGAGGAAACCAAAACAAGAACTTCATCTGGGGCCCGGGTCCACTGTCCTTCCCACCAGCTCTCACCAGCTCCAACGCTGACTCATCTGTAAACACCCCCCCGAGAGCATATAGATTTCAGTCGTCCAGGCCAAAAAAGGGGAGAGGGGGCATAAGTAGCCAAATTGGGCCGATAATCCAAAGGTCATTTCACTTGGCCCTGGAATATGTTTGTTGTACTTAAGTCAATTAGGGGTGTGTTCACTGTTTTGGCAACTCCCAGTGCTGTAGAGGACATAATGAGGTCACCCAAAGGACCTGGACTGGCCTTCTAACCCAGGACCTTTCACCTCTCTCCAATCCCTGGTTGGTTTTTGGTTCCCCTGACTGAGGGTTTCTAGAATTAGAGGCCTCGTCTTGGCAAAGTGCATGATACATAATGGAATTTTAGGAAAAGATCAAAGAAGGGACAAAAACACCTCTCGTTTAGAAAAAATATTAAATACGGAGTGCTTGGGGCTAAAGGTAATTCGATAATTTAAAGCTTTCCCCCCAATTCTGAATCTTAATTACTATGCTCCTTGCTGAGGCCATAAAGATGAGATGTGTCAGCTGGCAAAGAAACAAACAGTAAAGTGAGGAAAGGGCGCTGAGATAGGCATGTGTAGAGGAGAGGATGACCTGCCTCCACGACGCCAGGGACTCTGGGTGGCCCCGGACCCGGCCGGGCTGGGGCTGGCATTGCAGGGGAGCTCAGTAGCTCTTAGGAAGCAGAGGACAGGGCTTTAGAGCAGGGAATGTGGCCTTCAGACTGCTGCTCCCAGAAACTGACGTGGAGGGCCTTGGCTGGTGTAGCTGCAGAGAAACTCTGGGGAGGATTACATAATATACTTTTTCCATCGTTGAGATTTATAGATAGACTAGAGGTCTGGTGCATGACATTCGTGCACTCTGGGAAGCGAAGGGGCGGGGGGGGGGGGGGGTCCCTCAGCCCGGCCTGTGCCCTCTCTCAGCCTGGCTTCTTTCTGGCTGAGCGGTGCTCCCCCTGTGGGAGCGCACTGACCACCAGGGGGCAGCTCCTGCATTGAACATCTGCCCCCTGGTGGTCAGTGCACATCATAGCAACTGGTCATTCCACCATTGAGTCGATTTGCATGTTACCCTTTTATCATAGGATTGTAGATGTATGGAGATGCTGCCAGTGTGGTGTCCTCACAGGCAGAATTCTGCCTTGCCGTTAGTAACTGCCTCTTACTGATGGCATGACCTTGGGCACTCAGGCCCTTCCTCTGTAAAATGGGGTCACATCTGCCTCTCCCAGGGTCACGAGGTGGCAGGAATTCTGTCTGCACCCAGCAGGGAGGGATGTCACACAGTCTGCACAATGGGGATTAATTTGCCCCCCAGGGAGGAGGGTGGTAATGACAGAGCTCTAAGTATTGATTTTATTTCTATTTTTAAAAGAACTCATGCTAAAGATTAAAAATTTCAGATAATTCAGATATATGTAAAGATGAAAGTAATCCAAAATCATGCTTACTAGAGTTCATGGATATACAGTGATGTTATGAATCCCCTGCTGAGCATGTTTAGCTTATCTTGTTTCCGCTACTGCAAGTAATGCATTGATAAGCTTTTACAGATACGTGTTTAGATTTATCTGATAACACCTGCACTGCCATATCCTTGAGAACCCTGTGTTACCATTTTTTAACTCTTTGCTAATGGATCTCAGTGTTCTAAATTGTATTTATTTAGTTTCTAGTGAGGTGAGCCCTTTCCCATGTTTTGGTTGGTCATTTATCATTCCACGTGAAGTGCCTGTTGGTGACCCTTACAGAGCATCCTATATAATAAAAGGCTAATGTGCAAATCGACCTGACAGTGGAATGACCTGTCGCTATGACACACACTGACCACCAGGGGCAGACATTCAATGTAGGAGCCAGAAGCTGGGCTCATGGCTGGTAAGCGTAGCACAGTGGTGGGAGCCTCTCTTGCCTCCGTGGCAGCGCTAAGGATGTCCGACTGCTGGTGGGGAGTGGGCCTAAGCTGTCAGTCAGACATCCTCTGAGGGCTCCCGGACTGTGAGAGGGCACAGGCCGGGCTGAGGGGACCCCCCCGCCAGTGCATGAATTTCGTGCACCAGACCTCTAGTTTTTACATAAAAGAAGCCTACACCCCTTTCCTCTCTCAGCCCTATGCTAACCTCCCTACTGCGTGTACAGAAACAAGTGGCTCATGTGTCAACAAACTAACTTTTCCAGTTGATGTAGGGCAGTGAACGGGGCAGTTTTGTCTGGAGATATTTTTGTCACAACTGAGGGAGTGTGGCGCCCCGAGTGGTGGAGGCTACGGATGCTGTCAGACACCCTGCTGTGCCCAAGCGGGCCCCCATGACGCACAGTTACCCGGTTCCAAATGGCAGCAGTGCGAGGTGGAGAGGCCTGCTCCGGTCGGTCGTATTTCCCCCTCAGGTTGAGCAGAAGAGCTGCAGGAGCTGCGTGCTGACTTTATTATGTCTCTGCCCTTGCTTTCTGCGGTGCTGAAGTGCTGCTGATTAAATTACCCCGAAGTCCCACGGGACCGCTGCTTCCTTGCCGGTCTCTCGCAGCCCAGTGCTGCCTCCAGGAACGAGGTTATTACTCTGCCGCGGTGTCCTTCGCACACTGACATAACCCAGGTGCAGACACCCTCCCCTCTGCTCAGTGACCTGGAGGGGTATACACAGCGCCCTCCCCTCTACAGCAGAGCTGTTCTCCCCAGGACACTGCAGCAGCTCTTTCCATGGAGGGACTGTGGGGTGTGTGTATGTGTGTGTGGGAGGGGCGGGAGGGGAAAACACCACGACAGATTCTGTTTGGAAAACTAGTCATTCTATAAAAAGGTGCCACATAGTAAATAGTGATCATTATTTTAAAAAGCCAGTGGGCTTATGAGAGTTCTTTCTACACAATCCCTTTTCCTGACTCCGGCATGTCAATAATGCAGTGCCTCCCAGGCCTTTTCCCGGGGCATCTTTCTTACGTAGTCTGTTCATGGTGGGAGTACAGTTTGGGTACCAGTATCCCTGTTTTCACTCAGTCAAGTGTCTGTGACGTTCCTTGTCCAGTCTTGCGTTCACACGAAGGGAACAGGTGGCAACAGCTGTCTGCTGTGAGTGGGAGAACGTGTGTGGCGACTCCGTGTCCCAGCAGCAACTTGTCACTCACCTGTGTGTGTGTACACCTTTATTCCTGTCTGACGATAAAGTCTGATGCCAATACAGCCTTTAACACTATCATAAGCAAAACAGTATGACCAGTTACAGCCAAAGGGCAAAGCAGTGAATTCAGGTATTTGAACAGGAGTCCTGTTTCATTATGTCTCGGGACTACATGATCTGTGGACCCCCAGGGACCAAAACACATTGCTGCTAGAAATGCATTTTTTGTAAGTGGATGCCTTCGGAATTTTTTAATAGTGTGAATAGTTTTTGCAATCTTTTTCATTCATGAATTTTTTATGTAAAGTAGGCTAGCTCTGGTCAGCTTGCATTCAGGTTATCACAGAATCGAAGTGGTATTGGCTAAATGAGTTTCAGTGAAATTCAAGATTTCAGACTATTGCCCACACCTCACTATCACTAAGGAGGGTGTGTGTGTGACAACAGCAATATGAACTATGTGAGTAGCATTCTAGTATTGTTGACAAGAACACAGGCATTAACCTTGAGCAAATGAACCTCTTCTGGTGTTGGTTTCCTCTCGCTAAGGTATCTTGCAGAGCCCAAATTCTGATATTTTTGTGACCAGCCAAAGACCCCACGTGTTAAGGGAAGACCAGGGCCCGTGTCTCTTGGCGGCTGGTCTTTGGCTTTCACTCTCACAGGGTGCACGGAGACCAGCCATCTGGAGCCCATTTTCCTCAAACCAGAGCTTCCCCTTCTCTCAAAGATTACAACTGGGGCTAGCCATTTTCTGCCTCTTCCTCCTCTGATTTTAAATAGACACCATATTCTTCTCTGCTGGGACCAACTTATCATGTATTGCTGCTCTGCACCTGTGCAAACAGCTGCTGTGTTTTCCATCATGAAAACAGCTGCCTTTTGGCAGGAAAGCGCAGAACTGTACTCGGTAGCTGTACCTTCATCCAGTGCTCAGTCATTTAGACGTGCTTAACCTGAGATACCGGAGCGTCTTGGAATTCCTTTTTTTTTTTTTTTGTTTTTTTTGTTAATCCTCACCTGAGGATATTTTTCCATTTATTTTTGGGGATAGTGGAAGAGAAAGGGAAAGAGAGAGAAGCATTGATTGGTTGCCTCCTGCACCAGACCCGACTAGGGCCTGGACCGGGCAGGAGCCTGCCACCAAGGTACATGCCTTTGACCAGAATCGAATCCGGGGCCCTTTGGTCCACAGACTGATGCTCTAGTCACCGAGCCAAATCGGCCAGGGCTGGAATTCCTAATAAGGGCTTCTTCCGTCATTGCTCAGTAAAAGGTCTTCCTTTCATTTCTTTTGTGATTACAGGTCAAAAACCTTTAAATGTAGCAGATTACATTTTAAAATGTATGACATTACAAAAGAAAGTAAATTTGTGCCAAAATAGATTCCTAGCCCCCACAGATAACCAACCACTAATTAAAGTTTTGATGTCAAGTTTTGCCCATATTTTGTAGATCAACGTGTACTTTGTGTTAGTGCGTAAATCAAGGTAGAATCCTGTGTGGTATTTTTAAATCGACAGTTCCTACTAAATGGACTTAATCCAGTTATAGCTAATGAGTTGACAAAGCAGGGAAGTGCACATACTTATGTCCTCCTGCCTCTAAAATTAAGTCAGGTGAGAGGTGAAGGCCCTTTCATAGTTGCACGCAATCTCAGCTTTGCACTTCTGCACCTCGTCCTTGTCTGGTTTTTGCTCAGTAGGGAAAGAAGTCCTTTTCTTCACAAATAAATTACAGGCATTCCACCTCGGCCAGAGTTGATGTGCGTGAAGCACGCTGAGGATAAAGCCGGTCACAGCCGACTTCCACTGTGTTGCAGGAGCTGAGAGAAAATGGGGAAACCCTGCTCCAAATATAAGCATGCCGTTCACGTTAGTGAGCCCCTGAACGCAGAAATTTATTTTTAAAAATACATGAAAAGGTTGGGAAGGACAGTGGACCATCTTGCTGGATGGCTGCTGCGGGGAAAGGACCGGAGCTCAGGTCAGCCAGTTTTCCCGCAAAGCAGATCGTCTGCCAGGTGTCCAGTTACAAGATAGTTTTTGAGGTTTCGAAAGATGTCCCCAAGTGCTCCGTGGGTCCCACCAGTGGGCACTCTTTAGAAACTGGTGTGCTGTCTCCCTGGAGGCTCAGAGGCCTGGAGTCACCCTCATGGGCTGGACTCAGTTTCCCCTGGAAGGTTTTCATCTGGGCAGCCGTTCAGGGCGTGCTCCTGGAGCTTGGGCCCTGACACCCTGAGCGTCGCCTGCAGCCTCCCAAGTGCCAACGTGGAAGCCCGAGATAAATAATAGTCTTGCAGCAGCTTAGCAGTCAGCTGAGCTACACATAAGCTTACTGACCTGATTTAGCTCGGGGAGGAACGACAAAGTGGAGTCAGATGTGATTCTTAAAGCCTGTCCTTTCCCTGTAGCCTTTTCAGACCTGCAAGGACAGCCGCCTGGTTACGTGATGCTTGTGGGCACTGTTTCAGGGGGAGGAGGGGGGGAGGATGGAGCGATAGAAGAATGAGGTGCTGGTGGCACGGGCACCAACAATTGCTTTCTGTGCCACTTGGTGGCACCAATTCCATAGGTTTTCTGTCCTCCGCATAGTCCTTGTCAAGAGATTGTGGGACCCCTGCCTGCATGGATTCTCTCTGCCTAAAACAAGGAAGCTGTTCTATAGATGGGCGACCATCTGATAGTGATGACAAGCCGGGACTCTCCGGGAACCTGTCAAGTTTATGCACAGGGACTCCTGGAAGTAGCCTGTGGCCCTCTGCTGGTGCTCTTAGACACCCAGGGCGTACCAGGTGTCCACGACCCCCCTTCCTTCTGCCTCCCATTCACCAGATGAAGGGAAGGGTGGGTCCCTTGGCCATTCTTGCCCAGATGAAGAAAAGCTCTTGTGCCGTGCTTACAATGTGCCACGCTGCAACGCATGGTCACTCAAACCGCACCCTCTCCTGAGGCAGGTGTCCTTTCGCATTTTCACTTCAGAGGAAGGCTCCGACGCATGGGTTAAATCTTGCTCGAGGTTGCACCGAGAGATGGGGACCCACAGGCAAACTTCAGAGCTCTTGAGGTACGTGTAGGCAGGCCCAGTGGGCGGTTGCCTCTTCACACTGTGATTGACAGTGACCATCTGCCAATCATTTCCTGTGGGCAGGTACTGAGCCAAAGACTTCTTATTTCATCCCACTAGCCATTCTTAGGAGGTAGGTAGGTCTTTTTATCCTCATTTCAAGGAAACAAACTCATCCGTATATTGCATTGTGTGTTTACCTCCCAAAGTCAAGTCGTCTTCTGTCACCATATATTTGACACCTGAAGACATTCTTGATTGTCACCAGTGTGCTATTGGCATCCTGTGGATAGATGGCAGTCATGCTACTCAGTATCCTATGGTGCACAGGACGCCCTTCAAAATGAATTATGTAGCCCCAAATGTCCCTAGTGCTGAGTTGGAGAAACCCTGGGTTAAACTCCCTTACCCTTGTATAGCAGTGACACTGAATTAGTAGCCCAGCATTCATTCAGCAAGTTTTTACTTAGCACTTGCTGGGTGCTGGGAGATAACGAACTGAAAGGTGGCCTTCTGGAATTTAAATGGCATCTACTCAGTGGCTGTACCACTAGACGTTCCCACCAGCAATGTATGAGGATTCCAGTTTCTCCACATCCTCACCAACACTTGGTATTGTCTGTCTTTTTTATTGTAGCCATCCTAGTGGTCATGAAGTGGTATGTCATTGTGGCTTTGACTTGCATATTTCTGATGGCTAGTGCTCTTGAGCATTCGCATATTCATTGGCTGTTTGTATGTTTTCTTTGGAGAGATGTCTAAATCCTTTGCCATTTTTAAATTGCGTTGCCTTTTTTGTTGAATTGTTAGGCTTCTTTATGTATCTTGGATAGAAGCACCTTATTAGATATATGGTTTGCAAATGTGTTCTTCCATTCTGTGGGTTGTTATTTCCCTTTCTTGATAGTGTTCTTTGAATCATAAAAGTTAAATTTTTATGAAGGTCAGCTTATCTAATTTTTCTTTGGTTTCTGTGCTTTTGGTGTCATATCGAATGCCACTTGGAATGGCTATAATATAGGGAGATAATTATTTGGTTGTACATTGCTTAGAGCTCTTTGTTTCAGAGGCCTTTGGCAGCTTCCTCCCCACCACCACTGATATCTTTATTCTGGGAACATCTGGATTTAGACCAGGAGTCATTTGCAGATTTTGTCAGATCCCTGTAGCCTTTAGAACCACGCCATGTGGATGCCTCTGTTTCTCCCCCACGGATGTGTTTAAAAGTGCTCACACCTCTGCGCATAATTGACAAGGTGCACAGGTGTCCCAGAACCACAGCTTCAGGTGCCTTCTGTCCTTGTCATTTCACTGTCAACAGTTGCACTAATGCAACCTTGCAGGACCACGTCGCCATCTGCTGGCAACGATGGGAAAGTGCAGTGCCAGGAACGAAGATTCTGCAGGTATTCTTTTCCTTTTTTTACTTTTCATGACAGATGGTCAAGTCCCGCTAATTCTTTCCATTCTGGCCTACTCTTGTTGCTTCGAAAAGTCTTTCCCCTTTGGAGCCAGTGTTTAAATATTAAGCCACTTACTAAAACTGAATCTCTTTCTACAAGGCAAGGAAACGTGTGGTTCTTGTTCCACGGGCAACTCCTGGTCCATGAAAACGGTCATCCTGGAGAGGAAAGGAAAATGGATACAGGTCGTTTCATGTGTCGTGTTGGTATTATATGGCCTCTGGTCTCCGGAACCTCCTCTGGGGTATCATTACACCTGCACCTCCCAGCCCGCCCAGGGAAATGTATTGTGATGAGGAGAATGCGGCCCCCCAGAAAGATAAGTGACGGACCTTTGTTTTCTAGAACTGCATGCACAACAGCTATATATTTTTTTAATGAGTGATAGAACAGTCAGGGTGTAACATCATTAGTACCTAGCATAATGTCTTACACTCTGTCTTAATAAGTATTAAGTGGCCTTGGCTCCATAGCTCAGTTGGTTAGAGTGTCGTCCTGCTATGCCAAGGTTGTGAGTTCGATCCCTGGTCAGGGCACATAAAGAATCAACCAATGAATCCATGAATAAGTGGAACAACAAATCGATGTTTCTCTCTCTCTCAAATTTTTAAAAAAAGAAATAAAGTATATATTGAATGAATGAAAAAAGTAAGTTACTTCTGTGTCCTGATGACTCCTAACCCTCCTTTCTTTATACCACACTCGGATGCTTCTCCTGTCCTAAATAAATATTTTTTAATATTTATAATGTGCCGTGAGAGAACATGTCTTTATAACTTTTCGTCTTTAATAAAATGAGTCAAAATGTGATTTTAAAATAATGTGCGGAAAAACATGGACAGGAATGTTCACAGCAGCATCATTCACAACAGCCAAAAAGTGGAAACAAACCAGATGCCCATCGAAAGATGATGGATCAACAAAATGTGGCCCATCACACAATGGGATATAATTCGGCCATGAAAAGGAATGAAGTACTAGTGTATGGTACAACATGGATGCCCTGAAAACATGATGCCCAGTGAAAGAAGCCAGGCACAGAGGCCACATCCTAGATAATAGAAGGCTAATATGCAAATAGACCGAACAGTGGAATGACTGGTTGCTATGACGTGCACTGACCACCAGGGGGCAGACACTCAATGCAGGAGCTGCCCCCTGGTGGTCAGTGTGTTCCCACAGGGGGAGCACTGCTGAGCCAGAAGCTGGGCTGACGGCTGGTGAGCGTAGCGGTGGTGGCGGGAGCCTCTCCCACCTCTGCAGCAGCACTAAGGATGTCCGACCGCAGTCAGTCAGACATCCCCCGAGAGCTCCCGGACTGCGAGAGGGCTCAGGCTGGGCTGAGGGACCCCCCCACCCCCCCAGTGCACGAGTCTCATGCACCGAGCTTCTAGTATTATTCTATTTTTATGAAATGTCCAGAATAGGCAAATCTATAAAGACAGAAGGCAGATTAATAGTTTTACTGCTTACTAGTAACTCTGTTGTCCTAGCTCAGAAATAGCCACAGACAATATGTACACAAATGGGCATGGCCATGTTATAATAAAACTTTATTTACACAAACACATCGAGGACTGGGTTCAACTGTGGGCCTTAATTGCTCATACTTTTTTTTTTTTGTTAGTGTGGCCCCTTTTTTAGAGATGTAAGTGCTAGAAAAACTGGAGTCTTTTCCTCAGTGGTCCTGGGAAGCTTGCAGAAAACAATGAAACGCCACCTTCAGAGAAGGACTGCAACCAAGTGGCAGCAACAGGAATCTGGAGTTTTAATCCTGCAGCAGATGCTGAGAGATGAAAATTATGCTCTCTTCCCATTGCCCCTCGATGGAAGGCTGGGTGTTTTAATTAGCTAATGTTGGCAAATTGCTTTGAAGAAAATTGTAAAATGTTTCGTGCTACAAGTGCCAAGAATCCTAATTAGCTTTCCTTAAAGATACCACCTGGAAGTGTGATATTTTGTTGCTTGAGGTCCAAGCCAGCCAGAATAACCTGCAGATCGAAAACTGGTTTTTAAGCAAACATAACAATATAAACGGATCTCGGCAATCGACGTCACATTTTCTTCCTTCTGTCTAATCTGATTCCTAGCAGCTTGGATATTAAACCCCGCAAATGGAGGTTGTTTTTCTGTTTTTTGTGTTTTTTCTTTTTTTTTTCTGCAAGAGCCTGATGGCAACAGGGCCGTGAAACAAATTAACCCGTCCATTTGTTGCCGCTGCTGCTGCCTTTCGGATTGTTAGCTTGTGTACGGGAGGCCCTGCCCTGGCGTGTCAAGGTTACAGGGAGGAGGCGGCTGGCAGCCACTCAATCATCCAGCCGGCTGGCTCTCAGGTAGCGCCGTCCGCCGTCCGGGAGAGCGGTGTGCATGCTCTGTCGCGCTGAACAGCTGGATAATGAATTTGCTCTCCGACATTCTTGTTTCATGTGGTGGCAGCGGCGACAGCAGCAGCATCTGATCTGTGTCACTGGCAGAAGCAAGTGAGATGTAGTTAATACGGACCTTAGCTGCCGACGTGCACTGGTTTGGAATCTCCAGGCTCTGGTGAAGTCCCTGCTTAAATTGGCGAGCCAGGCCCTGGGGGAGAGGAGGCCGCAGGGGTTAGGGGTGGGCCAGGATCCCTCAGCCTCCGCATTGGTGACATTTGGGGCCAGATGATTATTTGTGACAGGAGTCGGGGGCACGGGGAAGGGGGCGGAGGCTGTTCTGTGCACGGTGGGATGTTGAGCAGCGTCCCTGGCCTCTGCCCACTAGAGCAGCACTCTCCCCGGGGGTCAGTGTTTTTTGGGAGGCACTTGGAGCAGGGACCGAGCTGCATTCTTGATTCCTCTCTGTGTCCCACATCCACATCTAATCCATTAGCAAATCCCAAAGGCTTGCCCTGACGGCACGTTCTAACCAGACCACTTCTTGCCACCCTACCGCTCCTGCTCTCGTTCAAGCCCCTATCCACATATGGTGGATAAAATGTGGCCCATCACACAATGGGATATGATTCGGCCATGAAAGGAATAGAAGTACTAGTGCATGGTACAACATGGATGCCCCTGAAAACGTGATGCTCAGTGAAAGAAGCCAGGCACAGAGGCCACATATCATATGATTCCATTTATGTGAAATGTCCGGAATAGGCAAATCTGTAGAGACAGAAGACCGATTAATAGTTGCCACTGCTTAACTCTTTGTTGTAGCTCAGGAGCAGTCACAGACAATATGTACACCAAACATGTCAAACTCAAAGGCTAACAAATGAGGCATACGGCCCATGGGCCACGAGTTTGACATGCTTGCTGTACACAAATGGGATGGCTGTTACAATAAAACTTTATTTGCACAAACAGGTTGAGGACTGGATTCAGTTGTGGGCCATAGTTTGCTGACCTCTGGCTTAGTGGACCAGCCTTAATTGCTCAGATTAAGCATCTGTCTAGATCAAGCATGTCAACCTCAAAGGCTAACACAGGCCAAATAAACAAGGCATGCGGCCCGTGGGTTTGACATGCTTGATCTAGATGATGCCAGCAGCCTCCCCCTGGTCCC
This sequence comes from Cnephaeus nilssonii, assembly GCF_951640355.1. Taxonomy (NCBI): domain Eukaryota; kingdom Metazoa; phylum Chordata; class Mammalia; order Chiroptera; family Vespertilionidae; genus Cnephaeus; species Cnephaeus nilssonii. The sequence goes on from NC_137093.1 coordinate 7,082,986, forward strand.
CTGGCCCCCTGGGGTTCCCACAGGCCCACGGAGCCTCCAGAGGGACCCGTGGGAAGGGGAAGTGAGAGCATCGCATGTCCAGGGCACTCAGGCTGAAACCCCCAGGTCTGCCAGGTGCCCCTCCCCCGGCCTCTGTGCCTGCCCCCTCTGCCACACGTCCTTCCCTCCCCTTGGCTCTCTGCTCACGCGTCCCTCTCCAGAGGCCTTTCCTGAGCCCTACATTGAAGAGCACACATCTGTCTTCTCTGGCTCAGGGGCCTCAGCCTCGGCATGTAGTCACATTTAGGGACAGATGATTCCATGTGGTGGGGCTGTCCTGTGCATTGAGCAGCATCCCCGGCCTGTCCCTACCAGATAACAGTGGTGCCCTCCCACCCAATGGCTGACACCCACAGCTTCCTCAGGGCACTCTGACAGCACAGACGTCTTACCCGTTTGTCTCCTTCACTGGGATATCACTGTTATGAAAGCAGGGACTTGGATTTGTCCCCTAATGCATTTTCAGGGCAAGAAATAGAGCTTGGTGCATAGTAGATGCTCAATAAATGCACCGATTGTTATGAACTACATGCTTCTAAACAACCTGTGGGGCAATGGGTCATGGAATTGGGGCAGGACTGGCTGGCAGATTGTTTTATGCTTCTAGACAAATTGAAATGCTGGGCCTTAGACTCCTGCAAGTTCTTTTTTTTTTTTTTTTAATCCTCACCTGAGGATATTTTCCTACTGATTTTTAGAGAGAGTGGAAGGGAGAGAGACAGAGAGAAACATTGATGTGAGAGAGACACATCGATTGGTTGCCTTTGCACACACCTCAACCAGGGCTGGGAATCCAGCCTGCAACTGAGGTACATGCCCTTGACCGGAATTGAACCCGGGCCCCTTCAGTCCGCAGGCCGATGATCTTTCCATGGAGCCAAACTGGCGAGGGCACCTGCATGTTCTTTAGAGCAGCGGTCGCCACTGGTGGTCCGTGAGGTCCGAAAGGTTGGCGACCGCTGCTTTAGAGCACAGAGAGGCCTTCAGGAAACCGAGGCCAGGCGTTAAAGGGCAGCCCAGGCCCCTCCCGGAAGTGCTCATTGGGCAGGGCAGGGCAGGGCAGGGCAGGGCAGGGGCAGAGCCCAGGACGCTGCCTCTCCCGCAGACACCCGAGGTTCCTGCAGAGCACACTTGGAGAGACCCTCGGCGCTGGTAAGAGGAAACTGCCAGCCTGCAGGCCTGTGCAGACGGGAGGGTTTGGGTGGTCTGGGTGTTCGTGGGCGCCTTGAGGATTTTCGCCCTGGCTGCACGTGGTCCCAGAGGTTGGTTGATGCGGGTGATGTCTCCCTCTCCTTCATCCCCCCAGCATCACTGAGACGTCGCACGGACGCTGCGGTGTAGTGTGGTGAGTCCCTGGGACAGCCGCGCACTGTTGTGGGCCCATGAGCAGAGCGCTTCCTACTGCTTCCCGTGCTGCTGCTCAGTTCCTGGTGTTTGCACGTGATTTCTCCACCCTCTGCCCTAGCCGAGGCGGAGACCGGGAAAGTGTAGCGATTCGGAGAAAACTGTCTTCAAGCCGAGGCTCTTCCACTCGATGAGTGACTCTGGGCAAATTACTTGGCTAAAACTCAGTTTGCTGATCTATGCAATGGGGATAACACAGAGCTCTCCTTTTCGCCGCGAGGGTGAGAGGAAATGAGCAGCGTTCTTCACCCAGCCTGGCAGTTATTCCCTCCTTATCGGCTCTCACTTAACCCGTGGCAAGGTTCACCTGCCTCCTCTCTTTTCCTGGAGAGTTTTGCTCCTGCTGCCTCTTCTGTGACTTCTGTCCCCAGGCGAGTGGCTTCCCCCACCTGACTCTCCCCCCTCCCACCCCGGCAGCATTTCATCTCTCATCACTGTGATTACACCATATTAGCCACCGTGATTGTTCTATGCCTGGGCACCTCATTACTGAAATAAAGTTCACATTAATGGGAGTCCTGCAGCTAATCCCTCTGCTCACCTCTCCTGAAAATGCATTCCAGTGATTAGCAGGAGAGACATATGCATATATTCATTTGAAAACTGTCCCCCGCAGCCCCCCTCCTCCTTTCCCATCTACCCACAGTCACGCGGAGAGGGCGGCCAGGGGGCCTTTTAGCCGCTGGCAGGGGGAGGAGGCACCGCGAAGAGTCTCAGCTGGGGCCGGGCAGGGCTTTGGGAGCAGCCAGCTTTTCCCCTGGAAGAAAGAAACATATCCGTTTCCGTTGGGCGGGTGCAATAAAAAAACAAACCAGCCCCCAAAACAAAGGCCGGAGGTGTGTCTCCCTGTGAGTGTCACTCCCACTTTCTGGCAGTGACACCTTGGCGGAATTGCTTTAACCTTGAAGTGCAGTTTCCTTCTCTGCTGGAGAGGGATGCTAGCCAGCACCGGGACCGCGGCAGAGGGACGTGGAGGAGCCCGCGCTGTGCCTCTAACACCTGGGCGGCTCCCTCCCCTCCCCTGGAACCAGAGGCCAGGTGTGTCCAGGGAGCTCCTTGAGGCCTCTCCCCCCTCCCCCCCCCCCCCCCCCCCCCGTGTCAGGCTGGCCTGTTCCTTTTCCACTCAAGAGCCTTCGGCACCGAGCACAATGAAGACTAATTGCTCAGCGGAGTGTTATCATTTATAAGAACTTGGGAGAAAGTCACTCCACGGGGCCCCGGGGGAATCCGCAGGCCAGCCAGCTTCCGACCTGCAGACAAATGATCCTCCTCCTTATGACTCGGGAGCGGGGCTCCCAGGGCCACTCAGGTGACCGCAGCTCCTGCCCTGCAGTCCTGTCCTGATTAAAACGGGGCGGGATGGCCCCCCTGCAGCGACCACTGGGCAGCAGCCCAGACCAGGGGCCGGGGAGCAGCAGAGGCAGGCGTAGGGCTGTACTGACAGTCACGGGCGCCCTTCCTCACCCTCAGTGTCAAGGAGACATTTTCAAAAAGGTTTGACACAGCATCCTCGCCGAGCCCTTTGCCAAAACGCAAGGTGGAGGCCCCCGGAGTCCTTTAAGCCGGCTTCTGTTAACAGAGCAGCCCCTATGCATATTATAATCACGCCGCTCCAATCCCCCGTTAAGCAGCTGTTCCCACAAAGAGGGACAATAGCCCAGCCCCACCCCTCCGAGGGCTGGTTTCAGTCTTGTCTTTGCCAGTGCCAATTCTTTGATCAGTTTTCACTCAGGATCTGGAGGGCATGTTACAAAGTGCTTTGGGCTGGCTGCCAGCAGGCGCCTCACTGGAGCATGACAGGGGCCCGAGTGTCAGTGTTGGGAGAGAGACAGAGCTCACAGGATGCCTTTTAAAAAGTAATTATATTTGAATTTTAAAAGCAATCTTCATATAAGTTAGTGGATTCATTTATATGGAAAACTATGCTGGGTCCTCCATCCTTTTAATATTTGATGTTGCGTCAGCTTCCCTCACAGTTGGGATGAGCGTTCTGTGGCTTCTTGGGGACTCTCTGGACTCGCGGGTTCAGGGCAAACAATAAGAGGGCTCGATGCTGTCATTTCTTCCCCAGCCCTCATCTGGCCCCTTCCTCGGGCACCTCAGCCATGTATGTGCTTTGTTGCTAAGTTGATTGTAGAGGATTTGAGGGGCAAGGTGGGACATCGGGGCGGGGGAGACAAAATAAATTTGGTTTGTTGTTGGTGGTAGCGGTAACAATATCATTTATTTCATTTTTTTTATTGTGCAATGAAATATACAAAACACAATTTACCATTTTAACCGTTTTTGATGTACAGTTCAGTGTCATTAAGTACACTCCCATTGTTGTGCAGCCCTCACCATTACCCATCCACAAACCCTTACCCATTACCCATCCACAGAACGGAAACTGTCCCATTAAATACGAACTGCCCACTCCCTCCCCCCACCCTCAGCCCTTGATAACCAGCCTTCTAGTCTCTGTCTCTATGGGTTTAATTACTCTAGGGGCCTCATATACTGTGGGATCCTACAGTATTTCTCCCTTGGTGTCTGATTTCTTTCACTTAGCATAATGTTCTCCAGGTTCCTTCATGTTGCAGCACGAATGTCCGAACTCCCTCCCTGTTTATGGCTGAGTAATATTCTATTTATGGATAGAACACGTTGGTTTACGCATTCACCTGTTGATGGACATTTGGATTATCTACCATTTACTGAATCTTACCGCTTGCAGCCCGCCATGCTGGGCGTTTACCCACATACAAACATCTCATTCAGTTCTCGCCAACGCCGTTATATGTTTGAGGAAAGGGAGCCTGGGGAAATGAGGGCCATGCTTGGGCTCACCTGCTATTAATTAGCGGAGGTGAAATTTGGTTTTAGTGCTGTCGGACTCTAAAACGACCCTTCTCAGATGTTCCAGGATTGCTTAGGGCCATGGTCGGCAAACTGCGGCTCGCGAGCCACATGCGGCTCTTTGGCCCCTTGAGTGTGGCTCTGCCACAAAATACCACGGCCTGGGCGAGTCTATTTTGAAGAAGTGGCGTTAGAAGAAGTTTAAGTTTAAAAAATTTGGCTCTCAAAAGAAGTTTCAATCGTTGTACTGTTGATATTTGGCTCTGTTGACTAATGAGTTTGTCTACCACTGGCTTAGGGGAATCTGTTAAAAATAAAGACTCCTGGGCCTTGTCCTGAGCTACTGCGGTTCGGAAAGTCAGGAGTGGGGTCCGGGGGGGTTGTAGCTTAACAAGTACCCACTCCAACGGAGGCTATCGGAACCTGAGCTTGCTCAACGTGCTGCCAAGTCTAGGGTTTTGACTCCTGTCCTGTGTGACCTTGTTCCTCAGGGCACTGGAGGCAGCTTCCCGGAAAACATTTTAAGATTTAAAAGAACTTTCCCGGTAAAGAGAGTTCGTACACAGGAGCGGGTGGAGGGCCTGCAGTTTGGGCTGCCTGCTCGCCACCGAGCTTCTTAGCAGCCCAAGCAAAGAGTGAAACCGGATCAGCCGCAGATGTGTCCAGCTCGTGATGTAAACCATACCGCCGGAAGCACAGCTATTGGGCGCACTTTGCTCTGGAGGCTCCTCATTGACAAGACCCCGCGCTCTCACGGGAAATGGTCCGAAACGCCCCCAAGTCAATAGTCAGGACCATCGTAGGCTGTGTCTTTACCACGAGCCCAGGTGCCTTGCCAACGCACAGTTGGGTAGAAACAGAGCGGGAGGAGCCTGCCCGGAGCTGGCTTCTGGTTTTCTGCAGTTCAGTGTCACACTGGGTGTGACCGAGTTCCGAGACAGGTCCCCTCGCTCCTTGTTAGCTGGCCGGCCTTCGTCAGCCGCTCCATTCTCTCCAGTCCCTCTCCCGTGCCCGCAAGCCCCCTGCCCCGGAGAGAAGAGCCGGGCGGGGGCCTCTGCTTTAATGACGAGATGCTTGTCTTTAAACTCTGCAAAGCCCTCGGCCTCCAACCAGTGGCCACTTTGGCCCTTCTTCCTCCGGCATGCAAGAAAAGCTGCTGTCTGGTTGAGTGAGCTCTGCTATAAATCAAAGTGTCACCACTTAGCCAGTAGAAGTGATTTAATTAATCCGCTGTGTTGTCCCCAGAGCATCACTCCACCTGACTGCTAATCAACTCCCATCAGCGGGAGGAAAATGCAGGCCCCCTCTTTCTGAGCCGCGTTGCACGAGATGAAGGAGGAGAGGGAGGGGGAGAAAAAGTTAATTGCGGCAGGGAGCTCGAACTGTCACGAGAAGAAAGTCTCCTGTCTGGCATCTGCCTCTTTACACACTGTCGTCCCCGTCTCGGGTGAGCTGCGGGAGAGGGCCACGTTCTAGTGATATTAATATAGACATTATCTATTGTCCATATCTATTTATCAGAAATAATATCTTGCGTGGAAACCCATGACAGCTGGCATATTGCAAAAAAGGAACCGTTCTTTTATCATGCACCCAAGTATTCAGACCTTAAAAAGGACAAACAAAAGCCCCCACCAACCCTTCTTTGGTGATCAGATTAGACGGCGAGTTTGCGTGTCGGTGTCTCGGGTGCCGGACGTTGTTGACAGATGACCACGCCAATTTCTGTCACATTTCGGCAAAATGAATGCAGGCCATTTCTCTGCAGTGTGATCAGGCGGATCTGGTTAATGCTATGCTGCGCTGAAGGTGAAACAAGCTCTTGTCATGAGAATTCCTGGCCCAGGTTACTCAAGAGCTTCTTTAAGAGCCTCAGTTTTCCTCGAGTCTCATCATGAATCGCACCTAGTGCGGCTCCATCTTATAGATAGGAGAAACTGAGGCAAGCAGGGTCAGGGAAATTTCCAGAAAGTTACAGAAAATGTTCTGAAACTGAGATCCATCCCTTGTGGGGGGGAGGGGGCCCCAAAATTCCGTTTTAAAAGCATGGGCTTATCTGGAATTGTGTTCTTTTCTGGTGACTGAGTATTTCTATTATAAAAAGAAACTTATTAAAGTCTCTTTAGTGGGATGAAGACCAGAAAATCTTTTATCTGATCCAGAAAAATGACATCTTGCATCGATTATACATGAACTTCGTTTCCCCCCACTGGAGGTAGCCCCACCAGACCCCCAAGCAGAGTGGAGCTCCTGCCCTAGGCGTGAGTCATCCGGCTCTAAAGAAGGGGTGGGGGCCGCGTGCGCCTGCCCAGAGCATGGTCTCGGCGCAGACGAGCCTGGGAGCAGCGCCTCTGTTCCCTGCAAGGTGACGGACGTGCCTGTACAGGGAGGATTGCCCCGAATCTAATCCCACTAATTCCCAGACCCACAGCGTGCAAGGACTTGCGGGCACTTCCACTCATGGCCTCTTTCGTGCATAATGACTGCTGGGCCGGGGCCCCCTCCAGAATTCTGGATGGACGACAGGGTGAATGACAGCGTGCTTCTCCATTATTAAGTCGAAATCTGGTTAAAATGGATATGCAGGGCAGCCTTAAAGGGAAAGCGCCATCCGAAGAGAGCCTAGGCCCCCTGAAACTCCTGTGCAGATCCGGTGAGCTGCAGAGGTGCGTGTGGTTTGTCCAGCACTAGGGGGCAGTACCACCTCCTCCCCCGCCTTAGGTGGCTGCTCTCCTCTGGAGCAGCTTTCCTCAGGCCTGGAGGTAGTACAGGGGCTGCCTGTGCAAAGGCAGACGGAGAGCAGCTGGCCTTCCCCAAACGGAAGCTCACAGGCACCCACAGGGAGAGAGCCCCTCCTTGCAGGGTGAAGTCCTGCCCCTGTCTGTTGCTGGGGGTAGTATAAAAAGGGCAGGGATTGCAGCCACATGGAACTGGGGGGAATTCTGCCTGCGCTACTGCCTGCCTGTCTGTGTCTCTCTCTGGACTCAGTTTGCTTATCTACAAAGTGGGAATACCCATCTTGCAGAATGAACCAGGACGAAATAAGGTCATCTATACAAAAGCCCCCTTTCTGCCTCCCCCCGCACAATACCAGACACCACATTCTTTCATGCCTGTCACCAGCCCTATCATCTATGCCAAAAAAATACTTCATTTGGCCCAGCCGGTGTAGCTCAGTGGTTGAGCATCAGGAGATTGGGGTTTGATTCTCAGTCAGGGCACATGCCTGGGTTACAGGCTCAATCTCCAGTGTGGGATGTGCAGGAGGCAGCTGATCAATGATTCTTTCTTATCACTGATGTTTCTGTCTCTCTCCCTCTCCCTTCCTCTCTGAAATCAATAAAAATATATTTATTAAAAAAATATTTGATTTGATAGTAGAGACCTGTGTCGCACAGTTATGCAAAACCCCCAAACCTGCCATACCTCCCTCCCACCAAGGCAGGCCGTAGAGAATGCCCGACCCCGAGCTCAGGGCTCTCGGACCCACTCTCCCCACCACCCCCAACTGGGTTCTTACAGACACAGCAAAGCACTGTTCCACGCCAACCTCCCCTGTCAAGGGTTTCCGCTACGGCCGTGGAACCGCACTCCGGGCTGCCCTTGGGCATGTCGGGGCGGCCAGGGAGCCCTTTATTGTTTAGGTTCAGACACAGTTTAGAAACATCTGTTCTGACATCTGCTGGGGTCGCAGACAGGAAGAGAGGGGAGTTGATATTTCTCAGGTGCTGCTGCCTTAGTGCATCTGTAATTGGAAAGCTAAGCGGCCCCTCCTCTCCGTGTCGTCATCAAGTCATCAACATTTCACTGAAAGAGAAGGCAGCAATGTTGTTCCCAGCGGTTACACTGTACGCAAACAGGTAAGCTAAAGGGAAGTCTCATAAGTGAGGAATGGCCAAGGGTTATGAAACCTAAGGCAAAGATCTGGGTGACGTACTCTTAGACAACAAACCAGCCACTGGGACTGGACGGCAGCGCTTTTCTGCTTCCTTGAATTGGAAGCATCGATTCTTTTCTTTTTTTCAATTAATGCCCGTCCCAAGATGAAGGTGATAAAGTTGGTGCCCAAAGGTTCACTGAGGGGGCATTTGCTCAAGAAACATTTGCTGAGCACCTACCACCTGCATCTCTTGTATCTGCACTAAGTGGTAACTAAGACACGGTCCAGGCCCTGTCACATGATTGTCACAGAGTGGCGAGTGTCACCCCGGGAAAGGGAATTAATGGCAGGGGAATGCCGAGGGAGTCAGGAGGGGCTTCCAGAGAAGCCTGCCAGGTGGAGAGGGAGGAAGATCCGGGAGCAGAAGGAGGAGCTTCTACCAAGACCAGGAGAGGTAGCGCGTGCTGGAGCCGTGGAACGGCACCATGTGATTACAATGTGCCAACCCCTGTACCAAACGGTGCTCACTGCTCGGAGGTACCCCGTCTCACTGAAGTGTCCAACGTCCTGCAGGAAGTGGGGGGTGTTATCCCTGTTATTCAGGTGATTGCTGGGCGAGACTGCATTGCTCGGCCAAGGTCAGGGCTAAGGAGTGGAGAACTGAGATTTCCCCCCAGGCCTCCTACCATCCCCCGCCCTCCTGTGCACCACCCTGCTTGGTATGGCTGGGATGTAGAAGGTGGAGTTGGAGAGGTGGAGGAGAGAGATTGCAAAGGACTTCTCACACTGTGCTACGGAGTTTGGACTTTTTCCTGTAGGCGGTGGGGAGCCAGCGGAGGTTTTTAAGTGGATATTGATTCCGTTACCGATGGGAGATGGATGGGAGGGATGCTGTGTCGGACCGCAGCCTGGAACCGTGCTGAGTGCTGCCCACCCAGCCAGCCTGGCTCCCTGGAGGGCCCACTGTGCAGGGAGGGCGGCCTGTCCAGTCAGGTGGAAAGGAAATCTTTTTCTTTTCTTTATTTTATTTTTGGGGGCTTGGACGTGCTTTGTTTGTTTGTTTTGCTATAAAGCTCATATAAGCATAAAAGTTAAAAAAATTAAATGGCATGCAAAGAGAAATGAAAGTAAAAGTCTCCTTCCAACTCATGTCACTCCCCCGATGTAACCACTGTTAGCAATTTCCTGTATAGCAGTTTTCTGTTCATATATGAGGATGTATGTGGACAACCTTCTTTATTAATTTTATCTGTTTTTGACTGGTGAATTCATGCACATGGTTCAGCATTCCAAAGGGTTTTACAGGGAAAAATCTCTGTCCCACTGCTGCCCCCACTGCTCCGTTCCCTCCCAGTGTCACCATTTGCTTGTGTTTATACAGAGAAACGCACATGCAGACTAATACCTGCACGTGTTCTTTCTCTTTTTCTTTTAAATGCAAAGCTATATACTAGTAGCATGTTATCTGCACTGTTGAATTTCTTGCTCTTTTGTTTCATAATAATAATTTTAAAAATTTTATTGATTAATTTTTAGAGAGAGAATGGGAGACAGAGGGAGAGAGAAACATCAACTTGTTGTCCTACTTATTTTATGCATTCATTGGTTGCTTCTTGTATGTGCCCTGATCTTGGCTCAAACTCATAAGCTTGGTGTATCAGAAAGATGCTCTAACCAACTGAGCTACCCGGCCAGGGCTCATAGTAATAATTTTAAAAACTCAGTTATTTAGATAGTGCTTGCAGGTACCATGAACTCTTCTAAACGTTACCTATGCATTAACCTATTTAATCCTATAATGGGGGCGCTGTGTTTAGTCTCCATTCACCAGAGAGGAAACCGAGGCACAGAGAGATTGAGTGACGTTCCCAAGGTCATTCAGTTCCTGACATTGGGCTGGAACTGAGGGGGGCAGGAGAGGAGGTGCCACCGCCCGTCAAGGCCAGCCTGATGACCTTCCTGCCTTGCCTTTCCTTTTCCTTTCACATCCGGTATCTTGGAGGTCTTTTCAGATTAGCATATGCTGCTGTCTACTTAATTCTAGTCACTTGGTCATTTGCCTGCTGATGGATCTTTGGGCTGTGTCTAACGCCTTCTTACCAATAGTGACGCTGCTGAGGCATCCACGCATGTATGTCTTGGAGTGCTTGAGCAAACGTATTTGTAGAAGGAATTCCTAGAAGTAGACTCGCTAGTCACGGGGCATGCATACTTTAAATTTAGTAGATGCCGTTAAATTGCACTCCGAACAGCTGCACCAATTTCCCCTCCCCCAGGACTGCACGGAAGTGCTGGCCTGACATCCTCACCGCCCTGGGCCCGATCCACCTGTTTAAGCTTCGCCAATCCGACTGCTGAAAAATTGGCTCATTTTAATCCGCCTGCATTATGAGTGCATTTTCTCGTGTGTTTATTGGCCATTTATTTTTCTTTTATGAGCTGTTTCTTTGTGTCCCTTGTACATTTTGTATTTTGGCTTTGTCTTTTTCACAGAGGTAATAGAAGAGCTCTCTGAATACTAAAGAAATGTGTTACAAATATTTTCCAGTTTCTTGTTTGCATTTGTAATTGTTTCCACCATAGAGAAGATTTTAATTTTTATGTAGTTGGATCTCTCCGTTTTTTCTCATGGCTTTTGTTTTGCCTTTTCCTCGCCACAATGATATATATTTTTAATGACCAATATTTTTCTCCTTAGTCTTTTTATGGTTTTAATTTTGAAATTGAATGCTAGTCCATTTGGAATTTATTTTGGTGTAAGGAGTGACGTAGTGGTCCAGCTAATCTCTATCAAAATCCCAGCTGGAATTTTTTGCAAAAATTGACAGGCTGATCCTAAAATGCACATGGAAATGCCAGGGACCCAGCTAGCCAAAACAATCTTGCAAAAGAACAAAATTTGAGGACTTCTGATTTCAAAACTTACTACAAAACTACCATAGTCAACACAGTGTGGGTCTGGCCTAAGGATACACATGTAGGTCAGTGGGAAGAGTGGAATGTCCAGAAATACACCCTTAAATTTATGTCAATTTTAAAAAATATATATTTTATTGATTTTTTATATTTTATTGATTTTTTACAGAGAGGAAGGGAGAGGGATAGAGAGCCAGAAACATTGATGAGAGAGAAACATCGATCAGCTGCCTCCTGCACACCTCCTACTGGGGATGTGCCCGCAACCAATGCACGTGCCCTTGACCGGAATCGAACCTGGGACCTTTCAGTCCACAGGCTGACACTCTATCCACTGAGCCAAACCGGTTTCGGCTTATGTCAATTTTTTACGATGGTGCCAAAACAGTTCAATTGGGGAAAATAATTTTTTCAACAAATGGTGATGGGGCAACTGAATAGCCAGCCATATGCAAAAAAAAAGTTGAATTTGTGTTCCTACCTCACACCAGATATAAAAATTAACTCAGAATGGATCAAAGGCCTAAATGTAAGAGCTAAAGCTGTGAAAACACTTAGAGGAAAATAGAGGTGTAAATCTCTGTGACCTCGAGTTAGTCAGTGGTTTCTCAGATATGGTACCAAAGAAGAAATAAATTGGGCTACATCAAAATAAGAATCTTTGCGTTGCAAATGATACTATCAAGAAAGTGAAAGAAAACTCATAGAATGGGAGGAAATACTTGTGCATCATATATCCGATAAGGGATTTGTATCCCGAATACATGAAAAACCTTCACAACTCTGTCATCAAAAGGCAGCCCAATTGAAAATCTGCGAAATAGTTGAGTAGACATTTTCCAAAAAAAGATATACACGTGTCCAATAAGCACACGAAAAGATGTTCAGCATCCCTCACCATGAGGAATATGCAAATGAAGTCCGCAGTGAGAACACACCCGCTGGGACGGCTGTGCTGGCGATGGGCAGTCACTGGTGCTGGGGAGGACATGGAGCAACTGGAACCCTCCCGCGTCGCTGGTGGGAATGTGAAATGATGTAGCTGCTGCGGAGGCGCCTGGCATTTCCTCAAAAAGTTAAACATAGAGTCCCCCTAAGACCCAGTAATCTCCACTCCTCAGCTATTCCAAGAGAAATCATAACGTGTGTCCCCACAAAAACGTGTCCGTGGATGTTAACAGCAGTGCTATTCACAACAACCCCAAAGTGCACACAGCCCGCATGTCCACCAGCTGACAGAGAAACAAAATGCAGCACAGCCAGCCCGGCTGGCCCGGCTCAGTGGTTGACCTATGAACCAGGAGGTCACGGTTCACTTCAGGTCAGGGCACATGCCCGGGTTGCAGGCTTGATCCAGTGTGGGGCGTGCAGGAGGCAGCCGATCCATGGTTCTCTCTCATCATTGATGCTGCTATCTCTCCCTCTCTCTTCCCCTCTGAGACCAATGAAAATGTATTTTTAAAAATGTAGCATATTCATACAGTGGAATAATGCTTGGAAGTGAAGACGAGTGGGGTGGCATTGAGAGATGCGACAACCTGGAGGAACCTGGGAAACATGCTGGGTGAAAGAGGCCCGTCCTGAAGGTCCACGCTGTGCCGTTCTATTTATATGAAATACATAGAACAAGCAAAGCCGGAGAGACAGAGAGGAGATTAGTGGTTTCCAGGGGATGGAGGGAAGGGGAACTTGGGACTAACTGTTATTGGTTCAGGGTTTTTTATAGGGAAGACGGAAACATTCTAAAATTAGGTTGTGGTAAGGGTTGCACAACCCTGCGAACATACCAAAAGCCATTGAATTATATGGTGTGTGAGTGCTCTCTCAAAAGCCTATTTAAAGGAAAGATTGTATGGTTCATTCTTTGGTGATCTTGGCCATTTGCAGGGACAGCATCAGTGCTCTCCCTCCTTCAATACGAGGGACAGTGACAGAGTTGCCGATAATTGGGACCTGTTAAATGCAGTAGCCACGGGTAGCCACAGGCAAACATAACTGCAATTCAGACACGGGGGTCACGGATTTTTATTATATTATTCACCGCTATGATATTCCCGATCCATATCCCACTCTATAAACAGTCGTGTTAATTTTAGGCCAGCGAGGGGAATTTTAAGAATGCTGGCGCGTCTTCCCATAATCTGCCTGGTTCCGGCGGAGGGAAGCCCTGGCTGCTGTGCCATCGAGCCGAGGCCGAATGTGAGCCCGAAGCCACCTGTCCATCCTGTTTGCTACCAGTTGGAGGCTTTGTGTTCGTGGTTAGGTTTTCTTTTTTGGCTGTCAGCCAGGCCTCCCCTTTACCCTCATGGCCCTCCGGCGCACTGCAGCCCCAGCGACGGGAACCAACCGAAAAGCCACCTTCACAGAGCGAAAACGACCGAGGGCGGCCAGGTGAACACCCGGCCCGCACCTGGGAACAGCCCCCTCTGCTTCCTCCTCTCGGTCTCCTGCTGGCCTCTCTCTAAGGGGCCGTGTCCTGGGAGAGGGAGACCTGGCCTCTCTCTAAGGGCCGTGTCCTGGGAGAGGGAGACCTGGCCTCTCTCTAAGGGCCGTGTCCTGGGAGAGGGAGACCTGGCCTCTCTCTAAGGGGCCGTGTCCTGGGAGGGTGAGACCTGGCCTCTCTCTAAGGGGCCGTGTCCTGGGAGAGGGAGGCCTGGCCTCTCTCTAAGGGCCGTGTCCTGGGAGGGTGAGACCTGGCCTCTCTCTAAGGGCCGTGTCCTGGGAGAGGGAGGCCTGGCCTCTCTCTAAGGGCCGTGTCCTGGGAGAGGGAGGCCTGGCCTCTCTCTAAGGGCCGTGTCCTGGGAGGGTGAGACCTGGCCTCTCTCTAAGGGGCCGTGTCCTGGGAGAGGGAGACCTGGCCTCTCTCTAAGGGGCCGTGTCCTGGGAGGGTGAGACCTGGCCTCTCTCTAAGGGGCCGTGTCCTGGGAGGGTGAGACCTGGCCTCTCTCTAAGGGGCCGTGTCCTGGGAGGGTGAGACCTGGCCTCTCTCTAAGCGGCCGTGTCCTGGGAGGGTGAGACCTGGCCTCTCTCTAAGGGGCCGTGTCCTGGGAGAGGGAGACCTGGCCTCTCTCTAAGGGGCCGTGTCCTGGGAGGGTGAGACCTGGCCTCTCTCTAAGGGGCCGTGTCCTGGGAGGGTGAGACCTGGCCTCTCTCTAAGGGGCCGTGTCCTGGGAGGGTGAGACCTGGCCTCTCTCTAAGGGGCCGTGTCCTGGGAGGGTGAGACCTGGCCCCTCTCTAAGGGGCCGTGTCCTGGGAGGGTGAGACCTGGCCTCTCTCTAAGGGGCCGTGTCCTGGGAGGGTGAGACCTGGCCTCTCTCTAAGGGGCCGTGTCCTGGGAGAGGGAGACCTGGCCTCTCTCTAAGGGGCCGTGTCCTGGGAGGGTGAGACCTGGCCTCTCTCTAAGGGGCCGTGTCCTGGGAGAGGGAGACCTGGCCTCTCTCTAAGGGGCCGTGTCCTGGGAGGGTGAGACCTGGCCTCTCTCTAAGGGGCCGTGTCCTGGGAGGGTGAGACCTGGCCTCTCTCTAAGGGGCCGTGTCCTGGGAGGGTGAGACCTGGCCTCTCTCTAAGGGGCCGTGTCCTGGGAGGGTGAGACCTGGCCTCTCTCTAAGGGGCCGTGTCCTGGGAGAGGGAGACCTGGCCCCTCTCTAAGGGGCCGTGTCCTGGGAGAGGGAGGCCTGGCCTCTCTCTAAGGGGCCGTGTCCTGGGAGAGGGAGGCCTGGCCTCTCTCTAAGGGGCCGTGTCCTGGGAGGGTGAGACCTGGCCTCTCTCTAAGGGGCCGTGTCCTGGGAGGGTGAGACCTGGCCTCTCTCTAAGGGGCCGTGTCCTGGGAGAGGGAGACCTGGCCTCTCTCTAAGGGGCCGTGTCCTGGGAGGGTGAGACCTGGCCTCTCTCTAAGGGGCCGTGTCCTGGGAGAGGGAGACCTGGCCTCTCTCTAAGCGGCCGTGTCCTGGGAGGGTGAGACCTGGCCTCTCTCTAAGCGGCCGTGTCCTGGGAGAGTCCCAGAGGCGGTGCAGCACGTCCTGTGGCGGAGGCACCAGCCCTCACTCCTCTTGTCACCTCCCTCCAGAGCATCCGTCAGCCACTCTCCCCTCTCTGCTCTCCCCCCAGAGCGCCTCGCCCAGGGCGGCTCCTGTATTTGTTTTGCTCCCCTGCCCGTCTCCACACTCTGAGGTTGCGCTCCTTCCTATGGCGTTTTGCTGGCTCCGGGTTTGTTGGACTGTCACTTGGCACGCTTCCTGCCTGCACAGGACAAGACCCAGGGCAAGTCCCCTTCCCTCCGGGCCCTCCAGCGTCAATGGCCTCTGGAAGCAGATACTGTCTGACTTCCGGGAGTCGAAAGCACTTGACCTGCACATAATTACAGAATGACCTGCCAGACGCGGAAATGTTTGTTTATGCTCCCTCTCCGTGCCCCTGGCCTCTGCTCCCCGAGGGGACGAGTTTGGCACCGTCCATTCTCCTGTGTCCATTGTGGGTCTTTCCTCTCGGCTTCCGTCCTGTCCCCTCCGCGCAGACCTGCAGGCGAGGCGGGGGAAAAGTAGTCGCTGTGCGTGCTCTTGCTTAGAAAGCGGGGTCACTGGGGCAGGTGGACTGCCTTCACGTAGCCACGCCTGCAGCGAGCATTGACTGAGCCTGTGCTACGAGCCAGGCCCTGCGTGAGTCACGATGGTGTATGGACAGTAAGTCTGGCTCGGTCCCTGCGCTCATCGAGGTTGTGGTTTAAGGGACCAGTGCAAAATGACACCTGTGATGAGGGCTCCCACGGAAGAGTTCAGGGCAAGTGAGAGCCTCTCATGGGAGGAGGGCGGGGGAGGGCGGGGTCGCATTATTCATGACTCCTGAGCCCTGTCCGTATTTTTTAAAAATTACATTGACAACTGCATTAGGATAAATCCAGAGTGGATTCATCAGTGTATAGTCATTGTTATAGACTCTTCGGTTTTTTTGTTTTTCTGATTTTACAAGAAATTAGACTTTTTTTCATGGACCCCTAAGGGTACTGTGGGCCCTGGGCACTGTACTTGCTGTGTCTACGAGGAAGTCAGTCCTGAAAAGGCTGCCCTGAGGAAGAGACGGCTGAGTTGAGATCCGAAGACTAAACAAGAGTCAATTCAGCGAGCCAGGGCGAAGTGGGGTCTCAGCAGTGAAAGAAGCACGTGCAGAGCCTGCGGTCGAGGGAGCGGACCCGGAGAGAGTGTCAGTGCGGTGTAGTTCAGAGGACACGGGGACACACGGACAAAGTGAAGCTGGAGAGAAAGCAGGACCATCCGGGCTATGAAGATCGCTCTGACCTTTACCCCAGAGCAGAGGGAAGTTTTTGATGATTCAAAAAGGGGCATCAAATGACTTCTGAAGGTATCAATAGGAGAAGCTGATCAGAAAACCAGAGTGCACCCAGATTCTCCTTATGAAGTCTAATCAACAGAAGGAGGACCTGTCTGGACTTGGTCAGGTGTCAATGATATCCCCATAAGGAGAAATGAGACGTGGCTGCTTGGTCTGTGGTTAGTGGAGCAGAAAAGACAATATTTCCCCTAAATTCATTGTGTGCCCCATCCTAGACCAGGTCCTCAGGAAGTAGATGCTGAGACAGATTTCAGGTAGCTTTATGGGGTTGTGTGCTTGGGAGAAGCACCCTTAAGGGAGTGAGGACACGATTGGGCAGATGCAAGGCCTCCCTGGGGCTGGGATGGCCTTTCAGAAACATCACATGGAGCCAGGGAGCCGGGCCTCTGCACCTCCTTGGGTGAGGTTGCTCAGGGAGGGCGAAGCATCTTGGGTGAGCAGCCCTCTGAGACCAGTTCCTGTGGGGGGTTTCCAACTCCGGCGGCCAACACCGCAGGCCACTGGGAACGCCTTCTCCCTGAGGGCCAGCTAGTAAACATTTCCGGCTTTCTTTCGGGCCATACAACGATCTCTATTGCAACCACTGATCTCCACTATCCAGGCCCAAAGCAGCCATAGGTGTACTTAATGAGTCGGCATGGTTATTGCCCAAAACATTCTTTATGAACAGAAATTTTAATTTCATGCCACTTTCAGGTGTTGTGAAATAGTTTCTTCTTTTGCTCCTTCCTTCCTTCCTTCCTTCCTTCCTTCCTTCCTTCCTTCCTTCCTTTCTTCCTTCCTTCCTTCCTTCCTCCCTCCCGCCCTCCCTCCCTCCCTCCCGCCCCTCCCTCTCTCTCTGCCTTTCTTTCT
Organism: Cnephaeus nilssonii; assembly: GCF_951640355.1. Lineage (NCBI taxonomy): Eukaryota > Metazoa > Chordata > Mammalia > Chiroptera > Vespertilionidae > Cnephaeus > Cnephaeus nilssonii. The sequence continues at coordinate 7,100,261 of NC_137093.1, forward strand.
TTCTTTCTTTCTTTCTTTCTTTCTTTCTTTCTTTCTTTCTTTCTTTCTTTCTTTCTTTCTCTTTCCTTTCTTTCTTTCTTTCTTTCTTTCTTTCTTTCTTTCTTTCTTTCTCTTTCATTTCTTTCTTTCCTTTCTTTCTCTTTCTTTCTTTCTTTCTTTCTTTCTTTCTTTCTTTCTTTCTTTCTTTCTTTCTTCCTTCCTTCCTTCCTTCCTTCCTTCCTTCCTTCCTTCCTTCCTTCCTTCCTTTCTTCCTTTCTTCCTTCCTTCCTCCCTCCTTCCCTCCCTCCCGCCCTCTTTCTTCTTTCTTTCTTTCTTTCTTTCTTTCTTTCTTTCCTTTCTTTCTTTCTTTCTTTCTTTCTTTTCTTATCCTGAGCCATTTAAATATGTAAAAACCATTCTTAGCTTGCAGAGGTTGGACCTGGTTTGGCCTGCGGGCTGCGGTATGACAACTCTTGGCCTAACGGGATTCAGGAAATATGGAAGCTGGAATCTTTGGCCGTGGAGTTGTCAGCTGTTGGCTGGTTGACAAGGGACATTCCCCTTCTGCCTTCAGCTTCCTGGTCCGTAAAATGGGAATGAGCGAAAACAGAGCTCCCAGGGGCGGTGAGGGGGTTGGGAGGGGCAGGTTAGGAGCCGTGAACCACATTGTAGAATATTACGCATCATGGATGCCTGTCACCATTAGTACCATCCCTCATGCCCAAGTCCAAAGAAGATACGCGTGTCTGATAAGGAGCCTGTTGACTTCCTGAAAACACACGAGGGGGGATGGAGTCAGGCTGGTCCAGGATCTTCGGGCGCTTCCCCAATGTGAGAGTTACTTGGAACCCAAGCCCAAACCAAAGGATTTCCTTTCTGCTTTTCTTTATGGAGGAACCAACAACCCCCTGCCCCACTCCCTCGCTCCCTTCCCCGCCTCCCTTCCCACCCTTTCCTGCTGTGCGTGTACTAAGCAGCCATGCCCAGCTCTGCCTTGCAAGGTGTCCTAACGACAGGTGGCATCCACAGGCTGGGTGTCCCAAGCTGCCCGGAAGCAGCCTCCAAGTTCTCGCAAACGAAAGGACACGCTCCAGCCATCCTCTCCCCAGGCCCCCGGGGATGCAAATAACCGCACAGCCCAGAATGCGCAAAGGGGGACTTGTGGTCTCAGTTCGCCCACCTGAAGACCTGCAAATACCAGGAAGAAACTAATAAAACATAACACATCCACCTTGAATTCCACCTGACTCCGACCTCCTTCCTCTGCAAGTACGTGTCCCCCTGACCTGTGCACGAGGCTCACACCTTTGTGGGCTGCTGTTTAATCGGAGGCACGAGGACGTGATCGGGGCGCGCGTGGGAGTCCTTCATCCTTCCCAGGGCTGCGGTCACACCTGACCTCGGAGGCCGGCTCTGGCCCTCGGCACAGCGCAGCTTGGCCACGGCCGCGCATCTTCTCATTTGTGGTGCTGTTTAGCGCATGTACTCCACGCCGCCCTGGTTCGTGTTTTGTTCACTTTCCTTCCTCGCTTACACTGGAATCGTTCCGTTATCGTGGGAGCAAAAAGGTGTAGCGTTTCAATCTGTCCCCCAAGGGGCTGCCTGGGTCCCCAATGTCAGGACATCTGGTGACACTGGCACAGAAAGAGCTGGCCAGTCTTGCCCGTTTCCAGGGCCTTTGTAATAATTCCTTCTCCTTCCACCTTCCCACCCAACCCCTGGACTTTTCAGATATTTGAGCTCACGACTTCCACTTGTTGACTAAGCCAGTTTGGAGGGGCTTCTGGCGCTCGCAGCAGGGAGCCCTGGTGGTGAGAGCTTCCCGGGCCGTGTGACAGGGTGGGCACGGCAGCCACTTCTCATCCATCTTCCTCTCCTCAGTGTCTTCCCCGCCTGGCTCTCACGCACTCTTAGCCGTGTGCGCTGAGTGAGGGAGGGAGGGCGGGAGTGAATGAATGGAGGAACCTCTCTCACTCTGCATGCCTCGGCCTGCCTCCAGCTCTCTCTAATCCCAGCCACAGTGAATTCTTGCTCCAAGCAGAATTCTTCTAGCTCAGCATTTGCCTGCATTTACTGCAAAATCCTCCTCAAGGACGGGATCCAGAGGGTCCCAGCATCACATGAGTTGGAGGAGTGCTTCACATTCTCTCCTCATTTTGACTTCCAGACCCTCCCCATTCAGAGACGCTCCCCATTCAGAGACCTTTTTAGCTCTGTTTAACCCCAGACTTCTCACTCATTTGACCTTGGAACTCTTTTTCCCAGAGCATCGCTCAGAACCAGCCTTCCATGATTTGAGAGGTTACTATGTACTCCTTGTGTCCTTAGTTATAAAACAGAATAATATAACTTCTGGTACTGGAATAGAATTATCTTAGCTGGCAGCCCCTGAGCGCCTATTTAGGTCATCTCCAAGAATAAATGGTCAGTCTACAAAAACAGGCAAGCGTGATGCAGACATGCACAAAAGGGGACATGTTTGAATGACACAGATATAGGGGTTCATTCTCACAGATCCCCATGATGCAACACTCACCGGGAGGTCCTTTCACAAGCTCATTCATTCATTCATTCATTCAGCAAACGTTTCCCGAGGGCCCACTTCAGGCCAGGATATAACAGTGAGCAAAGCAGACAGTCCCTGAGTGGGAGGGTCCTGTACTCTCCAGGCGGATACAGAGAAATGAACTGATGGAACTGTGCCTCCCAACACGCACTGGAGGGGCAGGCCGATTCCCGGAGTCCTCGTCCTTATTGAAGGAGACTGTAGGAATTGCTAAAGGTCCCTGCCTACTCACAAATAGATTCCTCTATGAAATAAAATTATAACTGTGGAGGCAGGAGCATGCCTTAGGTGCTTATTGTATTTTTTAATATTTTTATTGGTTTCAGAGAGGAAGGGAGAGGGAGAGAGAGACAGAAACATCAATGATGAGAGAGAATCATTGATTGGCTGCCTCCTGCACGCTCCCTACTGGGAATGGAGCCCGCAACCCGGGCATGTGCCCTTGACCAGAATCAAACCCGGGACCTTTCAGTCCATAGGCTGACGCTCTATCCACTGAGCCAAACCAGCTAGGGCAGCTTTGAATTCTTTTGGACGTATGCCCAGCAGTCGGATTACCGGATCATCTGGTAGCTCTACTTTAATCTTTGGAGGAGCCTCCGAAGATTCCACAATGGCTGCAGCATTATACGTTCCCACCAACAGTGCCCAGGAATTCCACCTTCTCTGCATCCTTGCCAGCACTCACTTTCTATCCTGTTGAAAGTAGCATCCTCATGTGTGTGAGGTGACATCTCGCTGTGATTTTGGTTTGCATTCTTTATGATGTTGAGCATCTTTTCATGTGCTTATTGGCCATTTGTATGTCTTCTTTGGAGGAGTGTTTATTCAAGTCGTTTGCCCATTTTTAAATCAGGTTATTTGTTTGTTTGTTGTTGAGTTGTAGGAGTTCCTTACCTGTTCTGGATATTAACCCCTCATTAGATATGTGGTTTGTCAATTTTTCTCTCTTTCTGTAGGTTGCCTTTTAACTCCGTCGATGGTTTCCCTTGATGTGTAGAAGTTTTTTTATAAAATATATATTTCCATTTATTTCAGAGAGGAAGAGAGAAGGAGAGAGAGAGACAGGAAACGTCAATGATGAGAGAGAATCATTGATCGGCTGCCTCCTGCACACCCCCCCCCCCCCACTGGATCGAGCCAGCAACCCTGGCATGTGCCTTGACCGAGAATTGAACTGTAACCTCCTGGTTCATAGGTTGATGCTCAACCACTGAGCCACGCCAGCCGGGCGATGCACAGAAGTTTTTAAGTTTTAAGTTGGATGTAGTGCCATTTGTCTGTTTTTGCTTTTGGTGTCAAATCCATGAAAGCATTGCCAAGTGCAGTGTCCTGAGCTTGTCCCCTATGTTTTCTTCTAGGAGTTCTATAGTTTAAGGACTTGTTTAGGTCTTTACTTCATTTTGAGTTCATTTTTGTACATGGTGTAAGGTAAGGGTCCAGCTTCATTCTTCTGCACGTGGCCATCCCAGTGCCACTTGCTGAAGAGACAGTCCTTACGGAGATGCACAAGGATAGCAGTGGCCGTGGTGGATGAGGGGATCCGCCAGCACCCCCTGGGCTCTCCAGACATCTTTCAGTAATTCCACATCTGCTTTGCCTGGGCTTGGGAAGCATGGCGACTGGACAGGTGAATGTCGGAGAAGGTCCCGGCAACCCAAACACGCGCCCCTCTTCCGGTTAAGAACCTAGAACCGCGGAGGAAAGGAGCCGTTCAGCTGGTTCGAATGGTCACTGAGCGGTGCAGACACGTTGCTCACAGGCGTCTGCTTTGCGGCTGTGGACTTTGTTCATTGGGTTTGCCCAGAGCAGGGCCCACCTGCGAGCTCTCAGGCGGCTTGCAGATCTGGCTGCCCAGGGACCGATGAAGTGCTGGCTGCCCTGTACCTGGACAGGCCAGGAAGCCTCTTGAACATCTGCCTGCAGTCTGCACACCCCTCTTAATGACCTTGTCGGGGGCGGGGGGAGGAGCAGCTGCAGGGAAGAGGGGAGGAAGGACAGACAGTTCGTCTGCATGGCAGGCAGCAGGCCCAGAGGTTTGCAGCAGCAGATGGCAGGCTGAGCAGAGCCCTCCCCAGTCCCCTGGCCCCACGAGGGGAAATGAAGGGGCGGCCAGGCTCCTGTGAGCGCAGCCTCCAGCGGCAGCGGCAGCCTCTGTGGACATGGGGTGCGCATCTGCCCCTCCCCTCCCGGTATTGATCCAAGGCCGAGTCCGCGGGCATCGGGGAGAGCCTCGTCTCGCTGCAGGCTCCCTCGAGCTCCGAAATGAAGGTTGCCAGGGCCTGTGCTTGCAGTTTTCAATACGGGAGGAGCCGTCAGGCCTTCCTGCGGCCAAGGGACGAGGGAGCGGCCCGGGCACCCAGTCTTCCTGCGGGTGGAGACCGTTCACCGGCTGGTCAGTCCGTCCAAACCCCACACCCAGGCCCCTCTGAGCAGGTGGAGGAGGAGGCCCAGAAAGGCAGCCTAAGCGGCCTGGGGACGTGGAGGCTCCATTCCTCACGCTCAGTGAGGGGGGGCTTTCCCGGTAGGCACAGCGGCGGGGGTGGGGGGCCGAGGCGGTGGGGGGTGAGTGGGGAGCAGGAGGATGGCAGGCACCAGCACCTCCGTGTGTTCACAGCCGAGCACCGCAGCCCTATCAGCGTCTCTCTCCCAGCGAGCTCTGTGCTTGAGAACCCTCCTCCACCCAGCTCCTCCTCCAGTGGGAGAGGGGGAGGGGGAGGGAGAGGGAGAGGGAGAGGGAGAGGGAGAGGGAGAGGGAGAGGGAGAGGGAGAGGGAGAGGGAGAGGGAGAGGGAGAGGGAGAGGGAGAGGGAGAGGGAGAGGTGCCTTGTTGGTGCAGGTCCTGGCTCGGCCTCTGTGGTCTCTGTGCCTCCAGGGCGTCCTCTGGCCTCGGGACCTTCGCCGTCCGGCCACAGCGCCCTGAGAGGTCCTTCTCTTCCTCTGCGGCCGAACCTCGAAGAGGCGGGTGAGGAGCCGCAGGGCCGTGTGGCCGCTGGGTCAGAAGCCCAGAATCCACTGCTCCAAGCCCCCTCCCAGCATTAGCGTGGAACCTGGGGAATACGGGAAACCGTCTACACGGAATTGGAGTGGGAAGGTGTGGGCGGGGGTTGGGGGCTTTGCACTCAGCACCACGAGTGACCGGAGAATCACAGATGATGGTAAAAACCAGCCCTCGGAGCCCTCACAGGAGCAGCTGATCGATGATTCTCTCTCATCACTGATGCTTCTGTCTCTCTCTCCCTCTCCCTTCCTCTCTGAAAGCAATAAAATTGTATTTTTAAAAAAGAGAGAGAGAAAGGGAAGATGGTCAGGGGAAGAGAGGTGGAGGGTTTTCAGGGTCCAGACTGCCTTTGAGCACGACCTCTTGGCTGCAGGAGCTCCGGCAGCTTCCAGCCGGGAGGCGTTCCCTCACCTGGCAGAGCCCTTCACCGCGGACCCCAGGCCAGGCGCGCGGGGCTCTGTCTCTGCTGTGCGCACCCAGGGCGTGTCCTCGTGGCTCTGCTCACCCTGTCCCCGGCCTGAGCCCTGCGGCGATGAAGTCATGGCTCCCTCCAGGGAGGAGCCGGCTCCCCTCAGCTCCTTCTGTGATGGCTGTTCCCCCAGAGCAGCTGCTGCAACAACATTTACTTTGTACAGCGGCCAAGTGAGAGCGAGCGCGAGAGACTGAGAGCAGGCGCACACGAGCCTACCCCCTTCCAAGCGTTCCTGCGGAATCTGGCTCTCCTGCTTCTCATCAAAATACTGAACTTTGGAACAAATTAACATTCCCCAGCCGCGCGGGGAAGGCGAGCTCAGCCGGGACAACTTCAGTTCACAACCACAACAAAAATAGCTTCTCCCGGAGAAGGCGCGCTCTGCTAACAAGGTCACTTTTGTTTTGCTTCCCCTGCCATCTGGCCCAGTGGCACCAGGGGCTGGATCCGGTGCCGGCGTCTTCTGCCGAGAGTGGATGGGAGCCGGGTGGCACTGCAGAAGGCTTCTCGGGCTCCTGGCAGAGGTGCCGCACGACGTTACCTTCAGACGCCCCCCAGGAAGCAGGCGGGCAGATGGAGCCCCGGTCCCCGGCCGGCTCTGCTCCAAGCCCCCCGAGGGTGCGGAGGGTGCGACACCAGCAGACAGCAACAAGCAGGTGGGAGGCCGAGGACAGCAGAAACCACGACAGCATGCGAGAGCTCGCTTCCTCTCAAAGAACATTCCAGAACTCAGCGTAGTGCTCGCCTGAGAGCTAGCTGGGAAGCTGGGTTCCAGAAGGAGAACACAGAAGCATGATTTGGATTTTTTTTCCTCTTCCCGTCTACTTCCGAGGTTCAGCCTCTTTCAGTAGTTGATCAGGGACTTCAGTCACTCAGTCACCCCCCTTGGCCTCGGTTTCCTTCTCTGTAGGATGGGAACCGCCTGTACAGATGGCATGCAGTGATCCGAGGGGGAGAGGGCGGGGCCCGGCTGGGGTTCTCAGAGGACACGCGTGCACTCTGACCTCTATAGCAGGAGGGCTCTCACGGGGATGAGCTAGAGAGACCCCTCTCTAGCCCTGTGTGGGACTCTCACGTGGCGGAAACGGCCTGCAAGGGGTAGAGCTGGGGTTTGGACACGAGCGTTCGGTGACAAGGATGCTGCTGCTCCTGCTAGACAGAAGGTCTCCAATCTTCCACCATCAAACCCATGAATGTGCAGAAGGGGTTCATGACTTCCCAGAGCCCTGCACCTCCTCCTCGGAGTCCAGGGGACCCAGTTAGTTACCACAGTGGACCTGCTGGGAAAACAAATCCACAGGACCTTCAGTAGAGTGAAGAAGGATCCTTATAAGTGACCCGAATCTTTCCTGCCTTTAAATCAAGGGAAACAATGTCCCTAGAGCCGTGGTCGGCAAACTGCGGTTCGTGAGCCACATGCAGCTCTTTGGCCCCTTGAATGTGGCTCTTCCACAAAATACCACGGCCTGGGCGAGTCTATTTTGAAGAAGTGGTGTTAGAAGAAGTTTAAGTTTAAAAAATTTGGCTCTCAAAAGAAATTTCAATCGTTGTCCTGTTGGTATTTGGCTCTGTTGACTAATGAGTTTGCCGACCACTGGACTAGAGCATCTCCTTCCGCCTATTTCCCCCAGAAAGATACGTAAGGCAGCTGGTTTCCAGGCGAGTCGAACCTGGTTTCCAAGGGCTGTGAGTTCAGGTGAGGAAGGTTCCTGGGCCCCATGGTTAGGTCTCTGCCCCTGGAGAGTGGAGTGAGCACGGGGGGAGCACAAGGGTCCTCTGTCACAGGTACTTCCTGAAGCAAAACCGAGCGATGACATCCTGTGATAGGATTTAAAAGGCCCACAGTGTTAAGTGGTATCAGGACTGAGCCCCTCGCTCCGGCCCCCGTCACAGGGGGAAGCCTTTGCATTGCTTCCCAACGGAGAACATGGGGGCAGGCCGCTGCTCCCCTCCGGCCGAGGACCTACCCATCTGGCTCACTTTTCTTAACCTGCCTTTTCCCTTCTGCCCTGGCGGCCTCCCAGACCTCGGGCTAACGTTGTTAACTCGAATGGGACAGGGTGGCATTGGCCAGAGATGGATGTTCTAGGTAGAGAAATACAGGCCATCGGAACATCTTGAAACAGGAAAGAACAATGGTAGCTCCAGAATTTTCTATCTCAAAGACGCATGTTGATACCTAGACGTGACGCTGTGTTTAAAAGAGCACTTCCCCTGACTCTGAGGACATGAGAGTTGTCTAAATCAGTGCACGCGGGAGGAGCTGGCGGAGATCGGGCTGGTGGCTAACGCCCAGGCGAGGCCTTCCTGGGCCCGCCGTTGGGAAAGGACTTTGTGCTTCAAAGGAAAGGGGACGCGTGCAGGTGGAGACCATGGGCCGCGGAGCGCGAGCAGCCCAGGAGGAGAGGAGAGGCCGGGGAGGCCGACCTGAAGGACAGACCTGAACCAGGACTCATGGTCACGTGCATCAGGACCATCTCAGGGGCTGTGGCAAATGCAGCTGCTTGGGTCCACCTCAGGCCCCCGGAACCAGCATCTCTGGACAAAGAGCCCGAATCTGCTGAATGAGCAAGCGCCCCGGGAGTTCTCTATGCAGGGCCTCATAGTCCGCGTTTTATCCTAAATGCAAAGGGAGGCCGTTGAAGGGTATGGGAAAGAGAGACGACGCAGTCCATTCTAAGAGCATTCTGCCTCTTGGGTAGGAATCGAGTGGAGTGGGATAAGGAGGGAGGTGGACAGATGTCCACGCTGCCTCCCTTGTCCCTCTGCCTCTCTGCCTTCCTGCCAGTAGCATGCGCAGACCAGCTCCTGCCTTCATTAACCAATCCCGGGCTGCCTGCGGGTCCTCCCTGGCTATCTAGACCCTCAGGCAGGGGCTGCCTGAACCCAAAGTGACAGGTGGATTGACACTGGGTCTTGGATTGTCCACATCTTTTTTTATAAAATCTATTTTTATTGATTTCAGAGAGGAAGGGAGAGGGAGAGAGAGATGAAAATATTAACAATGAAAGAGAATCATGGATCAGCTGCCTCCCGTATGCCCCACCCTGGGGATCGAGCCCACAACCCGGGCAGGTGCCCTGACGGGGGAATCAAACCGTGACCTCCTGGTTCATAGGTAACTGCTCAGCCACGCCAGATGGGCTGGATTGTCCACACCTGGGACCTTAGATTGTCTTTTGCTCCTTTAACATCTGACACAGTCAGTCACTGTCAACACAGCAGTTGGTTGACCAAGGACTCCTCCTCCCCAAAAGTGTAGGACAAAAACTGCCACCTCACCTGTCCAGGCCGGTTTAGGCCTGAGAACGGGGGAGCCTTTCAGTGGTTCTCATGATTCCATCTGGTCCTGTGATTCCGTGACATACGCTTACGTGGTAGTCAATCAATGGACTGTCACTTCCTAATGGGTCCAGCTGACCCCACCAGCGCTCCTGGTTTGAAGATCACCAGGGAGGAGCCACGCCTCTCAGCTCTCCCCAATCGGAGGCTGTGCTAAGTGGCTCTTGATTCAGGCTGGTGCTTAGCCAAACTGGCCCCCCTCTTTCAGTTAAACAGCACGTTTTTCATTCTGTCTCCGTTTGCAAAGAGAGGCTGACACAGAGAGAACGGCGCAACGCACAATCCGAGAGTTTCCTGCCGCAGAGCACACAGATGAGAATTGATCTTAAACCTTTTACTGTCATCGTTTACCGAGTGCTGGAGAGACATCCACGCAAGTCAGCAGAGAAAACCCCCAGCCTGGCCTCTCGCTGCACAGCCGTCAGATGCCCGAATAATGTCGCTCGCTGGCATGCGGAGCAGAATCAAACCACAGCCCAGCGAAACGTCCTCAGGCTCCAAAAATGTCAAGGAGATCTTGGCCTCTGCCTTCATTATTTTTTTTTTAATCCACTTTATTGAGGAACAATTTACATAGGATAAACGACACCCATCTTAAGTATGCAGGTTGATGGTTTGACAAATGTATACACCCAAGTAACCATCACTTCAATTAAAGTATAGAATATTTATACCACCTCCCCAAATTCCTCTGAGTCTCTTTGAAGTCAATCCCGTTTCATGTCTGGCCTCAGGCAGCCACTGATCTGGTCTCTGTCACTCTGAATGTACAATTTGCATAATTTCATATAATGGAAGCTGACAATGTGTACTCCTGAGATTCAGCCACATTGTCGCATCTATCAGTAATTTATTTCCTTTTGTTATGAGTAGCATTCCATGTTTGTTTATCTATTCACCTGTTGTTGGACATTTGGGTTGTTTCCGGGTTTGGATATTATGAATAAAGCTGCTATAAACACTTTTGTGCACGTCTTTTTATGGACATATGTTTTCGTTTCTCTTGGTAAGTCCTTAAGAGCAGCTGGGGTATCTTTACTTTCTGAGAAATTGCCACATCTTTTTCCAAAATAGATGTGCCATCCTTACATTCCCACCAACAATGTATAAGCATTCCAGTTACTTCACACCCTGGCTAACACTTGTTATTATCAGTCTTCTGATTTTAGCCATTCTAATGGGGGTGTGGGGCTATCTCATTGTGGTTGTTATTTACATTTCCTTGATGACTAGAGTTGAGCAGTTTTCCATGTTCTTATTGGCCACTCATATACCTTCTTTTAGTATTGTCTTTTCTAATTTTTTACCCATTAAAAAGCGAGGCTGTTTGTCTATGATAAGTTGTAAGGGTTCATTTTAGATTGTAGCTACAAGCCCTTTGTCAAGTAAGTGGTGTGTGTGTGTGTGTATGTGTGTGTGTGTGTGTGTGTGTTCTTTCAGTCTATTGCTTGGGGCTTTTTTAAAAAAATTTCTTAACTGTGTCTTTCACATAGCAAAATTTTAAACTTTGATAAAGTCTAGTTTATGAATTCTTTTCTGGTCTGTGTTCTTTTTTTTTTTTTTTTTTGTCTTACCTTAGAAATATTTGCCTGTCCCAAGATCACAAAGATTTCCTCCTATATTTTATTCTACTTTTATAATTTTAGCTTTTACACTTATGATGTTTACTTTTTCCATGTAGGCATTCAGTTGTCCCATCACCGTTTGTTGCAAAAGTTTTATTTCTTAATTTGATTACCTTCATGCTTTTAAAAAAAATTAATTGGCCATATACCCATGGGCTTATTTCTGAACTCTCTCTTCTATTCCACTGATCTTTATGTCTATCTTTTCAATCAATGCCACATGGTCAGGTAATTCCTTCACCCTTGTTTTTCTTTTTAAAAATGGTTTTGTCTATTCTCGGACATCTGCATTTCCACATAAATTTTAGAATCAGCTTGTCAATTTTTATTGAACTCTGCTGGAGTTTTGGTAAGGGTCATGTTGAATCTATTGATCTATTTGGGGAGAATCAGTATCTTAACAATTTGTTTTTTTCCATCCACGAACATGGTATATAATTTAATTTATTTTAGCCCTTTAAAATTTCTTTCAGCAGCCTTTCATAGTTTTTACTGTGAAGATTTAATACACACTTTGCTAAATTTATTTTATTTTTTTTGTTATTGTAAATGGAATTGTATTTTTATTTACTTTCAATTGTGTATTACCTCCTTCTTCTCCTCTCCTCCTTTTTTCAGTTATCTCTTCCTAACTGTAACCTGCCATTAACACCTTAAATAAATCTTCTTGTCAAGGATGATATTGAGGGTTTGAAAAGGTCCCAGTTGATGGTTTAGTCAAGAATTGGCATTGATGCTACTTTACATCTTGTCTCTTGTCTCAGAATTTATAGCTATTCTTGGCATAAGTCTCAGCTCATCAAACCATCTTCCTCCTATCACTTTGCCCCCTTTTCACAGCTCCCACAATCACACCTCCTCCATGTAGCCTTCAAAGATGGCAGCTTCTCTGGTATCTTTTCAACATTGAATCCTCATTTATTCACCAAGACACATTGATTGAAACAATTATCCAGTCGTTTGTTCAAAGAGAAAGAATTTTGTGTTGCTTAGCTCTTGTGTGACTATATTCGCTTCCTAGGACTGCAGTAGCAAGGTACCACAAACGGAGTGGCTTAAAACAACAGAAATGTGTTTTCTCACAATCCTTGGCATTCCTTGGCTTGCAATTGCATACTTCAATTTCTCCTTCCATCTTCACATTCTCCCTGTGTGTGTCTGTGTTTCTTCTCTTCTTATAAAGACACTAGACATATTAGATTAAAGGACCACATATTTCAGTATGACCTCATCTTAACTAATTATATCTGCAATGACCCTGTTTTCAAATAAGGTTACATTCTCAGGGACTGGAAATTAGGACTTCAATATATCTGTGTGTGTGTGTGTGTGTGTGTGTGTGTGTGTGTGTGTGTGTGGTGATGGTGGACAGAATTCAACAAATAGCTTTTTCTCTTTCTCTAATGTTTCCCCTTATTCTGTTCTCCTTAAGCGTTACCAGAGGACCCAATTCACAAGTCACCTTCTTGGCTGTTTTTCCTGAAGAGGTGAATCACCTCTTTGCCCGTCTTGACCGCGCTTTTGCATTTCTGTTAGACAGTCTACCACATCGTGTGCCACCTGAGGGCAGAAGCCACCCTGCTCCTCTGGGAGTAGAGCTCAGAGCTAGACTTCCTCCGGGGAGTAGCTCTTCCCTTTGGGCATTTCAGGTACATATCCCACAACCCCTGGTCTGTCCATGTGTAGGCTCATGAAAAGGATGAGGAAGCTTTCAGGAATCGGTGTCATTTCATTTTCTGTTTTAGGAATTTAATCAGTAGAAAATGCTCTGGATAAACATTTGGGGTTCTAGCTAAAGGTCTTCCTGATGAACTAAAATATGTTCAAAATCCTATATAATAAAAGAGTAATATGTAAATTGACCATCACTCCAACACACAAGATGGCCACCCCCATGTGGTCAAAGATGGTTGCCCCCATGTGGACACAAGATGGCCACCACAAGATGGCCTGCAGGGGAGGGCAGTTGGGGGTGATCAGGCCAGCAGAGGAGGGCAGTTGGGGGAGACCAGGCCTGCAGGGGAGGACAGTTGGGGGAGACCAGGCCAGCAGGGGAGGGCAGTTGCGGGGGGACCAGGACTGCAGGGGAGGGCAGTTGGGGGGGCGACCAGGACTGCAGGGGAAGGAAGTTGGGGGTGACCAGGCCTGCAGGGGAGGGCAGTTAGGGGCAACCAGGCTGGCAAGGGGGGCAGTTAGGGGTTACTGGGCCAGCAGGGAGGGCAGTTGGGGGCAATCAAGCCTGCAGGGGAGGGCAGTTAGGGGTGACCAGGCTGGCAGGGGAGGGAAGTTAGGGGCGACGAGACTGGCAGGGGAGGGCAGTTAGGGCAATAGGGATGGCCGGGGAGCAGTTAGTCGGACATCCTGCTCACAATCCTGGACTACTGGCTCCTAATCGCTCACCTGCCTGCCTGCCTGGTCGCCCCTAACTCCCCCCCCCCTGCTGGCCTGGTCACCCCTAACTGCCCCCTCCCTGCCGGCCTGGTCGCTCCTAACTGACCCCCCCCCATCGGCCTGGTCGCCCCCAACTGCCCCCCTCTGCTGGCCTGGTCGCCCCTAACTGCCCCCCCTGCCGGCCTAGTTGCCCCTCACTGCCCCCCCCCCCCGCGCCAGTCTAATTGCTCCCAACAGCCCCCCCTGCTGGCATGGTTGCCCCACACAGCCTAATATTCAGTTGTTTGGTCATCCCTCATTAACCCCCTGCTGGCCTGGTCACCCCACACAGCCTGCTGTTCAGTCATTGGTTGTCCCTCATTAACCCCCCTGCTGGCCTGGGCATAAGCAGCCATCTTGTGAGGGTGTGATGGTCAATTTGCATATTACCTCTTTATTATATAGGATAATATTCCATTGCACTGATAGACTGCAGTGTGTTTATCCATTCATCTGTTGATGGACATTTGGGTTGCTTCCACATGTTGACTATTATGAATAAAGCTGCTATGAACATTTGTTTCTCATACTTAAAATGTTTTAAAAAATATATTTTTATTGATTTCAGAGAGGAAGGGAGAGGGAGAGAGAGATAGAAACATCAATGATGAGAGAGAATCATCGATCAGCTGCCTCCTGCACACCCCACCCTAGGGATCGAGCCAGCAACCCGGGCATGTGCCCTGACTGGGAATCGAACAGTGACCACCTACCTGGTTTATAGGTTGACACTCAACCACTGAACCACACTGGCTGGACCTGAAAATAATTTTTTTAATGTGGCAAAAAATACATACATAAAATATGCCATTTTTAAGTGTGCAGTTCAGTGGCACTAATTACATTCTCAATGTTGAACAACTGTCACTACAATCTGCTTCCAAATCTTCCCCATCACCCCCATAGGAGCCCTGGTACCCAGGAAGCAACAGCTTACTTATTAAATTGCTAGGATTTATTTATACTACAATAAAGATGCAGCCTTTTGGATAACCAAGAAAACAGGCCCACGTCCTCAGGAAATCTGGCCTTTTCTTACTTATTGAGCCTATTGGACTGAGTCTTTTTTTAAAAGAGCTTTATTGAACTATAATTTACGCACTTAAAGTGGTGTTTAATATATTCACAAAGGTGTGCAATCATCACCCAAAAGTGTCAGCCCCGTTAGCAGTCACTTTCCATTCTTGTGCCCACCTGGTCCAGCCCTAGGAAGCCACTTCACTCCTTTTAGACGGAGCCGTACATACTCTGGGCTTTAGACCCGCCCCCGCTCTGGATGTGATGGTGAACATCTGTTAGTGAGGCTTTTCTAAGGCAGAGGATGAGAGAGAGGAAGGAAGGAGGGGCAGGCGCTGCGGGACAGAGAGGCAGCAGATACGTAAGAAACTGGGACTGTCTGTCTTAGGAGATTCTTAGAAGAAAAGAAAGTAGACGACGAAGAGGAATAAGTTGGGCTCGAGCCAAACATCTTCCTTTGGGAAAGTTTGCCGAGTTCTTTTCTATCAAAAGAAATGATGATGTCGTGGAAATTAGATGGTCGGGATGAATGTGCCACTGATTGCATGAGCTGCCGACGAGCAGCAGCAGCAATGTTGTTGGGTGATAATTCTCCTGGCGTTTTAAAGAAAGCAAGGGGCATTGTTTAAGGTTCTCTGGCGCTCCCCATTGTTATGTGTGTGAGGTAAGTGACTTGCCTGTGGGATTCTGAGTCTCTGAATTTTTTTGTTTTGCTAATCCTCACCTGAGGATATTTTTCCCATTAATTTTTTTCTTTAGAGAGAGTGGGATAGATGGAGGGAGGGAGGGAGAGAGAGAGAGAGAGAGAGAGAGAGAGAGAGAGAGAGAGAGAGAAAGAAACATTGATGTGAGAGAGACCACATTGATCATCGATTGGTTGCCTCACACATGCTCCACATGAGCCCCAACCAGGGCTGGGGATGGAACCTGTAACCCAGGTACATGCCCTTGACCAGAAATCGAACCCAAGACCCTTCCATGGGTAGGCTGATGCTCTAACCACTGAGCAATGCCGGCCAGTGCTAAGTCTCCTAATTTAATAGGCCCCTGAACATGTAAAAGTGTCTGCTGGGTATAAATGTTGTACTTAAATGCACATTTCATCTTTTTCCACGATATTCAATAACAACAACAACAAAAAAAACAACTAAAAAAACCCCACCAGGTCCATTTGGAGGACTTCTCTCCCCTCTGATGGGTGAGGCCGAGCATGAAGGGTGTCTGTGTAGGCAGCATCATGGCCCCTGAAATGCCCATGTGCTAATCCTGGGACCTGGGACCATGTGCCCTCCCGTGGCGAAAGGGACTGTGCAGATACGATTACGTTCAGGATCTCGAGGTGGGGCGATCCTGGGTTAAGCAGGCGAGTCAATGGAATGACAAAGGCACTTACAAGAGGGAGGCAGGAGGGTCGGAGTCCGAGAAGAGGCACGCGGAAGTAGAGGTGGGGAGATGCAGGGCCAGGAGCCAAGGGGCACGAGGGACTCTGGAAGCGGGGCCGCCTGGGAAGTGGGCCCCCCTGGCCGCCAAGAACACGGCCTGCCACCCCTTCCAGCCTTCGGGCCTGCAGGCCATGAGGAGTGATTTTGTGGGGTTCTTTGTTTTAATCCTTACCCGAGGGTATATTTTCTTAATAATTTTAGAGAGGGAGGAAGGAGGTGTGTGTGTGTGGGGAGAGAGAGAGAGAGAGAGAAAGAGAGAGAGAGAGAGAGAGAGAGAGAGAGAGAGAGAGAAACATCGATCAGCTGCCTCCCATAGGCCCCCCCTACTGGGGACTGAACCCACAACCTAGATATGCGCGTTGACTGGGTGTCGAACCCACAACCCTTTGGTGTCCGGGACGGCGCTCCAACCGAGTCCTCGTTCTCTGAGTCTCTGACTTGACTGTCTCTGGCGTCGAGACATCATGCAGGGCTCAGGTTAGGGGGGTCCCCCGGGAACCTCTGTCCCTTCAGGTCCGTTGACCTGGGACCTTCATGGCTCGGCAGCATCCCTCCTCAGCGGCCCTAGATTAGTGTCTGATTGACTCGCTGGGGAAAGGTGTACGTTCAGCCGGAGCTGGGAGCCTTGAGGGGCCTTCTCAGACCTGTGCTTCCCACAGGCATTTGCACAAACACTCAACTGGGACTTCTGCTGACCACGGCGTCGAACTGTTTTAACGCACCAGCCACGCAAGAAACCCCCGCGTTATGGCAGACGTTGGTCAGCCGTGTTTAAGGTGTGACCGTGTTCCACACAGTTGTTGGTACTGTCTCCGTGACTCTTGTCGCCAGTTATGGAATGAATGGCTCCTATTGGCTTCGGGGCTCTGAGCATGTGGACCGGGACCGTGCGGAGCTTAGACAGAGGGATAAATGGCACTTTTATGTCCTGTTTGATGCTGTGGCTCTCTTGAAAGGAATATCCTTCTGATGTGCCCAGTACAATCCTCTTTGATGTGCCAAATACGGACAGTGGAACTTGTAAGGAATTTTAAGCACAATCAGCATCTGCCCATATTGGCACAAGCACAGTCTTTCCGTTGGTTTCTCGTGGTGGACACTAGGTTTAGGAAGCACTTCTTCTCGGCGGTGTCATTTCCCTCCGCGGTGTCATAGTCCAGCTCTCACGTTCTGAAACAGGAAGAAACTGCCCTTTGTTATAGTAAGTAAACGGAAGTGAGTACATGTAAAAGCTGAAATGCCTTTGAAAGAGCAAGCCAGTGGGAGCTGATTCCCATTGCAGAGGTCAAGCTAGAAGTGACTAGGAATGTATATTTCTTTCTTTTAATACTGTTGAAATGCAGGAGGTTTATTGTTCTTTTTTAAAAAAATACATTTTTATTGATTTCAGAGAGGAAGGGAGAGGGAGAGAGAGAGATAGAAACATCAATGATGAGAGAGAATCATTGATTGGCTTCCTCCTGCACGCCCCACACTGGGGATGGAGCCCACAACCTGGACATGTGCCCTGACCGGGAATCGAACCATGACCTCCCGGTTCATCGGTTGACGCTCAACCACTGAGCCACAACAGTCTGGCTGAAATGCAGGAGGTTTCCAGCATGTGTTATTGGGATACTAATTTCATAAGATGAATAATAGGTGTTAAGTGGGAAAGGGTTCCATGGTCAAATAAGTTTGCTATTAAAGTATATTAAAATGTCCCAGGCAGAGATGATACAGTATGTTGTGATTTCCAAACTTAAGGCTCATTGAGTTTTCCATTTGGGAAATATTTGCGATTTTAGAGCGTTAAGAAACACACTTTGGGAAGGACTGGGTTGAATGACTTCTTCAACTGGAGAAAGTAGGCCTGTGTCTCCTGACACATGTGTGGCACCGATCCAGAGATGGACACATCTCCACATTTGGGTCACACGTGCCTAACCACAGGTCACAGATGCACATATTTGGGTCGTAAAGATAGATCATTTTTCTGCCTCGAATAAATTTCCCAGTGGGATTATTTTCTAATCTCCTCATGGTCTATTACTACCATTTTCAATCTAGCCTTACAAGTAGCCACAGTCACTTCAGTAACAACTTTATATCTAGTGAATGGGGCGGGAAGGAAATGAATATTTATTAATCATCCCCAATGAGATGGGTGCTTGGTGCACTTTATCCTGCTTACACGTCACACTAACCCTGCTGAAGTGAGTATTATGAACATTCATTTCATAAAGGAGAACACTGAATCTCAGAGAGGGTAAGCATTTTGCCTGAGCCCACACAGCTTAGAAGTAGCAGGGGGGCATCCGGATCCCAAGTCACTGACCCCAAAGTCCATCGTCTTCCTAATGCACTCCCTGCTGCTCTGCACTTGTGACCTATTTCAATGGGTGCTGTCCACGAGTTTACTAAGTGGCGGGCGTAGATCAGACATTTCACATGGAGTTGTATCTTCCCACTGATCACACTGATTTCAGCAACGCTTCATCATCGGATACCTGAGTTCTCAGTTTCCCCATCCCTTCCCTGTTCTCCATCACGTGATTAACAATCTGAAAAACCGGCTCGTATTAACACGCTAATAAATGAAATCAGAGTTAGTTTTCCAAAACTAACTCTGATTTCATTTATTTTCCATATTTCTATGCTCCACAAAAAAAGTGTATCTTTACATTCATGTGCTTACTTATGGAGAACTTTAGAGCTCCAGTCATGTGACCTTGGGTAAGGGACTTCATTTCCGTGCCCGTTCCTCAGATCTGTGTAACGGGGATGACAGTTCTCTCTCAGAGGCTAGTGGAGGCCGAAGACGGGGCGAAATGGGACGTGAACTGAAAGCACTTACGTGGGAGGGCTGTTTCTTCTCCTTCAATACCGGGGCTCACTATTGGTGGTGAAGACGAAAAACGGGGAGAAGAACCACCGGGACACCACTTAAAGGCTCTGAAAACAGTTCCGAAGGAACTAGCGCCCGGCCCACCACTGCTCTTCGCAGCTCTGCGGCCAGCTCACTTGCGGCCAGTCAGTGCCAATTCAGAGTGTACTTGAAAACCCGAGTAAACACGGACAAACATTAATATTAACCGAGGAGCAAATATTTGCGAAGCTCCCCTGGCCTTCATGTTTATCTTCACTCTGAGAAACGTAGTTAGCAGAAGTGACATCAAACAGAAAACCCGTCCCTGCCGCCTGTGGAAAGCGATGGCCTTGCTTGCGCACGGGCCTTTATCTGCGCTCTGTCCTAAAGTGGGGACGATAGGCTGGTGTTTAAACACAAGGTCTTTTTGCTTAAACATATGTCATTTTAAAGCTCTTATCTTGCCATCCACAGAGCTACCCAGCACAGTGCCTTGCCCATGCTCGGGCCGTTTTGTTGAATTAATGACTATTTACAGAGACATGCTCAACTCCCTGGCCCTCCGTATTTAACTCCCAAGATGAGCGGGTTTCGTTTTATGCCTGGAAATAGTTGGGCTCCCAGAACGCGGCGAGAGGTGAAATAGCCTGACTTGGCTGGAAATAAAAGCTGTGCCATTATCTGTTACCCAGACTCACCAGCTCTGACCTTCAGCTGTCCGAGGCAGGCGCTCCTGGCTCAGCAGAGAGAGTGAGCAGGGCCTCTCACTTCTGCCTGAAATCTTAAGTTGACTCAACTCTTACACACTCTCACACACACACTCACACACACTCACATGCACACACACACACTCACATGCACACATACACACACACACTCACACATACTCACTACACACACACTCACACACACACTCACACACTCACATGCACACACTCACATTCACTCACACACACTCACACACTCACATGCACACACTCACATTCACTCACACATACACACACACACACACACACACTCACACACACTCACATTCACACACACACACAAACACACACACACACACTCACACAGTTGTCCCTGGCAGAATCCTCGGCCACCCAGTTCATTCATACCTGCTGGCGGGTGAAGAAAGAGCGCTGAAGCGTCTGCTAAACGGGCACCTCTCACTGTTCATTGACCCCGTGCCACCGGGCCCACTTCATGACCCGTTACCCGCTGCCCAGCCTGTCCTCTCGCCGCCGGGACCAGCTGCGCTCTGCCTGGCCGAGCGGCGAGGTTCTCCAGCCTTGCACTCGGTTGCTTTTACAAGCCCTTGTGTTCCCTCTGGATCACACGGATTAACCCGTCCACGCGGGCTCCACTCGGAGCCCCGCCAAGCGCGCCCGGCCACTCGGAGGGAGCGCTCTGCACAGAGCCCGTGGAGGCGCCGCTGAGCCTCCTCAGTAACCCCGGCGGCAGATCCGAACACAGTTCCGGTTCTCATATTGGAAGGAGCCATGGGTCGGGCTGGGCGGAGGGGCTGCTGCCAGCCGTGGAGGGTGCAGGCTCCCTTTGTGCTAAGAGGGGATTTAAAAATAGCGTCTCAAGAAAATCGTTGCAAACAAGAGACCGCAGGGACGCCACTCAGAGACACCGGGAGGATGTTGCTATTTCTGTGAGCTGCTTGGGTTAGACGGTGACTGCTTTTTTAAAAATGGGGTTGGGGAGCAGCCGGATTGAAGAGCTAGAGAAAGCTCTCCAAGGCTCCTGCTGATAACCGGGGTGTGTCTGGCCGAGGAGAGCACAACTCTCTTAGGACAAGTGCCGCGCCTCCCCCTGTGCCTGCCGGGCAGGCGCCGATATAATCAGAGACCAGCATCCAGACACCCAGCCCAGCGCTATGGACACATCCCTGGCCCTTCTCTTTTGAACAGGGGTCTCGTTCCCTTTATTTATTTATTTTTGAATCATTTTTATTATTTTTGGCTGTGGTAAATATGCATGCACACAATTTACCATCTTAGCCATTTTTAGATGCACATTGAGGGGTGTTCAATACATCCACGTTGTTGGGCAACCATCACCACCACCCCACCACATAACTCTTTTCATCTTGCAACACTGAAACCCCATCCCCTTAGACACTCACTCCCCTCCCCCGCCCTCCAGCCCTGCACCTTCCATCCTGCTTCTGTCTCTGTGACGTGACCACTCTAGGTACCTCACGGTGCTCTTGTGTCTGGCTTATTTCACTTTGCATAATGTCCTCAAGGTTCATCCATGTTGTAGCAGCATCAGAATGTTCTCCCGTCTTTTCTTTCTTTTAAATATATTTTTATTAATTTCAGAGAGGAAGGGAGAGGGAGAGAGAGATAGAAACATCCATGATGAGATAAAGTCACTGATTGGCTGCCTCCTGCACACACCCTACGGGGGATCAAGCTCACACCCTGGGCATGTGCCCTTGACCGGAATCGAACCTGGGACCCTTCAGTCCGCAGGCTGACACTCTAACCACTGAGCACACCAGCTAGGGCTTTCCTTCCTTCTTGACGCCTAAACAACATTCCATTGCATGTATGTGCAGCATTTTGTCTTTCTGTCCATCCATCCATGGACATTTGCGTTGTTGTTGATTTTGGTGGTTATGAATAGTGCTGCTATGAACATGGGTGAGTCCTGTTCCTTTATTAAAATTCTAGCCCTCGCCCCGGCCCCTGTGGCTCAGTTGGAGCATCGTCTTTTACCCAAAAGGTGGAAGGTTTGATCCCCGGTTGGCCTGCATGCGGGAGACAACCGATCCATATTTCTCTCTCACACCGATGCTTCTCTCTCTCCCCCTCCCTTCCTCTAAGATCATTTTTTAAAATAAGTTCTAGTCCTCATCTATTTCCTGTACCTCCCTCAGTGAGCTATTCCTTATAACAGTGGTTGGCAAACTCATTAGTCAACAGAGCCAAATATCAACAGTACAATGTTTGAAATTTCTTTTGAGAGCCAAATTTTTTAAACTTCTTCTAACGCCACTTCTTCAAAATAGACTTGCCCAGGCCGTGGTATTTTGTGAAGAGCCACACTCAAGGGGCCAAAGAGCCGCACGTGGCTCGCGAGCCGCAGTTTGCCGACCACGGCCTTATAACAATAATCAGGTGAGCCCAGTCCAGGTGTGCAATGCCAGAGACTTAGAAGTGAGACGTGACATTGGCAAGTCCCTGTGTCAGGCTTTGGACACACAAAGTGCCTCCTTCCCTTATGAGAAGAGGCTTATGTGATGGTTACCACATGTCCCGCCTGCCCAGGACTGTCTTGGTTTACACCTGCCGCCCCAGGTCTCTCTTCATGCCACGCCCCTTCGCGCCCAGGAGGCTCCTGGTTTGGACCAGGAGTTCTGTGGCCACCATGGTCACGGAGGAAGGTGTACACTGGGGTCACCGGAGGAGAAGGTGAAACCGGAGAATGAGGTGGCACATTCTGGAGAGGCTCTGGAGGAGGATGTGAGATCCAGAAATGACAGCTGGTGCGCAGCCCTCGGGGGATGAGGAGAGCCAGGGGAGGAAGAGCAGGACGTAGGCCCGAGTGGGCCCAGGATGCTGGTCCATCTGAGATAGTGGTTCTCATCACGGGGGCTTTGTCCCCCAGGGGGCACGTGCAGTGTCTGGAGACATTGGTCAGAGCTGGGTTTGGGGGTGTCACTAGCATCTAATGGACAGAGACCAGGGATGCTGCTAAACATCCTACAAGGGATGCTGAACATCCTCAGGACAGCCGCTTATGCAGGACAAACGGTTACGGGGCCTGCATGTCAACAGGGCCGTTGTTGAGAAACCCCAGGTTAAAAGATGCGAGGAACTAAAGGAAATGGACTTTGACGCGGAGAAGGGAGGACTGAGGACGGAGAGAAAGGAACAGCAGAAGATTACACCATCAGGGGCCACAGACGGAACTGCAGCCCGGGAGGCGGGAAACGAACGTGGCTTTTCTTCTCTCCAACCAGCCCCGTCCGCCTCCCAAATCACTAAGCCCCCCTTTTCCCTCTGCCTCAGGACCCCCCTCGGCTCACTGTGTCTGCCACAGGGGCTGAGAGCAACTTCGTAAGGTGCTTTGAGACGCTGAACACGGCCTGTGCCGGTCCCACGTCACTCCAGCACTGGTGTGTGGGTTCTAGCCTTCGGGGCCTGACTGCGAGGGGCCGGTCAGAGAGGGGAGCCGCGTGGCCGTGTTTATGGGGCAGCTCCCAGATGCACCAGCGACGATCAGCCACACTCACTCCCAGGAGACGTGCTCGTTCCAAACCATCAGTCGATGTTCCCAGAACACGCACGTGATGTGAGGCTTTGGCGGGTCCCGTTCTCTGCATCGGCCGGCATCCTGGGTTGGTGACAGCATGCAGGGGAGAGCCGGCCCCTGTCTTGTACTTGAGAACGTTAGAGCTAAATGCTTGCAATTTGGCGGACTTCAATGTGCGTGCACGTCCTAACGCCCGGTGACGTCATTGTCCTGGTTGCCAGCGCTCACCTGTCTGGGCTGAACTCAGTTTGCAAATGCTCCCTGTCGACTCTCTATATTCATCAGCGCTGAGGTCAGACGAAGCCGTGGAATTCAGCCAAGGACCATCCACACAAACCCCAGCCTTCTGCCCTCCTTCCCGCAGGAGCCAGGGAGCCGCAGGATCCCATTCCAGCAGCTGAGGGAAAACAGACGGAGCTGCAGTGCAGCTGGACGGACGGACGGGGCGGGAGAAGACGAGCGCGATGTTAACGACGGGGACCACGCGCCCGGTGACGAATGTGCTGCTCCCGCGGGCCGCGCCACTCTCATTTACTCTATCAGGGCAATTTCCCTAAGTGCCGCGGGGACCGGTGACGAATCTTCCTGCCAATAAAAATATTTGCAAGACACTTAAAAAAAATCTGGTAAGCCCACCTAGAAGGCTAGGCTGGTTTACATACTGATGAACTGGAAACTCAAAACGACCGCAGAAATCACCTTGGGAGGGGGGGAGGGGGGCGGGAATCACGTAAACACCAAGAATTATTGTCATTAGCCCCCGGGTCACACGTGAGCAGCCTCCACTGCTGGGTTCAGTGGCCCTGGCGTGGGTCTTCGGGTTCTGGCGGAGGGGGGAAGGGGTGGGCTGCCTCAGTTACAGACAAAATAGATGACTAGCCTGGTGCCAATTAACCTCCCTTTAATTGATAATTAATTTTAAAACCTATTTACTCTCCGTGGCGCAGCTGCGACTTCCAAGAGACCACTGCGAAAACACACGGAGGAGCCAGTCCTCTCTCAGGAAATGAAGGGCCCTCTCGGGGATGAGAAAGCCCAGGCCTCTCGGACGAGCCATTTTATCAAAGGGTCCTGAACGTTCGTGAAGGTGACAGATCAAAGCCATCGGGTGGTCGCAGCCGCCTTCGACGTTCTGTTCGCTGTCTCTTTGCAGCACCGCCCCCACACCCTGGTAGGGGGACCAGCTGTCCCCGTGCGCCCGGGACCCAGGGTTTCCCGGGACATGGGGTTCCCAGTGGGAAAAAGAGGGAGCCGCACACCCTGCCTGGGCCCCAAACCCTCTCGGTTGATTCTTTCCGTTCCCTGGGTTCTCTGGTCTCCCCTCAACTCCATTCAGCAATGCTCTGCCCCCCTGCCCCCCACCTTTTAGCCTCAGGGCTCTGGAGAGCTTGCTGAATGGCCACGTTGATGGATGCCCAGAATCACTTATCAAACCCCTTCCTCGGGTTACTTGTCCAAAAATAGGTTTATTACTATTTTTTTCTCAGTATAAAAGCAACTGGAACCTGCTCACCAACAAAGAATAGCAACACATTCAGAAAATGCAGAGAAACATGAAGAGACGATAACCATACAGACTATAAATTCTGAGAGCAAAGCGGAGGGCAGTGTGAGTCTCAGCTCTGGTGGAAAACGCTGCCAATATGTTTGTGTTGACCCCTTCGTTAACCTTTAAAACAATGAAGTCACACATCTTCCGGCCAACGTTAGGTTTCATTCACTTACTCTTTAACAGCCAGCATGATTATTCTAGACTAGAGGCCCGATGCACAAAATTCGTGCAAGAGTAGGCCTTCCTTCCCCTGGCTGCCGGCACCGGCTTCCCTCTGGCATCCAGGACCCAGGCTTCCCTCGCAGCCCCGGTTTGGTCTGGAAGGTCGTCCCGAAGGACTCTGGTCTAATTAGCATATTACACTTTTATTATTATAGATACTCGGAAGAGACCCAAACATGGAGATTCTACTACTCCCAATGTAATCTTTTGATGTTTTGGTCTTTTTCTACTACTGCTGATGAAAAAAGGCACTTTGGCTGGTTCAGAATTCAGTCCAAAAAATGTGTAGGGGGCGCTAAGAGAATCATTAACCAGTGCGTGGATTTGACGGTGCTCCAGAGTGACATGAAGAGTCTTGGAGCGCTCTTGTGTCTGAGCCTGTTGACCAGCCTGTTACTCCTGGAGGGTTTAAATTGGTTAAACTCGAACTTGCCTACCCCGGGGGAGTGTCTGAGTTTCACAGGAGGTTCTGCGATTCAGCACACAGCAAGCAATCGGGGACTCTGAGTTTGAAACCCCAATTCCCTGGTGAGATGCGGATGTAATAATATTTACCGGTGTCTGGTGAGGGGGTCGGTAAAATACCCAAGTGCTCCATGAGTGGAACTCTCATTATGTACAGCACAGTCAGCTTCTGCCCAATTAACTGAGAAAGTGCTAGGACTCGAAGGAATCTCTGTAGATGGCCCTGCTTCTGGAAATGCTGGACTTACCTAGTGCTTTTTATTCATGCGCTCGCTCATTACTGTATTCCCTCCTCCCCGCCCACCCGCCCTTTCTTCCTATGAGGCAGCTGGGCTGTCTAGGTACAAACTCCACTCTCTCATGGACTAGCTGTGTGCCCTTGGGCAAATTGCTTAACCTTTCTGTGCTCAATTTTCTCATCTGTAAAACAGGGAGAATAATAGTGCCTGCTTCATAGGGTTAGTGCGAAGTTGCAATTTAATATGCATGTATAGTGCTTAAAACAGTTTCAGCACGTAGTTGCTCAATACACGCTAACGTCATTGGGATTCATGCAGCTAAGATCTACCGAATTACTATAAGGAGCAGGGATTGAACCAGGTCTGGGGATCCTGAGTAAATGAGAAAACATGATCTCTGCCCTCAGAGAGTCTATAGTGCATTGAAGGAGATGGTCAATAAACAGTGCAATTTGGAAACAGCCCAAGTGCCCATCAGCAAATGAGTGGATAAAGAAGCTGTGGTACATCTACACCAGTGATGGTGAACCTATGACACGCGTGTTAGCACTGACACGCGTAGCCATTTCTGATGACACGTGGCCGCATGCCGAGGATGAAACATTTGCTGCTCCTGAGGATGAAACATTTGCGACTAGAGTCTTGGAGTTAGTTTTTTCCTCAAAGTGACACACTACCCGAGTTATGCTCAGTTTTTTGGTGAAGTTTGACACACCGAGCTCAAAAGGTTGCCCATCACTGACTACACAATGGAATACTACGCAGCTGTAAAAAAGAAAGAACTCTTACCTTTTGCAACAGCATGCATGGACCTGGAGAGCATTATGCTGAGTGAAATAAGCCAGACAGACAAAGATAAGTATCACATGATCTCACTCATAGGTGGAATCTAATGAACAAAATAAACTGATGAACACAATAGACCCAGAGACATAGAAGCACGGGGCAGACTGACGGATTTCAGAGGGGAAAGGGTGAGAGGGTGGGGGGCTGGGCACAGACAACAGAGTGGCGAAGGCCTTGGAGGGCGGGTGTGGGGTGGAGGGGTCAATGGGAAAAAGTAACAACAAACAAACAAAGGGGACATCTGTAATGTTTTAAATTTATTAAAGATCGCCGAAACTGGTTTGGCTCAGTGGATAGAGCATCGGCCTGCGGACTGAAAGGTCCCAGGTTCGATTCCGGTCAAGGGCATGTACCTTGGTTGCGGGCACATCCCCAGTGGGGGGTGTGCAGGAGGCAGCTGGTTGATGTTTCTCTCTCATCGATGTTTCTAACTCTCTATCCCTCTCTCTTCCTCTCTGTAAAAAATCAATAAAATATATTTAAAAAAATATATTTAAAAAAAAATTTATTAAAGATAAATTTAAAACAGCAGCAGCAGTGCAACAGATAGTGCAACAAACAACAACACAACAATAAGCAAGTGGGCAAGTGAGATAATTACCGATGGGGAGCACGTCCTCGGAAGGAAGTAAACAGTGTTGTCAGACGGAAAGCAATCCGGGAGGCTTGCTCTTTGGCTACAGGGTGGTCCAGGCAAGCCTTTCTGAAGAGGCGACAGGGAAGCTGCCGTCGAGGGGGCAAGCGTGGGAAGGCCCGCGGGGGAAGCGCGTCCGGCAGGGGAGTGGCGGGTGCGGAAGCCGGAGGCGGGAGAGAACGCGTGTCTGAGCCAGCGTGGCTGCGGCAGGGGGAGCGGGCAGGGTGAGGTCAGACGAGGTCGCGGAGCTGAGCGGGACCCTCAGCCTCCGGGGCCTTTCGAGGAGACAAGTGATTTGATTTCCGTTTTTAAAAGATCATTTTGACTGCCGACTGGAGAGCAGATTGAAGAGGGGTCTATTAGTCAGTTCTTAGGGTAAACAACAGAATCCGCTCTGTCTAGTTTCAGCAGGAAAGAGATTTGTATTAAGACGATGAGGTCACTCACAGTTGTTGGGAGGACTGGGGAGAACCAGATTGGGAAGGAAGCTTCCAGGAGCAGCTCCCAAAAGCAATGGCTGCGCAGGGCCTGGTGCTTCCATCTCTGAGCTGCCGCCCGCCAGACGCCGGGAGCCCAGCCTGGCACACGGCTCCTGCCCGGCTCCGGGTCACATCCTAACACGACGGCCTTTGTGCTCCGCCGCCGCTGCTCTGGCCACCTGCACCCAAGCAAATGGACCTTCCCGGCCCCTGCAGGGGGGCTGCCAGTGGTGGGTTCCGGGGCCCGTGTCCACAAGGAACTTGCATTCTGATGTCTAAATCATGGAGGAGGTGGGAGCCGAGAACATCGACATTGAACAATTCCTGGGAACCCGAGGCTCTGATCTACCTGTTCCTTAGCGGCTTATCCGTTATCCAGAATATTCTTCTGCACCTGCGTTCCTTGTGTATCTCAATTATTCCCAGGTGCGTGGAATGGATCACCGAGAGGAACTGGTAACCTGAGTCATCATTTCAGATCCAGATCTCCCACCCCCCCTCCATCCTTTCTCTCGAAACGGGTGTCCAGGTGGTGGATGAGCTATGTTGAGTGTCCCCCTCTCTGACAGACGTGCTGGCAGGCTGTGAAGGGCTGAGAGGCAGCTGAAGGAGGTGCAGGAGGGCCCGTCAGGGCTGGGGCCTGCAGGAGCAGGATTCAGGGCTGCACTAGCCTGCCCCGCACGCTGAGTCTTCTCTATGCCCCGGTAACGCGGACGGTGGGTGGATTCAGGGAGGGAGATGCAGAGCCATCCGCTCAAGGGCTTATGAGTCCGCCTTTGGCTCCTGTAGAAACACAGTCCAGAAACTTCCTCGATCCTACAGGCCCCGGGCGGAGTCTGCTTTGCTGTATTGGAGGGTTGAGTCAGTCAAGCGTGAGAAAACAAATTAGATGCAAGGAAAGGGCCAGAACCCCCCGAGACTGTGGTCTGCGTCTTCATGACTTCTTTTTCTTCTTCAGGAAGACTGAAGGAGTGGTCAGTGTTATCCCAGAGCCTGGGGCTCCACGGTTGTTCTAGAAACATCTTTTCTACCACCCCTTCATGCCTGCCATGGAGATTGGTGCCCCTCCCCTCCCCCTCCACCGTTACCATTAGGGTTGGCCTTGCTCTGGTGTTGGCTTCTCACGTTCCCATAACAGCTACCATCTGTCAAGGGCACAGTCCGTGCCACGTGCTTGCCATACGTGATCTCTACAGCTTACAAGCCACAGGTTGGTATTATTAGCTCCATTTTACAGATGGAAAAACGGAGGCTTATAAAGCCACATGCTTTGGGCACAGAGCCATATAAGTTAGCGTAACTGGCAGAGCAGGGATTCGAACCCAGGCCTCTCTGGCTCCAAAGTCCACGCTGGGCCCTCACCTCAGTCTAAGCGCCTTCAGTGTCAGGGGACACCTCTGTGTCCCTGGTGCAAGGTGAGCACCCCTGCCCCTTACATTTGTTGAATTCACCTCCGGCCCTACCATCCCCATTTTCTTATCTGGTCCCTTTTCTCTCAGGGGACAGGGAGGCTGGCGGGGAGGGGGGAGGAGGAGAGTGAGGGGGAGAGAAGGTGTCCCTTGCTTGGTCCTGCTTCGGGCAGATCGCTGGGTGTTTTGAGCAGCCCGGGGAGACTCTGAGTAAAACGGCTCAGGATTTGAACTTGCCTTGTCAGCCCTGCCTCCTGCGCCCCCCGCCAAAGGTTTACAGGGGATGCTGAGAGCTCTGCTGAGGTAGCCGGTCCTGCTGATAACCGTAATCAAGCGCTCGAGAGCGCAGCCCTGATTTCTTGCCCATCTCTATCCTGTAACAGAAGGTTTTTCAATTTGAGGAGGTTTGCCTCACGCACAACATTGGTTTTAGAAGAGCTCTCGCCCAGCTCCGAGGACCGGGAGGCCTCGCCAGGGACTGGTGCTGGGAGCCATGGAAAGGCATGTATCTTACCTTTTGCTTTCTCCCTCTTGGAGGAGTTCTAACGCCTCACACAGGAGTGTCTCTCGCACGTCAGGAGAAAGGCTTGCTCTGCACAGAACGAAGACCAAGAACCGCGGCCGGTGTTTGTAGATGGAGACGCACTCCCCTGGGGCTCACAGGTGCGGGGTTCCCAGGGACAGGTCATCAGGGGGCTCCTTAGCGCTTGACCCTGGGGTGCCGCTGGGAGCTGGCTGTGGGGCGGTGGCTTCCTGTCATTTAAATGCGGGGTGTGGACAGGCGGAGGGAGGGCGCCTTGGGGAGGCGTCACCTCTAGTCTCAGTGGGGGAGGAATCGCAGATGCCTGGGCCTGGGAGGGCTCGAGCCCTCAGACCACACGAAGTCACCGCCGGAGCCTGGCTGTCTGCAGGACACATCAGTGCAGAACCCGCACACAATCACCTCGGGCCTGTTCCGCTGTATCTGCAGGATGAACTCCTAGAAAAATAAAACAACCCGCTATTTTACCAGCAAAACGGGTTTATTCGGGAATAGCAGATACTGTAATTCGGGACAAGCCGGCTATAGTAAAACCCATTCCAAGTCCGGCAAACAAACCAGAGGCATGTTACTTTATAGAGAAAAAGGGGGAAGTTGGGAGGGGGTGCTTTGAATGAAAGGTCATGGAGGACAGTGGGAGTTCCGCGATGAGGGCTTCTCATTGGCTGAGCTGAGATGGTTTCCATTGGCCGGGCTTGTTGATGGGCAGGAGGAACTCTCCCTCCCTCCAGCTGGGCGGGTAGAAACCCCTCCTGTTGACACAAGGCAGGAGGCTCCCTGTCCTGGGTCTGTAACTGGCGCTTCTTCCTGTTGGGGGATGTAACTGACTGAGTGGTCGTGTGTGTGTGTGTGTGTGTGTGTGTGTGTGTGTGTGTGTGTGTAAGAGAGAGAGAGAGAGAGAGAGAGAGAGAGAGAGCCTCCCCTTTAGACCTCTTGACTGCATTTAAAAAAACTTCTCCTTTATTCATTGTTATAAAGCAGAACTGCTGAACGGAAGGGTGTGTATTCATTTCCAGTGTCTGCTTTGTCACAAACTCGTGGTTTAAGGCAATATAAGTCTACTCCCTCACAGTTCTGGAGATCAGGCGTTCACAGTCAGTTTCTTTGGGTTAAAACTCCAGGTGTGGCCAGGCCCAGAGCCTTCTGCGGGTCCTAGAAGCATCCGTTTCCTTGCCTTTTCCAGCTTCTGTGGTTACCTCTACTCCTTGGCTTGTGGCCTCTTCCTCCATTTTCCGAGGACACGACTCTAATTTCTGCTTGTCAACCCAGAGACTTCTCTCTGATCTTCTGCCGCCCTCTTCTTAGGACCCCTGTGATTACATCAGGCCCAAAGGATAGCCTCCCGTAATTGCCCCATCTCGAGATCCTTACCTTGATCACACCTGCAGCGCTCGTTTTGCCGTGTGAGGTCACATTCACACATCCCAGAGATTAGGGTGTGAACCCCAGCATCCCACCGACCTCAACGCATCTGCACGTTTATACTCTGGGTCAGTTGTAAATTGCCCTCCCTAGGATTTGTAACAATCTACCTCTCCTCGTCAATATGAAGGAAGACACATTTCCCACACCTTACCAAGGCAGCTTTATCAAACTGATCTTTGCAGATTTGATGATAAAAAAAAAATCATACTCGCCCTAGCCAGTTTGGCTCCGTGGATAGAGCGTCGGCCTGTGGACGGAAGGGTCCCAGGTTCAATTCTGGCCAAGGGCACATGTTCAGGTTGCGGGCTTGATCCCCAGTGGGTGGTGTGCAGGAGGCAGCCGATCAATGATTCTCTCTCATCATTGATGTTTCTATCTTTCTCTCTGAAATGAATAAAAATATTTTTTAAAAAATCATACTCAGTGTAGTGTTCATTAGCATATCTTAAGGAGTGAGAGAGAGAGAATGTCTCTTTGTTGAAGAGCCATTTGTACTGAATTTTTGGTACAAAATGCCTCGCCACACCCCTCACCTGCTTTTCTGTGGGTTATTGGCTTTTGGGCCCTTTGCGTTGAGTTGCAAATCGCATTGTTATCATTAGCCCTGTTTTCCAGCGGAAGAGATGGGAGCTGAGCCCTTCAATAACTTGCTGGAGGCTGCGGGTTCGGAAAGGCAGGGTGGGGACTGGAACCGCCCTTGGTGTTGAACTTCACCCGCTACAGGGTCCTCAGCGGGTGGCTACGTGTAGATAGTCCCCGTCAAACCACACGTGAGGGTTAACAAATCAACCTCTCCGCTGGACAGTGCGTTTGCAGCTTTCCGGGAGCTTCCATCTCCATTACCTCGTGTTACCTTCCTCCTTATTGTTATCCCAGGTGATGCACGGGAAACGGGGGCTCAGAAGCGTTCCGGAGCCTGACCACAGCCCCCGACGACTGCGTGTGGTCAGGCACTTGTGGTCTGGTGCCGTCCATCAGCCACTTGTGGGCGAACCCTTTCAGACACACCTTCCAACTGCTTTACGCCACCTGCGTCCACCTGCGCAATATTTGGTTACTGTCATTTTTAAATGGACTCACTTTCTGAAAATGTAGCCCCATTCTAATAGCAGTCCAAATCACAAGTTGGATGTGGCCCTTCTCTTTGTCCCCAACCCCACACATTTGAGAATACCCACGTACCCCCCAACGTCCTCTCCTTGCTTCCCGACGGTGGTACAGGTGCCGCCCACTTTGGAAATGGCACTGAGCTTGGAAGACCTGACGGGAAATGGCAGGCCCTCGTCACAGCTGTCCTCCCTCACGCGCCGGCTCATCCTTACAGCGACCCTGGCTGAGACAGGCTCAGAGAGGTCAGGCCACCTCCCTCAGGCCAGCCAGCCAGCAGGGGGCAGAGCCGGGATCAGAGTCCAGGTCGTTCTTACTCTGATGCCCTTGCATTTACCTGCACTGCCCGGATCCCCCCAAACTCCCCCCAACCCCCACCTGGCCACTAGTTTGCTGATTGCCTAGTGGATCCCCAGCGGTGACTGCTCTCCGGGGCCATGGACATCCCTCCACAGTGGACACTTAGCTCTTGTACTGTGTGCAGCTGGGATGTCAGAGGCGGCCACCAGATGACGAAAGGGTCTTTCCGTCCCACCATTCACTGTCTGGGCAACACAGCACCTCCATGAGGCGGGCAAGTACAGGGAACCCATTTACAAGGGCGAGGCTACATGGTTTCCTGAAGTCCCCCAGCACCGGAGCCTCGTGGCCAAGAATAATAAACGCTATTATTTCAGTAAACGCGACCTCCGTGAGCCTCAGAGCTTCCCGGGGCCCGTGGTCCTCAAGTCATGAGAAGGTGCTTCCCGGCCCTGACCCCTCCAAAGCGACACGCCCCGCCCCGCAGAGGTCTGGGAGTTAGCCACGCCGTCCACGTGTGCTTGGACCACCCCAGCAGTCTCTCCCCATGATTCTTTCCAGATCACAGCCCAGTTACTTCTTCCATCAAGAGCAGGCACTGCGCATGTTATAGCGGTAAAAACAACACCGACTTTGCCTGACGGGAGGCTTCCAGGGTTACTGTGAAGACGAATGGATTCGCATTCGAAAAGCACTTTGAATACTAGACTTGAATCCTAGACAGGTGAACAGGAGGTTGCTCTTTCCCCTCGGCAGAAAGACAGTTCCTACCCCGGTCCCACGTCAGCCATTGCCCTGGTGGTCTCCACCGTGTGCTTCCAGATTCCGGTGACTCGTGTGACCTCCCCACTAGAGCAGATTCCCTCGGGCTCACCTACACACTGCTCACTGCTCCAAGGCTGCTGCACGGCCGGGACACAGCTGGCTTGGTTTTAAAACTTGGAGAGTTGCCCGGTCAGCATGGCTCAGGGGTTGAGTGCCGACCTATGAACCAGGAGGTCACGGTTCAATTCCCGGTCAGGGCACATGAACAGTTGCGGGCTCGATCTCCAGTGGGACATGCCGGAGGCAGCCAATCAATGATTCTCCCTCATCATTGTTGTTTCCATCACTCTCTCCCTCTCCCTTCCTCTCTAAAATTAATTTAAAAAAATATTAAAAAAAACCCACAAGCAAACCCCAAGAACTTGGAGTGTTAAAAACGTATGTCCACACAAAAACCTGCATGTGGATGATGTTTATAGCAGTTTTATTCATAATTGCCAAAACTTGGAAGCAAACAAGATGTTCTTCCGTAGGCAAGTGGGTGAATAAACTGTGGGACATGCAGACGGTGGAACATTATTCAGCGCTCAAAAGAAATGAGCTATCCAGTCGTGACGAGGCATGGAGGAAACGTACATGCATATCGCTAAGTGAAAGAAGCCCCGCTGAAAAGGCTGCATACTGTATGATTCCAACCATACAGCATTCTGGAAAAGGCAAAAATGTGGGGACAGAAGAAAGACCAGTGGTTGCCAGTGGTTGGGGAGGGGAGAGGAATGAACAGTCGGAGCACAGAGGACTTTTAGGGCAAGGCAACTTCTGCATGATGCTGTAACGGCAGATACAGGTCATACATTGTTAAAGCCCATAGCGCGTACAACACCAAGCGTGAGCCCTAATGTAAACTATGGACTTTGGATGGTAATGTCAATGTAAAAACATTCAAACCCGTAAAGAATTTTTGTGAGTTTATTTGAGCCAAACTGTCGACAATTGCCGGGAAGCTGAATTTCAATGGATTGGGATGATGCTCCAGAGAATGGCGGTTTTTCATCTATTTTTATACATGGCAATCAAAGGAGGAGCTGTAGGTGGGTTACATGAAATCCATTGGTGACCGATTAGGGAGGCGGGAGAAAGCAAAGTGGGGAAACCCCTGGGATTGGATAAAGAGTAAAATGATAGACTCATACTTCTGTTAAGTAGGTGGGTGCAGGGTAGTTAACAATCAACAACTAACACTGATAACAATAACAATGAAGGAATTTGTGGTGTCTGTCCTGGCGCCCAGGGCATTTGGTTATGCCCTGAGGGGTCCTGGAAAAAGGGAAGTCACACGTTATCATGACATTTCAAGGGTCAAAGACAATAGGCTCAGTTAAGGTAAAGATTGACCTTGTCAGGGAAGATACAGGCCTGGGAGGTGACTACCCACCATCACTGCTTTTAGTTCAAGTTTAATTTTCAGACCATCCTTTGTGGTTATTTCAGGTCATTGAGCTTGTAAGACTGCCATGCAGGCCTCCCCTGAGCTTGTCAGGTTAGCATGTGGCCCTTTTCATCCACAATAATAATGTGTTATTATAGGTTCATCAATTATAACAAAGGTACCGCTCTGGTGGGAGATGGTGATAATGGGGAGGCTGTGTGTGTGGTATCGGGAGGAGGTCTATGGGAAATATTTACTTTCTGCTCAATATTGCTATGAACCTAAAACTGCTCTGAAAATTAAAGTCTATTAAAAAACAAAACAAAAACTTGGTGGGCAGGCTCCTGGAGATTCCCATTTTACAGATGGGGAAACTGAGGGGAGGCTTGAGCTGCAGCTGGAATCTGACCCCAGGTCTCCTGACCCTGAGGTCCTTGTTCTTTCCACTGTGTCCCATCTGCCAAGGAAAATGTCGGTATCAACCCATGTGACCTGGTCACCCACACCCAGAAGGGGAGCCGGACGACACTGATGTCTGTGGCCCCGAGGAGCGACGCTCCCCAGAACCTCCTCCTTGAGCGTTCTTGTTGTTACAGCAGGTTGTTGACAATCATCTTTTACTAGTAATTGCAATCGTGCCTGTTGGCCTGAATAATAGTTGGAATCGGGTGGGCCCACTGGCTGGGCATTAGGGGGTGTCTGTTTTGCCTGGAGCAAAGGAAGACTTATTCATACCAGCATCTGTGCCAGAGAGGCCCGAGGAGCTCCGCTGTGCAGCAGAGCAAGATGGGGAAATAAAACCCCGAGTGCCTGTGGCCAAGGTCACCCTCCCACTCCCTGGGAGGTGGAGCCAGGAGCCCGCACCCTTCCTGTTCGCTGACCTCACCTGTTGCCTTAACGTTAGTTCTATAAATAACCTCCAGCTTAAAAAAAAAAGCATAACTAACTTTTTTTTTTTTTTTTTTTTTTAGTAGAAAGCTTTGTGCCAAGAAAATAGTTTGCCTCCTATCTTTGAATCGGTGAGGTCTCACTTACCGAAGTGCGATGGAAATGGGGAGCCAAATTCCGATTCGCACGGGGTGTTTACTCGGCTCCTGGAGGCCCCGGGAGGAGTCCTGGCCCCCTCGCTGCTTCCTCGGACCAGCAGCTGACTCCTGTGCTGTCCCATCTTGTGTCCTGTCCAAAATAAATGATGAGAGCGGTGCAGGCTCCAGTAGCATGGAGAGACCGTCTGCTGGTGCCATCTGATTCCTCAGCAGGCAGAGCTGCTGGCCCTGGGACGCAGGGCCACCGGGGCGGGCCGTAGGCTGCGGGAGGGGGATGCCACCGTGCCCTTCACACAGGAAGACAGCCCACGCAGGGGGAGGGCTTTGCACCGTCTCAGGTTTCGGTCCCTGGAACTTGTGCCAGGCACTCTCCCCGACCTCTGATCCTACAGGAAGCTGCTGCCTGTGGGATGGATGGCCGCCAGCTTGCTGTGTGACCTTGGGCAGGGCACTTCCCCTCTCTGAGCCTAGCTTTCCCCATATGTAAATGAAAGAGCAGAATAACAACAATAATATGATGATGATGGCAATAATACCGAGCTTACCCTAGGCATTCTTAGTATCCTTCCCCCCAAAGGACCTCTGTGGTTGGCCTTATCATTCTCATTTCACAGATGAGGAATTAAGACTGAGAGAGGTCCTGTGACTTCCCACAGTCACACAGCCAGTCACGGACACAGGCAGAACCTGGGTCCAATCTGTCCGACTTGGGAGCCTGAGCTATTATCTCCTACAATATAACAGCGGCCACCTGCTGTACGGCCTCTCTGTGAACCCGCAGAGCAGCCATAGGAGGTCGCTGCCATCGTCCCCCCACTTTCAGACAAGCCAAGGTCTCGCAGCAGCTCTTGCACCCGTGAGAAGTCGGGAGGACGGTGGCAGAAACCAGAGCTTGGGAAATGCTCAGACTTCCCGCGGCCCAGGCACAGGGACAGCGAGCCTGGAGGAGAAGGCAGGTGGGAAGAGAGAAAACGCGGCTCCAGAATCCGGACTCCACGGTCAAGGCTGCACGCCCTTTCCAGGGGCCTCCGACGCCTCTCACAGACCTCAGAGCCTTTCGTTGCTGTGATCCTGACAGGCGATCGCTGTCCACTTCTTCTGACGGCGAAGGAGAGAGGATGAGCGAGGCCCCTCCACAGAGCTCTGGTGTCGCTGCAGCACTTGACCAGGCCTGATTGCAAAGACCTAGGTCCCGAACTCTCCGCCATCTCTCTGCCTCCTGGCACCGACCCTCCTGATTCTACCAACACCTAGGGCTTTCCTGTCAGGTCCCTCTGTCCAGAACGCCCCCGTTCCCCAGGTCTGTTGGTCAGATTCCTTCTGACATCTGATCAGGGCCAGGTCAAGGGTCACCTCTTCTGAAAAGTCTTTCCTGACACCCCAGGCAGATACCGCTCCGTCTGTGCCCCCCCCGCCCCGCCCCCGCTCTGTTATGGAAATGAGAGTGTTGGATGATGACGACAGCCGTAATAGCGATCTTTGCTGTTATAAAATCGCAGCCTTTGTTGAGTCCTTACAGTGCTCAGCATCTCCACAAGCCTCATGTGATGTGTTCCCATCACCCCCATCGTTCTGATGAGGAAACTGGGGCTCAGAGGTGTTGAGTACCTTTCCCATTGTCCCTCAGCTGGCGCGTGCCTGCCCCTGTGCTGTCGCCAGTCAGTAGGAGACGTGAGGAAGGGGCCACGAGCCAAGGAAGGCAGGCGGCCTGCAGGAGTGGAAAAAGGCAAGGAAACCGATCGGTACTCACCTTGAAGCCTCCACCGGAACGGGCCCTGCGGACACCGGGATTTTAGACTTCTGGCTTCCAGACGGTGAAACAATTCCTTTGTGTTGTTTTAAGCCAGTAGATTTGTGGCCATTTGTCCCAGCAGCAGGAGGAAACGCACGCAGGCAGAAATGCTTTCGAGGGAGGGCCGGCGTTGTGTGGACAGCACCGTAGCCAGGGCCTGGC
Source organism: Cnephaeus nilssonii (assembly GCF_951640355.1). Taxonomy (NCBI): domain Eukaryota; kingdom Metazoa; phylum Chordata; class Mammalia; order Chiroptera; family Vespertilionidae; genus Cnephaeus; species Cnephaeus nilssonii. Next base: position 7,137,664 of record NC_137093.1, read on the forward strand.
GTGTGGAAGGGTCCAGCGCAGGTCTGTTCGGTGCAGCCGCACAGGCCGGGCGCCGATGTCCAGGACTGACGGGAGATTCCAGGCCCCCTTCTGGAACTTCCAGGTCCGAGCCTGGCCTCTCTGTCCACGCTCCCCAAGAACAGGCACGTCACCCCCACGCCCGCTCCACGTCCTGTTCGAATGAATGGTTCTTTTCTGCCTGCATAAAGGAGTACTGTTCCCAGTTATTTGTGCATCTCTATGGAAACATTCCTTGAAAATACTATATGCCTCCCTTGAATTTTCCACCAGCAACGTTTTGGAACGTCTGTTTGTGACCGTGGACTTGGCGGACAGTGACGGAGGAGGAGCTCCCTCCGTCCACTCGCCTGTGATAGGGGCGGCGATGGGAGGCAGCCTCTGGCGTCAGGGAGCCTGAGCCAGGCCCGCACCTGCCCCTGACATTCTCTGTGACCTCGGATAAGTCATATCACCTGCATCTGCAGACTTTGGCTTTACACTCTTACTTGTAAAGTGAGCCAAATCATCGCGACTATTTCTCTCTACTCTCAGATTTTACGCTTCTATGTCCTCTTTGTCAGAAATGGTATTGTTTTACCTACCAACCACCTTGTCGGCCCACCACTGTCCCTTTGCACTCTGCGTCCAAGGATGACAGAGCTCTTTAATTTTTCCTGAATGTAGGATAATAATAATGTGGATAATAATACTGGTATCTACTTCCCATTTGATGCTACTCTGCTAAGCACTTTACATGTATTTTCTGGTTTAATCATCACAGGCCCAGAGGTAGGCATTCTTTAGCTCTGCTTTACATATGAGCAAACAGGCTCAGAGAGATTAAGTAAGTTTTCCAAGGTCACACAGCGAGTACGTAGCAGAGCTGGCATTTAAGCGAGCTGTGTGCTTTCAGGGCCGGCGGCGCCCTTAACCGCTCAGCCGTGTACCACCAGGACCCTCGCAAGGGCCCCATCAGCACGTGAAGTGTGTGTGAATGAACGAACCTGAAAATCATTCCCGGAAGCAAAATAGCGACCCCATTTCCCTACTGGGGCCTGCATGGACTTCCGAGAGCAGTGGGCCCCAGCCAAGGGCTGGTGCAGGGGCTTCCTGGTTGGCTTATGGCCTTGGAGTCATCGCTGTGGAAGAATGACGGGGCCTGAAGCACACACTTGGATGGGCCCCTCGAGACCGGAACCCCCAAGGAGAGGGTGTCCCAGGTGAATGCATTTGGTTGCTCGTGGCTCGACTGGCACCACTTACAGCAGGAGTTTCTTTGCGAGCTCCGTGCACTTGCCCGCTCAGCCGCAGTATTGGGCGAGTTATAGCGACAGAGGCAGCTCCACTCTGGCTCCCTGGTCTGGGGGAGCCCCAGCAGGAGCTGTCCGCCAGCCGGGGGCCGCCTCTCCGCCCAGCGCTCTGGCAGCAGCTCCACCTGGTTTCTGAGTAAGCACCTCAGGCAGGAATTCCGAGGCTGCCGTGCAAAGTGGCCGTCCCTCCCCTTATCCACTTCCCCTCTGTGGCTGGTGAGGAAGCGAAGGAAACCCGAGCTTTCCCCCTGTGAGCCCCAATAGTCCGTTTCACAGGGAACCGCGGCTCAGACGGCCCATTCTGCTCCCAGCCCAGCCCTGGGTTCCTGGGAGCTGCCAGGGAAGGCGGTCTGGGTGGTTCCCAGAGGGCACAGCAAATGCGTCCTTAGAGGGAGGGCCCCGGGGCTGCTCCACATCCATCACACGGGGACACCCCCGCCACAGGATCGGCTGGCCCGTGTCACCAGTACCAAGGCCGAGGACCCCTGGGGCCAGGAGAGGGACGCGTGAGCGGAGAGCCAAGGGGAGGGAAGGACGTGTGGCAGAGGGGGCAGGCACAGAGGCTGGGGGAGGGGCACCTGGCAGACCTGGGGGTTTCAGCCTGAGTGCCCTGGACATGCGATGCTCTCACTTCCCCTTCCAACGGGCCCCTCTGGCCGCTGCGTGGGCCTGTGGGAAGCCCAGGGGGCCGGGGGACCAGGGGGAGGCTGCTGGCATCACCTGGACAGGATGTGTGGGGAGGCCTGACTTAGAGAACTGGGTACTGAATACTTACTGTGCATCTGCAACTCTGCCAGGCTGTGTGTGTGGGTGGCGGTCAGAGGTGCAGAGTAGGACACACGAGATTTAGGTCCTTAGCATGAGGTACCATTTCACACCTGTCAGAATGGCTACCATCAACAAATCAACAAACAACAAGTGCTGGCGAGGTTGTGGAGAAAAGGGAACCCTAGTACCTTGCTGGTGGGAATGCAGACTAGTGCAGCCATTGTGGAAAACAGTACGGAGTTTCCTAAAAAAAAAATTAAAAACGAAACTCCCATTTGGCCCAATCATCCCACTTCTAGGATTATATCCTACGAAACCTGAAACACTCATCAGAAAGGATATATGCACCTCTATGTTCATAGCAGCCCAATTTACAATAGCTAAGATCTGGAATCAGCTAAGTGCCCATCAGCAGATGAATGGATAAAAAAGCTGTGGTACATTTATACCATGGAATACTACTCGGTAATAAAAAAGAAAGAACTCTTACCATTTGCAACAGCATGGATGGACCTGGAGAGTATTATGCTGAGCGAAATAAGCCAGACAGACAAAGATAAATATCACATGATCTCACTCATATGTGGAATCTAATGAACCAAATACACTGATGTTCAATAATAGACCCAGAGTCATAGAAGCATGAACAGACTGTTGAACCTCAGAGGGAAGGCAGGGGAGGGTGCGTGGGAAGAGATCAATTAATGAACTTGTGGGCATATATGCATAACCCACGGACACAGACAATAGGGTGGTGAGGGCCTTGGGGGGAGGGGGGACAGGAGCGGCTGGAAGAGGTTAATGGGGAAAAGGAGGACCTATGTAACACTTTCAACAATACAGATTAAAAAAAAAGATTTAAGTCCTTAGGAACTTGCAATATCACCCGAGGACAAAAACAAGTTGTCTAGGCATCTGATGATCGGCGCTGGCAGTAAGTATGATAGCTGCTTACGCTTTATTGTTTCCACTTGGTCTAATGCAGGGGTCCTCAAACTTTTTAAACAGGGGGCCAGTTCCCTGTCCCTCAGACCGTTGGAGGGCCGGACTATAGTTTAAAAAAAACTACGAACAAATTCCTATGCACACTGCACATATCTTATTTTGAAGTAAAAAAACAAAACGACAAAAACACCCGCATGTGGCCCGCAGGCCGTAGTTTGAGGACGCCTGGTCTAATGCATAGCAGAGGGCTCCAGGGTGGTTAAAAGATACCGAGTGGTTTTGGGGAAAGGCTCAGGCAAAAGCCAGGCCCAGGGGGTGGGGGGTGGGGGCTGGGGGGAGCAGCGGGGCCCCTCAAAGGTCTGAGGGCTCCGAAGGCTCCTGGTCACGCTTGAGAGTGAGCCTGCGGAGCTGAGCCAGGGTGCCGCCATCTTGGTGCGCTTCACCTGCTCACCCCGGAAGTGGTTCTGCAGGAAGTCACAGAGGTCAAGGACCGCGTGGGCAGGACGCAGGCCGCGGTCAGCTTCCTCTCCAAGGACGCGGCGGCGTCCGGGGCGTCCCGAGTGTCGCCCCACTCGCCTGGGGAGGCTGCAGCACGGCCTGGAGGAGAATGCGGCCACCGCGCTGGGTCCGCACCTTGAAAGGCCGCGGGCAGCTCCCGGAAGTGGCCACCGCTCCAGGGCCGCCGCGCGGGCACCGCGGGAGAAGCCAGAGCGAGGTAGGTGCGGGAGGTCCGCAGAGGCCGGCGCCAGGCGGGGCCACCGCGGTGGATAATGCTGCCGGATGGGGGAGCTCATGGTTGCTCGGCCATACGGTGTTAGGCTCTGAAAACGGCGTCGGCGGGTCTCGGAGGCCGAGGATGGCTGAGCTGGTTCCGGAGGTGGCGGCTGGAAAAGAGGTTGGAGGTTGGAGGTGGTCGGAGGCTGGAAGAAGGGGCGTCCCTGGGTCTGTTCCGTCCAAACACCTGATGCAACAGACAGACCAGGGGCCGCCGAGGGCCCTGCCCCAGTCAGCCTCAGGGCGCCTGTCAGCTGTGTGTGCAGTAAAGATGACTCAGAGCCTCTGATGGCCCGAGCGCCGGGGCTGGGCGCCGAGGCTTTGAAAATGCTCCCCAGGCCAAAGGAGGAGGAACCCAGGCTTTGGAGTCCAGCTGATGGCCTCCTGCCCTGACTAGCTGGGACCTTGGACGGTCCGTGCCTTCAGCTCTCAGAGCTGCAGGTACCTCGTCTGAATCCTGGAGAGAGGAGGTCATGGCCTGGACCTCAGAGCGTTGTTGGCAGCGGGGCAGGTCACTCAGCACCTCGCAGGGAAACAGGAAATCCCCATGCACGCGCCGGGGATGCGCCCAGGACGCCCAGCCAGAGCGGAGGGCACCCACGGGCACGGGCTAATGCCGCCGTTTTGCTGTGAATTCACGTTTTCACTCCTCCCTGTCGGGATGGGCGTCCAGGATGCACTGTCCAGTGAAAGGGTGAAGCGCAGGAGTGCGTGCAAAGCGTGGCCGAGTTTCTGTGGAAGAAGGAGGGTGATGTGTTGCGTGTGGACAGGCGGGAGAGGAGGCCTGAGCCCTAACTGCGCATCTGTTGGAGGATGGGCCCGGGGACACCGGCCTGCTGGTAACGGCCCGTTCCCTCTGCGGGGTGGCATCGGGGGTGGAGGTCACTTCCAGTTTGTGGCAGAGACGGTCACGCTCACTTCCTTTTCCTCCGTCTCCAGGTCGCCAGACTGGGCTGAGTGACTGGTCTGGCCTCGGAGGGAGCGTGTCTGTGTGTCTGTTCCCAGCAGAGGTATTTGAGGCAGGTGGGCGTTTTCTGCTCTCTCTACCCCTTTGCGGCAGTGGCTGTGGAAGCCGTGTGCCGAGCTGGGGGGACGAGCCGGGGGGAGTCCCTGTCATCCTGCCCCAGATGAGACATGAACTCATTGGGAGTGCCAGGGCTTTTTTGTTACTGCAGCACAGCATGGCCAAGCAGGCTAGCTCACAATGGAAACTGGATCTATTGCCATGCTGTCGGCTCTTTCTGCATTAAGCGTGCCTTTTGTTTTAGATGGAAAATTTACTGACAATGACACTTTGCTCTGAAAAGGCTACAATCTGTATGAGTCCAACTGTATGACATTCAGGGAAAGACAAAACTGTGGAGACAGTAAAAAGACCGGTGGAGGCTGGGGTTGGGCTGGGGGAGGGAGGCGGAGCACAGAGGATTTTTAGGGCAGTGACACTACCCTATGTGATGCTATAATGGGCGCGTGTCACCGTACACTTCTCCAGACCCGTGGAGCGAACCCTACGGTAAACTGTGGACTTTGGGTGCTAATGTGTCTATGTAGGTCTGTTGACAGGCCCATCTGGTGGGGGGTGTACACAGTGGGGGAGGCATCAGGAATATATACGTGGGAACTCTCAGTTTTGCTGTGAACCTAAAATTGCTCTAAAAAACGAAGTTTACTTTTTAAAATTAGAATATTGCCGTGGTACGGACCATCCCTATGACTTTAGAAACAAAAGTGCCTGAAAACACAGGTTATCAGACTCAGGAATCGACCAGTCATGGAAAGGCTAGGTGTCCGGTGCCAATGGAGGGGACGATCCACTCCTTGGGTACAAGGCCAGGAGTTGGGGGCTTCCCGGCGTTTGGGGGCTCTGGGGCTGTGGCTTAGGAAGGAAAGGGGAGCGGAGCCATTCGGGAAGGTGACATGGAGAAGTCGAGGCGAGTTCCTTTTCGTGAGGCCAGGTCCGCGTGGACAGTGAGCTGCCTTTGTGTCTTTATCAGAAGGAGACCCCCAGCCCAGCCACTGCCTGTCCGTAGCCAGCCCACGTGACCGGTCCTCCTGGTTGCAACCGTGCACACGAGGGGAAGCAGCCATCCCGATCGGAGCCCCTGACCACCCCGAAGCCTCGGCAGCAGCTGCACCCCCAGAAAGAGATTTTAGCGGTTGCTGCACAAGAACCCTCAAAGGCGTTTTCAGCCCTGGTCCCCAGCCACAATTTAAGGACGGAGCCGACCAACCGCTTGGGAGGCTAAGTGCAGGAGAAAAGTCAGCAGGAGGAAGGCATTGCTCAGGGCCCAGGGGACCCCAGTGAGAAGCAGTGTGTAGGCGGTTTGATTAAAAAAACCCCATCACTTTCGTTGTGACCACAAACTTGCCCTCAGATCTTGGCCATGGAAGAATCTCTTGGGACAAGCAGGCCAGGCTGCTCTGCCGCTGCCCCCCCCCCCCCCCAAGTCCCCTGTGAATACAGTTGGCCTGGGCTCCTCCACCCCGAGCAACTGGGCTCTGGGCTCCCACGGCCACGGCCAGCAGCGGGGTCCAGCTCCACAAACAGAGGGCGCCCTCACCCCTGTGCTTCTAACCCTTCTAACCTCTCCCTGGCCTCCTGCCCTCCAGGGGCTCTGCCGTCTTCCTGTAGCTTGTGCTGCTTGCTGGCTGCTCCTGGGGGGTCTCTTTGCTGGTTGCACCGAGCGTGCCCTCCGCCCAGGCCTGCCCTCAGCGCTCCTCTGAGCTCCCCTCTCCTCCGTCTTCCTTCGTGCCTCCCTTTGATGGAGCCCCTGCAGCAGGGCCGTTCGTGGGCCTGGGATCTCAGGACCCTGGTCTCAGAAGGACCGACTCCATGCTTGGCTCGATGTTCGGCTGCCACCGTCTTGGCATTCTTCATAGATTTGGAACAAGGTGGGGACGTCTCATTTTCATTTTGCAGTGAGCCCTGGAAATTGTCCAGCTCGTCCTTCCTGCAGGCACCTTGGACTTTATGACTTACCCCCCAAAAAAGCAAGTGGACAAGTGACTTCATTTCTCCGAGTCACTGTTTTCTCGGGTTAGCACGTGAATGCCATGATGTGCTTGGGCAGTGCTGAGCACAGCGCCTGTCACGCATGCAGCAGGCACTCAGCAAGTGTGGGACGGGGTTATGATTGTGTCTCAACTCTCCCCCCACTGAGCTGGCTCCCTCTGGTCATCTCAGGTAAAGGGATAATTTGCTCCCTGTTGGCTCCACCCGTCTCCCGGCTCCACATCCTCCCTCATCAGCTGTCTTTATTCCGCCTGCGAAATGTTCCTTAGACCTTTCTGTCCCTGCCCGTCTGCTGCCCTGTGCAGACTGAGCTCACGCGGGCCGTTGCTACAGCTTCCGAGTGCATCTCGCTGCCTCCCGTCTTGTCTACTAGTATTTCTTCCCGAAGTGATTCAGCGGCAGAGCTTGAGTCAAACTGGCCCAACAGGAACGTGCACAAATGCCCGTTTGCCCTTGAGGATGGAGCCGGGTCCTTTGAAAGGGGGGGGGGCAGTACAGCCGGCATCACCGCCCGCTTGTGTGCCAGACTGGATGCACGTGTCGTCACCGCAGGGAGCCGAGTAGTAGGCGAGGGTGTCTCCCGGTTTACAGGACAGAAGTCGGAGCTCAGAGGTGGTTCGGCGTGGACAGTCTCACAGCGACAGTGGGACGTGCGCCCAGCTCCCTCTGACCTGGATGTGCCTGTTCTGGGAAACGGACGTTAGTGGAGAGACTGGGGACATCGGGCCCGGACCTGTAGTTTAGCTCAGGGCCGTGTACCAATGTTCGCTCCCTGGTGTTGGTCATTGTACCATAGTGATGTAAGACGTTAACGTTAGAGAAAGCTGGGGGAGGCGTACCCGGACTATCGCTGTACTCTTTCTGCACCTTTCTTATAACCCTGAAATGATTTCAACATAAAGATGTTTAAAAGAAAAACGATTTGCTCTTTCTATATACTCTGTACCTCTCCCTGAACTTCTTGGTCTTATTATCCAGAACAGTCCCCACTTCTTGCCACTGTCCCCCTCCAACACACACACATGCACGTATACACATGCATACGCACACGTGCATGTATATGTACATGTGCACCCACACATGCAGTGCACATATGCACACACACATGTTCACGCAGACCCACACATGCACACGCACGCACACATGCACGCTCACACAGACTCCACAGTGTCTTTGCACAGGACTGTGGCCCAGATTGCTGCTCCCATCAGCTCATACAGCTCCGGCTCTGACCCACCCCGAGGCACCAGCAGGAATTATGAAAGGAGACAGTGGTGTGGCGGTCCATGTGAATCACATTATAGCCGCGTTCCTCCCCCCTCCCCCTTTCCTGGCTACAAAAATGCAGCGGTGTTACTTGCACCTTAGACATTGCAGACGCCTCTCCTCCCCCTCCCCACTCCCTGCCTCGCCTCCACCCCTCTCCCTCTGAGTTGGCGGGTAACCTTGATGATCCAGCCAAATGAGTTATTTGAGATGGAAACGTTAATTTATTTGAGCAGATGGGTGTCAGCGCTGCTCTGTAAAAAGGTGGCGGTATGCCGTGCTGGCCCGGAGTGCTGCCGATGAAGTCCTGGCTGCGTCGCCGCGTCGCCGCGTCGCCGAGTGTGAACGGAATCATATGTTAGCGGCACTGAGGGAAATGCCTACTTAAGCTGAGCCCATCCAGAAAACAAGTCATTACCCCCCGATTTTTTTTTGTTTCAAATCTGGCTTTTCGCGTCTCTGATTTGCCCAGGGTCTGAAAAACCTGAAACTCATTATTTCTCAAAGTGTGGTCCAGTGACCGCCCACATCAGTCACCCCAGGGCTTTATTAACAACGCAGATCCGGGGGACCCGCCCCCGACCTCCAGGTTCCTCCTCCCAGGGGTGCAGGCCTGGGATCCTGCAGTTTTAACAAGCTCCACGGTGGCTGGCGGCTGGTGGACCCCGTGGCTGAACCGGGGCCGTCCAACTGCCCAGGAAAATTCAAAACAAAACAAAGCCGAGCAAGGGGTTTTGGGTTGTTCTCTTCTGTTTCTTTCTACCCGTTCAGATTTTGCACCAAAAAAAAAAAAAAAAAAAGAAGGATCACTTTTGTGTTCGGGAATAAGTACATAAAAAGAGTGAAAAGACAGCACAAAGAGATTATTTGTGCACCAGAAGTGAAAGACAGTTCGGAAATGTCAGGAATTTCCAGGACAAGGGGCGTCCCTGTCCTTGGCACTGAACTTTCAGTCCCACTTCTCAGACGCCCCCCCACCCCACGCCGCCCCCTGCCTGACCGCCGCCTCCCCTAAGTGTTACATCCAATTTTCTCTCGAATACGTGTGGTGAGGAGACACAGTGACTTCCCCGGGGACCTCGCTGATGGGGAGGAAGCCATCGGGGAGATTTATGGAACGTCTGTAAAATACGTGTGTGGAAACTCGCGACATTTTGATCGCTACCAAGGAGAAAAATGGACAGTTTCTCACCAGTCAGTTTCATGAGCGTTTTTTATGGGTTTTTAAAATTAATTAATTTCCCCCCTTTGTTAGGAATTCTTGGCACCGGCGCAAGCCCCGGAGAAGGGAAACATTGCCCACGGGCTGTATGTCCAAACTGTCATGTTCTCAGTCGTGACTCTCCGGGGGCACAGCCGGGCTCCCCCTGCTCCCCCTGCAGCGGGCGGCCTGTCAGTGTTCTGGGGAGGGGAGCATGAGCAGTGGTATCGTGACGCTTCTCTAACAGCCTGGCAGGCATCGTGTGGTCCCAGACAGCCTTTTCCCTGGGCTGTCTCCGCACCCAGAGCCACGTTCTGGGTGGGAAGGAGCCCGGGATGTTTGCCGCGCTGCACCGGGCCGTCCACCTCCAGCGCCTTTGTCAAACGCAGGACATCGATGAGGCATCTGGTTTTTCTCAGCCTCCCAGGTCCCAGAGTTTGCAGCCAAAGACAATGAGCTGAACGGAATTTCCCGCTGGAGGAGGAAGGGCGCGGGAGGGGAATGTTGGCCCTGCATCCTGCTTTTGTCGCTCACGTGTCCCCGGCTCCTTCTCAGCCTCCGTCTCGGGTCTCTTCGTCCATAAAATAAAAACCCACGGCGTCTGCTTTAGGGACGTGTGATGAAGATGAGAGAAAATACACAAATAAATAGGGACATTTGGCAACGCCTGGAGACATTTCTGGTTGTCACAACTTGGTGTGTGTGTGGGCGGGGTGGGGGGGCTCTGGTGTCTAGTGGGTAGAGGCCAGGGATGCTGCCAAACACCCTACAGTGCCCAGCACAGCCCCCCTCCACTAAAAATAAATTGTCTGGCCCAAGTGTCAGTGGTGCCAAGGTGGAGAAACCCTGAATCCAAGGGCCTGGGGATGGAGGTGGTAGTAAGGAGAAAGGGTGTGGGGACAGGACTACAGCACGTGTGTTCAGCACACCTTCGCTGGTCGTAGGAGAGCCGACCATCGGCAGCTGCTTCCTGGAATGCCTGGAAAGACTCTCAGGCTACCCGCCAGCTCAGCCAGCCGGTCGTGATTGATTAGTGATGTCTGCCACGGGCAGGGCAGGGGGAAGTGTCAGCGGGCGCGCAGTGTGTTTCCTGACCCCGCACTCTGTGACGCCTCGCAGCTGTTTCTGCCCTGACATTCTGTGATTCTGTTGCTATGATTCTGTGAGTCTACGGATAAAGCCCGGAGTCAGCATTATTTACAGAATATTTAAGCAGCCCAGGCTCCTGCCAGCTCGCGCGGCAGGGCAGGCTGGCGAGCCGAGCGCCCGGGAGACGGAGCCTGCTCTGTGCAAGGTGAAACAGATAACTGCTGACAGGATGGGATATGGCCATTCCCCATCACCCCCCGCATGCTCCCCGTCTCTCCTGGGCTGAAAATGTTTATGCGATTAGTCCCCCCACTGGATCGAAGCACGGTCTCCAGGAGGCCTTTGTGGAAGTGCAGGTACTGCCGGAAGGGATGAGCGCGCAGCCCCTGCTGACGTGTTAACCTGCTGGATTAGGTGTTGCTCTGCAGGGTAGACTCGGCAGGGAATGGGCAGGAGAGAGGTTCTTTTTGAGAGAGATGAGGAGGCTCGGGAAAGTGGGGTTTGCAGAGCGGGGGTCCGAATTACCACATTGCCTGCTCCAGGAAGCGATCTGACACTGAATCAGGGCAGCCAGCTTGTCCCAGGACTTTCCCACTTTTAACCTGAAGATCCCATGTTCCAGGAACTCCCTGTATCCCGGGCAAACGAGGCTCGTTGGTCACCTAACTCCCATAACATGGAAGGAACTGTGTAGTCCTTGCTGTAATCAACCCTCACGTGGCTTCCCGAATTCTCTTCCCGGACCTGTTCCTCCCTTGCTTATGAACCCTCTGTGGCTCCCTAGCACCCACCACACTAGGTTGAAACTAACCTCTCACGGCGTTGGAGGTGGCCCCACCCTGGCTTCCTATCATCATCTGATCCACCGGTCACCTGCCAGGAATCACTTTCAACAGTGGCCACAGGGGAGACCCCTTGTGCATTCCTCTCTCTCCCTGAGTTAGAGAAAGAGCTTTCCTAGAGGGGGACCCGCCTGTTGGAGTGTCTTCAACTTGTATCAGTAACAAAAGAGTTTATTAGCCCAGCCTCTTTATCAGAAGTAGGACTCATCTGACACCCCCAGTGAGCTGGGGCTCAGGATGTAGCTACCACTTTGTGGCATGAGGGTCCCAGAGAGCCCCAGGCACCCTCAGAGGATGAGGGCTAAGCCACCAGGCACATGGAATGAAAACAAGGACTCCCTTCCTTGGTTCTGTAAGCTTTTCAAAGCGGTTTCACATTCCTCCCTAGACAGATGCCTTCCATTATCTCTGAGCAGTAGGGAAGATGGATGTCATGCCCATCTGACAGGTGGAAAAACTGAGGTCCCAGGCAGAGGGCCCTATACTCAATAAAGGAGTGTTTCTGGATGAGGGGAAGCAGCTACAGGCGGTGGCTGGACTGTAACTAATCAAAGTGTCCGAGATGTATTCATTCATTCATTCACTCATTCATTCATTCATTCCTAGGACAGTTATTGAACGCTTGCTGTGTGTCAGGCACCATGTTCATCTCACAATAACCGTTAGAGCTGGGATCATTGAGGACTTGACTCCCCGCAGGCCCCTTTACTGCATCCTCTATGTGCCCCAGTCCCTGCTCCCAGCCACCCTTTGTGGTCTGGTTACTATTACTGTCCCCGCATATGAGTGAGGCCCGAGACTAAGAGGGAGACGCCACCCCCACAAGGTCGCTCCGCCCGTACGCGGGGACACGGCTGAGGCTCGTGGGCACTGGTGTGTTCGGTCCTCGCAGGAACATGCCATTTTTCTGAGGTTCCGCCTTTGCCCCTCTGACTCCCTCCCCAGGCAGGAACACCCGCAGGACCCAGGTGTTCGGTGGGCCAGGACGTGCCCACGGTTCCCGTGCCGCTGGGAAAGTAGCTGCAGTTGGGTGCCGAAGAAGTTGAGGCTGGTCTGTTGGACTTGGTTGGCCAAAGCCGGCTCGGTTGGTGTGCAGGGCGCGGAGACCTGGCCTTGGGCGGTGAGGCCACGTGACTTGCTTTTCCACCCGTCCTGGCTGTCCCTGAGGACGGGTCGCAGAGCAGCCACGGGGGCAGCTCTCTTGCGACTTGGTACATGAGCTTTAGCACAAACTCTCCGGACAGAAGCCAGAAAACCACTCTCCCACCCATTGCAAAGCTGGGGAGGTGGGGAGAGGACCCAGGGCCTGCCCAGCTGCCCGTGACGGACAGCAGGTGGCGCTGTGGCCCCGGTTTAACAAGGACAGCGGGAAGGTGGAAAGGAGGGGGGAACCCAGAAAGAGAAACTAGTGGAAAACAAGGATTTAAAAGAAGAACAATTTGTTCCAAAACATTTGCCTTGTAACGGGGTCATCTATAAATTCTGGGATTTCCTGTTTGCTGCTGGGCAGGCTGGCCGGCGGGCGAGGCCGCGCGCTTCTCTGCAGTCTGGAAGAATCATTTGGGCCCAGCTCACGAGCTCTGGCCTCCCCTGGCCCAGATTGGCTCTGAAATTTCCCAGCTTTTGTGCCCGTAAGCAGGATCCTGTGACAGCAGGTCTCCTTGAGCCGTGCTCCAGTTTCCACTGGGGGTGGCGGGAGGAGTGAGATCATGGTCCTTTCTGAAGGAGAGGCTGTCTCGCTGATCTTCCTGGGCTCCCTGGGCTGCCAGCCTTGTTCTGAGGAATAAAGTAAGAGAAAGAATAAAAGGAAAGACACAGAGGTGGACCCCTTTATTTTTATTGTTCATGGTTATGATTTTAGTTTTCATGGTCAAGTCTATCCTCTCAGCAGATTTCAAGCATACAGTGCAGCGTTGTTAACACCAATAGTCACCCTGCTGGATATTAGAACCTGAGAACTTACTCATCTTCTAACTGAAAGTTGTACCCTTTGATCAGCATCTCCCCATATACCCACCCCCCCACCAGCCCCTGTCTACCATCATTCCACTGTCTGCTTCTGCAAGACCAGCGTTTTTAGATTCCACACATAAGTGATAGCATGCAGGAGTTGTGTTCCTGTGTCTGGCTTATTTCTCCTAGCCTAATGATCTCCAGGTTCCTGTTGTTGAAAATGGCAATTTCCTTCTCTCCTTTTTTGTGGCTGACTAATATTCCATCGTGCATATATACCACATCCTCTTTAGCCATTCATCCGTCGATGGACACTTTCAGTTGTGTGCCTGTCTTGGCTGCTGTGGTAATGCTTCAACGATCCTGAGCGTGCAGTTGTCTCTTCAGGATCCTGATTTCATTTCTTTTAGACATATCTCTCCCCGGAAGTGGGATTGTGGGGCCATGCGGCAATTTTAGTATTTTTGAGGAAGGAGGTGGCTTTTTTCAAAAGAAGAGAGCTGTTCTAGTCAATATGGGGATGGAAACATTTCACTGGAAAAGAGAGAAGAAACTTTTTTTTACCAGCCCAGGAGAACTTGAACTCACTCCATCCATCCATCCATCCATCCACCCACTGACTCATTCATTTGTCCATCCACCCACCTACCCACCGACTCATTCATTCGTCCATCCACCCATCTATCCACCCACCCACTCACCGAGTCATTCATTCATCCATCTATCTATCCATTCATCCACCCACTCACCGACTCATTTATTCGTCCATTCATCCACCCACCCACCAAGTCACTCATTCGTCCATCCATCCACCCACCCACCCACCCACCCACCGAGTCATTCATCCATCCATCCACCCACCCACCCACCCGCCCACCCACCCACCGAGCCATTCATTCATCCATCTATCCATCCATCCACCCACCCACTGACTCATTCATTCGTCCATCCATCTGTCCTTTCATCCATCTGTCCAACTGTTCACTTATTCATTCCGCAAACAATGATGGACCACCTACCTTATGCTTGTCCCTCATCTCACTTGGTTCTGCCACTAGCTTAGACCAGTTCTGTGGTCTCCTCCGGGGGCCAGTGGCGTGTGGAAGGCATATGGGTAGCGTCTGGAGATGGGACCCAGAAGGCAGGCTCAGGATTCCTGGACAACGACTGCTGGGACCTTTAGCGAGGATTGCAACATATTTGGCCAGGGCGAGGGGTATCGTTTGTGGCTGAAAACAGTTTTTCTCAAAAGTCAAACGAGCCTGCCTGGGATCAAATCCACGAGGGCTGGACAATCTGGTCCCAACAAATTAAAGCAACATGGGCACCAGCCAGCCACATTTTTAAAAACAGTATTTGTGTTGTTTTAATCAAGGACACCCCCCCGCCACCCCGTGCCCTGGACAACAAGCTCTGAATGGAAGTGAAGCAGAATTTATAAGAAAGTAAAACAATTCTTGGGTATTCCAGCACAGACCCATTTCCTTCTCATCAGCTTCCCAGATGAAGTGCCTCTCTGTACCCCATCCTACCCTTCTGACCTCAGGCTCGCGAGGATGAATGAGCCCGTGGGAAGACAGTGTCTTTTTTTTTTTTTTTTTAAAAGCTCAGCTGCCTCTTGCACACCCCCTACTGGGGATGTGTCCGCAACCAAGGTACATGCCCTTGACCGGAATCGAACCTGGGACTCTTGAGTCCGCAGGCCGACGCTCTATCCACTGAGCCAAGCCGGTTTCAGCAAGACAGTGTCTTAAGTGACAGAAAAGCAATGCTGTTCTTTCCATTTGTAGCTGGAGCCAACCTGTTGCATTGTCCTCACAGGTGAACAGTCGCTAGTGGCCAGGGTCTGGCTCTCTGGGCAGCTGAGGGGGCATCTTGAGGCACAGGCTGAGTCTCTGTATTAACCATGTCTTTTATTTTCTACTAGAGGCTTGATGCACGAAATTCATGCACGGGTAGGGTCCCTAGGCTTGGCCAGCGATCAGAGCTGATCTGTGGGGTGACCGGCAGGGTGATCTTGGGGGGGGGTGGCGCTGGCACCCACCTTAGCCAGCCTGGTGCCACCCGCTCGCTAGCCCTGCCCCCCACCGTGGGGTGATGGGGGGGGGCCCTGCTGGCACCCGCCTTGGCTGGCCTGGCGCCTGCAGGCTGGGGGCAGCTCCTGTGTTGAATGTCTGCTTCTGGTGGTCAGTGCATGTCATAGTGACTGGTCGTTCCATCGGTCATTCCGCCATTCGGTTGATTTGCATACTAGGCTTTTATTATCTATCTAATAAAGAGGGAATATGCTAATTGGCCCTCACACCATCGCAAAGATGGTGGCGCCCACAGCCAATAAGAAGGGAATATGCTAATTGACTACCCTTCCCTCAAAGATGGCGGCACCCACAGCCAATAAGGAGGGAATATGCTAATTTACTGCCCCACCCTTAAAGATGGCAGCACCCACAGCCAATAAGGAGGGAATATGCTAATTGACTGCCACGCCCTCAAAGATGGCAGCACCCACAGCCACAAGGTGGTGGCGCCCAGTCCCTCAGCCCCGCCGGGGTGGCAGGCGGGTCTGACTGCTCCACACGCCTGCCTCCGGAGTCCTCCAGTCCCCTCAGCCCCCCGGCCGCCCAGGGCCGGCCTGAGGCACAGGCAAGTCTCAGATGGCAGCTGCCCAGCCGCCCAGGGCTGCCTGAGGCTCAGGTAACCAGGGCCGGCCGAGGCTTGTGCTGCTGGCAGTGGCAGCAGCAGAGGTGTGATGGGGCGTCGCCTTCCCCTGATTGCCGGGTCGCCTCCCGCCACTGAGGGCTCCTGGACTGTGAGAGGGGGCAGGCCTGGCTGAGGGACCCCCCTCAAGTGCATGAATTTTCACGCACCGGGCCTCTAGTATAGGATATTCTGATGCTTTCAGGTCCTGGGACCTGGCTACCCTGTAGGGACCGCCTCTCCCACAGTTGGCCAATTCCTAGAGTTAGGAAATCACCCACCAGGAAGCAGGTCTTCCTAATGCAAACCAACCAATTTAGAGCTCATAACCCCAGCCACATCCCCATTCAGTGGGCTCTCCCACTCTGGCCACTGGCCGCCTGCCCTACCTACCCCAGAGCACCCAACTCCAGACAGCCCTGCACCCCAGGCCCACTGAAATGATCAGACTGGCCCATCTAAGCCTGCTCGCCCTGCCTCCCCCATTCCTTCCTGTGGGAACCATCGTATAGGGTCTCCCCGTGTCCCCCACCCCATTCCCACTGCTCCTGGCCAACCCTGGTGCTTCCCCAGCTGGCCCTACAAGGTGGCCCTGCCCCCTTTTTCTACGGATCTGTGGGTGTAATAAACATCTTCTTGCCTGAGTGTCTTACCAACTTGATTAAAACAAGTCCCGGGTTCCCTTAAAACAGTCTGCTCTCTGTGTCTGTGACTGAGAAAGGTCACTGTACTCTCTTACCTGCAGCCTCCTCTTCCATAAGATAGGGCTAGGGACATCCCGCAGCCGTGGGGATTGCGTAAGGGACAGCGTGATTTCCCAACCTCAGGCAGCTCCCTGCCAAGTCCCGCTGTATCCCACCTCAGTTGTTCTCTTTTCTTTAGAACACTTGTTTGCATTTGAAATGATTCATTTCTTTCTTGTCTGCCTCCCCCTGCTGGAATGAAGCGAGTGTCTAGAACAGTGCCTGGCACACAGTAGGTGCTCATTTAAGGGCATGGGACGAATGTGAGCATGCCCAGCCCTTAGATGTGCACGTGTGCTTGTTGCTGTCCTCCCTCCTCCGTCTTTTGGGATCCTCAGGACGAACTGGTGTGGACTTGGGCCACTTCATGGGGTGGCAGCCACTCAGGAGATTGTCCCTCTCTGGGCCTGTCATGCCTTGTGCTGTGTGGAGGCTCTTGTGGCCTGGGGCATGCCGGAAACATCACCATGTAAATGGTGCGCTTTGTTTGTGGCAGGTGGGGCATGGTTTGCTGAAGCAAGATGGTTCCCCGTGAGGTCAAACCTGTCCCGGGAGTGAGTGGAAAGTTTAAGCCACAGTCAGAGACCTCAGGGGCCACCGGGCCATGTGCCTAGTGACGTCTAGCGGGCGGCTCAGGATGGAAGAGATTCCTGGAAGACGGCCCCTCCCCGCGAGGAACCCTCCCTCCCCGCCCAGCCCCAGGTCCTGGAGGGGGTATTGTTTTGCTCCTTTGGCAGAGCTTCCGGAATCAAGTTAAGAAGCTTCTGCTGCTGCCAGAAGGCTCCTTGCAAGGATTTATCGAGCCTCCACTTAGCAGCGGCCTTGAGGCTGTGAGCTGTATGGGACTCACCCTCATCCATTCATTCCTACAGCATCCAGCCTGGGCCTGCGGATCCAGGGGCAATGAGACCAACGAGCGGACAGGGCACTCCAGAGGGAGGGCTGGCGAGCATACACACAGCAAGGCCTGTGGGGGCCAGAGAAGAGGATTGGGGCAGGACAGGCCTCCCTAAGTGATGGGGAGTGATGCTTCTGTGGATCCCCGGGCTACTCATTAAGCTGTAAATGACAAGACCCCAACTCAAACAGGCTCACGCCACAGAAAGAATACATGGCCTCAGAGGATGGGAAAGCCCGGATGGGCTGCTTCAGGCAGGACTCGATCAAGGGGCTGGGCCATTCCTCCCTCTGCTGGGCCTCACTTCCTCCAGCCCTGGGCCGACTTTCCCCGCCTGGTGAAGATAGATTTGGAAGCTCCCAGATCACATTCTTCTCCCTTCACTCGTATGTTTACTTACCCAGTGTCTACTGAGTGTAACAACACAGTACCCTACAGATAAACTCAAGTTTATGTGCCAAAGTCACGTGTATAAAAATGCTCACTATCACATTGTTCACACTACAACTTCGATGACACGGAGGACTGGACAGCCCTGGAGAAGGACGAGTTAGATCTGCATCGTCATTCTCACAAAGGGCACCGCTGCCGCCAGCAGACATGTGGCGACGTCTGGTTGTCACAACAGAGGGGAGAGAGACGGCGTAATGGCGTCTAGTGGGTGAAGGCCGAGGATGCTGCTGGGCCTCCTGCAGTGCCCACGCGGGATCAGGCATCCCAGCATGTCAGCAGCGCGAGACTGGGGAACCTGACCTGCGTCTACTGACCCAGGAATCTGAGGTGTGTGAGGGCCCCAAAAAGGACTGTGGGGAGCGGCACCCGGAGCAGACGACCGTTTGTGCAGCACCAGGAGCACGTCTCTGTGCGCTCACATGTGCGTGGAGGTATCTCCGTGAGAATAAATACGAGAACGGGAGCGGCACCTGGGGAGGCCTGGCGGGGGGTGAGGGTGGGGCGGGGGGTGTGGGAGAGAGGTTGGTGTTCACTGCACAGTTTCTTTACTGCTTGAATATTTTTAAACTGCAAACATCTATTCCTTAAAAAATTAGAAAATAGAAAGTATGAATGTTCAACCAGACTCACCCACGTGCACGGCTCCTCCTTTGAGATGATCAGGCTCAGAGCACCCGCAGTCACCGTGGGGGCAGCTCTCAGAGACCAATGCATCTCAGGAGGCATCCGCGAGGTTGCGGGAATGCGGGGTCAGGTGCATTTAAATGGGCCTTTACGGAGGGCTCCTCAGAGCCTTTACGCAGGTGTGTGTGGTGGGTCTCAGAGGGGATACAGGATGAGCAATGTCCTTGACCCTTTTACCAGTTTCCCAGGGCTGCCGTGGCAAACTACCATGAACCAAAATTTATCATCTTACAGTCTTGGGGCCACACTCCCTCTGAAGGCTCTAGGGAAGAATCTCCATGGCTTCTTCCCAACTTCTGGAAGTCTCTGGCCACCTCACGCATTCCTTGGCTCATGGCGGCATCCCTCCGGTCTGTGCCTCCATCTTCCCATGGCTGTCTCCTCTGTGCCTCTCTGTGTGACCTCTCCTCTTCTCACAAAGACATCAGACACCTCAGGGCAGGGGCCCACCCTTCTCCAGGAGGGCCTCATCTTTATTAATTGCAATTACTCAGTCTCTAACTAAGAACATTCTAAGGTTCTAGTTGTTAAGACTTCAACACCATTTCACCACTTTATCTCCCAACATGCAAACAGTTACCTGGCAAAGCAGTTCCTCTCCTAGAACATGGGTCTTATTTATTTATTTATTTATTTATTTATTTACTTACTTACTAGAGGCCTGATGCACGAAATTCATACACAGGTAGGGTCCCTAGGCCTGGCCAGCGATCAGGGCCGATTGAGGCCTTCTGGCTGCCAGCGGGGCCTTCCTTTGTTCCGTGCTGCCCCCTGGTGGTCAGCGCACATCCTAGCGAGCGATAGAACTCCCGGTCTAACTCCCGTGGAAACACTTTGCATATTAGTCTTTTATATATAGACTAGAGGCCTGGTGCACAAAATTTGTGCATGAGTAGGGTCGCCAGGCCTGACCGACAATCAGGGCTGATTGGGGCCTTCCTTCCCCCGACCCCCTGGCTGCTGGCCAAGGCCTTCCTTCATTCCGCACCACCCCCTGGTGGTCAGTGCACATCATAGTGAGCAGTCGAAGTCCTGGTCAGTTGAATTCCCGAGGGGACAATTTGCATATTAGCCTTTTATTATATAGGATAGCTATTTTGTTAATCCTCACCTGAGGATATTTTTCCCATTGATTTTTAGAGACAGTGGAATATGGGAGGGAGGCAGAGAGGGATGGGGAGAGAGAGAGAAAGAGAGAGGGAGAAACATCGATGTGAGAGAGAAACATCAATGGTTGCCTCCTGCATGCACCTGGACCAGGGCCAGAGAGTGAACCTGCCAACCAGGTATGTGCCCTTGCCCAGGAATCAAACCTGAGACCCTTTGTTGCTTAGGTTGATGCTCTAACCACTAAGTGACACCGGCTAGGGCTCAGGTGTTATTTCTGAATGTCCCCGAGTGAGTCTGGGGACTCCAGGTTGTAGGTGAACAAAACACTGCACACTGATGGACCTAGAAGAGGGGTTTATGGCTCACGTATCAGGAGAACACAGCTGGACACAGGAGCTCAGACAGGCCGCCACCCGCTCTCCTCCGTGGGTCCTGCTTCCCTCGCGTTGGCGTCATTCTCAGACTCACTCACTTCGTGGTGAGAAGGGTGCGTGGATCCCAGCACCTCAGGCTCATCAGAATTAGAGTCTACCTTTCCCCAGGCTCCCGCCAAAGTCACCAAGAGAACTTCAATGGCCACCTCCCAGAACCGATTCCTGGGGCCAGGAGGATGTGGGTCTCTGCTTGGCCAGGCTTGGAGCAAGGGAGTGAGGTCAGGCCCACCCGAACCAGAAAGGGAGGGCAGGGGTTCCCCCAAAAGGTGTTTCTCATACAACACCCATTTGTCCAGTGCCGTGAGTGAGCTCTATTCCTTCTTCCCCGACTGGACCAAATACCCAGATACATACAGTGTGACTGGCCAAGGAGACTGACAGGCGCTGGGCAGCCCCATTCCCACGCTGGTGGGCCGGCTTGGACCATGGACTCTTTGGTGTCATGTGTATTTCTCTAGACTGTCCTCACTCCGCTAGATTTTTACGTTTCTATTCCCTGCCCACAAATAGACTGTAAACTCCTTGAGGGACACTGCCTTATCCCCCTGCAAACTCAGCATCCAGCACAGTCTAGAGTAGGCTCTCACTAGTTAGAGGTCTCTCATGGGACCAGGATGTTATATTTCTATAAAAGTTTGCTGCGTGAATGATTGCATGGATGCATGGATGGAGGGATGGGTACAGGCATGGATATGTGAGTAGATGGATGCATAGAAGGGTAATGGATGGATAGATAGATGGACTGATAGATTGATGGATGGATGGATGAGTGTATTCATGGGTAGGTGCATGGGTGGAGGAGTGAGCTGATGGTTAGATGGTGGACCAGCTGTTGTACGGATGCATGGGTGGAGGGGTGAGCTGACAGATGCTGTCATAATCATCACTCAGTTACAACCTCCTATGCCAGTGGTCGGCAAACTCATTAGTCAACAGAGCCAAATATCAACAGTACACGATTGAAATTTCTTTTGAGAGCCAAACTTTTTAAACTTAAACTTCTTCTAACGCCACTTCTTCAAAATAGACTCGCCCAGGCCGTGGTATTTTGTGGAAGAGCCACACTCAAGGGGCCAAAGAGCTGCATGTGGCTCGCGAGCCGCAGTTTGCCGACCACGGTCCTATGCAAAGAGCAGCTCCTACCAAGGGCAAACAGCTCTGGTTCTCATCGTCCGGCTGCCTGATCTCTGTAACACAACCTACTCACTTTCTTTTATTATGCCGGGGAGTTAATACTCATTTGCCCAGTGAATTTCATTCTGATTCGGTTGTTTATCTTTGAGGACAGTGGCAAACCCTTGCTGGAAAGGCCCCGGGTGCAGGTGTCTGCTAAGAAGAAGGAGACGGTTAAAAAGCAGGAGCCGTGTGCCCCTCTCTCTTCCTGCAGACAGACAGACAGACCTCCTCCCCACGGTCACATCCTTCCGGCCTGCGGAGAAGGGCAGCTCTCCCCCTGACTGGTGTGAAGCAGAAGACCCCCAGCGTCCCGCGTGCGATGCTCTGGAGGCGGCCAGGACGTGTGGGCTCTTCTCCTGGCCCTACCGCGACTTTCCTAAATGCGCTGCCCTGGAGTGACGTGGGGTCTTAGCTGGCCTCCACATCAGCTCAGAGCCGATCCCACCAGGGAGAGCATCCATCGCACCCCGCCCTATGGAGTCTGCTCTCCCCACTCCCCCTGCTGTGGCCTTCACGCCCCTGGGAGAAGGGCCAGCTCCGCGGTCAGCCTCAGAGGGAAACCCTCCTGGGAAATCAGCCCGGAGGGGCCACCTGCGCTAGGGGCAGCGGCGTTGCTAGGAGCTGGGCGGCCTCTGGGGTCCAGCTTGCCGGACAGAGAGAGGGCTCCCACCAAGCTCTGCAGACTCACCAGCTCCCTTAGGCACCAGCTCTTGCGGGGTTCAATTAACTAGTTTGCAGGATACTGAGCTGAAAGGCTATTTCCTGCTGCCTCTGCCACGCTCCCCATGGGGTGCCCGACAAGAGCAGCTCCAGCCATGCGCCAGGCTCCCTCCTGCCCCTGAGAGACGGCTATTAATATCCTCACGTTGCAGAAGAGGAAAAGGCTGGAGAGGTCGGTGGCCACGCTCGTCCTCATGCAGCCTGTACGTGGCAGCGCCGCGGCTCCAACCCCGGGCTGCCTGCAAGTTCACAGCCACCTCCGTGGCCTGGCATGCCCAAGACTCAACCGCGATGCTCACTGCTGGTCCATCTGCAGATAATCAGTGAAAATCTCACGGAGGTTTTATCTCTGTCAGCAATTCGTGACCCACGTAGCCCATAGGGTGAAAAATAGCCCCTGGAAACAGAGACTGATGCCCTTTCTGTTTTGGCTGCTGGACTTGCGGGAAAAGCATGGACCCTTAGGAGATGCAATTTGAGAATCCCTGGGAGCTCCCACCACCTCACAACTCTTTGTCGCTGAGATTTCCCCTGGGCCTGAAATCCTTTGGGTCTGAAATCCTTTCTGATTTTTAAAAGACTTGAAGTAAAATGACAATACCTCTGAGAGCGGTCTTATTACACTTCGAGCCTAGGTATCAGCGAAAGCTTAAGCCGAGGAGCAGAGAGTGAGTGAGGGAAAGGGGCACGCTGATTGGCGCTCTGAGGTGGGTGGAAAGCAGGCAGCAGGTGTGGCCCCTGAAGAGGTGACCCACTTTGCCTCCTCCGTGATTTCACCGAGGGCCAGCTGGGAAGGGAGAACGTTGTGTCTGCTATTTATCAGTACATTACTGCTTACTCTGACACACAGAAGCTTAAAGCAGCAACAAACATTCATTATCGCACACGGTTCCTGTGGGTCATGAATCCGAGAATGGCTCAGCCAGGTGGTTCTGACTCCCAAATCTCTCTGGAGGCTTGAGGGTGCAGGCGAGATGTCAGCTGGGACTGCAGTCTCATCTGAAGGATTGGCCGGGGCTGGAGGAGCCGCTCCCAGGTGCCTCACTCACATGGCTATGGGTCAAACGATAGCGGCCAATGGCAGGAGGCCTCAGTTCCTCGCCACATGGCCCTCCCAGCAGGGCTGCTTGAGCATCCATTTCTGCACTATCCTACTGGCCACACTCATACACAAAGGTGAGAAACCCAGGTGGTGAGATTACTGGGAGCCACCCTGGATGACTTTTATAAGCGATAAAGTAAGTGGGAGCAGGAAGCGCTTCACTGGAATGCCTCCGGGATTTTCTGTGAGGCAGGGAGGTGTCTGGCTGCTCACGACAATATTCCTGGAAGCACCTACGACAGTGCCCAGCCTTAGTGGCTGTGCAGTAGGCACTCGCTGAGGGAGACGCGTGAACGGATACCCGCTCGAGAACCCGAAGAGGCTGTGGAAACGTAGTCCGTTTTACTTACTGCTCCATTAGAAGTCTCCGGGGAGCAGGGATCGAGGAACGGGAACTCTGCACTGCCGGATTCGTCAATCACTGGCTTTTTGTGCATGCACGTGTTACCACGGCTCATTGTTCAGCGAGTTCTCTGTTTCTTTAAGACCCGAATCTTGTGGTGTGTTGTGGAAGGGAGGGGGTGGTGCAGAAACTCCACAGGGCGGGCCCGTTCCCTTCTTCAGCTGATAAAATGGTCACTTTAATGGAAATAGAGTTATAACTGGTTGCCAGATTTAAGCATAGGGCCTCATATGTCAAAACCTTAGAGCAGAGAGATTATATATATATATACGGGCAGCATATATATGTGTATGTATAATTTATGCAAGATTTCTCCTGTTCACGCTCGCTACTTAAGCTATCCATTAAAGCCCATCACATTAATTTAATTGAAAAATTCGGGGGGATTGTATTAGCTTTTTTCCCATTAAATTAACATTACAGCCTTTAAATAGATGTCCTGGATGCCCATTGTTGCTAACAAAATTATTATGCAAATTGAAATCTGGCCTTTCTGGATTCGGCCACCAGCTTCCCACCGCCCTTCTCCTCCCGTGACCCCGTTAATTTAATTGCCCTTTCCCCGAGTTCCCAGGCCGCGGCCGTGGGGCTGGGACCCTGGCCTCGGCCGGAGGCTCCATGCGGGGCTGCAGGCCTGGTCCACTCGGCACAGCAGCCCAGAGGTCCAGACTTGGGTCTCCATGGCCCCTGCGAAGAAAGACACTTCCCTCCCGCCCCACCCCAGGGTCCCTCAGTGGCTAAGAGCGCGCTTAGTATTAAAGAGCGTGGGAGTCTGTCAGAACCCCAGGGTTTGAAATCAGATTCTGCTCCTTAGTGAATCTGGGACTTTGGGCAAATTCCCTCACCTCTGCAAAACCAAAGGACCACCCCTTGGACAAGGAGGACTTGAAATAGGGAGCAGCACCGCACCAAGCAGGCAGGCGCTCAGGGAGAGTCGCTGTTATCTTTTATCACCCCTCCCTCCCTCCCTCCCTCCTACCTCACTCCCTCCCTCCACCCCTCCCTCCCTCCCTCCCTCCCTCCCTCCATCCACCCATCCCTCCCTCCCTCCCTCCCTCCCTCCCTCCCTCCCTCCCTCCATCCATCCTTCCATCCACCCATCCCTCCCTCCGTCCCTCCCTCCATCCCTCCATCCATCCATCCATCCATCCATCCATCCATCCCTCCATCCCTCCATCCCTCCATCCCTCCCTCCCTCCATCCATCCATCCCTCCATCCCTCCCTCCCTCCCTCCCTCCATCCATCCATCCTTCCATCCATCCATCCCTCCATCCCTCCATCCCTCCCTCCATCCCTCCCTCCCTCCATCCATCCATCCTTCCATCCATCCATCCCTCCATCTCTCCATCCCTCCACCCACCATCCCTCCCTCCATCCCTCCATCCATCCCTCCATCCCTCCATCCATCCATCAATCCATCCATCCATCCATCCATCCATCCATCCATCCATCCATCTCACCCTCCATCCATCCCTCCATCCACCCATCCCTCCCTCCCTCCCTCTCTCCCTCCCTCCCTCCCTCCCTCCCTCCCTCCCTCCATCCCTCCTTCTCTCCCTCCATCCATCCCTCCATCCATCCATCCACCATCCCTCCCTCCCTCCCTCCCTCCATCTATCCATCCTTCCATCCATCCATCCATCCATCCCTCCCTCCATCCATCCATCCTTCTATCCATCCATCCCTCCATCCCTCCATCCCTCCATCCATCCATCCTTCCATCCCTCCATCCCTCCATCTCTCCCTCCATCCATCCACCCATTCATCCCTTCCTCTCTCCCTCCCTCCCTCCACCCATCCCTCTGCCTCCCTCCCTCCCTCCCTCCCTCCCTCCCTCCCTCCCTCCCTCCCTCCCTCCCTCCCTCCCTCCCTTTCTCCGGGAGATAATCCCTGAGCCTGCTCTGTGCCAGCCCCTGAGCTCCTGTAGCTTGTATGGTGGGGTGGGGGTGGGGACAGGGAATAAACAGGTGAGCAGGTAGATAATATGGTTGTGGGTAAAGGTAGGTGTTATTGCCATTATTCCCATGTCAAGCATGTGTTTAAAAAGTGAAAAGTGCCGTCCTGTTAACTAATCGGCCACCCTGACCTGCCTGCTCCACCCAACCCTCCGGGGCGTGGAGCCAGCTGTCCCTGGGGCTGGACCAGAGGCCTGGAGAGACCCTGGCCCGGCTGGAAGGAGCTCCTTCTAACCCGAGGTGCTAGACGCTGAAGCCAGCGACTGAGTGATGGTGGTAGACTCCTGTACAAAGTAAAACGATCGCTTCTAGGAGGTAACGGAAAGTATCGTCCTGACTTTATGATAGGCACGTGGTATAATAGGAGGTATATTGTGGTCTCTGCCTCTGGTTTCTGACGCAGAGCTCCTAACTGTCTTGGTATTTCCTGGGTGACGGGCATCCTTTGTTCTAATGAGGCGACTTCGGGTGCTCTCCTGGCCACTTCAGGACGTGGGCAGGTCACCAGGACGATGAGCCACGATCCAAAGCTTGGAACTTTCAGCCCCACCTCCTCTCCTCTGGAGAGATGGGAGGGGCTGGGGATGGTGTTAATGATAGACCATGCCTCCATGATGACACCTCCTTAAAACCCCTAAACTGGGGGGGCGAAGAGCTTCTGGGTTGGTGAGCACATTCACGTGCCGGAAGGTGGTGCACCCCACTTCATGGGCACAGAGGCTCCTGCGCTTGGGACCCTCCGGCCTCACCCTGCGAACCTCTCCATCGGGTTGCCCATCTGTGTCCTTTATCACAGATCAGTAAACATGAGTGCATGTTTCCCTGAATGCTGTGAGCTGCTCCAGCAAATTACTGGACCTGGGTGGGGGCCTCTGGGTGGTCAGTCCTGTGATACTGAGCCCTTGACCTGTGGACTCTGACGCTAACTGCAGGTAGTCAGCATCCAAATTGAATTGACGCTCAGCGGGTGTCCTGAGACTTGGAAAACGGGTTGGTGTGGGGCAGACCCTCTCCCCTTCATGTTTTTGGTATCAGAAGTGTCACCAGGAGAGAAACAGTTTTTCTTTAGCAAATATTACTGCGGCAGGACACACACTCACACACACACACACACACACACACACACACACACACACCATAAAGAAAACAACTGATCAATTGGATGTCATTAAAATTAAGAACTTCTGTTCATCAAAAGACTCCATTAAGAAAATGAAAATGCAAACCACAGAGTGAGAGAAGATAGTTGGAATAAAAATATCCAACAGATGACTCATGTTCAGAATATTTAAAGAACACCTTTAAATCAAGAAGGGAAAGACAACCCAATATTTTTTTTGAAACGGGCAAAACATATGAATAAGCTTTTCATAAAAGAGAAATCCAAATGGCCAGTAAACCCGTCATAAGGCAATTAACCTCAGGAGTCCTCAGGGAAATGCAATTAAAACCACAATGAGAATTTTTACTGATGCAAAAAACTTTTAGCTGGACACCTAAGATTTTTGGATTTTACTGTGTATGAATTTCACACAAGCACATACAAGAATGGCTAAAATTACAAAATCGAGAAACCTGTCGATACAAGTGTGGGCAATGCTTGGAGCAGCTGTAACTCTCATACACTGAAGGTTGGAGTGTCTGTTCATACAACCACTTGGGAAAATTGATTGGCATTATTTACTGAAGCTGAATATAGCATGTATACGCTACAAATATGATAGCCATATGTAAATGTGTGCACCGAAAGACATGGTCAAGAATGTCCACAGTGGCATTATTTGTAACGAGGGGCCCAGTGCACGAATTCATGCACCTTGAAAGGAACTGTGGGCTGTGAGGCTGCGGTTGGCACAGGGCGGGTCTCAGCCCATCCTCCGCGCCCCTGCCCGGCCCCTCCTGCTGCGGCCCCCAGTCCTCTGTCTGCCAGCAGCTCTGTTCCCACTGCCACCGCTCCCACGCACTGATGGCGCTGGCCCACTCACACCTGCTGATGGCATGAAGTGATTGGAGCTGGCACCAGCAGCAGGTGTGAGTGGGGCCGGTGCCATCAGCAAGTGTGAGTGGCAGCTGCTGCCCTGATCGCCCCTCAGGAGCAGGGGGAGGTGGAGAATCCCTCAGGGGCAATCAGGGCTGGCAGTCGCCGCTTGCACCTGCTGACTGTGCCAAGCGATTGGGACTGGTGCCAGGGGCGATTGGGGCCGGCAGTGGGTGCGAGCGAGGCCAGCGCTGGCAGCAAGTGAGAGTGCCGGGCGGGACCACAGCTTGTGGGAGCAAACAGTTTTCAGTAACCACCAGAGGCTCGCCCCGATGACAGTGACCAGCACCCTGCCTTGGTCTGGCCCCCCCACTCATCTGCTCCATCATCCTGCTGCAGCCGACACTCACCATGTTCCGTGCTCCGCCACCTGCTGCCGATGCCCACCATGTTCCTAGCGTGCCCCCTGGTGGTCAGCACACATCATAGTGACTGGTTGTTCAGTTATTCCGCCGTTCGGTCTATTTGCATATTAGGGTTTTATATATATAGATAGCCTGTTTAGTCCGTTCGGGCTGCTGTTAACAGAATACCACAGGCTGAGTGGCTTACCCACAGCAGACGTTTATTTCTCACAGCTCAGGAAGTAAGGAAGTCCAAAATCAAGGTGCTGGCAGATCTGTGGGTAGGGATGGCCACTTGCTGGTCCACAGAGAATGCCTCCTTTCTCACTGTGTCTTCATGTGGTGGGAGTGATGGAGCTCACCGGTCTCTGAGGGCACTGATCCCATTCAAGGGGGCTTCCCCCTCATGACCTCATCACCTCTCACAGGCCCCACCTCCTAATACCAACACATCGGGAGTCATGTTTCAACATGAGTTTTAGTGGGACACAAATATCCAGTCCATAGCAAGCCCCAAACTGGAAACAACCTACATATCATCCATAGCAGAGCAGCTACAGCGTGTGGCATATCTTTGGATATTACCATTGCCACACTGCATGTGGATCACTATGTAGCAACACAGCTGGACAAACCCCCACAATAACACTGGATGGCTCTCATTCAGCCATCATTGAGTGAAAGAAAGTCTGTGTGAAAACATTGACATACGGTTCACAGCCAAGCAAAACAAATTACGAAGAAAGATGTCAAATTAGTGGTTATCTTTGCGGGGGGTAGGGGGGTGACTTGGAGGTGCATGATGAACACTTTTGGGGTGTTGGTAATATCCTACATTTTAATCTGGGTGGCAGTTATGAAGATGTGTTCACTTCGTAAAAATTAGATTTGTGTACTTTTGCCCAGCCAGTGTGGCTCAGTGGTTGAGCGTCGACCCAGGAACCAAGAGGTCGTGGGTTTGATTCCTGACTAGGGCACATGGCCAGGTTATGGGCTCAATCCCCAGTGTGGGGTGTGCAGGCAGCAGCCAATTAATGATGTTTCTCTCTCATCAATGTTTCTATCTCGCTCGCTATCCCTCTCCCTTCTCTCTCTAAAAATCAATTTAAAAAAAAGATTTGTGTACTTTTATCATATGCATATTATATATTTCAATTAAAAAGTTTACTTTTTTCTATTATTTATTTTTCAATTATAGTTGATATTCAATGTTATATTAATTTCAGGTGCACAGCATAGTAGTAAGACATTTATATAATTTATTAAGTGATTTCCCGATAAGTCTAAAATATAAAATACCCAGTAATAAATTTAATCAAGAAGGTAAAAGACCTGTACTGGGAAAATGATAAGGCATCATAGAAAGAAACTGAAGACGATACAAATAAATGGAAGCTTATACCATGCTCATAGATAGGAAGAAGTAACATTGTCAAGATGCCCAAAGCAATCTATAGATTCAATGCAATCACTATCAAAATACCAATGGCATTTTTCACAGAACTAGAACAAATAATTCTAAAATTAATATGGAGTCACAAAAGACCACGAATAATCATAACAATCTTGAAAAAGTAGAACAAAATAGGAGGTATCATGCTACTTAATATCAAACCACACTACAAGGCTATCGTAATTCAAAAGCATGGTACTGGCATAAAAAACCCCACATAGATCAATGGAACAGAATAGAGAGCCCAGAAAATAAACCCACACCTATATGGTCAATTAATATTTGACAGAGAAGGCAAGAACATGCAGTCGGGTAAAGACGGTCTATTTAATGGTGTTGGGAAAACTGGACAGATACATGCAAAAAAAAAAAATCAAACTAGACTTTATTACACGACATACAAGAAGAAAACCCCATCAAAATGGATTAAAGACCTAAATGTAAGATCCAAACCATAAACTCTTAGAGGCAAACATAGACAGTAAACTCTTTGACATGGCTCTTAGGCATTTTTTTGTATGTATCTCCTCGGGCAAGGGAAACAAAACAAAAAACAAATAAATGGAACTACATCAAACTAAAAACTGTTTGCACAGCAAAGGAACCCATCAACCAGAGTAGTTTATAACTGTAAACTGTTTATATTTAAATAGTTTACTTTTAAAAGATAATTATGTCAATGGTCTGTAGCAGAGGTCAACAAACAGTAGTCCCTCGGTCAAATCTGGCTCACTACCTGTTTTATAAATAAAGCTTTATTGGGACACAGCCACACCTATTTATTACTATTGTCTGTGGCTGTTGATGCACAACAAGGAGAAGTGAGTAGCTGTGACAGAGGCGGATGGCCCACACACCCTAGCATACGTGCTGTCTAGCCTTGCACAGAACACGTGTGTGGACCCCTGTTCTAATGCATATCAATGAGGGGCCTCAGTCTACCCTTTGGCACGTTTTAGAGAACAGTCAGGGCTGTTTTTCAAGGAAAATGTGGGCTTTATTGAGAGTCTGTCCTTCATCCCACCCCCCTGCATAGCTGGGGTGCCTTCTATTAGCCATAAACCTCATTGGGTTTAGTGCTTTAAGTTCCATAGCAGGCCCAGCCAGTGTGCTCAGTGGTTGGGCATCGACTTGTGAACCAGGAGGTCGCAATTCAATTCCAGTCAAGGGCACTTGCCCAGATTGTGGGCTCAATCCCCAGTAGGAGGGCGGGGCGGGGGGGCGTGCAGGAGGCAGCCAATCAATGATTTTCTCTCATCATTGATGCCTCTAGCTCTTTCTCCCTCTCCCTTCCGCTCTGAAATCATTACAAATATATTTTTAAAAAGAGAAACTTAAAAAAAAAATTCAATAGCAGAAGGCCAGCCCCACCCAGCCTTCCAGTGATTCTCAAATAATTTGCTTTGCTTTGAATTTTCCTTTCTAATTCTGCTTTTAAATATTACAATCATTTGAATTACAAAAGTAACACATATCTTTTGTAACAATTCAGACAGCAAAGAAGTGTCTAAAATAAAATTAATAGTCTTTTCACTCTTCTCCAATCCAACTCCCCAATGCAATCACTGTTAACAATTTGGTATAAATGTTTCTGTGCTCTTTTCCTTATTTATAAAAACATATAGAAACCCACTTACAGGGTGCGACTTCTTTTTATTTTTTAAATAAAAATAGGATCACACTTGCTCTTATCCTCTTTAACAAGGTGTTGCAGGCATATCTCCCAGTCAGTATGTACACTTCTATTTTATAATTTTTAATAGCTGCCCTGTATTCCTTATTAGAAATGGATCACCATTTGTTCAACCAACCATTTTCCTGTTAGCGTACATTCTGGTTGTTTGCAGGTTTGCTTGTTTTTTAACTATTACGCATGATGCTGCCATAAACTCCATATATGTATGCCTTTACATACTGGCATTTTCATTTCTGGTGGATATATTCCCGGGAAGGGAGCAGTGGGCCACAGTTTAAATTTTCAAAAATACCAACAGTTGATTTTCTGCAACGTTCTAATAATTTACAGTCCCCCCACCCCCCCGCCCCGCGGAGGGTGTTCGAGAAGGCTGGCTTCCTCACACCCTCTCCAGCTCTGGATGTTACACATATTTTCCATTTTTGCCAATCTGATGGGTAAAAAATAGTATCTCATTTGCATTTCCCTGACAAGTGAGCCGAGCATCTTTTCATATGTTTATTGGCCATTTGCATTTCTGCGCTGTGAGTTCTGCAGCCCTGGCCCCTGTTACTGCTGGGTTATTGGTCTTTTTCTTACTAATTTGTAGGATTGCTTTATAAATTAGGAATATTAGCTCTTTACTCATTATATGGCTGCAAATATTTTATTTGTTTATTTTAGATTTTTTTTTTCATGGCTCTACTTTTGATTAAAATACATTTAAATTTCTGTCTACCCCGCACGCCCGCCCCGCCCCCCCCCCCCCCCCCCCAAC
The DNA here is from genome assembly GCF_951640355.1 of Cnephaeus nilssonii. Taxonomy (NCBI): domain Eukaryota; kingdom Metazoa; phylum Chordata; class Mammalia; order Chiroptera; family Vespertilionidae; genus Cnephaeus; species Cnephaeus nilssonii. Next base: position 7,169,489 of record NC_137093.1, read on the forward strand.
CCAGGTTCTTGCTAAGAATATAACTAAAACTGTTTGCTTCTCACTTCTTATCAGAATCGCAGCTGGGAGGAATAATGGATGTGGAGCTTTGTTAAAAGCACTGGTTTTCCAAGATTTTCTAAATTTAAGTAATAGGAACACCCACCCCTGCCACTTTCTGGTTTTGGGTGTGTTTTTTTTTGTTGTTGTTGTTTTAAAATATATTTTTACTGATTTCAGAGAGGAAGGAAGAGGGAGGGAGAGAGATAGAAACATCATCGATAAGAGAGAATCATGGATCGAGCCCACGACCCAGGCATGTGCCCTTGACCGGAATCGAACCCAGGACCCTTCGGTCTGCAGGCGGACGCTCTATCCACTGAGCCAAACTGGCCAGGGCTTGGGTGGTTTTTCCCCCAAACACTTTCTTAGGTAGATAACAGAGAAACTGCCCAGGTTGAGTTGGGTCTGGGGGCTCAGCTCTCTGCCTGCAGAAAGCTCTCTCTAGCAGCCCCTGAGGCACTGGGAGAACCGCGGTGCTCCTTGGAACCTAGTTTGAGAATCGTAGACCTAAAGTCTCGGCAGCCCCTCCATTTATGTAATCAGTTTTCTACAGGGTGTTCCATGGCGTATTAAGTAGGATATTACCAAACAGCTTTGTGAAGACAGGACTCGGGGGTTGTTCTGCGCCTGCCAAAATGCGGCCTGCTTTTCCTTCCGAGCAGATCCCACTGCGTTTCCTTTGACATGGGAATGCTCGTGTACCAACAGACAGGAACTGGACCAAGGGGACACACCCCTCCGTTTCTCCTCACGTGCGATGCCAACGCAAACAGACAGTCATTGCCCTGGCTGCCCCCGGCCACCTGCAGAAGGCACGGCTCTTGAGTTTTCTGACTGCTCCGAGCAAGCACTGCTCCTTTAGCGCCCCAGGTTCCTGATAACCAAGGGGCCTGTCTGACGTCTGCAGGGGTGACCTGCCAGGAAATGGGTGTGCCGCCTCCGTTTTTCTTTCTCGGGGCAGAGATTGTGGGCGCTTGGTGGCATTCAGTCACACGTCCCTTGTGCCTTATTTGGAATTTGGAGGGACATCACTTTTTTTTTGGGGGGGGGGGTCCCATACCTATAAAAAAGGGCAAGTCTGAGGGAGACAAAGGTGCTTAAGCAGGAGATGTGTGGCTATTACTCGGTTTCCTTCCCAGGTCCTTTCAAGGAAGGACAAAGGACGGACATACTGGCCTACCTTGTTTAAGAACAGCAGTCTGCCTCTCCCATCTGGTCTTGGGAGAAAGAAAAACTCTTTGCATGGTAGGGTCAGTGGACTCAGGTGCCATTTGGAGATGGGCCCTAGGCTCTTGCACAGCAGTGGCAAAGGAGCTTGGGAAATGCTGGGTTTCTTTACTGCAGGACTCAGAGCCTTTATTTTTTATTTTAAATATATTTTATTGATTTTTTACAGAGAGGAAGGGAGAGGGATAGAGAGCTAGAAACATCGACGAGAGAGAAACATCGACCAGCTGCCTCCTGCACACCCCCCACCGGGGATGTGCCCGCAACCAATGTACATGCCCTTGATCGGAATCGAACCCGGGACCCCTCAGTCCGCAGACCGACGCTCTATCCACTGAGCCAAACCGGTTTCGGCACTTCTCAGAACCTTTAAAACGCTAGCATTCTCTGCGAAGTTCCAAGAGGAAGACATGGGTGGGGTTCCCCCCTTTCCTTGACCACAGAACCCTTTGTGGGAGAGCATCTCCAGGACTGGTATCCCCTCGCACACCCTTTTAGAAAGCTGGGCTACATGGCCTTACAGCTTTCTTGAGAGAAAACCAGATTCTCAGAGAACTGCAACCTTTAATCCATTCGTTTCGGCCACTTTTAGGTTTGTTTGCATTGAACTTCCCTTCACCTGCATGGAGGGACCTTGTGACATTCAGTGAATAGAAAACTCATCGCACAGACTTGCTGTATCAGTTTTATTGTGGGGAGGTTGCAGTTTTACACAGCCTGCACACACTGTGTCTCCCAAGCTATCAGTTTGCTTATATCTAATGCAATGAATTTTGTAACTGCTTCTATTTCCCTCTTTGCCTTTGCTGCCGGGATGCCCAAGCCAGGTTTCTGGGCCACTACCAAGAATGGTACAGAAATCTGTGGTATATATTTTGGATACCTATCTTATCCTTTATTCCAACATCGTTTTCCTACCTTTCATTTCCCTTAGTCCCCATTTCCTTGTTTTAAATTTTGTAGTTTGTCATATTGGTGTACGTACACAAGCCACCTTCTCATCTTTTGTTAATGTAGTGGGGCATAATGATAAAATCAATACATACCTACATACATATTTCAACTAGCACGTATTCAATGCTTACTCTCTGCAAGGGGCTTGCTAGGGCCCTGGGGAGATAGAGATGAGTGAGTTGCGTCCCTTGTCCCCGAAGGACTTACAGTGTTGCGAGTGAAACAGACTAAGCAAATCGCCACAATCAGTGAGCATAAGTGAGCATGAAGTAATAGAGAAGTGTGTTTAAAGTGCTCTGGATACGCCAGAGAGCCGGCAAAGAGACACCACGTAGAGACGGGCGCGCTGCGCGGACCCGTCACTGCGGCTCCCAGCTGTCGGTGTGTTTCAGCACCAGCCTCCAGAGAGGTGAGTGAGCAAGCCTTCCAATTTCTCCAGCCCAGCCTCAAGCCTCCCCAGTTATCACCAAGTGGACAGGGCCCCTCAAGCCCTGCCCAAACGACAGACGTGCAAGCGAAATACAGACGGTTGTTTTGAACTAAAAGGAAAAAAAGTGCTATGTGAACCCAGTGAGGGAGCAAAAACGTCGTGAGGAAAAGGGAGCGGCATGTTGGGAAGAAGCTCTAGGCTGAGACCCTGGGCGGGCGAGGTTCAGTGCGCTTGCTCACAGCTTGAAATGATATGCAAAACTGTGCATGTGAGTCGGCGCCTTTCTTTTGAGATGGGGGTTCATGGCTCTCATCAGAGTTGATGACCCACAAAGGTTAAGATCCATTGCTTGGAAAGGCAGAGTAGACAACGGCCAGGAGAACAAAGAGTGGAAAAAATGCACCGAGTTGTGGGAGCATTGGAGTCAGTTTTGGCAAATCTGTGGGGTAGAAGTGACTGGACACTCACAGTCACTCACTGAATCATTCTTCATTCGACAAGGAACTCATTGGACACCTGCTATGGATCATGCATTGTGCTTGGCGTCAGAAATGCAACAGGGAACATGCCGTTTGTCCCTCCACGGACCTCACAGGCTCTAGACCAGGGGTCCTCAAACTTTTTAAACGGGGCCAGTTCACTGTCCCTCAGACGGTTGGAGGGCCGGACTATAATTTAAAAAAAAACTATGAACAAATTCCTATGCACACTGCACCTATCTTATTTTGAAGTAAAAAAACAAAACGGCAAAAACACCCGCATGTGGCCCGCGGGCCGTGGTTTGAGGACGCCTGTTCTGGATACTTCCCCAGAAGGCTGTCCTAATCCCAGACCTCTTTCCCACTGGCTGGGGAGACACGTCCAAAGTCCGCCATTCTTTCTGTAAGTATTTCAGGCTCCATCTTCTTCTCCCCCTACAGTCCCACCCTGACCCACCCCCTTTTTTAACCTTATAGATCCGTCAACAAGACACAAGTCACTAAAACCCTCCCAGGAAGTAATTATAGAACCTTATTTTGGTCTTTTCTCAATCATCATGAAAATACTGCGAGTTCTTTCTTGGGAAAAGAATGGAAAAGAACGAATTCCACGAGCAAAGACTTCTTTCTAAGTTGAACCAGAGAATGGACATAGCTAAGACAAAGCTGGAGGGGAAACGTAGCCACCTCCTGTGATGTGCGCTTACCTGACGGTGATTTCAATTAAAATCTCGATTGTGTACAGGCAGCATCTCTCCAGTCTCCTAACACCTGGGCACCATCACGATGGTTTTACTTTCTCTCTCTCTGCTCCCTCTCTCTTGCTTTCCACATTGTCCTCACGGCACATCAAGAGAGCTTTATTCTCAGTCACGAACGTGATTCCTGGTTTGATCACTGACTCATCCCTTTTTGCTTAAGTTAGTTAAAGTCGACTTCTGCCTCTGGCTATGCTGAAGCAACTGAGACCAGACTTGTTTTCCAGCTGCACACCACTAGGAAGCTGGACCAAGTCCCACATACTCTACCTCAATTTCCCACCTCTGAAATGGGTATGATTATACAAGGCAGTAATGTTTGTGGAAAATTTTAAGGACCTCAGGTGATGAGTTTTAGTTTTCTACACACACACACACACACACACACGGTATCTGATCAGCCTCTAGGCGGAGTGGGGGCATCGGAATTCCATTAAAATAATCTAAGGAGAGAGCAGCTGGCTCCGCTCCCTGTTGGTGCATTTGTCTGCTGTGTTTGGTTGGTAAACTAGCCTGCAGCCACCTCACGCTCACTCTTGAAACACAAAGCATTCTCTTTCGGGCAAGGAGCTTCTGACTCCAGGTGGTTCTGGGTAGAGAAGGGGAACGGACACGTTTCGTTTCTTGCTCTGTTCACAGGACGCAGGCTCAAGCTTGCCTTTCACCCCCAAGCGAGTTTTATCCTCTGGAAGTGTTCCTTGAACATTGGCAGACTCAGGGAATCCGTTCCTGACGAGCCCTTCGCTGGTGCTGCTGGCCCGATGCAAAGTTTGTCCTGTGTGCATGTTGTCCCTAAAGTAGAATTGTTGTAGGAAAGTCTCTCTGAGGTGCACGGGGAGGTGGGCCTGCCGGGGAAAGACGGCACTCTGCAGTCTATGCCTAAATAGCAAAACAAAACTGCGTGGCTCGGAGTTTAAAAGCCAGTCCCACGTGAAGGTTTTGTTCTCTAATACACGTTGTCTAAGGTGCCTGTTATTTGCCTGCCTAGCAGCCATTTTCCTTTCTTCTGGAAAGAGCAACCCAGTTTTGTTTTGGCAAACACAAATCCGATACCATCTTGGTAGTGTCATTAATCCAAGTGTCGGTCTTGCCCTCCGCTGGCCACGAGGAAAGCCCATGATTGTGGCTGAGCCAGACTCTGCTCCCTGAAATGTGAGTCTTGAAGGACTCTACAGGGCGGAACTCATTCGTTCAGGTGTCTGTGCTCTGAAGAGACTGTCTCTTAGTCCCCTGGGTCTCCAGAGCTGCTCTGGCCTCTGTCCCTTCTGAGGACTATTCTTTGGCTATTGCTTCTATTCTACAAATCCTCCTAGGCCCTTCCAGTACATTCCTTTTTGCCTAAGTTAGTTAAAGTCAACTTCTGCCTCTGGCTATGATGAAGCCACTGCTCCAGACTTGTTTTCCAGCTGCACACCACTAGGAAGCTGGACAAAATAGACAAAACAACTGTTTTCAGATGCGAGACAACAGGCAGTGCAGAACTGTGAGCCCTGGAAGGAAGGAGGCAGGTGAAGGGAGCCCTGTGATCACCTTGGCTTTCTGCCGGAGGTACTCGATAGATTGCTGCATAGAGAGAAGCGTCCCAAGCAGAGAACAGCAGCCTCTCTGAGTTGAGGACCCATAGATCAGCGTATATGGATGTTGAAGAAGCTAGACTTTGTGAGGTAAAGTTCCAGAAAAGAAGGTGCTAGATAAAAAATGCTAGAAATCTGTGTAGGGAGCCCCTTAAGTCATTTGCTGAACACTACATTGCTCAGACATTGGGTGAAATGCTACTATGATGTCAGAGAACAAGTACTGTGGTGTGTAAGCTGAATAGTTTCTGGAGCTCCCACAGGACTGGGAGGTGGGGGATCCTTGTTTCAGCAAGCCAGAATGGGGCTAACTGGACACCCCAGGCCTTCATTATAGACCACAGTGAAGTCACACCTTAGCTGCAGGGCTAAACGATCCTTAGAAGAACAACTCTTCTAGATCCACTCCCAACAAAACTTTTCTTAAAAGCCTCAAAAAAAATCAAGCTGACCAGTAAGTAACTTGACTGCCCACCAAACAAACTTCAGGGGGAAACAACAAATCCAGATATTCAACCACATAACATTAACAATGTCTAGCATCCAATAAAAAAATTACTAGACACCTGAAGAAGCATGGACATGTGACCTATTACAGGAGAAATACCAGTCAATATAAACATAGCCAAAATGACCAAGAAGATGTAATTAACAGACAAGGCTATTGTTAAAACGGCTATTACAAATATGTTCAAAGATTTAAAAGGAAACATGAACATAATGAGAAATGGTAGGTTTTTTTTTTTTTAAAAGAATCAAATGAAACTATACAGAGGAAAAATACAGTATCTAAAATGAACATTTTACTGGATAGGTTTAACTGCATATTAAAGATTGCAGGAGCAAAAAATTAATACACATGATAATATAGTAATAGAAACTATTCAAAAGTATTCAAAAGGAAAGAATTACATTAGAAAAAATGATCACAGTATTCGAGCTCTTTGCAACAATATTACATGGTTGACCCTACATTGTAATTAGAGTCCCAGTAGGAAAGGAGGGCAAAAACAATGCCTGAAATTATAATGGCTGAAGATGTTCCAAAACAGATGAAAACTAGAAAACTACAGATCTAAGAAATCAAAGTTGAGGCAGGTTAACCCAAAGAAAACAAAATCAAATTACTGAAATTCAGCAATGAAGAGAAAATCTTAAAAGCAGCCAAGATAAAATGACGTATCACATATTATGCACACAAATAAGAAATCGCTAATTTTTCCTTAAAAACAATGCAAGCCATAAGACAATGGAACGACATTCTTAGTTGGTTGTATTAAAAATAAAATAAAATAACAACTTGCAACCAAGAGTCTATATCCAGTGAAAGTATCCTTAAAATACGAAGGCGAAATAAAAATGCTCTCCAGACAAACAAGAGGTGGTAGAATTTGTGACCATCAGACTTGCACTATAAGAAATATTAAGAGAAGTTCTTTCCAGGCTGAAGAAAAAAATGATGCCAGGAGACTCAGATCTACACAAGGAATGAAAAATGCCAGAAATTGTAAATATGTGAATTGGTAGAAAAGACTTTTGTATTCTTGCTTTTAAATCCAAGTTACCCAGAGTCAGACCTCCTTGGCATTTCAGAATCCAGATACAGAGACAGGAACTGTATGGCTGTTCAGAAATCATCTTGTCTCTGAAGCAAGCATGACACATGCTAACCTCTGTCAGTTATGGACTGAGAACACCTGGTTCATTGTCATCGTAACCTTTGTACTCATACAGATTTTTAACAGCTTAAAAATACACCAACTCTGTTATTTTACAGATGATCCACACAGGCCTTGAGACTCATGTGACTTTCCCAAGACATGACCCCAAGGCCTAGGGGCATGAACCACATCCTCCTTTGCCTTCCGGGGGCTCAGGAGATCAGATCATAGCCCCAGGTTCAAATCACAGCTCTGCCACTTACTAGCAGTGCAATTTTGAGCAAGTGACTAAATGTCTTTAAGCCTCAGTTTCTTCTCACAAAATGGGAATAATCAGATGCGTTCCTCCTTGACTTGCTGAGATTATCACATAAGATATTGTGGGAGTCTGGAGGCCTTTGTTCAAAAGTGACCAACTCAGATTATCTTGAGCACGAAGAGCATGTATTGCCTGGGAAGTTGGGAGGAACTGATGGTTTCAGGCACTGCTGCTTCCAGGAACTCAAACCACGTCATCACGAATCTCCATCTCTCGCCTCTGCTCTCCTTGGTTTTGGCGTCATCGTCAGGCGTGCTCTCCTGAGCGCGGCGGAGAGAACCAGCAGCAGCTCCAGGCTCATATCCCACTTGGGTAGCAGAGCCAAGAAAAAGCAAATTTCTCTTTCCCAATAGTTCTAGCAACTATTCACTCTGATTAACCACTTTGGATCCCACCCCCATCCCCGAACTAACCCCTGACTCTGGTTGGCCAGACCTGGCTTGTACAGCCTCCTCTGGGACGTGGGGGCCGGGAGAGAGGTGGTTTCCTAAAGGCAAACTGGGATTCTGCCATCAAAAGACGCTGAACTGCCAAAAGCAATAGACACTTCTATAAAGTACTGGACAGTAAGGTCCGCTGAGTATAGCCTCCTCCAAGCACAGCTTTGCATGTACTAACTCAATATTTACAGCGGCACCAGGGGTGGAGGACGGGGGAGGGAGGAGAGCTCTCGGAAGCCCTCAGCTCATGAAGACCCAGCTTTATGACGGGTTTCCAGTTCCCAGCCTTGTGTGGCCCAAGGTGATGGCTCCCGTCCCCAGCTCCTACTGGAGAATTGTGGGTCCTGCGCCGTCAGCTTTCTTTCCTCCTGTTTTTGGCCTCTAGGAATTGCCCTGACTTCCCTAGAAACTCTGTGACACATTCAGAATAATTATTCTTTTCAACATCTCTATGTGTTTCATAGCATAATGGCTTCCCATTGTACAGATGAGGAAACTGAGGCCCAGAGAGGTTAACTGCCTCACCCCAGGCCGCACCGTTAGCGAGTGGCAGAGCCCGTATTCAAACCATGCTCAGCCATCTCAGGAGGCGGTGGCTGGTTAATGAGGTCACACACCTGGCCTGTGACAGAGTCTCATCTAGAACCAGCTTCTCCTTAGTCCCTGGAGTCCTCCAGGCACCCCTCCTGCCTCCTGACCTCAATGCCCATGTCAGACAACGTGCAACAAAACGCTGTGAATGTTTCCAGACCGGAGGAGGGGAGAAAGTGGCTGGGTGTGGGGGGAGAGACCCGCCAATGGAAGGCCTGGGCGGCTCTAGCCATTTTCTCTGGCTGCCGTGACAGCTCCTTGGTGTTCCTCGGCTTGTAATGCGTACCTCCAATGCCGGCCTCCATCTCTACCTGGGCTTTCCCTCTGTGCGTCTCATCTCCTGCCTCACTCTTACAGGGACGCCTGTGTTGGATGCAGGGCCCACCAGGCAATGCAGGATGGCCTCATGTTGAGCTCCTTAGGTTAAGTACACCTGCAAAGACCCTTTTCCCAGATGCGGTCACATCTGCAGGCCCCGGGGTTTAGGGCCTGGTCAGGGAGCAGGGGAGAAGCAGTTAGCGCTCGCTCCTCCTCCCGCTGTGGGCGACGAGGAGAGCCGTGGGCTTGGCTCCGTGAGCCGCCGCCGTGCGTTTTCGACAGCGCCTCTTGTTTTGTGCTTTTCTCTTTTGTTTTGAGGTTTTCTGCCCTCTTTTCTGGAAGGTGCACGATGCTCCGATGCTCCGCGCTGTGGTTATTTTCGCCCAGCAGCTGTGTTTCCGGTGAGCAGCTGGGGGATGCTTCTGACTCAGCAGAACCCGAGCAGTAACCGTCAGGCAGCCGCTCAGGCGAGGCCAGAAATAAAGAAGCAGTTTCTAACCCGGCCCCCCGCCTTTCACTTCCCCACCCCGGGGTACCTTTCGAAAGTCTCCCAAAGCACTTCTGAAAAACCACGGCAGCCGTGCGTGCGGCCGGGCCGGCTGTGGCCCGGAGAGGCTTTCCGAAAACAGCCGATTCCCGGCAGGGACTCTGCCAAGCCAGCGGGGCCTGGGATGCCGCGGCCCCTCCCCACGCGGCGTGTGTCTTACAAGTTTCCCACAGGTCTGAGCAGTGAAAGCGGGGGCGGCCGGGACTGCTGTGGTTTTCCAGGGTGTGGCCCACGTCGCTGTCCCCAGGCCCGGGTATCTGTGTTCTGCAGCTCTGCTCGCCTGCTTTTAAAAGCTGATGATTTCACCCGGGGTCTGGGGTAAGTGGCTCCACATTTCTACCCCCCGCCCCCTGGCCCAGGATTCTAGCCCCGGATTCCTGGGGTGCTGGAGGCCGCCCACAGCAGGAAGGGCCCAGACAAGGAATCCGAGTCCTGAGAGCCAACCTCCGAGCATGCTGGTGCCTGCACGGGGCTCACGGGAGGGCGAGACAGCTGCCTGCCCAGCCTCGAGCTGCGGTTCCGAGAAAGAAAGGAACAAACAAATTTAGCTCCATCCTACGCATCCTTCACAGCTGCGTGTTGACCAAACAGAGAGAGGCCTCTGTGTCACCCCTGGCTCCTCGCTCTCTCCCAGGAGGTCTCCCGCCGCCCTTCACGAGGGACTTTTTAAGGTGGCAGCTGCCCTCGGCCGCCTTTACCTCTGGGTGACACGGGGCTGCACAAGGAGCTCAAGGCCAAGGCCCCTGGTGCTTTCTGCCGGCCTGAAACTGAAACGAAAGGGTGTGGTCGACGTCTGCACCTGGGCCTCGGCGCCTAGAACGTCCCGTCCTCCTTTGGAAGCCAGGGTGTGGGCAGGCCTGAGCCACGTGCGGCTGCTCCCAGGCCAGCCCGTGGCTCCCGGAGCCATCCGTTTAACAGCACCGTGTGGCAATAAAGAACTCGCTGACTGGCTTTGCAAGTTAAGAGCCTGGAACGAAGCACCCAGGCGGTTTTGTGCGGCTCACCAGTGCGCATGGGTGTTCCCGTGGACAGGATGAGCTGCGCACGCCCAGCCACACAGATCTGGGCTCAGGTCCTCGCTCCCCCAGGTGCTTCTGGGCGAGGAGAGCTGTTTCCTCACCTGGAAGGGAGGTGCTGGCCTCTCTGAGCCTCGTGCCTTCCCTGTGAACCGGCAGTAATGACAGGTGTTGTCATGAGGATTAAGGGACATTGTGTACTGAGCACACCTGGCCCAGCTCCTGGCGTGCAGCGATGGCGCATTGCGACTCTGTTCCACCCACTCGGGCCCGTTCCCTTGCCTTCCGGCCACAGCATCCTCCTTGCTCTCCTCCTCTCTCCTCCTCGCTGTGAGATGTGGGGATCTCAGAGTTTGAAGATGAGCAGGCAGCCCAGGCCTGACCGTGAGGAGCCCCACACACCCCTGGCCGCAGCGATTCGTTCCTGGATGTGCGTGGGACCCGAGTGGGACACTCAGAGCCAACTTCAGGGATGTTGATTGCACTACTGGGTCGGAGAACATCTTCACCCCGGGTTTCTAAATGGTCAGCTTTAAAACGTGGTGCTGCTGGTGGCTCTCTTTACATAAAAGGGGGAAGAATCTGCCAGTCCAGAGGGAAACAAACATGTAGTAACTGTGTCCTTGACCCTCTGATCCAGCCATGCCTGAACCCATCCCCCCCGCGAACCTCCCAGTTTTATGGGCCAATACATTCCCATTTGGGTTGAAGCTAGCTAGTCTGGGTGAGGCTTCTGTCTCTTGCAATCAGGAGAGTCCTGAGTAACACACCGCTCAGTAAATGCCTTTGTGAGTCTGCACGTGCCTGACCCCGCGGGCGGAGGACCGGCCACTTAGTGCCACCTCCAATAGTGAGAGTCGGGAGAACCGCTGCTCGCTGGCACACTGATTCCCTTCAGGCCCCTCTTGCAGACAGGGAAGCAAAACAGTGACAGAGGGGGAAATGCAGGGGTTTCAGAGTAAAGCGGGTTGGGCTCACATCACTTCTGTCACTCATGGCTCTGAGACCTCGGGCAAGTAACTCCCTGCCTGCGATCCTGTTTTCCCACCGATGGAGTGGGATGATGATCCTACCTTGGAGTTGCAGCGTATATGGATACTAGCTGCTAATGTCAGCGCGAAGGCACAACTGTCCATGAAAACCTAGATGCCTCCAAGCATCCCACAGGCTCAGGTGCTCCCCAAAGACCACAGGTAAATCTCCGGTCCAGGGCGCTGGCAGTGCCGAGGCTGTGAAACCCTGATCTAGCCTCACGCTCAGAGCTGCTCACTCCAGGAAAGGCTGGGGGCCTGGGGGCCGCAGGAAGAGCGGGTCCACACGCTCCTGGCTCCTGCTATGCTCCTGCAGGGCCCGGGACTCCTCCGAGCCCTCCGCACAATTGCCATTCATTAGTCCCTCGCGTGATTCTTCCCTGTTTGCAACATTTGGTCCCCGGATGTACATACTGCTAGACGCACACTTCCCAGTTGAGGCCACGCCTCCAGCATTTGTCTGTGCAAGACCCAGCTCGTGCCTTCTCGTATCATTTTTTGCCTTCATCTACTGCTAGCCCTTCTCACTGCCTCCCACAGGCAGCAACTCCCGTGCGTTCAAAATAAATCCTCTCAACCCACTTTCCAATGCTTATGAAACGTATATAATGCTGTTCTTGGGTGCATATTTTAGATTTATGTCAATGGTACTGTATCACAAATCTCAGTCTCGTTCCTGCCTTTTTTATTTCACACTATATTTTTAAGAGATCCATGATGATGTATGCAAATGCAGTATACGTCTGCCTGCTGCATCTTTCTCCATCATCGGCACGTGTCACAGCTAGTTTCTCCATGTCCCCCGTCATGGACAGGGAGTTCGTCTCTGGCTCCTTGCTGTGGCAAACCAGGCAGCCTCCAACATCCTCACCGTGTCTCCTTACCCTCCTAAGCAGAGCCTCTGGGATACACACCCGGGAGAGGCGGCTGGTTCACGGGTTGCTATGGGTTAAATGGAGTCCCCCGAAGGAGATGTTGAAGTCCTAACCCCCAATATGTGACCACGTTTGGACACAAGGTTGTCACAGGTGTTACTAGTTAAGATGAGGTCATACCAGGGTGGGGCGGACCCCTAATCCCTTATGGCTAGTGTTCTGATAAGAAGAGGGAAGACAGTATGAAGACAGACACACCGGGAGAAGGCCACGTGACGGTGGAGGCAGCGGTCGGCGCGATGCAGCTGCAGCCAGCGAAGGCTGAGGCTTGACTGCCACCGGCAGAAGCTAGGACGCGGCAAAGAGGGAGCCCGCCCGGAGTCTCAGAGGCAGTGCGGGCCGCTAACTGTATCCTAGGTGCCCATCCATGGACTCCTCTGAACATTTGGAACCTAAAACGTTGTTAGAACTTTTTCTCAATGATGAATACTGGTAATTTGGGTCCTTCTCATATATATATACATACTTTATTCATTCATCCATCATCCATTCATCTGGATTGATCTACCCATCTATCTATTATCCACCCACCCATCCATCCATCCATCCATCTGTCCACCTGTCCTTCATTCATTCGTCTGTCTATGACTTCATCTATCCATCCACTCATTCTACAGATGGGGTGCCTGCTCAGTGCTGAGGTCACGGTAATAAATAAAACAAATAGGTCTTTTTCCTCATGGAACTCATCACTCATTGGGAAGGCCGACATTAACAGTTATTTAGGTAAAAGTGTGAACAGCTCCGTAAAGGAGAAAATGCAGTGCCTATGAGAGCATAGAATTGGGAGGGGGGGTCTTGTTAACACCTGGGGGCGTGGAAGACTTCGCTGCAGAGGTGACCTTGAACTGAGGCCTGTGGGATGGGCCACAAGAAATGCGTGCAGCAGGAAGAGCCTCCCACACAGAGAACAGGTGTGCCTGCTCTGAGGTTGGAAAGCGCTTGGCGCCTGTGAAAAAGTAGAACACGGTCCGCACAGCGGGCGTGGAGGGCGGCTGAGATCAGCCCAGGCTTAGTAACTGTGTGGGAGCCCGTGTCCGAGTCCCGCGGGGTCTGCATTGCCGTGGAGCTTTGCTACGTTGGGAGCAGGAGTTGGTTCCAGGCCGTCAGCGTAGCTCCCTTTGAGGCCAGCCTCCCTCACTTTCTGAGTAAGAAATGGGCACAACAATGTCCACTCCATAAAGAGGTGAGCAGTGATACACTACCCTGCGATGGCCGGGGCTCCTAGGGAAGAAGCAAAGTTGCGTAAGTCCGTCCATTTGTGCCATTATTCACAAACCCGCAAGTTAGGAAGGCGGGCGGCAAAGCCAGAGAAGTGGCTCTCCTTTGCCTTTACCCGGTTCCAGGCTTTCTGGGGACTAAACGAGGCAGAGGCTCGTCTCATTTATCCCAGAGCATGACCAGCAAGTGAGGAAAGGTGGACCATTAAGATGAGGCAGCAAAGAAGCTCAGAGGTTAAGTCACCGCCCTCCGCCCCCCGTCCCCCACCTCCCTGCCGCCCCAGGTTGTGGCTCAAGACGCCAAGAGAGGCTGGGGAAGAAGGCAGGCCTCCTGCCGCTGGTCCGGTGCCGGCACATTGAAGCCAGGTCAGGTGGAATCGCCTTTCTCCGTAACTGGGAATACCACTGAGCGCTCAGTCCTCCCCGCGAGATCCGAGTGGAGAGGAGCACTTGGCCTGGAGTCTTGTTGGGGGGTGGGTGGTTCCCCATGCAGACGGTGAAAGCAATCAGCGGGCCGTCGTGTTTCCCTTTCTCCGGGGCTGCTCCCGTCCTCAGGGAGAGAAAGCGCTCCGATCGGCTGGAAGAGCCGCCTGCAACGTGTCCACTCGGGCTGTCAATAACTGGGCTTTACAGATGCCCAGATCCAGGGCGATAGCTTAGTGCCTCGCCATCGATTTAGCTATGTCAGCTCCATAGCTCACAGCTAGAAACCAGCCCACACACATCCCCCCACAACCTGATGCTTTCCATTTCTTTAGGACCCTGCATCCCATTAGGAAAACTAAGCTACTCAGAAGAGGGCCTGGATGGGTGAGTCCGACCTTATTGTCTCGCTGAATAGTTGCAGGGCCATCCTATTCGAGGGGACGCCCTGTCCACAGGTAGGGTTTGGTAGACCAGATCTACGGAATGTAGGGAAGGACTGAGAAGACAGAGGGTAGACCAACAAGCCCAGGCATCCACCACTCAGGTGCCCTTAGGGGATTATGCTTCAGAGAGAGAGAGAGAGAGACCTTTTTTTCTGACATATTTCAGAGGTCAAAAAAATGAAGACTAATTAATGACCCAGAATTTACTAAGTGACTACTTCATTCAGACCCTAGATCAGACAGCGGGGAAATGTAAAGGCTTTGTGCTACAAGGATGGTCTGAATGTATGTGTACCCCCACCCAGCCACCAGCCAGACTCCGATGTGGAACCCGGATGCCCGTTGTGAGGGTGTTGGGAGGTCAGGCCTTTGGGAGGGGATGAGGGTGTTAGAGGGGAGCCCTCCTGAGTGACAGTAAGTCCTTGTGAAAGAGCCCCTTGTCCCTTCCACCAAGGGAGGGCCCAGTGAAAGGTGCCATGGACGGACCAGAGGAGGGCTCTCACCCAACCGCGTGGCACCTTGATCCCAGCCTCCCAGCCTCCCAGCCTCCCAGCCTCCCAGCCTCCCAGCCTCCGGAACTGTGCGAAATAAGTTTCTGTAGTTTATACGCCACCCGGTCTGTGGTATTTCCTTCTAGAAACCAGAGGGAACTAAGACAGATATAATCTCAAGGAACTTTTGGTTTACCTAAGAAGGCAAATAGGTAGATATACATGATAGGTGGTGGATAGATGGATGGATAGAAAGATAGGAAGACAGATCATGGATGGATGGATGGATGGATGGATGGAAAGATAGATAGCCCTAGCTGGTTTGGCTCAGTGGCTAGAGCATCAGCCTGAGGATTGAAAGGTTCGATTCCGGTCAAGGGCACATGCCCGGGTTGCAGGCTTGATCCCCAGTAGGGGGTGGGCAGGAGGCAGCCGATCAATGATTCTCATCATTGATGTTTCTATCTCTCTCTCCCTCTTCCTTCCTCTCTGAAATCAATAAAAACATATTAAAAAAGAAGAAAGATAGGTAGATCATGGATGGATGGATGGATGGATGGATGGATGGATGGATGGGTAGGTAGATAGATTAGTCATCATGGCAGCCTGAGCTCATTTCAACTAAATGACACCATGAGTAAGTGCTGTAGGGCAGATGAGTCAAATCGGTGGCCCTTTCCCTTTCCTCACCCGTGAAAAGCATCCCTAAGCATTGCTCATGGTACCTGTTACGAGTCTGTGTCCCCCAAAGATCTGTTGAAGTCCTGACCCTGGTACCTACGGATGTGCTCTCTGCAGATGCAGTCAAGTTAAGATGAGGTCATTGGATTCTGACTGATGACTGATGACTGGTGTCCTTATAGACAGAGGGAGGTTTGGACATGGACACACACACACACACACACACACACACACACACACACATACACACACACACAGGAGAAAACCATGTGAAGACACAGGCACAGAGGGAAGATGACCAAGCAGAGACAGCGGCAGAGATTAGAGTGACACAGCCACAAGCCAAAGGGCTCTGTGGGGACCAGAAGTTGGACGAAGCACGGAAGGATCCTCCCCTAGAGACTTCGGGAGGAGCATGGTCCTCGGGTCCTCCCACAACTTCACTTCCGACCTCTAGCCTCCGGAATTGCGAGAGAGCCCATTTCCATAGTTTCAAGCTACCCGGATTGTGGCACTTAGTTACAGACACCACCCCGCCCCCCCCCCCCCCCCCCCCCCGCCCCGCCGGCGCCCCAGGAAACTAACACAGCATCATTCACAGCCCAGTCGGTCCTCAGCATCCTCTTCTGCTCTGGGCTCCAGGTCATCCCTGCCAATTTGATCGGAGTTGGTGCTAGAGATGAAATCCTGGTCTAGGAGTCCAGAGGGTGATCAGGCAATGCTCCTTGATAGGGTGGAGTGGGCTTGGCTTTGAAGGGGGCGCTGAAGATAGATGGAGGAGTTGGGGTATCTGGTAAGGGGGTATTTTGAGACAGGCCAGTTTTCATCCCTTTCCATCCTCTGGCCATGCACAGGACCCAGGACATTGGCGAGGTCACCTGGGGGCAGCTTTGCAGACACACAGCGGAGCACACACATGGAGCACACATACGCACACGCACACGCACGCACACACACATGCACACACACATACAGACTCTATTCTAGGCATGCTCATTAGCAGCTAACTTTAATTATCCTTAACGCTTGCATCTCAAATACCAAATACTTTGGTGTGTGCTGTCTATGAACACACACCAGAAATAGTTCTGAGTAGATAAACATAGAGCCCGGAGGCTGGCTGATTGCAATTTGAGTGGAGAGAAGTCACTGCCTCCCAGGTCCCTTCGGTGCAGCCCAGGCAGGAATCTTAACACAGGATATCCTATATAGCAAAGATGTAATATGCAAATGTCGTTACGCCGTGAAGTGTAACGACCAACTGCATAACGACCGGATCACGGATCAGCAGGAGGGTGGGGCAGTGAGCTACAAGTAGGCAATGGAGAGCTATAGGAGGGGGCAGGGCAGCAAGCTATGAGGGGGGCGAGGGGGTCAAGGGAGCTACAGGAGCGCGGGGCAGCTGGCAGAGAGCTATAGGAGGGCAGCAGTGAGCTACTGGCTATAAGCGGGTGGTGGAGAGCTATAGGAGGGTGCAGGGCAGCAAGCTACGAGGGGTGGTCGGGGGAGGTGGGGCGGGTGAGCTACTGGAGGGTGGCAGCGAGCTACTGGCAAGCTACTGGCACACGGATTCGTGCGCAGGGCTATTAGTCAATAAATAAATAACCTGCATGACCCCAGCCAGCGACGTGTGCAGCCGACCACGAGGGCGGGAAAACTGGATGCTCCGTCCCAGGATGTGTCTGCCTGAGGCTCTGACTCAGTGGCTGAAACTCACTGCTTTTTGCGCCCCACCCAACCCCCAGGACACGGTACCCGTTACCATGGCCCAGGATGCCGTAGCTCTCTTGCAGTTCGGTACCTTATGGCTGAAAACTTGCATCATTTAAAGAGTTGATGAAGGTCAGTGAAAAGGGGAAGGCAACAGTGCCTTTCTGCCATCTGCCGCTCTCCTTCCGCGTTCCCAAGGACCTGGGGCTGGCTGACGACTTGATTGATTTATCATGACAAAGATAAAAGAAAAAATAATCATAGGCGTGTGCAGCTCTCTCTCCACCCACCACCCACAAAAGGAAGGACCCGGCATCATTTTGTCGTGGGTTGAACGGTGCCCCTCCCCCAAATAAAAGGGATGTCCACATCCTGACCCGACCCTCCCACCCCGCCCCCACCCCGCGGAACCTGTGAATGTGACCTTATTTAGAAAAAGGGTCTTCGTCGATGTAGTTAAGTGTCTTAGAATGGGCTCAGCCCCGGTGACATGGGTGGCCCATTGGAAGTCCTGCACAGATCACACTGGAGACTGTCATGCTTTTTCCAGGTAGCTGGGTGCAGCGAGGTCTCCAAGGGTTGCAGAAGGTTGTCCCTGTGCAGCGAGCAGTGGGGTGGCTTCCAGACGCCGTGTGATAGGAAAACAGCAGCTACCTAAGCGCCGGACTCAGGCTCCGGGCTGACAGTTCTCAGGGCTCAGACTGCTGAATGGACCCAGATTCCCACCTGGGGAGCCGCAGGTGAAACCATGCCTGGCCCTTGCATGTATCTATCCACTCTTTTCTCTCGTTATTCTATTGTTATTTTCATTACCATTCTGCTGGGTCCCTGTCGTTGCATTTACAATTGCATACATTATCGGACTACACCGTGGTGTGAATTTTCCTGGAAAGTCCTCACCACCTTTCCCTAGGAGAGTCGCACCCTCAGGCTGCTGCCTCAGGGCCTAGGGCAGCCAGTCTCTGGTTCTCTCTCGGAGTAACATTTGGCCAGCGTCACCGTCCGTGTGGCCCTGCCGAGCACCGGTAGTCTCCCCGCCAAGTTGGTCTTATCCACAGTGATCTGGAAGCCAGTTTTCTGAATAAGTCACAAAATTGTCCCAGAGTTAGTGTATTTACTCAAAAACTCATCTTCTACGGCAATGCATACAGAATAGCTGTGGCCATACCTTCTATTGTGCCGTGTGGCATTTCCCAAAGTGCGCTCTGGGGAGCACCAGGCTGGGGGTGTTCTGTGGGAAGATGGTTTCCTGGGCTGAATGAGGTTGGCCACCCCCTGCTGGTGGATGCGCATCCGCACATCCGCTGGGTCTAAGAGCAGGACATCCGGGTCCCTCGGTGCCAGGCAGCATGGGCCGAGTTTGGCTGCGCACGGGATCACCCTCTTGGTGCACTTTGGGAACCAGAAGCAGGGAGGCGCCGGGCAGAGATGGCCAGGCCCACGCCAGGTTCCCGGGCCCTGCGGCCACGCTGACTTGCGGGAGGCGGACAGCAGGGTGGAGGTTTGAACTCTCCTGACCCGAGCTGGACTAGTGAATACTGGAAACTGGCCAGAATGTGACAGGATCTGCCCGCGGCGCCGCTGAGGGCCGGGGAAGAGAGGTTCGTAAGAACTTGGCTGATAACGCTTGGATTTTGGAGGACAATTAAGCCCTTTTGCATTTGTACCCACTGGGGTCCAACGCGCTGTAAACCTGTTGCAAAGACTGTCAGGCGCCTCTTCTATTGGAAGGCCTCTGTCGTAGGTTGAGTCGTGTCCCCCAAGTATTTCCGTCCACCTGGAGTCTCAGAATGTGACCCCGGAAATAGGGTCTCTGCAGAGGCCATAAATGTAAGGACCTGGATGGTCACACCGGATCGGGGTGGTACTTAAGCCCAGTGGCAAGAGTCCTTAGAAGAGACGGAAAAGGACACGCAGAGGCACACAGGACGAAGGCCACGAGCAGACGGAGCCAGAGGTGGGAGCGGAGCAGCCACGCGCCCAGGAGCACCTGGGCCACCAGGAGCCGGGAGGAGCAGGAAGGACCCTCCCTGGGGACTTCGGAGGGACAGTGGCCCTGCTGACACCTTGATCTTGGACTTCCGGCCCCCAGGTCTGTGGGAGAATAAATGCCCGCTGTGGTAAGCCCCCCAGTTTGTGTGGATTCGTTATGTCAGCCCAGGAAACATCTCCCTGGTGCTCGGGCCACCCGTGGGTGGAACCGGATTCCCGCCGGGCTGAGACTGTGAGTCAGTCATACACTCCCTTGCTGACGAAGGTGTAATGGATGCGTGTGAACTCGAGACGCGCTCATTTTTGCGCTGGTGGCGGATAATTAGTAGGAGGCCGCGAGACAGCCTTTGAAGCTCCGTGCAGTGTGGAAGGAGAGAGCGTGCAGATACAGGGGCAATGTGAGGGACGCTGGGGGACAGCGGGGTATGGGAGGCTAGTGAAGCCCATGAACCAGACTCAAGTCAACCAGCACAGAGTGACGCTGAGCAGTCTCTCCGGGAGCCCCGTCCTGGCGACCTGAGAAAGGGCCAGAGAGGGAGAGACGCTGCCGGGAGGAAGCAGCAAGGACCCAGCCTCCAGGCCAGGGGTGCAGCCAGGTACCAGGTCTGGACCTCAAGGGCGCTGGCAGCTGTTCTGCAATCAACCATCTTGCCCCGGGCAACCCTGCCATGCCAGGGGACTCTTGGGTAAGGTGACCAACGTCCCACTTTTGGCGGGACAGTCCCGATTTTTAACAATTTGTCCCGCGTCCCGCGGCGTTTTAAAAAAAGTCCCGATTTTTGGAAAGAATGCACGACAAGCTAGGGAACGGCGGGAGAACGTGAAGGGAAGTTCTATGAAAATTTTGTTGCTCCCTATAGACCAAATTTTTAATCAAGAACACCCCCCCCCTCGGTCAATGGTGTCCTGCTTTACCAATGTTAAAATCTGGTCACCTTACTCTTGGGGTTACTTCTCAGATTGTCATTTAACTTTCCCAGAGCTCAAGTCGTTGGCTGTGTGATCTTCAACTACTGGCTCCACCTCTCTTTGCCTGTTTTCTGATCCACAAAATGGGGTCGATAATCTGTGGGGATTGCGTGAGATAACGCACGGGAGGCGCTTGGCCCAGATCCTGGCGCATAGCAGATCCTTGCTCTCCAGCTACTATCCTGTCGCTGCTTCTGTGCTTACGACCTGGGTGCCTGCCTGCCAGCGTTCACATATTGAGCACCTACTATGTGCCTGACACAGTGCTGAGCACCGCACTCAGGACTTTAAGGATTCACAGTTAACACCTGAGGAAGCTGAGGCTGGGGAAGGACAGGACCTTTGCCCAGAGGCTCACACAGATGGCAAAGGCAGGTTCAGACTCCAGGCCAGCCACCTCCAGCACCCAGCTTCCTACTGCTGCATCTGATATTGTGTGGGGCGCTTCTGTGTTGTGCAGGTGAAATTTTTACTCCTAAGAGTTAAGTATGTACTTTATTAAATACAGGTTTCCTATTTACGGTAATGATGTAAAATTTTCCTTTAAAATAAATGTATTTAGCCCTAGCCCTCAGACTGAAGGGTCCCAGGTTTGATTTAGGTCATGGGCATGCACCTCGGTTGCAAGTTCCCTGGTCTTGGTCAGGGTGCGTGCAGGAGGCAACCTATCGATGTATCTCTTACATCAATGTTTCTCTCTGTCTCTCCCTCTCCCTTCCACTCTCTCTAAAAATCAGTGGGGAAAATACCCACAGGTGAGGATTAGCAATAAAAATAAATAAATAAATAAATAAATAAATAAATAAATGTATGTATTTAGTGCCTGTTCTGGCAGCACATGTATGGAAAATGGAGCAAAATAGAGATGACTAAATGGCTCACAAGCAAGGATGACAGAGACATTCATGAAATGTTCATATTTTTACAATGTTATGTGTCCATTATATCTTAATTAACATAAAAGCACTATTTACAATAGCTAAAACAGCAGCACTATTTACAATAGCTAAAAAGTGGAAATAGCTTAAATATCCATCAACAGATGAATGGATAAACAAAATGTGGTATAATCATAAAATGGAATATTATGCAGCCATGAAAAGGAATGAAGTTCTGACACATATAACAATGTGGATGAAGCTTTAAAACGTGATGCTCAGCCCTAGCCAGTTTTGCTCAGTGGATAGAGCATTGGCCTGCGGACTAAAGGATCCCAGGTTTAATTCTGACCAAGGGCACATGCCCGGGTTGCGGGCTCGATCCCCCCCCTCCCTGGCAGTAGGGGGCGTGCAGGAGGCAGCCAATCAATGATCCTCTCTCATCATTGATGTTTCTCTCTCTCTCCATCTCCCTTCCTCTCTGAAATCAATGAAAACAACAACAATGTGATGCTCAGTGAAAGAAGCCTGACATGAAAGGCCACGTGTGTATGACTCCATTCGCCCGAAATGTCCGGGGTAGGCAAATCATAGAGACAGAAAGCAGATGAGTGGCGGTGCGGGGTTAAGGGGAGGTGGGGAGAGGGAGAAACTTCTTAATGGGTGTGGGGTTTTCTACTGGAGTGATGTCCATGCTTTGGAACTAGACAGAGGTGGTGGCTCTACGACCCTGTGGGCGCACTAAATGCCACTGAATTATTCACTTTAAAATGGTTGCTTTTACGTTATGTTGAATTTCATCTCAATAATAAAAAAAATTAACTTAAATTTTCAAAAGGAAATTAATTGACTTCAAGAAACATATGCTGCCAATCCCAGCACAGGGAACGTGCAGACGTGGGGAAATGGTGACGGTGGCGTTCAGAAAAGACGGCACTGTGTCATCCACTGAGGGCGCGGCGTCTGCTCCAGGGCCCCATCGGGCAGAGCCTGTGCCGCGCCCTCTTTTGCTCAGCCCCCCGCAGCCGGCTCAGTGCTTGAGAAGTACTTGTTGAGTTCAGCTCAGCCGGCTCAGCTAATTGAGTTAAGGGGAGCTGAGCTGGACTGAATGCCCCAGCTGGCTGGCCTGGAGGAGAGCCAACTCGGAGATGTTAAGAATCACACTGATTCTGTAAGCTCCTGCGAGGTAGTCTAAGTCCTGAGACCGTGTGCCTGTCTTCACCTGACTCACCCGTGTCCAATGGCCCCTCCCCAGCCAGGCCACTGCGTCATGGAATAGTTGTCTCCCTGGAATCCCTGGGGTGGGTGTGCTGATGACGCCGGGGCCAGAGAGTGTAGGAGAGAAGCCAAAAGGAGAACACAGCACCAGGCCGGTGTGGCTCAGTGGTTGAGCACCAACCTCAGAACCAGGAGGTCACGGTTTGATTCCTGGTCAGGGCACATGCCGGGTTGCAGGCTTGATCCCCAGTAGGGGGCGTGCAGGAGGCAGCCGATCAATGATTCTCTCATCTCTCTCCCTCTCCCTTTTCTCTCTGAAATCAATAAAAAATATATATTATAAAACATTAAAAACAAAAGAAGACGGAGACATTTTTTTTTTTTTTTTTTTTAGAAAAGGAGAGCACAGCAATCCTCAGGCTCGGCTGGGCGGTGGAAGGAAGGGCCTGGGGGAAGCAGAGAACTTTTCCGTCTGTCTGTGCACAGATGTGGCCACGATCCCTTTCTTGCCCAAAGCACTCCTCGTGTGTCTAGTGTCGGGACTTAACTCAGAGCCCGTTCTCCCCACGGTGATTATCAGAGTCCGAGACTGGCCGAGGACCTTGGAGAAACCGACTCATCTTTCGGTTTGTCTTCGTCTTCTGACCTGTGAAATGAGGCTAGTAACAGCACCTACTGCGTGGGGTTAGTGGAGGAGCCGATGGAACGGAATCATCAGGCTCTTGGCGTGCAGTTCCGGGGACATTGTAAACACTCAGGAAGGTCAGCTCTGAGGGATGGCCGTGACCGGCCGCACAAGGGTGTGCTTGAGAGACAAGGCAGGCTGGTGCGGCGTTGCAGACACGGGAGGCCGGAGCCGCACAGTTGTTTGTAAACATCCTAAACGGAAGCACATGGCTTACTCATGTACTAGTAAGTTTTCTGGAACGGTGACGTCAGCACCGAGTACAGGCGGGAGGAGCAGGAATCCGGATGTTTTTCTCGGATCTGGCAGCATCCTACCTACAGAGAGTCCCCAGCAGCTGCCCGCCCGGGTGCAGGGAACCCCAAGACTCAGGAAAAAAAAAAAAGCTGCACAAATGTTTCCTCTTTCTGCTCTGCTCTGGGAGGCTGCTCCACTCTTGTTCAGCTCCGTGTCCTTGGCTGGTGAATCGGCTGTAACGCGGGGCTGCGGGGAGTGGTCTCTGCCCACGGACCTCTGAGCCACCTGCAAGGCTGCACGGAGGAAGGGCAGGACCTGGGAGTCCGGGCGGGATTTCCCAGACCCACTCGGCGCTACGGTGCTGCGTGCGTGCCTGTGGTCAGGTTGCTGCGTCTTTCTGAGCTATTGTTCCTCATTTATGAATGGGCGGGGGGACAGGGAGCTGCTTGTTTTAAATAAAAGTGTATAAAGGAAGTGAACATACAAACAGATACAAGGATTGCTGCCTGGTTGAAATAGGACTGGGGGTTCCCATAGCCACAGCCACTGAGCTTCTGTCCCCTTCTTGCTCCCCTCCACTGCCTTCCTCCCTCCAGCAGCTCCCCAGATGCACATTCTGAAAACTGTCGACTAGAATGAATTCGCGGGCAGGGGTGGGGCTAGAGGCCCAGGGTGGGGCGGAGCGTGAGGGGGTCCCTGGGGTGGCCTCCAGCCCCACGGAGAAGGTGGGCGGCAGATCTGCGTGCAGGCCTGCCTGCCCCTGCCTGGCAGTGTGACATGGGAGTATAGGGCATCAAGTGTTTCTGCTCCTCCTCCTTCTGGTAAGAGCACCCTGATATTCTTTGGGAAACCACTCACGCTTACTTTGTCCATGAGCTTTGCTGGGCTTCAGCAGTGAGCACGTGACTGGGGCCTGGACAGTCCGATCCTTCCACAGCCATTGGTTTAGCAACGGCAGCTGACCCTCTCAGCTCATCAGACCTAACGCGAGGACTTTTACAGAAGAAACCAGGGGAAAGCCTGGATTCGACTCTGGAACAAGGTACAAGAGGCAGAGAAAGTCCATTTAGCCCAGTCGGTGTGGCTCAGTGGTTGAGCGTCGACCTATGAACCAGAGGTCTAGGTTCGATTCCTGGGCAGGCACATGCCTGGGTTGTGGGCTCAATCTCCCAGTGTAGGGCGTGCAGGAGGCAGCTGATCAATGATTCTCTCTCATCATTGATGTTTCTCTCTCTTTCTCTTCCTCTCTGAAATTCATAAAAATATATTTTAAAAAAGGTTCATCTAAAAATGAAGCCAATTCAGGGAAAAGCAGAGCCAACGAGGTGGAAAGAAGACGTCATTGAGAGCCTGCCTCCAGCCCCACCTGAAGCTAACCCCGCGCTTGCTGTGCAGCCCCGTACTCCAGTCCGTTTCTGTTCTGGCTCAAGTCCATTCAAGTTAGGAGTTTGTCACGTTGCAACGGAAACCTCATGACTAATACACAAGAGCAAGTTATCTCACCCCTTTAAGTTTCAGTTTTCTCATCTGCTAAGTGTCTCTAAAAATCTATAAGCCTTACCTTTAAGTGGATCTATAAACACATATATTCTATCACACCGGCAGCGGCAAGGCATTAGCAAGAGTGGTAAAGTATTTTGAATATTTATTAGTACTCAGGAAAGCAAACAAGGGTTGGTTAATATCAGTCCACTTTATTCTCTAAATGAGGGTGGGGGGGCAACAGACAAATACGTAAACGTTCATTGCAAATGGGAATGGAGAAAGCGGGAGGAGGCCACGTATTAACGGGAAAACGCCACGGGGATAGAGAGCGGGCAGGCCTTGATTTTTGGATTTTTCAGTTAAATGGGAGGGCTTATGTCTGCAGGGGGCCAAGGTTCCCACACTTCTGAGCCCAAGGGAAGCCCCCCTCCCCCGCCCCCGGTCATATAAGCCCCCAGGTCCTCAAGGCCTGGGAAAATCTAGGGGAACTGTTGAGAGGGATTTGTCTGAGAGCAGAGGCTTAGAGACCCAGGCTTTATAACTGGGGGTGAACTCCCGACAGGCCATGCAGTTCAACTTTGTGTGCATGGCCACATCCTCCCTGGACAGACAGACTGGCCTTCTGTGGCCCCGGGTGGGGGGGGGGGGGGCTGGGGTAGAGGTGTTCCTGGGGACTGCCTCTTAGAACATCGTGTGTTGTGCTCAGGAGCCTTGAAATCGAAAGCCCCGAGCCCGCCTGGCCACAGCCCTCGCACATAAATACCACCAGGGGGGATTTCCCAGGGAATTTTCGGCAACCACTCAAACGTTTCATTTCCCATTGTTTGCCAGCCCCTCTTGGAGCCTCAACTGTCAGAGCTGCAGCAAACACGGGCTGCTTTCCCCCAGGATCCCACGGCGCTCGCTCTCACTTCCTCTCCACGCTGGGAAGCTGGAGTTGGCAGGATGTGATCCGCTCAGCCGCTCGGCCCGGCCAGCCAGGGAATAGGGTCTGTTAGTCAGCTAGTGAAGCAAGTCTGCGGAGGGAATACCCACTCCACCCAGCCCACCCTGCTGGCGGGGGGTGGGGGGGGGCGGGGGGTGAGGCTCCTGCCATCCCCCTGCTTGTTATTATAATCATGGCGACTAATAATTGTATGTATAGGAGGAAACCCCTCCACAAACCCAGAGCACTTGACCCAAGTATTATACGCAGCTGTTCATTTTTCGCTTTTTAAGATATAAACTCAAATCATTTTTGTCCTGACCCAGCAGATTTTAATGGGATTCTAAGTTGTATTCCATCCATCTGGGTTTAGAGAAGATCATTTTTATTGATTGATTGAAAACATCTGTTTTAGGCATGCCCTGGGCTGGGCATTTGGGGGACCCACACAGCAATAAGGTGTAGCTGCCCATGGAGAGGGAGAGATTCCGAGGCCTCATGGGGGACAAGAGTGAATGGAGGTTTATTCCGGGGAGGTAGGTCTGAGGGGTGAGTAGGAGTGGCCAGGTCTGTGATCTGTCACTGGGGTCCTGCTGCAAGGCTGGGCCCCTGGGAAAGAGCCTGATTCTGTGAAGGAAAAGTGAAGATACTGGAAACATCCTGTCACCAGGCTCTACCCTCTGCATGACAGAGGTTGCCCTAGGGATGCATTTGTTCATGTAGCCATTCATTCATTCATTCATTCATTCATTCATCCATTCATCCACCAAAGCTACAAATAGTTATAGGTTTCTTTTCTTTTTTTCTTTTTAAATATATTTTATTGATTTTTACAGAGAGGAAGGGAGAGGGATAGAGAGCTAGAAACATCTATGAGAGAGAAACATCGATCAGCTGCCTCCTACA
The DNA here is from genome assembly GCF_951640355.1 of Cnephaeus nilssonii. NCBI lineage: Eukaryota > Metazoa > Chordata > Mammalia > Chiroptera > Vespertilionidae > Cnephaeus > Cnephaeus nilssonii. The sequence continues at coordinate 7,196,077 of NC_137093.1, forward strand.
CACCTCCCACTGGGAATGGGCCCCGCAACCAAGGTACATGCCCTTGACTGGAATCGAACCCGGGACCTTTCAGTCCGCAGGCTGACGCTCTATCCACTGAGCCAAACCGGTCAAGGCAGTTACAGGTTTCTTTAGAATGTGCCAAGTAGAGGCTATGTGCTGGGGAAACAGAAGTGACCAAAATCAACCTGGTGCCTTTCCTCCCAGCATTGCCATCCCAGTGGGGCAGACAGCCATTCAACAAACACCTCCGTTAAATAGAAAGGAAATGTACAGCACAATAAAAAGCAATGGGATATACATGTGAGAATCCGCCTGCCCCTCCATTACTGATCTCCCCTTTATGCCAAGTGCTGTGGGGGCTACAACGTGGGGTCAACACACCTTGTGCAGAAAGAGCCCGAGGACCGGCCGGAACTGACAGAGGAGACCTCTGGTGATGGCCACGCTCACGGCACCTCGGGCACCCACGGGCATTCTGGATCCTGGCTCCGATGCCTGTTTTCACAGACAGAAAGGGACGCAGAGAGACGTGGCCGTTTTCTGTTCCTAACGCTGCACTGTGTGTGTCAGTGTGAAGGAAACGAAAATGCAGAATTCCACCCAGAAGGGAAGCAGAAGATCCTGAGACAGAACGTGGAGATCGGGGAGATTTTAACACAGGGCACGCATTCCAAGGCGCATCTCTTCAAGGGACCCCCTTTCCTCTCCGCCTCTGCACGTGTGGGCCGTCGTCCGGCCAGGGTGTGATCTGAAGCCACCACAACTGGCGTTTCTCAGCTCCTCTCATGTCCCAGACATCACAGTGGTCTTGGGAGGGTGGTATTAACACTTCCATTTTCCAGGTGAGGAGGTTGAATCCCTGGCCACACACAACTAGACAGTAGCGTAGCCAGAATCAGAACTCTGGCCATCTGATCCTGGGACCTGTGGAGCTTCTGATACCCAGAGCTGCCTGGGGGTGGGGTGAGGTGGGGAGACTTGGGGAGGCCGGGCCCTGGGCTGCAGCGCTGGGCAGGAATCCGGCCCAGCCCGCCCCCTTTTTAATAAGGTGGCATCCCTGACAGACACACTCTTGTCCTTTTCCTGTGCTGGCCATCGTAACACAATAAATAAAGTCTTAGAGTAACGTGACCTGGGCCAGGCAGTAAATGATGGCACTGTCAGTTGTACACGACTGTTGAAACAAACACAGACTGTAATCATCGTGCTGTACGGGGAGAAAGACATTTGGCAAATGAGATTCCATTTTCACATTGGTTTGTGCTGAGCATATAAATTTCCTGCAGGCCGGCCAGCGTTGGGGATGTGTAATTGATTGCCTGCATTATAATAAACAAGCCGTGACAGGTGATCATTCATCATATTCCGCCGAACGTTCCAGCACACCAGAAACAGGGAGAGAGGGACCGCGGGAGCCGGGAGAGGAGAGGAGAGGAGAGGAGTCGCCTGGGGGCGGGGAGGGGTCGGCAGGACCCAGCATTCCCGACAGACAGAAAGCTGGGCCAGGGGCGGAGGAGAGAATCCGCGGCGCGGCTTGGGGGAAAGTGAAAGCAATTACTATAATTCTTTTGATTATCTAATTTGTTCTCTCTGGTGTTCGTTAGTTGACCCTCCCCCACCCCACTCCAACGGAGGAGGTCCCCCTCGGGGACCCGGGAAGGCACGGAGACGGCTCCTCCCAAGATTGAGGGGAAGAAGGGGAAAGGCGAGGTGGGGGAGGGGCTGCGTCTAGTTGTAACCCGAGTAGATACATTCGGGGAAACCTCAGGAGGGCGTGTGTGTGTGTGTGTGTGTGTGTGTGTGTGTGTGTGTGTACGCGCAAGTGTGTGCAGGACTCAGCTTCTCTTTTGCACTGTGATGTCTCTAATCAGTCTCTTTAAATTAAAAAAAAATTAAAGGGTGTTTGGAAAAAAAAATAAGTGAAAAGTTCCTTTTATTGGAGAAAAGGACAGAATCCAAGTTGGCATCGGTCCTGTGGTGCTCGCTCACTCCTCCCCCTGCCCCGCCCAGCCTGCCTCTGCCCTTGGCTGGAGGCTGGGGTCGAACGGGAGCAGGTTGGGGAGCACCCTCCTCTCCAAGCGCTTCAACCAGACAGACAGGAGCGGAAGCACGTTGGCACGTGAAGGACAGAAAGACAAATGAAGAGCCCTACAGCCAGCACGGCATTAAATAAGTACTTACATTATGCAAAGGCCAGGGCCCTCCACACGGGGGTGGGGAGCGCGGGCACTGGGAGGGATTCCTCTCTGCCTAGTCTCCCCAGTTCTCACCCTGCCAATTCCCAGCCTTCCCATCCCCACCCATCAAGTACCCTCTCATCCCCTCCCGGATGGATACCGAATGCTTAGCGCCGATGGGAGACTCCGACCCGGGAGCTGGGCGTTGAGGGGGCACCGCCCGCGCTAGCATCGGGGGCGGGGCCTGGGTGGGGCTTAGTCGGGGGCGGGGCCCGCGCTGGAGGGGGCGGGGCAAGTACAGAAGAAAGACTAAGGACTTGGGGGCCTTCGCAGCTTCCAAGGGTCCTCTGCCTTGTTACCAAAGCGCTAACAACGGTAATCTATTACCTTCGAGATGATTGTCAAGCCACCGTTTTTTGGAGGGTCTTTTCAAGGGGCCTCCCTTCTAAAAGCGGCGTCCCTGGTGGTCAGTGTTCTCTCTGAAAAGTTAACAAGTCGTGCTCTGGCCAGGTGGCTCGGTTGCAGTGTCGTCCGTGCACCAATACACCAAAAGGTTGCAGGTTCGATTCCCAGTCGGGACACATACCTAGGTTGCAGGTTAGACGCCATTGGGGCACATATGGGAGGCAATCGATTGATAGATGTTTCTCACATCAATGTTTCTCTCTCTCTTTCTCCACCCCCTTCCTCTCTAAAAATCAATAAAAGCATATCCTTGGGTGAGGATTTAAAAAAAAAAAAAAGATTAAAAAAAAAAAAAAGATGAACAGCCCTAGCCGGTTTGGCTCAGTGGATAGAGTGTCGACCTGCAGACAAAGGGTCCCAGTTTCGATTCTGGTCAAGGGCACATGCCCAGGCTGCAGGATCAATCCCCAGTAGGGGGCGTGCAGGAGGCAGCCGATCAATGATTCTCTCTCATCATTGATGTTTCTATCTCTCTCTCCCTCTCCCTTCCTCTCTGAAATCAATAGAAATATATTTTTAAAAAAGATTAACGAGTTGTTTGAGTCTCTCAAGAATACAGAGAGATAGCTAGGACAGGTGCTATTGTCTGATACATTTATTTCTTCCCATGTCCCCACAACAACCTATGAAGTAGGTCTTACGGTTCCGATTTTACAGGGGAAGAAACTGAGGCACAAAAAAGTGAAGTTATTTGGTCAAGATCTGGAAGCAAAAAATATTTTAAGAATTAAATCCAAGAGTCTTCTTCCAATATGCTTTTCCACACACTTTCTTCCTGCGAACCCCATAAATTACTGCACAACCATATCTGAGGGAGCGGAGTTGAGTCTCTTTGGAATGGCGGTGTAGCCGGTTCCTCACCAAGCCCTCTTGCTTTTAACATCCACTTATTGCTCAAATCTGCCCACTCCTGTCCACCACCACTGAGCCCCTGGTCCAAGACCTCTCTCTCCTGGATCACGGCTCCCACCTGCCCTTTGCTCCCCTGTCTAACATTGCTGCCCACGCCCATCCATGCTCCACCAGTAGCCAGGATGACCTGTTCACTGTTCTCAGCATGAGAGCACTGTCCAGACCTGTCACCTGATGGTGTGGCCTCCTTAGCTCCATCTTTTAAAGAATTATCCCCCTCTCCCTTCTCTCCCTCTCCCTTCCTCTCTGAAATCAATAAAAAATACACTTTAAAAATTATCATTATTATTACAGTGAGATACACATAACATAACATTTTCCATGTTAACCATTTAAAAGATGTTGTTATTGGTATTTTTTAGAGAGAGAGGAAGTGAGAGGGATAGAGAGAAACATCATTGATCAACTGCCTCCTGCACACTCCCTACTGGGGATCAAGCCCACAACCCAGGCATGTGTCCTGACCAGGAATCGAACCAGTGGCCTGTTGGTTATGGGTTGATGCTCAACCACTGAGCCACACCGGCCAGGTGCATGTTAATAATTTTATTTATTATTATTATTTTAAAAAATCTGTATTGTTGAAAGTGTTACATAGGTCCTCCTTCCCCCATAAACTTCTTCCAGCCCACTCCATCCTCCCCTGCCTCAAGGCCCTCACCACCCCATTGTCTGTGTCCACAGGTTATGCATATATGCATACAAGTTCATTGGTTGATCTCTTCCCACCCACCCTCCCCCGCCTTCCCTTTGAGGTTCAACAGTCTGTTCATGCTTCTATGTCTCTGGGTCTATTTTTGGATCATCACTTTATTTGTGTGTTAGATTCCACATATGAGTGAGATCATGTGATATTTATCTTTCTCTGTCTGGCTTATTTTGCTCAGCATAATACTCTCCAGGACCATCCATGCTGTTGCAAATGGTAAGAGTTCTTTCCTTTTTATTGCTGAGTAGTATTCCATGGTATAAATGTACCATAGTTTTTTTTTTATCCATTCATCTTGCTGTTTCTAAGTCTGAGCTATTATAAATTGCGCTGCTATGAACATAGGGGTGCATATATTCTTTCTGATGAGTGTTTCAGGGTTCGTAGGATATATTCCTAGAAGTGGGATGACTGGTTCAAATGGGAGTTCCATTTTTAATTTTTTGAGGATGTTAACCATTTTGAGGCGAAGATTCACACTGTTGTGCAAGCATCACTACTCTCAAGTCCAGAACCTTTTTATCATCCCAAACGGAAACCCCTTACCCGAGTCACTTCCCATTCTGCCTCCCGCCTGCCTCTGTCCACCACAGCCTACTTTCTATCTCTATGGATTTGCCTAATCTGCATATTTTATATAGATGGACTCCCACAATATGTGGAATTTTGTGGCTTCTTCCACTTAGTGTCACGTTTTTAAAGTTCATCCATGCTGTAGCATGTGTCAGGGCTCCATTCCTTTTCATGGCTGAATAATACTCCGTTGCAGGAATAGACCGCATTTAGGTTATCCACTGGTGAGCATTTGGGTTGTTTCCAACTTTGGGCTGTTATAAATCGTGCTCCGACGACCACGTGTGTACAAGTTTTTGTGTACCGTGTTTAACTCTTGGTATATACTTAGGAGTGGCGTTGCTGGGCCCTGTGGTCATTCTGTGTTTAACTCGTTGGGGAACAGCCAAGCTGTTTCCCCAGTGATGGCACCACTTCCCACTCTCACTGGCAGGTTCCAATTTTCCACATCCTTGTCAACACTTGTTATTTCCATTTTCTTATGGCAATGCTGGTGGGTGTACCTAGCTCCATCTTTTAATTCTCTCCCCACTCCTACTCCTCCCCTCCCCCCCCTTACTATTCTGGCCTTTTGCATCCTCAAATATACCACTTTCTCTTAAAAGGGGCCTTTATATATAAGTGACTTCCGCTTTTGCTCCTCTCCACAGCTAAGTCACATCCCCCTCAGTCCCATCGCCTTCCTTTCATAGCCCCGCCTCCGTTGTAAATGCACATTTCCTTGTGTGATTACTGGTTAATGTCCATCTTCTTGACTTGGCTACAGCCTGCCCCAGGCAGCGACAATTCTGCGTCTGCTGTCCGCTGTGTCCCCACCCTAACCATGGTCCCAGGTAGATTCTTGGTGCTCAATAAATGTGTGGTGAAGGTCAGATGAACAACGAATACGATCCAAGTGGGTCCCACCTCCTTGTGAATTTTGCTTTTCTTTTGTTCATTGCTCAGTGGAGTTGGCCGACCTCAATAAATTAAGAACTGAAAACCCTGCTTTGTACGTAGGACTTCGGAGGCTGATGGGATTCTGGTTGGGGATTAATACTCACTAATGTCCCCCTTCGGAGCCAGGGCGGCCCGGCAGGGGAGTTAAGCCTTGTGTGGGAATTGTGTCGATTCTGCCCTGCAGGGCTGCTGCAGGTTTAGGAACTCGACATATATTTGCTTGGTGTAAACATGACCCTTAGCATGACAGGGTGATCCCTGTGTTTGCCAAGCCATTAATTTTTATGTAATAACAGCGACCACAACCCACTGCATTTCTCCCCCATTCAGAGTCGTTCTTAAGGTCAGATCTGTGGGATTCCGAGAGACAAAAACCTTATAAACTAGAAGGTAGCGGTGAGTTCTCTGTGTTCACAGCTCAGCTCCTACACGCAGCTCCAAGGAGCTGAAAAGGGAGGATTAAAAATTCACACAGCGACTTTCTTCCGAGGAGCTCCAAATGTCTCCGACGATCTTTATCCTGTGAAAGTCATTAGCCGTCAGATATCACCATGCCCATCTCAGAGACAGGGAAACAGAGGCCCAGGGATAGGAGGCTGCTTGGCCAGCCCCACCCCCTCCCCTTCAGGGAGCAGCAGGTTCCGGCCAAGCCCCCCTCCCAGCTGTCTTTGCAGCCCGTGACCTCTCCATCAGCTTGATTAGGACAATTGATTTATTCATTCTTAGTGGTTGAGAGGGGGGAAAAACCAACATGCCATTTGTGTGATATAAATATCTCTGGAAAAAGCTAAAAAACATTGTGTCATACATATTTTCTTAATACCACAGTTTATCACACATGTCCAAGTGCACAGCTCCATCAGCACGGGGGGTGGGGGGGGGTGGGGAGGGGGGCCCAGGAGAGATTGAGTTCCAGAACCCTCAGTCGCAGCTAAAGACCCGCCGGTGGGTTTTCTCCTGTGGTGTATGGCTCTTAGAGAACCTTCTGGAGGGCGCAGAAGGTTGGTGTTCGGCCAGCACATCAGGCGGCCGGGAAGCAAGGGTGCCGGATGTCTGTTAAACCGGCCAGTTCCCAAAGAAAGAGATGGGGATGGTCATTTTCTCCCTCCTCATTCTCCCTGGACTCACAGAAGGATTTGAAGCGTCCACGTGGTTTCTCTTACCTCCGCCCCTGACCCCTCCCATCCCATCATTTAAAAAGCCTTTAATCCCAGTGATTCTGCTGTTAGGAATTTAGCCCACGGAAATAATTAAAGGCGAGTAAAAAGCTTTAGTGACAGAGCGTCCCTCACAACCTGTAGACCGTGGTGGAAGGAGCGACCTCCAGGGCCAACCGACCCGAGGCGATTGATAAGTAAATCATGTGGTTTGTCCCCGAAAACCCTGCGCAGATGTGAAAAGAAAAAAGACTGGAAGGCTATAACAGAGGTGTTCACCGAGTTTGTCTTTGGGTGTGGGAATGCGGTGATTTGCTTTCTCTCCTGTAGTGAATTTTTTTTTTGGGGGGGACAATGTGTTTAAAGCCAGCTTACATTTGGTGGGTTCCAACAGAAATTTTATGAAATCACTAAGATTGAGACGTCAAAATGGGACAAGGCCCTAACCGGTTTGGCTCAGTGGATAGAGCGTCGGCCTGCGCACTGAAGGGTCCCAGGTTCCATTCCGGTCAAGGGCATGTACCTTGGCTGCGGGCACATCCCCAGTGCGGGGTGTGTAGGAGACAGCTGATTGATGTTTCTCTCTCATCGATGTTTCTAACTCTCTCCCTCTCCCTTCCTCTCTGTAAAAAATCAATAAAATATATTTAAGTATATGTAAAACATTTTTAAAAAATGGAACAGGAAGGCCACAGAAGTAAAGGGCCATTGGCGGGTCAGGGTCAGGGCGGGAGGCAGCCTGGCCGGAGTGGGAGACTGCAGAGGCTCGTGCTGAGCCGGACGGTGCATCTGTGGGTGGCGGACGGGCTGTGTATCTTTCGAGAGCCAAGGGGAGGAAAGCACACTGCCTGTGACAGGCAGCTGGGAGCCACTGTAGATGCTTAAAGAAGAAAAGACACAGGCCGTTCCAAGCCAGCCCGAGAAGAGACAGTCCAAGAAGGAAGGAGCTGGGCGGGACTCTGACAGCCTCATAATTCTGGTGTGGCAGGATCCCATGCCATGGGCTCTGGGGCAAAGGGTTTTGAAGAATCACAACTCGGAAGAAGTCTTGAGATGGCTTTCGTTTGATGGATAGGACAACTGCAGCTGGAAGAGTGAAACAGATCGTTCCCAGACACACAGCAAGACTGGCACTAGAAGTCCCTAGTCCTAGCTCCAGTCCTAGCCCACCTCTCTGCTGCTTGATCCCAATTCTGAGATGTTACCACATGCACAACTTCCTCGGAGAACTGAAGACCCTGGTGAACTTCCTGGAGTTCCACCGAACACCCCATCTTTTCATCCGTCCGTCCGTCCGTCTGTCCATCCATCCATCCATCCATCCAGCACTCACCAAGCACCTATTAGGAGAGAGATATGCTAAGTGTTAGAGTGGTGGAGGGGAGATGATGATGGCAGATGCTCATCTACATGGTAGATGCTCAGTAAGCGTTTGTGGAAGTGAAGGAGGGGGGGAGAGCAGGAGGGAAGAACAGTTCCTGCCCTCAGGTTGCTGGAGATCTAATTTGGGAAACAGATGCACCTGCTATGGGGTGAAAGCCTGGCTTTCATAGAGATAGGAACTCATGCCTCGCAGGCCCAGGCAGGACACCTAACGGAACCAAGCCAAAGAAAGCCGACTTCCAACTTTTTCATAAAAATAATTTAATCTAACTAACAGCTGATTAACCCCTAAAATGGGCCAGATTGGAGGGTGGGTGTGGGTGTAAAATTGCGACGATTTCTCCCTGGGTCACACATGAAACCAAAATGGACAAGAGCCATGGTCTGTGGGAGGAGGAAACGCTAGGAGTCACCAGGCACCCAGAAAGGACAAATGTTAGTTTCTCTCCTCTTTCTTTCCTTCTTTCCTTCTTTCTTTCTTTCCTTCTTTCCTTCTTTCCTCCCTCCCTCCCTCCCTCCTTCCCTCCCTCCCTCCTTCCCTCCTTCCTTCCTTCCTTCCTTCCTTCCTTCCTTCCTTCCTTCCTTCCTTCCTTCCTTCCTTCCTTCCTTCCTTCCTTTCTTTCTTTCTTTCTTTCTTTCTTTCTTTCTTTCTTTCTTTCTTTCTTTCTTTCTTTCTTTCTCCCTTCCTCTCTCTCTCTCTCGCTCTCGCTCTCGCTCTCGCTCTCGCTCTCGCTCTCGCTCTCGCTCTTTTTCTTTCTTATTGTCTAAGTGTTGTTAGTTTCTTGAACAACTTTGACCTCTTTCCCAAATGCCAGGCACTTGGTTTGATTTCCCCTTTGGCACACAGGTTCTGGGCCCCATGGCTCCGGCGGCCCATGGGGGGAGGGCCACGCAGAAGCCACAGCCAGAGCCTCCGCAGCCCCGCCCGCCCGCCCGGCTCGGGTTCCCTTTTCCAGTCATTCAGGCTTCTAGGGCTTTCGACCTCACGTTGCCAAGTGAACATAAATCCAGAGGCCGCAGCGGGCTCTTTGAGAAACGCCTCCGAGGAGAGAGGCGCGGAGCGTCCGTCCGTCAGAGCCTTTCCCGGGGAGCACGGGGAAGGGCGGGGAAGGCGGCCTCAGGAGCGCGTTCCATGTGGTTCCTTTAATCACCGGGTGGAAGGAGAGAGGAGAAAGTTCAAACACAGCCCCGCCAGCCAGGCCGGGAAGCCAGCTCTGAGCCCCACTGTTTAAGCAACTGCTGTTGGCATCGCCAGGGTTTGTCTTGGCCCAAACCTGTCCTGGGAAACAAGAGAAGCTCACGCTCTTGGAATTCGCTCCCTTAACGATTCACTCAGCAACTTGGCTTCTGTGGACAATTAAAAAAAAAAAAAAAAAAAAGAAGAAGAAGAAGAAGAAAGAAAAAGAAGGAAGAAAAGGAAAAGAGAAGGGCAGGGAAGAAAAGGGAAAGCAAACCCTGGAGCCACTGGCTGAGTGTGCGCTCCCCAAGCCCACCAGCCTGGGTGGGGCCTGGCCGTGGAGGAAGGAGAAGCCCTGGGAGGCTCCCTGGGGGAGTGTCCTTTGAGCCGGGGGCCCTTAGAAACAAAGGAAGTGCAGGTGCCCCCAGGCAGTTGTCCGCATTGCGTGCCTTCCATGCGCAGGTAGGGCCGCATACCAGCGTGTCTCATCCCTCATCTCCTTCAGCGTGTCTCATCCCTCAGCTCCTTGGGTCCTGGAAGCTGGGGTGAGGCTTCTGCTCTTGACAAGTTTGCAGCCTGCCTGGCCGGTGGGGCTCCGTGGTTAAGTGTCGACCTATGAACCAGGAAGTCACAGGTCAATTCCATGTCAGGGCACATGCCCGAGTTGCAGGCTCCATCCCCAGTGTGGGGCATGCGGGAGGCAGCCGTTCAATGATTCTCTCTCATTGATGTCTGTCTGTCTGTCTGTCTGTCTGTCTCTCTCTCCTTCCTTCTTCTCTGAAATCAATAACAATATATTTAAAAAATAAGTTTGCAGCTTAATAGGGGAATGAGACAGGTACACTCCTGAATATGCAACCGAAAGCGTCAAAGACCAAGTAAACTCTTTGTGGGCAAGGATTGCATGTTTGAGTTTTTCCTGTTGGGCCCATAGCACCCGAAACAGTGCCTGGTAAGCAATGATGATAGGCCACCAATCCACTGGACCGAGCGCGTGGGCTCAGCCGCCTCAGCTTCTGCCTCCTGCCACTCAAAGCCGAGCGGCGGGGGTGAGTGATGGGCACCTTTCTGAGCCTGGATTTGCTCATCTGGAAGATGGGCTTAGCAGAACCTTTCTCTCAACGTCGACACAGGCCAACGAGATGAGAGGAGTGCATGGTCCTGGGCTCGTCATAAGGCAAAGGTCAGCCCCTGTGGCCCCCAAACCTCTCTTCCCAGGAGATCAACTCTGGGAACCTGCCCTGCACGCTTCACTCCTGGGGTGCAGGTGAGTCACCCCCTGGGAGTGTCTGCGTCGGAGCTCACAGCCAAGGAATGGGCTGACGTGGGTCTGCCTGCCCCGTTTGGTGTCGCTGTGACACCTCTGTGGAGAGAGCACTGTCTTGCCCCCTTTGTCCCTCGTGGAGACAGGGCAGGTGTGCGTGTGGGAGGGAGGAATGGGCACTCCGGTCCCTCGGCCTCCTGCCCCACCGCACGCCCGCCCGGTGGGCGGGGGCTGATCCGGGAGTGGGGGACGCCCGCCTACCTTGCCAGGGATCGCTTCACCCCGCCCTCCCGCTCCCACATTCGCTGGGAGGGTGCCTGTGTCTGCGAGGGCTGGTGAGGACCTGGAACAGCCTTTGAAGCTACCCAGCCAACTGCATTTCATTAAGCGAAGGTGGCAGAAGCCAGCCGCGGCTTCCTAAGGAAGCAATGCGACTCCCACAAGTCCCAGCCCTCGTGCAGCCTGCGCTTAGACCGGGTCGGAAAACTGCCCTGGGGCGGCTTCCTCTCGGGGTGGGTCTGGTTGGCAAGATATTTTTGTAAAGCCAGCTTCACCGTCTCCTCTTCTTAGGCGAGGCGCGTGGCGACCCTGCCCCCGCAGGCCGTTGCTCTTGCTTCCCAAAGCTGGACTGACGGGTCTGGGATGGCCTAGAGGCCGTCACTGTGGAGAGCCAGGCTCCCGCAGGGAGGGCAGCCTCACGCCTGGAGCCAATGTTGATTGTCTTTCTGTACGAAGTTGGGTACCGTGGGGGCTGAGGAATATTCTCGCTTCCACACATACTTACCGGCCATTCATTCCTCATCAGCGGAGCCCTTACGGTGTGCGAGGGCCTGGGGATAAGGGCGAACAGGACAGCACCGCCCCACCTTCGTGGACTTGATAAGGTCAAAGGGGAGACAGATACTAAGCACACAAGCCAATGAAGACATAAGCCAGTTACAGATTGTTGTAAGTGCTCAGAAGAAAGAAGCAGATGGCGGGGGAAGAGTGGAGGGATATTCTTAGATAAAGTCAAAGAAAAACTCTCTGAGAAAGTGACATTCGCGCCGAGACCTAGAGGAGGAGGCCGAGCCAGGCCTGGGAAGAGCCAGGGCAGGAATATTCCACAGCAGCACGTGCAAAGGCCCTGGCGTGGGAAAGGCTTGGCAGGAGCCAGGAGCTGACAGAAGGTCAGGCTCGCTGGCGCGGAATGAATGAGGAAGAGAGTGGCAAGAGACGAGCAGAGGGAGAAAGGCAAGATGCAGGTCCCTGCTGGGGCACGGGACCATTTTAAAGAATTTGGATTTGACTGTGTGTGTGGGGGGGGGGAAGGGTGGGAGGAGGCTGAAGTGTACGTGGGAGGCGTTCCACATATGAACGTGTTGGATGGATGGGTGATTTATCATTTGCCTTCGGTTTGGAAGCTTAGGCATCTAAGGCTTCGGCAATCCCCTCCCCATCCCAGTTCCCCCAGGACTCATTAGCGCGCTCACTCTGCTGGCCCTGTTGCATGGATGCCTAGAAACTCGCTGCCTAGCTCCACGGGGTCCTGTGTTCTTGTGTTCTCTGGAGATGGCATTCCTCCGAGCGCCACGTAGAGTCGGATAAAACAGGGCCACTCACGTCGTGCAGGGGGTCCTGGTCCCAGCCCTGACAGTCACCGGCTGCATGACCTGGGTCTCCGCCTCCCGGTGTGCAGGGTACAGAAAGGGCGATGCCCCACCTCCCAGGGCTGCTGAGAACTTTCAAACTAAGGAAGGGAAAGCACAGCCTTCCAACTTGGCAAAGGAGGGCCCCACCTGGGGTCCTAGGACGGGCTTCCGGGATCGGCGGACCCCCTGGCACTGGGAAGTATGTGTTGGATGCCTGCACCCACCTGTCAGTGCATCTCTCAAAGGAGAGGATCCAGACCTCGCTCCCCGTCCCTCAGACTCATGAGCCCCCGGAGCTTAACGGGTGTTACAGGCAGCTTTGGAACCGCTGTTTGCCCTCGGAGTTGCTCTGAGATCTACTTAAACCCTTGCTTGTTGGTGGCTTGTTTCCTCTCCTGAGTGTAAGCCAATTGGTGGCAGGAGGCTGTCTGCACGGACCCTTCCCTCGCACCTTCCAGTCATGCCAACCCCTGGCTTCCTAGGGACCCGGCCTGCCTGGCAGAGACCCCCCAGCCCAGGGCCCAGCCCTCCCCGCTGGGCCCACTGGAGGCCCCGGAGCCGGCTGCACCAGTGGCCGGAAGTGGGTGTCATGAGCAAATCGCTGTGTGCTTCTCTTGAGCCAGCGATTGCCTGACTCCTCCCAGGTAGTAAGACGTCTGAACCCAGATCCCCAGCGTTGCAGGCTGCCCCTCGGGGAGCAGTAGCTAATAGGGGGGATTTCTGGCACCATGTTCGGCCCATGGGGAAGGTGTTCTCCTTTGCGGGAAGAGCAGATGCGAGAGCTTTTAACTTCCACCCACCCACAGAAGGTCAACCCCGGATGGTTTATGCACGTCTGCGTTCCACACACATCCAGCTTAGCACCCAGCACATTACGGGCACTTAACAAAAGCAATAAATAAATAATGGTCATTTCCAGCCCATCCGCCCCCCACGCCCTCCGGGGAACTTCGCGCAGTGCACTCACTCCTAACTGGTTCCCCCACCTCTTCCTGACAAGTAATAACGCTAATGATAGCTTGTGTTGATGTTGCATCTTTCTTCTCAAAAGCTCCAAACACTTGGCTGTCATTCTGTCTTCACCCTCCTTTCTGAGTTAGATTTAAAAAGTGCGGGTGTTCGACAACCCCTGCCCCCATCCCTCCAACCCAATCGATGTTACTTCCAGGAAACTGAGGCTGGGAGAGGAAATTCGTTGCCCAGATCTGCAAGTCTCAGGCGGGTGGGATTAAGGATAAAGACCCACCCCACAACCCTCTTTTCTCATTTCAATCTGCCCTAGCACCATTGAAATCTTATTTGCCTCTAGGCAAAGCAGACCTTTCTAATTCTGCCCCTGGCCCTAACAGCCCCTGGGTTCCTCTGGTTTGGGAAAACCCCCTAGCTTAGGAAGATACCCACAGGGAAGACGAGGTCTCCAACCGTGCGCATGCGGCCACGTGCTGCCCCTGGACCACAGTAACTTCAAATGAGGTCCCTCCAACCCCGCACCACGAACGGGTGTGAGCTAGGGAGTCTGGGGGGCTTGTGTCTGCATGGCAGGCGTTGACTCGTCTACCTTTCTTGGCGTCCAGAACAACGCCCACAGTGGTGAGAAGCTGTACTAGTACAATGGGAAGAAGCGAGGCCCAGGGAAACCAGAGGCCTGCTCCCGGGTCTAAAGAGCTGAATCACCCAAGGAGAAAGTGAGTTGGGAGTTTCCAGGGACAGGCTGATGAGCCCGAGTTCCCCTCTGGCTCCGAAATTCTGCAGGCGATCGATCCTCAGAGAGCAGACTGCCTCTGGCCTGAATCGCCAAATTCTCAGCAGCAGCCTCTCCATAGGGCGTCACCTTTTTTTAAGCTACCTCGGTGGCTTCATCAATTAAATGGGCTCACTGTTAGCCACCTTAGATGCCTCATTAGGAGGTCAGCATCACAAAGCAAAACAATAGATATGAAAGTGCTTTGGAAAAAAAGGTGACGCTCTATGGAGAAGCTGCTGCTGAGAATTTGGCGATCCAGGCCAGAGGTCGTCTGCTCTCTGAGGATGGATCGCCTGCAGAATTTCGGAGCCAGAGGGGAACTCGGGCTCGTCGACCTGTCATTTTCCAGAAGAGACCAGAAGAAGGGAAGTGAGTGTGGTAGGCTGAAAAATACCTCCCAGAGAGCTCCGCCACACCCCTGGAACCTGGGCAAGTGGCCTCACTTGGGAAAAGGGTCTTTGCAGAAACTGGCAACTAATCGTAGCTGACAGGAGCAAGAGCAAAGGCCAAGCACGCACCGGGTGCTTTGTGGGGGGCGTTGGAGTTAGACCCCCAGCAGCCTCTCCAGGCTGACCCGTTAGTGCCCCACCATCCCGATGAGGACACAGAAGCACAGAGAGTGGTGATTCCTGCAGCCAATGCGTGGCAGAGGAGGGGTTTGAACTTGCCCAGAGTCCAGAGCAGATGCTTTTAAGTGTGCTGCCTGCTTACTAAGTTCCTAAATAGCCCTAGAAATAGGTATTCTTACTCCCATTTTGCAGATAATAAACCTGAGGTTCTGAGAGCTTTTTTTGTTTTGTTAATCCTCACCAGGAGATGTTTCCATTAAATTTATTTTTAAGAGAGAGTGGAAGGGAGAGGGAGAGACAGAGAGAGAAACATCGATGTGAGAGAAACACATCGATTAAGGTTGCCTGCCGCATGCACTCCGACCAGGGCCAGGGATTGAGCCTGTAATCCAGGTACATGCCCTTGACCTGAATTGAACCTGGACCCTTTAGTCCACAGGCCAACACTCTATCCACTGAGCCAAACCGGCTAGGGCTGAGAGCTTTTTATTGTGACTGGCACTGGGGGTTTGGACTATTGGGTGCAAAAGCTAAAGGGGCCCCCAAAACTCAGTGATTAAGATGAATAGTATGTAGTGCAATATTTTTTTAAACTCAGAATTAACATCCAAAAGTCCACAATGAACAAAACATCAAAACTTTAAAGGCAGGATTGCATCTTGTGCTTGCAACACCTCACCTGCTGCACCAGAATCCTAGTCCTGTCTTCATTTAACATTTTCATAATTTACTCATCCTTTGGGGGGGGGGGCGTTACTTTTTAGTTCTTAGAAATATTGTACTAAACTTTTATTTCTTCTGATTACGGGTATTTTTGGCTCGTCCTTAAATTCTGTGCCTGGCAAATGCCTCACTGGGCTCCTGTCATCCTCCCAACAGTCCTAGGAGGCAAGCCTGATCGCAGCCCCCGCTGCAGACACTGCGGATCAGAGAGGTCAAGAGCTTTCTTTAAGGTCTCACAGCGGTGGGGCGGGAACCCAGCCAAGCTTCCCGGAAGGAGGGAGGGAGGAAGCTCCTTGCAGGGAACAGCACGGCTCTGATGATCCAGAAAATTCTGGGGCGTGGGAGGCGGGACTTGATGACCTCCTCCCAGCACCCCTTATTCCAGCTTTCCACCATCCCCTTGTTTCCCAAGAAGCTGCCGGTGACTCTGCGGGGAAGTTGAGCCTGCGCCCCAGCCTGGGCCCTGACCTGGGCCCCGGGAAGCCGGGTGGGGCCCGCGAGGACGCTGCTGGTGTGGGGAAGGGTGTCACAGGCCTCGCGCGGAGCCCGCTCCTCACCGCGCCAGAGCGGCCTTGGGCGGGAGAGTCCTCCTGTGGCAAGGAAGCTGTTGGTAATAAGCAGAATTGAGTTTTAATGGGGTTCGCACCGATAGGACAGAAATCAAATTAGGGCCTAATTGGCATGCACTAGGCAGCAGGGGTGGGCCCGCGGGGGCCCAGAGCAGAGCAGCTGCCCTCAGCACACGGGTCCGGCCTGCAGGGGACCAGACGCGAAGCGACCCTCTCCGTAGGTGACGCCTTCTGCCCCCTGCCCCTCGCCAGCCCTGCCCCCCAGAACCCGGGCATGGCCTGGGAGCAGCATCCCACAGCGCACTCAGCACCAGCCCTGCCCTCCACCCCACGCCTTGGGAACACTTGAGTAGCATGCACCGCCTTGGTTTGGCACTGATGGAAAAGAAAACAGGGTGCCAGGAGGTGCCCAGGGGAAGGGACAGGAGAGGGAAACCAGCAAGGGAAGTGCGCGCGCCTGCGCAGTAATTAACAGCGGCTGTAATATCGGGCGCTGACCCGAGCCAGGTCTGCTGACCACACGTGCACGGATGGACATGGTGACTCCTGAGAGGGCCGATGCCCACATCCTCCCTTTCACCCGTGAGGAGTCAGAAGCACAGAGAGGCTGAGTGCTTACCCAGAGGTGCCCAGCGAGGACACCATGAAGCTGGCGCTCCAACCCGGGGCGAGGCGACTGCAGCGGTTACGCTTGTGTCTGTTTCTGCCACACACTGTGCAAGCACTGACGCTTTCTTTCTTCCCTAGTTTTCAAAGCACGAGGCT
Organism: Cnephaeus nilssonii; assembly: GCF_951640355.1. Classification (NCBI taxonomy): domain Eukaryota; kingdom Metazoa; phylum Chordata; class Mammalia; order Chiroptera; family Vespertilionidae; genus Cnephaeus; species Cnephaeus nilssonii. The sequence continues at coordinate 7,212,837 of NC_137093.1, forward strand.
CTCCCCCGAGACCGATGGTGTTGTGTTGGGTTAGTGCCGTGGTCAGCAAACTGCGGCTCTTTGGCCCCTTGAGTGTGGCTCTTCCACAAAATACCACGGCCTGGGCGAGTCTATTTTGAAGAAGAGGCGTTAGAAGAAGTTTAAGTTTAAAAAATTTGGCTCTCAAAAGAAATTTCAATCGTTGTACTGTTGGCATTTGGCTCTGTTGACTAATGAGTTTGCCGACCACTGAGTTAGTGTAACAGTGAGAGAGCTATAAGATGACATTTCTTTCAAGATTTTCCAATTCAGATTTTCTCTGCATCCGATGTGTCTGCCATATTTCCCGGTGGTGTCCTTGAAAGTCCTATCTGTCTGCAGGCCGAGTAGATCCTGCGCCAGAGAGCCCTCCCAGGGCTGGCAGAAAGCAAACCCGGATGAGGGGATGCCCTGGGCAGTGTCTCCTTGTCACAGTTCTTCCAAGGAGGCCTTCTTATCCCCATTAAACATTTTTTTATTAATATTTAAAAAAAATTTTTTTTTTAATTTCAGAGAGGAAGGGAGAGGCAAAGAGAGATAGAAACATCAATGATGAGAGAGAATCATTGATCAGCAGCCTTCTGCACGCCCCACACCAGGGATTGACCCTGTAACCTGGGCATGTGCCCTGACTGGGAATCAAACCGTGACCTCTGGGTTCATAGGTCAGACTCTAAACCACTGAGCCGCACTGGCTGGGCTATTTCTGGTGGGTTTTTTTGTTAATCCTCATCCCAGGATATTTTTTACATTGATTTTTAGGGAGAGTAGAAGGGAGAAGGAGAGACACAGAGAGAGAAACATCAATGTGAGACAGACCAAGGCCGGGGATGGAGCTTACAACCAAGGTACATGCCCTTGACCAGAATTGAAATCTGGACCCTTCAGTCCGTGGGCTGACACTCTTTCCACTGAGCCAAACCGGCCAGGGCAGGAGAGACAGTTTAAAGTCCTGCTCACATGGAAAAGTGTTTGCAGTTGAACAAGGGAACTCCAATTGTATATTTCCCCAAAACACTGCCAACCACATTCTGCAATCAAATGTATTTACTGAGCCCTTATGCCTGTCTAGGGCATTATGGGGGATCTGAGGACTTAGGAGTGAATGAAGTGAACTGGACAATGTACGCAGCACGTGCAGCGCTCAGCAAACGGTGGCGTTAGTGTTGGGGTTTCTGTCACCAGCACGGTTACTAGGCCCAGGCCTGGCCACTCGGAGCCCGCAGTCCGGCTGCAGAAATAAAAGACACGCCCCCAACCTGGGAACTGACAGCCTGGTACCTCTGTGACAAAGGCCACTTGCAGCTGAGCGGGAAGCATAGCTGTTCTATTCCCCAAGTACATTTTAAAACTGTTATTAGATTTTTAATTATAAAATTAATACAGTGCCCACTGGAAAAAAAAAAAGATAAACACATTAGAAAGTAGAAAATAACAAGCAAAAAGTTCCTGTTCGTACCCTCCACGCTGCCACCCCGGCTCCCTAGAAGTAATCACCGTTAATGAGCTATGTACTCTCCCAGGCTTTTCTGCGCAGAAACAAACATGTAAATATGGAATTTTCTTTTTACAAAAACTGGGTCATAAGACACACTGCTTGTAACCTACTTAGTTTCACTTAACTATTCACGGTAGACCTCTTCTTTCTAATACACAAAGTTCAACTTTCCCCCAGTCTGGCTGCCCCCACAGACCCACCCCTGGGGCCCGGGGTAACTGGCTCGCTTTGTGAACCCTGAGGAGGGACAGGCCGTCAGAGCCCGCTCATCTGTTGGACATTTACCGTATCCCTAGTCCATGTGTGCTGGAGGGCTGGGAAAGATGGAAAAGCATGCAGATGCAGGGAACAGCACAGGCCAAGGTGTGCAGGTGGGGAAGTCAGGTGAGCGGTGCCAGGTGTGGAAGATGCACCTCTCATCCCACTTTACACACGGCCAGGATTTAGTTGTCTGGCCCTGTTCATTTTGAAATGCTTTCTATGTAAGAGACGGGAACGTTGCTGGTCTGCTGTGGCCAGAGCTTAAGTGCCTAGGAGGCCTCCCTAGGGTCAGGTCTCTACGCAAGCATGTCAGACTTGCAGCCGGCGGGACGCGTGCCTCAGCCCACCAGCCAGAGTTTGACATGCTTGCAGGGTGGTATCCAGCCTCCTCTCCCCGGGCATTCCGTGGTTATTAAATCCATCAGCCAATTCCGTGATTGTTTCCAAAGGCATGTTGAATCGCCTCGTGTGAGATTCTTTTACTTAAAAGCGCCCAAATGGTCAACTTGGGGACACAAATGAGTGACGTAAGCATGTCACCAGCCACTGGTCCTGTTCATTCACACCCTCGAGGGGTCCGTTAGCTGCAGTTAGCTGGTTCCCTAGCGTCCGCGGGGCTCTCGGAAGTTGCTAAAATGTAGCAATGGTGGCAGTAGGAGGGGTTCCAATGGCTAGGGCAAAAAAATTGGGACGGGAAAGAAGGGTTCCCTTTAAGGATTCCCCGGGGAGGCAGTGAGGAACGAGGAAGCAGTCCTAACGAGTCATCAGAATGAAACGGGACGGACCAAGTGTCAGGCAGTCATCCTGCCTCAGTGGTGGGGGCTCCCCCAGACAGGTCCTGCTCGCATCCTGGCATCAGGGCTCCCTGCAAGGAGGCCGGAGCCTCGATGAAAAAGCCCCAACAGCTGAGATTCGCCAGGATCAGCAAATCCACACAGAAGACCTGAAATCAGCAGAATCGCGGGCTTTCGGGGCCGAGGCGTCGCGTGTGCAGCGCTTTTCAATTGTCTGCATTCAGCTCCTCACGTGGATCTCACAGGCTGAATGAGATCTTCATCATTTGTCACAGGGATGACACACAGCCGAGTCCGTCCGGCCACATAAAGACATCAGCTGCGCGACAGGGCCCGGCCCTGCCCTGTCACCGCGTACAGGAGGCGGGAGGCGTTGTCTCAGCGAAGGATGCCGGGCACTCCTGGCCTCACTGACCCGCCCCGGAATGGCGTCATCTCTCCCCATTCAGCCACAGCCCTCCCAGGGCCACAGTCAGAACCTTAGAGAGGCAATGCGATTGGCTCGTTAGATGGGGTCGTCATAGCCGGGCAGGCAGCTGAGGGTGGTATTGGGGAGGCACCTGGATCTGGGGGTTGCTGTCCCAGCCGTGCCCTCGGGCCTGTCACTAGCTCAGAGCCTCTAGTATAAACGGCACGATACACCTCCCAGCAGCTGTGAGATGGTGGAATGGTTTAGGTCCGTGGTCGGCAAACTGCGGCTCGCGAGCCACATTCGGCTCTTTGGCCCCTTGAGTGTGGCTCTTCCACAAAATACCACGGCCTGGGTGAGTCTATTTTGAAGAAGTGGCATTAGAAGAAGTTTAAGTTTAAAAAATTTGGCTCTCAAAAGAAATTTCAATCGTTGTACTGTTGATATTTGGCTCTGTTGACTAATGAGTTTGCCGACCACTGGGTTAGGTAAAGCAGAGTCTTAGACTGAACCGTGGCTGGTTCAGAATAGCATGTCCTGACTAGGAAATTCACACCATTCAGACTTCTGACATGATCGTAACAGCAGTTGTGGAGCTACAGGGAGAAAGGTCCCACTTCACCATTTGGGGGTGGGGGTGTCATGGTAGAAACAATATAAGGGAAACAGATCAGTCTATCAACTGATGAATAAACTGTCCGCGGTAGAGGGTCTCTTTGGGGGATGACAGAAATGGTCTGGCATTAGCTCCAGGAGAGAATATAACTCTGAGAATAGACTGAAGAACCACTGAATTGTCGTATGCTTTAAGATGGTGCACTTCATAGTGTAGAAATGACACCTTACTAAAGCTGTTATGAAGAAATGATATAATGGCAGTAAATAAACATTTTAAAAATAGAGATCGCTTATAGTCCCACAACCCCCCGTAGAGAGCTAGTTTCTATCTGTGCGTCGCCTTCTTTGTCCCTGCACTTCCCTGTTTCCTATGACCCACATCAGAGAGTATCGCTTTCCCTTCCTCCTTGAGCTGAGCATTCCTTCACCAACATTTGTCCACATTCCTGTGAGGTCACCGGAATTGTTTTCAGATCTGAGGTCAGGAAGATGAATGAATTCATTCAGCAGCTGATGTTCGAGCACCTATCATGTGCCAGGGACTGTCGTGGGCCATCGTAGATACTGTTTTCATGGAGCTTATTTCCTGGGTGGGGAGACAGACAACAAAACGAATCAGTGAGCAAGATGGTTTCGGAGAGTGAGGCGTATGATCTGAGCAGAAATGCTACCGCGAAATGCGATAGAGCGTGACCGCCAAGAGGCAGAGTGTGGAGGAAACGTTAGAAAGATCGTCAGGGACAGGGGTGACCTTTGAGCTGAGACGTAAAGGAGAGAAGACGCCAGCCCTGAGAGGAGGTGTTCTCGGAAGAGGAGACAGCCAGTGCAAAGGCCCTGAGGCAGCAGCGTGCATGGCATGTTTTCAGAACAGTGAGAGTTTGGGTGACAATGCAAAGGGCAGATCTGGGGAAGGAAAGACGGGGCAAGGGGCCAGGAAGGTGGCAATGGAATTTGAATCAACCGAAATAACCGTGAACCGCACATTGGCCCGGAGCGGGAACCAGAGAGTCCCGGTGTCGTTGTCGGAGTTACCTTCGGGCCTCTGCTATGGAAGGAGCTCAGGGCAGGCCCTGGGTCAGAGCCGGGGCCAGCCCCCTGCTCGGGGCTCTGCCTTCCCAGGAGCCCAGGTACTTTCCAGCGCAGCTCTGTGGGGCCGCACCCAGAGAGCCCCGCAGGCCTGCAGTGCCCGGCCAGTGTGTGGGCAGAGCCCGCAAGAGCCAGCCTGACAGCTGATGGCAGCCCTGCCCCTCCCTGCCGCCTCACCACCTGCACATCAAAGTGGCAATGCTCCTGGCACATCCGCTTCCTCTGGCCCTAAACCCGAGGAGCTGGCACTGCGCCCCGAACAGCCTCTCCTCACCTCCCCGTGCCGCTCCCAGCATGGGCTTCCTGACTCTCCTTCCCTCTCGGCCACAGGCTTGGCGGGACAGGCCCATGGGGCAGGCCCCCTGGGGCACTTACACAGCTCCCCGATGTCTGCTCTGGAACGCTCATGGTTCTGTGTTTCTTGTTTTGTTTTACATTTAAAATATATATATTTATATTGATTTCAGAGAGGAAGGAAGAGGGAGAGAAAGATAGAAACATCAATGATGAGAGAGAATCATGGATCGGCTGCCTCCTGCACGCCCCACCCTGGGGATCGAGCCCATAACCCGGGCATGTGCCCTGACCCAGAACTGAACCGTGACCTCCTGGTTCATAGGTCGATGCTCAACCCCTGAGCCACGCCGGCCGGGCTGTCTTCTCATGTTGACTGTGAGGTCCAGGAGGGCAGCCCCCGAGCTTTCAGGAAGTCCCACAGAGCTGCCGGTAGGAGTGCGGCATGAGCACGTTTAGAATTCACCCTTTCCTAACAGCCACACTCAAAAAGTGGAAGGAAACAGGGACAATGGATTTTATTTAGCCCAACATACCCCAAGTATTGTCCTTCTAAGATACGAGTGATACAAGAAATGTCCATTAGGATGTTTTACATTCCCCCCCGCCATATAAAGTCTTCAAAATCGAGTGTGTATTTCCAATTTTTGGTGGAAATACTTGATCTTATTTAGATTTCATACAATTTACGGGGAGAGTAGATTCATTTACTCAAGTTGTTCCAAACATGCATAAAAGTTTTCCAGTAGTTGAATGAGTAATTTTTAACTTTAAATTAAATAAGGTTAAAACTACAGTTCCTCGGGCACGTTAGCCACATCTCAAGTGCCCAGTAGCCTATGTGGCTAGTGGCTACCGTATCGGAAAGCAGAAGCAGGAACGGTGCTCATATTTGCAGAATGAACGGGTCGATAAACCCCGATTTCACCATTGACCGGAAACACGCGGTGGGCCTTGGGCGGCTTTTAAACACTTACAAATCCTGGGATACGCCTCCTCTGAAAGGTGGAACCTGATTTTGCTCCCCTTGAGTGTGGATCAGGCGTAATGACTCACTTTTCAGGAATGGAACGTGGCTCAGTGACAATGAGTGGCTTCCAAGAGCAGGTCATGCAATGCATTGTGGGTCTGTCCGCGTCTGCCCAAGCGCCCACCTGTTCTGTTTCACCCTTAGCGCCCCCAGAGGGAAGGTCTCACAGCTCACCAGTGCGTGGACGGCATCTCTTTAGGGCTGCGCTCTCAGACGAGGTCACCTCTGAATCTTGGTCTTTGGGTCAAGCCCATCCCTGGTCCAGTTGGCTGTGGTCAGGGTGGTGGGGTCACGAGGTCACGAGGTCAACTTTCCTCAGATGATGGCCGAGGCACCAAGGACATTATAGTGACCCGCGGGCCGACGCGCTAACCACTGAGCAACCGGCTAGGGCTAATCTTCTTACTCTTAGTCAGGACTGTCCTATTCCAAGAAGTCACAAATACTTAGGGCACTGGGCCCATTTTAAACACCAGTGAGATGAAGGAGATGGAGTCAAGTTTAAAAAAAAAAAAGCAGCTATTTCTTGCCTGTGGCGTTTTTAGCCCGTGCATAGAGTTGCTGTAATATTTCTTCTTCCTTTTTGGTTAATGGCTTAGGGGTTTGAACACTGTTTTGTTCAGCCGCACGGGGAAACGTTTAATGAATCCTTGTGAATATTCATTAAATGCTGTTAATATTTTCTGGTGGCAGGGAGCCCCGCTGCCCGTCCGGGTCTCGGAACGGCGGCAGGGGAAGCAGCCCACCGCTGGATTCGTGCTGTTTGTTTTCCGTTTCCATTGCCCTAATTTCCGAGACCTCGGGTGGTTTGCAGGGGCCAGGGACGGAGGCAGAGATGGCTCCCTCCTCCCCCCAGACTCCCACAGGCGTGTGAAAGAGCGGTGCGTTGAAATGCGCGTACCCTCCACCCAGCGACCGCACACTCCTCAGTCTGTACCTCGAAGGAACCCTCACACGTGCACAAAGAAATGTGCCAGGAGTGCTGGCGGCAGCCCTGCGTGGAAACCACGCCGACGGAGAAGGGGAGACGTGGAATATTCACGCTAACGGGTTACTATGCAGTAGTGAAAACGATGACCGTGGCGAAGCTTTCTTTAAGATGTAATTCGCGCATATAGAATTCATTCTTTGAAGTATGCAGGGGGATGGGTTTCACTGTATGGGGTGGGCACAGGTAGGTTGACAGTTGGACAATAAATAATATAATAATCTCTCTATATAAAAGCCTAAGCGACCATTATGGCAGAACGACCGGAATGACCCGAACGACTGGTCACTATGATGCGCACTAAGCAGGCAGGCAGGCGAGCGGTTAGGGGTGAGCAGGCAGGCAGGCAGGCAGGCGAGCAGTTAGGGGTGAGCAGGCAGGTGAGCAGTTAGGGGCAAGCAGTCCCAGATTGGGAGAGGAATGTCAGACTGCTGGATGTCTGACTGTAGGGATCGGGCCTAAACTGGCAGTCGGATATCCCCTGAGGGGTCCCAGATTGCGAGAGGGCACAGGCCGCGCTAAGGGACCCCCCATGCATGAATTTTGTGCACCAGGCCTCTAGTTAATAAATAATAATATAGGAATAAACTCTGTTTCATGTACTCACAGTTGTAAACCTACTTTTGCTCCCCCCGTATTCACAAAGTTGTGTGATCATCAGTGCTATCTAATTCCAGAATCTTTTTATCACCCCAGAAAGACGCCCCACTCCCATTAGCAGTAACTCCCATCCGCCCATCTCCAACCCTGGCAACCCCGAATCTCTGTTCTGTCTCTATGGATTTGCCCATTCTGGACATTTCATATAACTGGGATCATACATTAAGTTCCTTTGGACTTGGATTCTTTCACTCAGCATGATGTTTTCAAGGTTCATCCATGTTGTAGCATGGGTCAGTCCTTCATTCCTTTTTATGGCTGCATAATATTCCCTTGAATGGAAAGACCACATTTGTTTATTTATTCCTCAGTTGGTGGACATTTGTGATGTTTCCACTTTTTTTTTTTAATCCTCACCCGAGAATATTTTTTCCAATGATTTTTAGAAAGCGTGGAAGAGAGAGGGAACAACAGAGAAACATTGATGTGAGAGAAACACATTGATTGGTTGCCTCTTGCACGAGCCCCGACCAGGGCCCGGGCCAGGGAGGAACCTGCAACCGAGGCACGTGCCCTTGACCGGAATCGAACCCGGGACCCTTTGGTCCACAGATGACGTTCTATCCACGGAGCCAAACTGGCGGGGGCTGTTTCCACTTTTTTACTATTATGAGCACAACTGCTATGAACATCCACATACAAGTTTTTGTGTGGACACACGTTTCAGTAATCCTGAGTATACACCCCGGGGTGAACTGCCGCGTCATATGGGAATTCTATGGGCTTTAACTGTTTCAGAAAAGGCCAGACTGTTCCCCACAGCGGCCACGCCACTTGACGTGCCCACCAGCAGTGTCCGAGGGTTTCAGTTCCTTCCCATCCTCACGAGGTTGAACCTTACAGACATAATGTAGAGAGAAGAGCAAGTTGCCGGGGAATCTATTCAGGATGACCCCATTTCTCCAGAGTTTAGAAACATGCAAAATAATACTGTGTATTATGTAGGTCTACATCATGTCCAGTTAAAGTACAAAGGAAGTCAAGGGGATGAAAAACACTGGAATATGAACAGTGGTTCCCCCTGGGGGAGAACCATGAGCTCAGGTGGACATGTGGGCCTTCCGTTACATGGGTGTTTTCGTTTCTGGAGCTGGGTGGTGGTTCATGGAAAGTGTCAAATTAGTCTTTTTCTCTTGCTATATATTTTTCATATTTGCTAATAAATATTTATGTTTAAACTTATTTTTATTGATTCTCACCCGAGGATATTTTTTCCATTAACTGTTAGAGAGAATGGAAGGGAGGGGGAGAGAGAGAGACATTGATGTGAGAGACACGTCGATTGGTTGTTCCCCCCACACAAGCCCCAACCAGGGCTGGGGATCGAACCTGCAACCCAGGTATGTGCCCTTGATGGGGAATCAAACCCACAACCCTTTGGTTCATGGGCCAGCACTATAACTACTGAGCCAAACCGGCCAGAGCTATTTTTCTTTTAAGTAGGACAGGTTGTACCTCTCTTTAAGCAGGCCCACTCCGAGGATCTTACAGAACTGGAAAGCCTTCTGAGAATTTTGGGTCAGCCTTACCTACCCTGCCGTTTCCCACGCTGGCAGCGTTGTGTGGTGTCAAGAATATTAGCTTGGGGATCTTTCTTATGCAAAAAAGACCCAACTCAAAGTAGCTGTAGTGGTTTTAAATCCAAAGATTCTTTGAGATCTTCAAGGGATGGAGCTTAGTTTCTCTCCCCTGGAGTGTGGGCCGGCCTGTGGGAATGGCTGCGAATGCGTGACAGTGTGTGATTTTAGAGACCTCTTCCTCTCCCTCTTGGCTCACCATCCTGGGAAGGCCGGCCGCCATGCTGTAAGGATGCTCAAGCTGCTCCACAGAGAGGCCACGTGAGGACCGGAGGCCCCCTGCCCATTGCCATGAGTGCACCCCCTCTGGAAAGCATCCTTCAGCCCCAGGAGAGCCTGCAGCCCCGCTCAACACCTTGCTGCAACCCCGTGAAAGACTCTGAACCAGAATCTCCCAGCAGAGCATCTCTTAGGCTCCCGACCCTCCAAACCATGTGAGATCATAACTGTTTGTTGTTTCAAGTTGCTATGTTTTAGGGTAATGCGTGACATAGCAACAGATGAGTTCAATGATAAGGGATTTATTATCTCACAGAACAGGTTTCTTGAGGGAGAGTATTCCAGGGTGGTTCACGCAGTGACTCACCGATGTCATCCAGGACCAACATTCTTTCCGTCCCCCTCCTTGGCCTTCTTGAGTGCCCTGGCTCGTCTTCATGTTCGTCCCTTCATGGTCTCAAGGTGGCTGCCACAGCTCCAGCCATCACATCCCTTTACAGCTGCCCTGAGTGGAAGAGGAAAAGACACCTCACCCCCAAGTGCCCCAGGAGCCTTCCTGGTATCTCTTGCTCCAGGCACATCACACACTCCTGCCCACTGCCAAGGGCGTGGAATCCTTGTCACTGGCTCAGACTAACACCATGCCCCTCTGGTGGCCTGGAGGTGGGCCACTGGGATCTCCATCCAGAGAACCTGCTGCCATGGGGGTAGCTCTCTGACCGCCTCCAGGTGCTACAACTTCGGCTCCACGGCCGTGTTCTCCCAGGGCTGCTCCCAGACAGTAGCTGCATGTGTGAGGGACCTAGAGCCGGGCAGTTTTTGCTGAGGCTTTCACAGAGGGGCACTGCCCTCCGAGACTCCTCCATCCGACCCTCCATCCTTCCCCCTCTCCCTGCCCGGGTGTCAGGCCAGCACTGTGGCCTGGACGCTCTCCCTGCCTCCGGCTCCCCCTCCATCCTTCACAGGCGGCTCCCTCACAACCCGCGCACACAGCTAGCATTGGCTCGGCATGTGCTTTCCAGCGGACCCACATTGCCGTATGTCCCCGTGGGTCCAGGAGTGGACTTCAACCCCCACGCATGGAGTGGTGTACCCCCAAACAGAACCAGGAGAGCGGGGCCCGGAGGAAGGGCTGTTGGTAGATAGCCTGCAGGGTGTGCGCAGCGTCAGAGGGGCCCGAGTGCCCCTCCCACTCCCCCTGGACTGCTCGTGGGACCCGGAGAGCCGTTAACCATGTGGCCTCCACCTCTGTAATACCATGTGCAAGAAGCATGCACCACGTGAAAGAATGTGTGCGAAGCTCCTAGCATAGAATAATGGCAAGAACGACCATTTGACTGATTCCTGGTTTAAGGCACTTCACATTACGTAGTTCTATTGTTTTGGTTTTGGTTTTATTTCAGAGAGGAAGGGAGAGGGAGAGAAACATCAAGGATGACAGAGTATCCTTGATCCGCTGCCTCCTGCATGCCCCCTACTGGGGATGGAGCCTGCACCCCAGCGTGGGCCTTGACGGGGAATCAGACAGTGAGCTCCTGGTCCATTGGTCGACGCTCAACCCCTGTGCCCTGGCAGCTCGGTGGCTGGGCAGCTCTGTCATTTTGTTCCAGCGCAGGGTGGCTCAGCATGGTGAGTGCGAACATTTATTGAGCACCAGCTGTGTGCCAGTTGCTTTAAATAAACCGTTTCATTGAGACTTTACCACAATCTGTGGAGGGAGTGGTTTTGCAGCCCATTTTACAGTCCAGGAACATGCACAGTGAGGAAGGGGTGCAGCTGGGAACCCCACCAGGCAGTCTGGTCTCAGCCCTGTCCTATAAAACGGGCGGTGTGCATGGCATCCCCACTCTACCCTGAGCTCCGCGACACTGGGCAGGTTACTGGACATCCAAGCTCCAGTCTCCCCCACGCTTAAATGGGAGGTAAATAACACCTGACTCAAAAGGGGTGTGTGTGTGCATGTGTGTGTGTGAGTGCGTGTGTGTGTGTGTGTGTGTGTGTGAGACTTAGATGAGGACGCGTCTGTAAGGCCAGGACGGTGCCTATTATGCTGGGAGACACCTAATTAATCATCACAGGATTCCAGGCGTTGTTGACGTTTATCTCTGATTTTGATCTTTACAGAAATCATAAATCTGGTTCTGATTATCACCTCGTGCACTGATTCCTCCCCAGGATTCAGAGTCTGAGTCTCTTTATCTGGTCTCTAAAATATGATCCAATTTACGAAACGTTGACTTACAACTTCTTTAGAAGCCCAGCTGGTGTGTAAAACGATGCTCCCTGCAGCCCCAGGCACCACAAAGCCCAGGCCCCAGGGACCTCTCGAGGAATGGGATCCCTCAGTTCTTTTGTACAAGAAAGGAGCCTTTTGTAAATGAGTAACACCAGATCCCCTATCTGTTGGGACAATCCAGATTTTCCTGTTTCGAGCAGAGCCCCCAGCATCTAGTTCCCACAGGGGAGGCCAGGAGAGTAAAAGGCAATGGCCACAGCTCCAGCCGTCGGGCAGACTTCTCAAAGACAACAGGGAGCTCACTCGGTCCCCCATCTGCTAAATGGGCATGAACCTTTTTCTCTGGCATCCCACGCCTGGCAGGATCGTGGACCCGGGCATCCGAAAGGACTTGGAGCAGTCCACATGTGTAGAGTCTGAATTAATTTAGTCGTTCACACGGCTCAACAAGAGCTCGATGTGCAATTCCTTGGATGCAAAAGAAATCCAAGACGTGATCGCTACCCTTCCAGAGGGTTCTGTCCAGTTGAGAAGACACTTAGTTACATAGAGCATCTTTCTTTCTTTTTGTATATATTTTTTATTGATTTCAGAGAGGAAGGGAGAGCGAGAGATAGAAACATCAGTGACGAGAAAGAATCATTCAGGGCTGCTTCCTGCATGCCTCCCACTGGGGATCGAGCCCACAACCCGGGCATGTGCCCTAACGGGGAACTGAACCATGACCTCCTGGTTCATAGGTCGATGCTCAACCGCTGAGCCACACCAGCCAGGCTAGAGCATTTTTCGTAAGGCTTCATTAAACCTGGGCCTTCTCTGCATTTACTCAACTATTTCATGTTCTTATGTTATTTGAAATTTCAAAATAAAATGAAACATGGCCAGGAAAAATAAAAAAGAAATTTGTTAAAACAGTGACTACTCTGAGAGAAATGAAAATATATGTCCACATCAAAATTTTCACCCAGATGTTCTTTTTCTTTTTTTTAAAGGTAATTTCTACCAAGGGTCATAGATTCTTTTCTTTTTAAAGAATATATTTTATTGATTTTTTACAGAGAGGAAGGGAGAGGGATAGAGAGTTAGAAACATCGATGAGAGAGAAACATCGATCAGCTGCCTCCTGCACACCCCCTACTGGGGATGTGCCCGCAACCAAGGTACATGCCCTTGACCGGAATTGAACCTGGGAGCCTTCAGTCCTCAGGCCGATGCTCTATCCACTGAGCCAAACTGATTAGGGCCCCAGATGTTCTTTATAGCTGCATTATTCGTGGTAGCCAAAAGGTGGAAACAATCCGGATGTGCATCAATGGATGAACAGATAAACAAAACCTGGTCTATCCAGACAATGGAATATTACTCAGCCATGAAAAGGAGTGAAGTGCTGATACCTCCACCACACGGAGGAACCTGGAAAACATGCTGAATGCAGGAAGCCAGTCCCAAAATCATGGATTGTATGATTCTATTCACACAGAAGTCCAGATTAGGCAAATCTATTGAGACGGAAAGTACATCAGTGATTTTTTTAGGGATGGGGAGCAGGGAGTGTTGGAGATTGGAGAATTATAAAAAACAATAAAAATTCATAGGCTATGCATGCGCACCACCCCTATTATCCACTGAGACACTGTGTCCAGGGCCAACATGGAGTACAAATGCACTTCCCCAAACTCGTCAGGGTCGTAGGAGGTACTGGAGCAGAGTGCAGGCCAAGGGGAAGCCTTAGAGCGGAGGGGGTGGAAGAAAAAGTAGAATATTCACCTGGGAGCGGGGAGGCAGCAGGGGGAGCCTTGGGGAGGGCCCTGGGAGCTCACCCTAGGAAAGGTTTGGGGTGAGAATCTACAGGAAGGGTTGGGGGGTGTTGAAGAGGCTGGTCTGGCAGGAGCAGCAGGTTCATCTTAGGAGGAAAGGAGAAGATGAGGTCAGAGTGCTGGATGGGGCGGGGTGGTGGGGTCCACAGCGGCCGTGAAAGGTTTCATCCTGTAGTTCTCTCAGAGGCTTTTGGGCAGGGGGCGGACAGGACTTCATGATTTAAGATGCAATGAGGCCTGGCCAGTGTGGCTCAGGGGTTGAGTATCGACCTATGAACCAGGAGGTCACGGATAAATTCCTGGTCAGAGCATATGCCCTGGGTTTTGGGCTCAATCCCAGGTGTGGGGCATGCAGGAAGCAGCCAATCAATGATTCTCTCTCATCATTGATGTTTCTATCTCTCTCTCCCTCTTCCTTCCTCTCTGAAATCAATAATATCCTCCTATATAATAAGAGATGAATATGCTAATTATCCGTTATGCCCTGAGGCATAACCACCAACTTCGTAAGGATGGGATCACAGATCTGCAGGAGGGTGGGGCAGTGAACTACAAGCGGGTGGTGGAGAGCTACAGGAGGGGGCAGGGCAGCAAGCTATGAGGGGAGAGCGAGGAAGGGAGAGGGGTGGAGGGAGCTACAAGAGGGCGGCAGAGACCTACTGGTGCACGGATTTATGCGCAGGGCTACTAGTATATATATAAAAGATTGCAATGAGGCTGTCCTTACACCAGGAAGGTTACACACACACACACACACAAACACACACACACACACACACAGCACGTGAGTCTCTGGGCTCAAAGACTCAAGCCAAGGAAGCAACCAGTGGCCTCATCCCGGAGGGGCGGTGCTTGGAGATCCATGTCCAGGACCTCCTGTCTTCAGGACTTGGCAACAAGATTAAGCTCAGCCCAAAGGACTCCATCCGGCCCCTGCGGGCTAAATGCCACCCCTGCCCCCCAAGCTGCCCTCCCCCAGAGAGCACTGCGCAGGGAGAGGAAGTGGCGGAAAGGCCCCACTGTCACCCCGCCCCCTCCATCCCAGGACCCGCGACCAGACAGGTGGAGGAGGCCTGAGTTCATGCTCTAACCCAGCTCAGGCCTCAGCCCTCAGAGGAGGTTGGCCAGTGGGAAGGGTGGGGAGGGGGAGTGACGGGCATGGCGGTGGGGGCCACGCGCAGGGCTTGCCCAGGAGACGGAGCGCAGGGGCGGGGCGCAGCCCTGCAGGCCACGTGGGAACGCAGGGGAGCTTGGCGCTGGCGCAGCCCCGGCTGCTGGGTAACCGTGCTAATCTGTGCACATCCCGCGGGGCAGCCCTCGGCTCCATCTCTAATCAGGTCGCTACTCCCATTTACAGGGTTTAATGTACCGTCGTCCTTCATGGTGGGGCCCACCCCGCCAGCCCATCAGCTGCTCCGAGGAGCTGCTGTTCTGTCTCCCGCGTTCCTCGCCCTCTGCCTCTGCACAGAGTCTCACCTGCCCCACGCGGCCGCAGGGCTCTCCCTTTGTCCTCCTTGGCCCTTCTGGGGTGACCATCCTGAAGCACAAATCCGCCCCTACTTCAAGCTCTGAGCCAAGGCCCACTGGGACCATGGCCACCCCGCCCGCATGGCTTCATCTCCCGCGTCCTCCGCAGGTGTCTGCTCGGTGCCCCGCAGAGGCAGGCAGCCCGCGTTCTGCACAGTTCCTCAGCCTCCCCCTGTTGACGTCGGGGCTGCGTCTGTGATGGGGTGGGAGGGCTGTGCCTTGTAGGATGACAAGCAGCAGCCCTAGGCTCTACCCCCTAGTTGCCAGGAGCACCCCTCTCCCCCGGTGGTGACAACCAAAGCTGTCTCCAGGTACTGCCATGAGTCACCCCCACACCCAGTTGAGAGCCACTGCTCTGTGGGAGTGGAGGGAAGGGTTGGGACCACCTGCTCACAAGGTAGGCAGACCCGAGAGCTACACAGCACTGGGCAAGTCACTTTGTTTTTATTTTTTATTTATTGATTTCAGAGAGAGAGAGAGAGAGAAACATCGATTTGTTGTTCCACTTACTGATGCATTCATTGGTTGATGCTGGTATGTGCCCTGACCTGGGATTGAACCCACAACCTTGTCGTATTGGGATGACGCTCTAACCAACAAGCTACCCTGCCCGGGCCGGCAAGTCACCTGAAATGAAGACGAAACGGTGCCTGTCTTACAGAACTGGGCGGTTGTCAAACGAGGCGATCCATGAAAAACCGCTGCCTGGGCAGCACGTGAGAGACGCCGCCTGGGCGGGTGATGCCCTGTTTTGTTCCATCTTTGGCATCACCCCTTCCTCTCTTCTTCGCCAGCAAACTCCAGTCTGTTCTTCAGGATTCAGCTCCCACATCCGTTCCTCCAGGAGCCTCCCTGAACCTCCCCCCAACCCTGGCCGCGTCTCCTCCCCCACAGCGCGCCCCTCATTGCACTGAAGTTGTGTGTCTAAGAGCCGTCCCGGCTCCTGCCTGTGAGCCCTTGGGGGCAGAGGTCTTAACCCGGCCCTGCACTCACGCCTAGCTTCTGTGTTGGATAGAAAAGTGTGTGCTGGCGTGGACACAGGCTGTTGCGATTTGATTTGACCTGCAGAGATTGAGCGCCTGTGTGTCTGTCCCGGGTTAGGTGCAATGAGCTGTTGTCATCGCACAGAATGTCACCAAATGCTTGACCTCATCAGTTCAAGGCAGTGACGATGCAGACAAAGTGCCCCACCCCCAGGCCTCCGACGTGATCTCTGCAGCAGACAGAGTTAGCTGACTGTTAGAGCCTCAGTTTTTCCATCCATACAATGGGGATGGCCACAGCTACCTCCCGGGGTCACTTTAAGGATGGAGGTGATGCAGTAACAGCGGCTTGTCCGTGCGTGACAAAGGCACACATCAGATAGGAGGTGTGCAGACCTGGCCGAGGAAAAGGATTCAGGGAGCTTCTGTTTTAAATATAATTTATTTTTAATTTATTTGTATTGATTTCAGAGAGGAAGGGAGAGGGAGAGAGATAGAAACATCAATGAATGGAGAGACTCTGATCAGCTGCCTCCTGCATGCCCCACACTGGGGATGGAGCCTGCAATTCGGGCATGCACCCTGACCAGGAATCGAACCTCGACCTCCTGGTTCATAGGTCGCTGCTCAACCCCTGAGCCACTCTGGCTGGGCTCTTTTTTTTTTTTTATGAACTATTGAAGAGCAGCCAGTGGTGGCGGCGGGCGGCTTGTGTTGTCACACCTGGTAGAGTTTCCTCTCCTTTGTTTGTGATCTTAATCTAGGAGATGGATGGGCCACACAGCTTATTTTTTCCTGTTGAGACGTACAGAGAGGTCTCCGTGTCCACGAAGATACGAGCAAAAGAAAGCCACTTATGTCCTGGTAGCCGGTCTCCAGCTCAGGATCCAGGAAGAATTAATTGATAACAAGGGTCATTAATCCCCAGAGCAGGATGCCACCAGCACAGATAATAGAATTTCAATTACTGGAGGCTCCTTGTCTATTAAAGCCCTCCTGCTTCTACAAGGCAGTGTTTAACTGCACAGCCCCCAGTTCTCATCAGCTTCTGACCCCTAGAACTTCCTGCCTGTGCCCATTTTGGTGTGTGTGTGTATGTATGTGTGTGTGTGTGTGTGTGTGTGTGTGTGTGTGAGAGAGAGAGAGAGAGAGAGAGAGAGAGAGAGAGAGAGAGAGAGAGAGACCCCTCAACTAGATCGCAGAGTCCTTAGGGTAGGAAGCCGTACCCTGTACTTTGCTGTAGCTTCCTCAATTAAAATGCCTTTGTAAAGGATTCCCTCAATACCATCCCTCTCGAAACAAAAAGAAGTTTTAAAATTGCACATGTTCATTGTAGAAAAATCCTGACAAGCCATGAGAAACTAAAACAATCTCCCATAGCCCCTCGACCCAGAAAGACCCAGTGTTCACATCTTCCCAGGGTTCTTCTTTGTTTATTATTATTATTATTATTATTATTATTATTTATAATCCTCACTTGAGGATATGCTTTAAAATTTTTTGAAAGAGAGAGAGAGAGAGAAACATCGATGTGAGAGAGAAACATCGATCGGTTGCCTACTGTATGCACCCCAGGGATCAAACAGGCCACCTGGGTGTGTGCCCTGACCCACCACCTATTGGTGTGCAGGACGACGCTCCAATCAGCTGAGCCACCCGGCCAGGGCTTCTTTGTTTATTTTTTAAATCCAGCCAAGGATTATGTGAATGCCTGCAAACTATTCAAAAAGAGATGGACTATGAAAGCGAAAGTGTTCTTTTTCCTTCTCTCCTCACCTCTCTCCAGAGGGTAACTCCTGTTCATTGTTTCACCTGAACCGGTCCAGCATCTGCCCAGGCCTTTGTAGACATGCATGTATATAGAGAGATATATGTGTAGTATCTTTTAAAATATATTTTTATTGGTTTCAGAGAGGAAGGGAGAGGGAGAGAGAGAGAAACATCAATGATGAGAATCACTGATTGGCTGCCTCCTGCTCACCCCCTACTGTGGATCGAGCCCGCAACCCAGGCATGTGCCCTTGACCAGAATTGAACCCAGGACCCTTCAGTCCACAGGCCGATGCTCTATCCACTGAGCCAAACCAGCTAGGACGATGTGTAGTATTTTTGTAAAAAAAAAAACAACACAAAAACCCCACAACACCATAGATAGGATCATGCAATGTATATGTTTCTTTGATTTGCCTTTCCACCCCTCCCGCTCCCCCCCCACCCCGGCTCCCCCATCTGACAATATGTCTTGCAGAACCTTTCTGTCCTGACCCATTTAGATCTTCCTTACTCTCGGTGACAACTGGCTAACATTCCATGGTATCAACAAGCTGCAGACCCACTCCCCCACTCCTGGGCACTCAGGTTGTTTCGTTTGTCAGGAATACAAAGTGGACACCTCCCTCCACATGTGCAAGTGTTTTTGTGGGAAAGAGTCAGAGAAGTGAAATTGTAGAGTTACGTGATTCCGAGTTGGATAGAGATGGTCAAATTTCTCTCCAAAAAGGCTGCAACAAATTATACTTCTCTTTATAGTGCATGAGAAAAATCTGATCCCCGAGCCTTGCCAGCACTGGAAATTATCAATCTTTAATATGTGGGGGGCGGGGGGGTGGGGAGGGGGCGGTCAGTTTCATGGGCGAACATGACCGGTTGTCGCCATCTGCGTTTCCCCGAGGGCTGGGGAGCCAGGCCTCTTTTCATGTGTTCACCGGCCACTCCTGTACGTGTTCGGACACAGGCATTTTTTACATGTATTGTGCTGCTTCGTGGTAATCTGCCTCTTTCCTCCGTGGTCCGTCAAGAGAATCTCCCGAAGGCAGCACGCACTTTTGCGTCCTTCCTAATGTCTCCCTCGTGTGCCCCGCCACCCTCTTCAGTCAGCTCCTTGTTGTGGGGGGCTCGACTCGCTCCCCATCCTCTTTCTGCTTTTGCCAAAACCGCCGTGAATGTATTGATGGCTAAGTGGCACGTGGAACGCCTGTTCATTTCCTTGGGGTGAATGCCTGGGAGTGGAACGGCTGGCCAAAGGACAGCATATGTTAAGGCCGTCGCTACTTTTGCCAAAGTGCTCTCCGGGGCAGCTGGCTGGCAGCCTTATGTTCCCACCGGCAGTTCACGGGAGTGTCCCCGACCAGACATTGCCAGATGTCCCCAGGAGGGCGCAGTCACCGTGTTGAGACCCTCTTCCTTGGAGACGGAATGGATTGGATGCCCAGGCAGCCACAGGTAAGCATGCCCTTTGCTCCCTCCTAGGGTCTGACTCAGTGGCGCTCAGACCTGAGTGGTCTATACACAATACCGTATATACTCTACTCGATGGGCAGGAATTTTCAAGGGGAAGTTGATTCCATCCATGTTTGCCTTACGCGCTGGCATGAGAACCAACCCCTCTCTGAAGTTTAACTGCACAGGCCCCTGGGCAGCCCTGCGGTGGTCACAAAGGCCTTCCCAGCACAGAATCTGTGTCGCCCAGACTTCTTCCGTGAAGCTGATGACACTGACCGCCAGTTCCGAACACAGGGCCCGGCGTTGGGCCGCCTCGCTGCATCCTCAGGCCGACACTGGGAGGCGGGCACTCTGACCGCCCCGTTTCGAGGGGAGACACTGAGGATCCCAGGCTAAGTAACGTGCCCCACAGAACACGCCTCGCAAGTGGTGGGACCCATTTGACCCCACGGTGTAGTGCTTCCCAATAGAAGGTGTGCCCTGGCCGGTGTGGCTCAGTTGGTTGGGCGTCGACTTGTGTACCGAAAAGTTGCTGGTTCGATTCCTGGTTGGGGCACATGCCCAGGTTGCGGGCTCGGTCCCCTGTAAGGGGCGTGCAGGAGGCAGTCAGTCGATGTTTGTTCTCGCATGGATGTTTCTCTCTCTCTCTCCCTCTTCCTTTCTCTAAAAATCAATAAAGATATTTTTAAAAAGAAAAAAAGTGTGCCCCAGCAGAGCAAGGAGATGTCTGGAATCAGCTCTTGTGAGGGGCATTTCTGCCTTCCTGGTTCCAAGTCAAGTAGGTGAAAAGCCCAAGGTGCCGCCTCCGCGGTCCCTGTGTCTGCAGGGGGCAGAGGTGGGCACAGCATGAGCTGTGGGCAGCGTGAGCGCTTCGGTCTTTGCTGGCGTGGAGGCAGTCATGCCTTGAGGCAGGGCACTGAGCCCACGAGCCCCACAAGGGCCATCCCCGGAGTCTGGGTGTCTGGTGTCCTTGAAGGAGTTTCCTCGGCAGCGGGATTGTGTTAACTGTTTACGCCTGCGGGCTTGCCATTCAGGGTCTGGGAGTGATGCTCCCCTTGTGACTTGAAAGAGTGAATTACCTTTTGCGATGGAGGAAACCACCCCCTGCCCTCTTCCCTCCCCTCCAGGAAGACTCTTGACCCTAGTAAGTAAGGGTGAAGCCCTTTGAACTTCTTGCAGGCGGTGTGCCGACAAAGCCAAGGGCGTGATCAGATTAGTCGGGACTTTCCTGTTCCGACCAAAGGAACCAATTAGATGATCTAAGGAGAACCTTTTTTGTCATCGGAAATGGTAGGATGCTGTGAAGCTGCCCCCTGTTGTGCCCCTTGATGATGATAACGTCTTCTTCCAAGGTCACATAACAACGTGCAAGCAATTCCCTTGACAGCCTACGTGTTAGTGGCCCTGCACCCATTTTGCTGTTGGGTAGACTGAGGCCAAGCACGACCAGGGGCCTGGCTTACCTTCCCTGGGCAGGGGACCCTGTCCGGGGGCCCATGGAAAGCAGGGGTCTTGTTTCCCATGCTGTCAGTCCGAAATTCCAGCTACAGTGGAAACCACCCCCCCCCCAGGTGTGTTTTGGGGAACACCAGTCTCACAGTAATTTTGCAGTCAATTTATTTATTTATTATGTTTCTTTGTTAATTCTCACCCGAGGATATTTTCCCACTGATTTTTAGAGAGAGTGGAAGGGAGAGGGAGAGACATTGAGAGACACATCGATATGAGAGAGACACATCCAGGGATCGAGCCTGCAACCCAGGTACCTGCCCTTGACTGGAATCGAACCCGTGACCCTTCAGTCTGCAGGGCCCACGTTCTATCCACTGAGCCAAACCAGCTAGGGCTCCTGCGGTCAATTTAGAAAAAATGCTTCATTTGTAGTTTTCCGTAGGATTTTTCAAAGGACATTAGCATATCAAAGCCTCTGAGAAGTCCTGCTGCCCAGGCATCTTTTCACTGAGATTAAGCAGGTATTTCCAAAACATACTTGCCCACGGACTCCTGCTTTCCTGTCATCGCCGTCCCTCCCGGACGCCCCTCTGGGAAGCCTGTGTTTGAGGCGGGTAAGGGGCCTGGCTGTCTCGGACACTTGGAACCAGGTAGAGGCAGCAGAGACCATCACAGGAGGTGGGCTTGGGGGACGCGATAACAGGACAGCTTCTGGGGAATCTGTTCCCCCTCTAACCAATGTCCTCTGTCTGTGAATTTGAAGGCCCCCAGGCCCCAAGGATGCCCTAGCCCACGCCGGGTCAGGCACAGTGTCAGCATTGGCATATGTCAGCATCTGCCAGCCGGGGCACAGTTGTTGCCTGGCCTTCAAGTGATGGGCATGTGCCCTCGGGTTGAACGGAGAAGGGTGCTAAGGAGGGAATGAAGTTGGAGCCGGGAAAACAAGGAGCGGGGGAGCAGAATAGGACTAAGGTCGAGGGGAGCCCAAGACACACCTTGAGATCACGCCAGACTGGTGTCGCTGGTGTGACAGGAGCCAGATGTCACCTACATCCAGGCAGTATGGCAGCATGGATGTCTGTGTGTCTGTGTGTCCACACGCCTCCTTCCGCAATCCTCCCAGGCAGTTCACTGGGCCCTGAAAAATTCAGCCAAGTGACATTAACTGGAAGGAAGCGAATGGGGGAAGGCGGGACAGACAAAGAGACAGAAAACAGACAGGAATAAGGCTGGCGCAAGGACGATGAACATAGTGTCCTCGACATTTGCTGTCTTGGATCCAGCCACCTGTTGGCTCTCACATATTAGGTATCTGTTTGCCTGTGGCTGGCTACAATTTATTGAGTACCTACTGTGTGCTGCTTCCTGTGCTAAACACATTGTGTCCAAGAAGGAGACTAAGCACACTGTATATTTTCTCCAGCGGAGAAGGCTTTTCATTTTCAGGACAGAGTTGAAGAACCAAGAAACCCAAAGGCTAAGCAGATGATCCAGGTGGCACAGCAAGTAGGGACAACTGGGGTTTGAACCGGGGACTTGGTGGTGCCGAAGGCTGCTCTCTTGATCCTGTGCTGTCCTGCCCGAGCCACGTGCACAGACAGATGGCCCCTCCCCACTCTGTGCAATTTCACGGAGATAGATGACCTCCACATAGAAAAGGGCACGGCCCTGGCTGGTGTGCTCAGTGGTCGGAACGTCGGCCCGCACACTGAAGGGTGTTGGGCTTGATTCCCGGTCAAGGGCATGTACCTGGGTTGTGGGTTTGCTCCCCACCTCCGGTCGCAGTGTGTGTGAGAGGCAGCCAATTGATGTGTCTCTCTCACCCCCCACCTCTTTCTTTTTCTCTCCCTCCTTCTCCCTCCCTCTCATTCTCTCTGAAAAAGCAATGGGAAAAAAAGAGAAAAGGGCCGTCTCTTGTCTGCGGCTGTCCCGAGCTTGTGTTCGTCGCTCTGTTGTATTCCCACCCTTTCTCCCAGTGATGGGCATGGAGGTCACTTCCAGATGTTGGCAGCCATGGCCGTGATACATCGTTACGTGTCTGTGAGTGCACGAGGGTAAGGGTTCCTCTAGCCCGGCCAGCGTGGCTCAGTGATTGAGCATCGACCTATGAACCAGGAGGTCACGGGTCAGAGCACATGCCCAGGCTCGGGCTCGAGCCCCAGTGGGGGGCGTGCAGGAGGCAGCCGATCAATGATTCTCTCTCATCATTGAGGTTTCTCTCTCTCTCCCTCTCCTTCTCCCTTCCTCTCTGAATCAATATGTATATAAAGAGTTGCTCTAGAACATAGTTTTGGAGTGGGGTTGCTGGACCACAGACTGTGCGTACCTTCAACTTTTCTAGCTAAGTGGTAGTACAGGGCTCCTGTTCCCCACATCCTCACCGGCATTGTTTGCTGTCCCCTTTCTTTTACTCACCGTGATCATCTACCATCTCCATCCTTCACCACTCTGCCCCAAAATTTGCAAAGGCGAGCGAAAAAGGCTCATCGTGGACCATGGCTGTACATACGGTGGACCCTATATTTACTGAATCAGAATCACCAAGGCAGCAGCCCAGGAGTCTGTGTTTTTCACAGTGCCCCCTAGTGGTCCAATAACTGATCCTGCCTGGGGACCACTTGACCAAGAGCCTGGACACAATTGCTAAGTGCCGGGGTTCTTCTCTCAAACCAAATCTTATGCAACAGGCACCATCCTATATAACAAAAGGCTAATATGCAAATCGACTGAACGGCTGAACAACCGGTGGCTGTGACGTGCACTGACCACCAGGAGGTAGATGCTCAATGCAGGAGCTGCCCCCTGGTGGTCAGTGCACTCCCACAGGGGGAGCGCCGCTCAGCCAGAAGCCGGGCTCAGGGCTGGCGAGCTTAGCGGCAGTGGCGGGAGCCTCTCTCACTTCTGCGGCAGTGCTAAGGATGTCCAATTGATCGGCTGCCTCCTGCATGTGGGGAGCAGGTCTAAGCTGCCAGTTGGACATCCCCCGAGGGCTCCCAGAATGCGAAAGGGCGCAGGCTGGGCTGAGGGACACCTCCCCCCCGCCAAGTGCACGAATTTTGTGCACCGGGCCTCTAGTATAAAAGATACAATTGGAGCAGGAAGTCGGAGTGGAGGGTCCCACAGAATGGGCTGGCTTTACACCACACCCATTCTCCTTCCTCCTGCAACAGAGCTAGACTACATTTCCCAGCCTCCTTTGCATGCAGGTGTAGCCATGTGACCGAGCTCTGGCCAATGAATGTGGGTGGAAGTGATGATGGGCATTTCCAAACCTGGCCCATAAAATGCAACCCCATCTGTAAGCTAAATGCAGAGGATGCTGAGGCTCAGAGGTGAACTGAGTCAAAAGCTGGAAGAGACTGGGTTTTCCAGATGATTGTGTGGAAGGCTGCCCGCCAACCAGCAACACCCATTTGGGTTTCACGTAGCCAGAACTGTCTGCTGTATTGAGAGATATTTGTTACAGCAGCGGACATGGCCTCGGCGGATCCCTGCTGATTGCCCCCTGGGTACCTCCATGGGATCTTGGTCCTCTGGGAAGCCCACGTGGAAGAACACAGTGCAGATAAAAGCGTGTCCCACGTGCAGTCACAAGGCCTCGACTTCGGATCTCTGTTCCCGCACAGCAGGAGGGAGAGAGGACCTACCTTCCTCGGCGTTTGTGTGGATTTAATGAGATAATATATTTGGAAAGCACTCCGGGTGCCGTGAAAGGCATTTCAGATGTGAGTTATATTTAGTTATTGATACTGCCTTTCTGCGTGTGTTACTTTCACTACGTCTGCAGCCAAGCTTCTCTCCAGTGGCTACTCCGCAGAAACGGGAGAAGCATTAACGCAGTAAATCTCGAAACTCGGCCCCTCGCTCCCTTCTCCAGGCTGGGCTGGGCGGCAGTCCCCAGAGCAGCTGACCCCGAGCATAATGCAGAGGCTGCGTTCCGGCGGCTATTTTAAGACGGCCACGGAACAGGACCCCGCTCTCCCCATAAGACATGTACATCGTTCCCTGTTCTTTAATTTCCTTTTGATTAAAAAAAAAAAACACACACCCAGCCTATCTGAAAAATAGTGGCGCTCTCTCCTCATGCCAAGAGATGAGAATTAAAAAAAAAAAAAAAGACAAATATGCTTTCTGGCCCTTCAGAGTCACAGGGACCACTTAGGGCTGTTTGCGGTGAGAGTTGTGTGAGTTTTTTGGTGAGTGATGGAGGTCTGGGGATCTGATGTTAATAGACTGGCACTTGGAATTGCTTGATTCTCGGGGCCGGAGAAAGAGGCAGGTTTAGGTTTTTCTGAAACGTGTGGTGGAGGTCACAGCCTTCAGACGGGCTGGTTTCTGTCCGATGGCCGAAGGAGAGAGGAGAGGGCAGTCTCTGCTTCCCACTGGCCCCCACATCTTGACCCAGACACCTTTATCCTCTCGCACGTCCCTCCTTTCACTCAGCCTACCTCCAAGGTATTCACATGCCCATTCATAGCACCTAGTAGGGCAGACAGCTCCCTTTCTTGCAAGCACACCCAGAGCTCCTACTGTGTGCTGGGCCCTGAGCACACATTGCTGTGCCTGAAGCCCTGTTTTCAGCTCTGAGCCACATCAGCCTTTCTAACTGGGGTGCAGTCCATGGTCCCCCATTGCCCTCTCTCAGACCAACACAGAGAAAGACTGGGCCCAGGAGTCAGAATCCCAACTCCGCCATTTCCCTCAGTGCCCGAAATGCATATTACTCTCCTAGGGTCACCATGACCAAGTGTCACCGATCAGCTGGCTTAAAACAACAGCACTGTATTCTCTCCTAGTTCTGGAGGCCAGAAGTCTGACATCGGGCTCAGTAGGTGGTTCCTCCCCAGGCCGAGAGGAAGACTCTGTCCCCTGCCTCTCTCCTAATTTGGGGGGGCTCCCACCAATCCCTGGGGTCCCATGGCCTGTCGTCACATCACTTCAGGCTCTGCCGCCTTGGTCACATCGCCTTCCTCTCGTCTGTCTCTGTGTCTCCTCTCCTTAGAAGAACACCAGCCATTGGAGTTAGGGTCCACCCTTAACCCAGGACGAGCCCAGCTTGAGATTCTTAACTAATTACATCTGTAAAGGTCCTATTTCCAAACATGGTCACATTCCGAGGTTCCAAGTGGTCATGAATTTTGGGGGGACACTACTAAACCCACTACAGTCCACCCCCCCCCCAAATTTGCCTCCATCCCACATGCAATATACACTCACCCTATCTCAACATGTGGAAATGGAGGGCTGGACAGTGGAAAACGGGTGATTATAAAACCTCCCCCAAAGTATCATGTGGACAATAAAAGAAGGCATGGGCAGGCTTAGCTCGGCGCCAGGCTGAAAAGAGAGGCATGAATGAATGAGGGTAGTAGCCGCGTTTACAATTATGATGATGATGTACGACTGGGTAGATTTTCCCAAGACACCGCTTTCTTATCACTTTCTCCCTAAAACACCAACCAGGGATTCCCATTCCCTGCAGAACAACGCCTGAGCTCGTTCTGCTCGCTGGTAAGGGCTTTGCAACCAGTCCGCCATCCAAATTTCCTCTCACTCTCCTAACTGGCACCTGGACTCGCCCAGCCTTTTCTTTATGTGTCCTGTCTACTCGCTCCTACCCACATCCCCCACGTCGCTGAGCGGTGCCTCCCGAAGCTTCCCCACAGTGAGGTCTGCCTCCCAGTGCGCTCACACCGCCCAGGCCGGTGCTCACTGGGGGCCACTGACTCCCACGTGGCTGATGCGTGGCTCCTTTCGCCCCCCCCAGTGCTTATCTATCGGCATCACCCTAGACCAGAGCTCCTGGCAGGCAGGACGCTGCTCCTGCCCGAGGGGCCTCGTGCCACGAGGAAAGCCCACGGCCCTGGTCTCAGAGCGCTGCCCCTTTGGCAAGAACCTTAACGTCTCTGCCCGCCAGTCTCTGGGTCTATAGAGTAAGGGTCACTCTAGCTCCCTGCTGGGCTCTTGGGGGCAGGGGGTTTGAGCACAGCAACACAGTCAAGTACCTGGTGTACCAGGGAAGCGGTCAGGAGGCTCCTTTCCACAGCTGGGCTTGCCCACTGCATCGGGCACATAATGGGTGAGCCCTGGAGGGGAAAGGGTGCATTCTGGCATAAATTAAGGCATAAATTATTAGCCTACATAACAGCAGCCGCGAGTTACGATGGACAGGCGTGGTGGTGCCAATGCTTTCCTTGCATTCCTCTTGAATCCTCCTGCTTGTATGTCACATGCCACACCCAGTAAGGTCCTGCCCTGCTCATCAATGGAGGCGGCCCTGGGAAAAATCGTCCTGGCCAGGATCCAATGGGGGTCTCTCCCATCTCATATCCCCTTCCATCCTGCAAAGTCATCTGGCTGCCCACCACCCCCAGAGCTCCTTCCCTGCCCCCACCCCCAGTGCACCTGGTGAAGTGGGCTTGGACCCGTCGCCCAGGGCTCCCAGGTGCCAGACCTGGGACCCAGGGCTTCGGGGGGAGACGGAGAGGAAAGGGGAGTGCCGAAGAGCCTTGAATGTTTCCGAAGCACCGCTCTGTGTAAGGACCCCCCCAACCTTAGGGTCGTCTGGGGAGCGGGGCAGGGCAGTTGAGACACACAATCAAGGAATGCAGGACCAACAAACGTAAATGGAGTCACAGTGTCTTCTGCTCCTCGGGGCTCTGTGAGTGCACAGAGTGCTTTCCGGTGGAGGGCGAGGGAAGTCTGCCTGCCGCTCTGGTGAGCAGGGAGCTTGCCAGCCTCGGTTCCGAACTTGGAATGTGGGCGGGGCTGCTTTTTAAAACAATCCCAGCTGCCCGCCAGGTCGGTGCCAGAGTCCTTCCTGGGAAACAGGCATTTTCACAGCAGCCGGCCGGCCGGAGACAGCCACACGCTGCCTACAGGCCCACTGCGGTCAACTGTGGGGAGCGCAGGCCACCCAGGCCCGCGGGAGGGATGGCTGGGATAAGCCGGGCCTTTCGCATCCCTCAGACACATCGTTCAGGCAGCCACCTGGGAGTCAGCCGGAGCCCAGGCCTGCTGATAACCGGCCCAGCTACGAAGCTCAGCATTAACATTTATGGTTGGCTGTGTTTGCACACTTTGCACAAAATGCCCCCGACAGCAGACCCTGTACTGTGCGTGCAAAGGAAAATTACCGCCTTCGGTTCGAATAGCTCCCCTTCCCGGGGCAGCTCCGGGATCTGATTTAGTAAATGTTTCAAACTGTTCCTCGGACATAGGACGTGCCGAAGGTAGGGTCGCTCCCTGCTTGCAGAATAATCTGGGCAGTTAGTAGCTGCGGTGAAGTGTTCAGCGACTGGAGAAGCATAAATCTGGGTGCGAGCGCCCGCTCTCTGGAGCTGCCGTTAGCCCATCCCGTGCCTCTGTGGGAACTGGGGAAGGGTGCCCGTTTTTAGGTGAACTTGCTACTTCGCGGGAGTCCTGTTCATTTGTTTTGTAGGGTGTCCCTCTACTGGGACCTGTCTGATGTTTTTCTTGTGATGGGCCTGGGGCCACAGGTTTCAGGGAGGAAGACCGTAGAGGTCAAGTACATTCTAGTCACATCACATCACATCACATCACATCACATCACATCACATCACATCACATCACATCACATCACGGGCACATACTGCCAACTTGATATACCCTGCTGATGTTGACCCTGAGCACCTGGCTGAGGTAGTGTTTGTCAGGTTGCCCCAGTGTAAAGTTTTTCCCCCTAAGGGTAAGTTTTTATAATGTACAGTGCTAAGTAGGGAATCCTTTTAGCTGGGGAGTCTTTCTTTGTTTCCACCATATAACATCTTGTGTAGAATCCCAGCCGACAAGACCCCCAGCAAGGGGCCGGCTGCACGAGGGCCCACGCTTGGGGATGGATGCTCTGCTATCGCTGTCCTGACATTTTTCATTGTTTTCTCTTTGGATTTGTTGTGTAAGTGAAAGTGGACGGGAAAACGCAACCTGCACTGGGGCTTGGAGCCTCAACCGTGGGGTCTGGCTCCTGCTGCCTCCCCAGCTCCCCATCTCTGTGCCACGTCCCCACCCCCCATGGCTCACTCTGACGGAGCTCCTGGGGTGGTGGGGGCAGGGCAGGGCTGTGCGCAGAGGCAATGGGTGGGTGAGAGCTGGAGCACCCTGTGCACCTCCCGGCAGGTATGGCCCCGAACTCAGCCCCCGCTGCGCCTTCTCCCCAGGATGGGTCCCCTCTGCCTGTTCCCCAGCCCTGCCCGGTGATTGCTGCCACCCCGTCCCTGGCAGGGGCCTGCGGCATGAGAGCTGGGGTTCGCGTGCTGCCTTGCAACACTGCAGGGCAAGATGCTGACCACCCACATCCCAGACTGGCAGTGCCATGGTGCATTCAGCGGGCAACTCAGAGAACTCAACCCTCGTGCCCACGC
This sequence comes from Cnephaeus nilssonii, assembly GCF_951640355.1. Lineage (NCBI taxonomy): Eukaryota > Metazoa > Chordata > Mammalia > Chiroptera > Vespertilionidae > Cnephaeus > Cnephaeus nilssonii. The sequence continues at coordinate 7,241,907 of NC_137093.1, forward strand.
AGTTCCCGGGATCCAGAACAGAGGTTGCACCCCTCCGTCATGGATGGGGTGGTAGGCCTGTGGGAAGGAGGATGCCTGGCTCAGTTTCCCCACCAGGGCATGGAACATTGGTCTGGTGGCTGCTGGGAGGGGGAGCTCAGCAGCCAGTGGGCAACCTGAGCGAGCCAAGTCACAGGCAGGGCCCCGGGCGTCCCAGAGCGTCTGCACCTGCCTCCCAAGTATCCCCACGCCCGAGAGCATGACATTAAATACCAGGTAAAAACACGGACGGGGGGAGAGACACTGTAGAAGAAAGGAAAGCATTTTTCATATTTTAGGACTTTTTAAAAATAGATATTTTAGTACTTTTAACAGCATTGCTCCTCCCTTTTGAACAGGGACCCCCATTTCATTTTTGCCCTGGGCACCACATATTATATAGCCACATGTTATATGCCCTTACTGCTCCTAGCACCCTCACCCACACGCACCCTCATTCTCCCCGAGGACCCTTCATGCTGTGGGATGGAGGTGAAGGCCAGGCTGGGCACCCTTGGAGGTCAGGCTGGCTCTGACCTGAGGGTGGAGATGGACCCAGCTGACTCAGCGCTTCTGGGCCATTCCAGCTCGATGCCGAGTAGAAACCTGGAGAAACTGAGGCACAGTGAGGAAGAAGGACTTAACTTCTTCCACACACAGCATGACAGCCAGGGTTGAACTGGGGGTTTCTCCCAGCTCACCCCAAAGTTGGCTGACAGCTGTGGAGTGATCGAGGCCACCCTGAGATAGAGGTGAGAAGGCTGTGTGAGGAGGAGGACGGAGCTGGGGTCAAGTTCGGCTGGGCCACCTCAGGCCAGTGCTCCTCCCCCTCGGAGCCTCCACGTGCTCGTCTGTCCAATGGGAGTAAAGACCCGAGGTCCTAGGACTCAGCTCAGCCAAGATCGCGCCTGTGGGAGTGGAGGCTCGTGTACCGGGGTTCCGTGCCCGGCCTGGAAACGGGTTGTCCCCATGCACAGCCACCAAGGACAAGGTTCGCTTCATCGATTTGCCTATTTCAGGTTCACGGTTGGGTACATTTCAATGTGTCCACGCTGCCTGTTGGGGGCTGTGAGCGCCCAGGGGGCCAAATCCAGGCCTGTCTAAGTCCCTCCCGGGCCAGTGTCTTAGGAAAACCTTGACCGGGAGGGAGGCGCAGGGGGCCCGCCTCACCGGGAGCAGGCTCCTCCGCGTCAACTCCATAAACTGTGAAGGCGACAAAGCCCTTTCTGTGTTTGGTGGGAGATACAGTTTGCAAATGATCTCATTACCCCGCAGGCATGAGCGCAGTTCTGTCGGGCCTTTCTAACAAGTGGCCGTAAAACATTTTATAGGCCCCCCTGCCCCCCCCTTCCCACCGTGTAATTTGCTCTGTTTGGGGTTGGACTCCTCGTTTCCCTCTTTCCCTTCGCTTTCTCCTTGCACTTTCTCTCATGTTAATTATATTAGTTGCCATGGAAACAGTGATGTCATTGGCACGGGAGCGCTCAATGACATCCAAAAGCACAGTTTATAGCATGGCTTGAAATTTATTCCATGGCGCGAAGCCTTGAGGGGGGTTATACGGCGATTATATCGCGGGCACCATCTGGGCACGAGGGTGGGAAGCAGTAGGAAAGCAGCCGACTTGCGGGGTGCTCCCAGAACCCCAGATCCTGGGGCGTTCTATTTGGGCCCCGCGGAGGACACCGTGGGTACCGCCAGGACCTGTCTCTGGGCTGTTACTGACTCCCACTGCCTCGTAGCACGGTGCCCCACGTTTGTCCCCAATTTAGGGTTTCAGAATCTTGTGGAGTGGGGCGCTTATACACGCTTACCACAGGTGTGTGTGTGTGTGTGTGTGTGTGTGTGTGTGTGATGCACCCAGCCCATGCTGTTGTATGAAAATGCACCCGGCAGCACGCAGTGCACGCAGGTTCACACACAGGCCTCGCGCACATGCATGTGCATGCACACACACACGCACACGCACACGTGCCCATCTGTGCTTCATTCTGGAAGCGGCGGTTGCATCTACCTGAGTGATGTCTGTGCCATGCCCCCACCCCATGGCTAACTCCTTAGTGAGTTGCCCCTGACGGAGCTCTGGGCGGGGGGCAGGGCAGTGGGCAAAGGCAGTTGGTGTACTGGGAGCTGGAGGCCCTGGGCACCTCCCGGCAGGGGATGTGCAGGTGTGGCCCCAGATCGGCCCCCGCTGGGCCTCCGTTGTTCTGTGGGAGGCCTATGTGTCTAGATTGGACACCAAGAGACAGAGCCCACGGTGATGGTCAGTCAGCCCCCTCTCCCTCCGCGGGGACTGAAGATGTGTTTCTGTTCCTTCACTGAGCATCACCTTGAGTTTGCTGAGGGAGCCCAGAAAACAGCCTGCAGAACTAGGGGACCCCAGGCGCTCCTCATGGGCTCTGACCCTTGTGTCTGGGCTCAGGATAACGGCTCCAGCAAGGTCACGTGGAAGGCAGGGAGGAGACATCCTGGGAGAGGGCACGTGTGTGGGAGTCGGGGCTGGACGTAACTGGACAAAAAGCTCCCTCCCAACAGCTTCGATGAAATAGGCAAATTATTGGCCCCAGAACCCACTTCTGCAAGTTCAAGGCTGGAAACTTCCGGCACCGCCTGCCCTAGGGCCTCAAATGGTGACATCCCGTCTCTTTCTCTCTCAGTCTGTCCTCTCTCGTTTCTGATTCAATCTCCTGGTGCCAACAAGGCTGCTGGGAGCCTCATCAGATTGACCTTTAAGTTCATTTTGTTCCAAAAAATGTCATTGGACCAAGTTAAGTCCGGTGCCCATCCATGAGCCAATGACTAGGGTGGGGGTGTGGCTTCTTCCAATTGGTTAGGAGACCTGGGTCATGCGCCACCCGGAGCCCCTTAAGAGAGGGCGGCTGGACCATATGGACCCAGATGGGGTGAGGGGAACTGGAGTTGGGCAGGCAGAACCCTGAGCTGTCCCCATTGTAGGCTTCCCACCCAAGCTACTTGCCCTCCTCTCTCTCCTCAAAACCTTCAGGGTCACCAAGTCCCAACCCTGTCGGCCACTAGGACACAGAGATGAGTCAGCCCTCACCTCTGCCCCACCCACGCCCCGCTCCCAGCCACCCCGGGGGTCAGGGTGGCAACTGCTCAAGTAGAGATAGGAGCCTCCAGTGCAGGGGCCCGAGGCACATCAGGCCTGAGGAAAGCCTTTAGAGAACCAGTCAGAGCAGAACCAGGTCCCGGGGGGTGAGGAGGAGGATGGCGGGTGGAGAAAGGGGGCAATAGCAAGGCGAGTGCATGCAGGCGTAGGGCAGGTGCAAAGGCCTGGGCTCAGGGAAACGAAGACCCACATGCCGCAGTAATAATAACAATAACAGCTGACCCGGCACTGGGCCTAGTGGGGTGCTGCTTTATCATGATCCCCCTAGATAGCCCTGTGGGTAGGTGCTAGGACATTAGTTCATATGTACACACAGCTCTTAGCCCAGCCCTGGCACATCAACAGTCCCATATAGACGTTTGCTATGATGTTAATGATCATCATAATTATCATCCTAGTAATAGGGAGACATGGATGGCTTTCGCGAGGGAGAACATGAGAGTGAGGAATTTGGGTAGAAGGAAAAGCAGCAGAGATGGATGAGAGCCGTGGTTCTCAACCAGGGGAGGCTCACACCTACCCCACCCCCGCCCAGGGGGCTCTGGCCATATCTGGAGAGGGATGCTATTGGCATCTAGTGGGGAGAGGCCACCAGGGATGCTGTAAACATCCTACAGGGCACAGACCAGCCCCACCACAAAGACTTATCCAACCCAAATGTCAGTAGGTCTGAGGTGGAAAACCTGGGTTTAGGTTAAAGGTGGGGGCTGATGCAGAGCACAATATGGGTTGTCAGAAGGGGGCTCCGGGCAGGACACGGGCCTTGGGGTGGCCAAAGACTGGGAGAGCCTCCCTCCTCCTCTCCACTCCCTGCCCAGTGAGCACCCCCCCGGGCTGGTCTGTACTGCGGAAGCTGTGGCACAGGGGAGAGGTCTGCAGGCCTGGCAGACGCCGGCCACAGTGGCCCTCCCTCCTGTGTGTGTGCAGCTCCCGAATCACAGCCCCACCTTGTCCCCGAGTGGGTCGAGATGTCCTTGTCACTCGGAGCCCCCAGCCTGGAGACGTGGACCCCTGCCACTCAGCTTTCCTATCACAAAGCCTGGGCCGCAGGCCTTCCCTTCAGTCCTCCAAGTCAGTAACATGAGAACAGGGGAAAGCGGAGAGGGAAGTGAGAGAGGGACAGAGTCAGAAACAGTGAAGCTGATGGAGACAGAGACTGGGAGAGAGAGACGGACTCGGCAGGAGAAAGAACCACCGAGAAAGAAAAACACAGAGAGAGAGGCTGAGAAAGAGAGACGGAGCCCGGCATGGAAGGAGACGGGCCGAGCGTGGTGGAGAGACAGAGAAATCGGACGGAGAGAGAGCCAGACAGATTGAGATGAGTGGAAAGAAGAACAGACCAGGGAAGAGTACAAAGGAGGACTGAGGACAAGGGAAGACAGAGGGTGTGAGCAAGAAAAATATTTCCTGGCAAACCCCACGGTCAATAACTCTCCAAAGCTTTGCCATGTTTCAGCCACACACCCCGGGACTTGGGGAAGTTTTCTCGCCGCTGGTCAGAGACGAGCAAGCATTGTTCAGATGATTGCTGGCATTCCCCGCTAACTGGGCACCAGCCAACAGGAAATTCCTGGGACAAATCTTTCCACTCTGAGTCTTTTAAAACTTTTATTTATTTATTTGAATTTTCCTCTTTTCAGGGACGAGAGAGAGAGAGAGAGAGAGAGAGAGAGAGAGAGAGAGAGAGAGATTGAAAGCAGGAAAGAGGAAAAAAAGGGGGAAAAGATAAAGAAATGAACCACCTGGTATAAGAAAAACATATCTAGCAACAGCCCCAGCCAGGCCAGGGAGGCTCAGCATCCATTGTGTCCACCTCGTCCCATTCTTCCTCTGGAAGGATTTATGACCTCACACTCCCATGACATCACAATGTGTTGCCATGGCCCCTGCTTTATTATCATAAACAAAAGGCTGTTCCTTGGGACACTGGCTGGCGGGGCGGGCGGGGGAACGGGCTCTGTGTAATGTGTTTTCTTGGGAAGGAGCTTGTTTGGAAGCCTGAGAAGCTGTGAAAATAGTTGTACACACAGTTCCCTCCGTGCAGCCCTGTAGCCTCCGGACACGGTTGGGGACAAGAACAAGAGGGATGAAGTCAGCTCCCTGCAGGAGGAGCCTCTGGCACAGCACGTTCTCGCAGCTTCCCCGGGCTTCCATCGCTGCTCCAAACAAGGTTCTCATTCATTAAGCAAGAAAGCATTGAGCACCTACTATGTGCTAGGCACTGACAGAGCTGGACTATGGATTGATGAAAAACACAGGTGCAGGCCTTGCCCCCTCAGCACCTGCTATATTCGACAAAAACTCACATAAATCAGCAGGAACATGGCAAGTTGTAATGTGGGTTAAGTGTGCTCAAGGAAGCAAACAGGAAACAAAGATGAGAAGAATGGAGAGCCGATGAGCAATCTGGGAGGGCCTCTCTGAGGAGGTGACATTTTAGACTAGACCTGAGGGAAGAGAAGGAATCAGCTGTGAAGAGTGGGAGCGGGTGGCAGGAACTGAGCAGGGACAGCCGGACCAGGCAGAGTGACCGTGAAAGATTTGAGTTCCCACCAGGGTCTCTCCGCACATGTTTGCAGTGTTACTGTGCGGCTGGCTTAAATGAGAGGGCTTGGGAAGGGGAGTCATTGCCGTGTCAGTTGAGTAAAGCTGAGGACCCTGCCACGCAACCCCCATCTCCGGCTTGCAGGGAGCCCTGCAGAACTGAGATGGGCCTGGGTGACAGCAAGTTGGCCAAGAGCAGAAACACCTGTGGGACCCCGAGTCGGCTGTGCAGCGAGCCGGTGATGCTCTTAGACTGAGAAAGGAGGGAGAGGCTGGGGGAGGGAAGAAAGCCTGAGGGACAGTTGTGGGCACTGCCAGCTGTTCAGGAGGCCAGATGACAGACGATGGATAATCCATCCCCACCCCATCCAGGAGACGGACCCGCAAGGGAGCTGGGACCCTGGGCATATAGCACAGGATGAGACCTTCCAGGTCATCAGTCCAGTGATGGGGACAGATGGGGACACAGAGGCCCAGAGATGGCAAAGGCCTGGCCTGAGGTGCCCAGGAAGTTACGTGCAGAGCTCTGCCCCTTACATGCTGTGTGACTTTGGGGAGCTCACTTCCCATCTCTGAGCTCCCTTTCCCATTGTCAGATGGGAAGAGTGCACAGCTGCAACATAGAGGGTCGCTCCTTTCTGCACCTGCTTTTCTGAGAACACGTTTATTAAACCCTGCCAGGCACAGAGCTAGGGATTTCTCCTACATTTAGCTCATTTGTCACCCAGGGAAGCCCTCAGACGCTGTCCCCATTTAGTAGATAAGGAAACTAAGGCCGAGCGAGGCTGAGTAATGTGCCTGGGTCCTGGGGCCAGACCATGACCCTGACCTGCCTGACTTTAAACTCAGCCTGTGTTCCCAACCACTGGAGCTTGGCTCGTCCCGAGGATAGAAGTGTTCGAAAGACTGATTTTGATGCTGGTTGCATGACTGCATATATTTACAAAAACATTTCAAATCATAGACTTAAGATGAGTGAATTAATTTATATAAATTATATCTCAATAAAGTTCTTTAAGGAGGGGGAAACAGAGAGCAGATTGGATTGGCTTGCAAGCCATGCTTTGCTGACCCCTGGTCTAAATGGCCAGCATATCAGGACTCTCTGGATTCCCGGTAGGCAGCAGCGCGGCTCAAGTCGGTTTAGGCAAAATGAGGAGTTTGCTGACACACACAACTGAAAAGTTTAGGGAATAGGTGGGCTTCAGGCACTGTTGGATCTAGGGGTGTAAATGTCACCAGAACTCCATAGCGCTTCCATTCTCAACTCCAGGAAATGGCTGCCAGCAGCTCCTGTCACATTTGTCCAGGTTCAAGTCCAGCAGAAAAGAGAGCAGTCTTTTTTAAAGGAAGAAGAAGGAGAAGGAGAAGGAAAAGGAAAAGGAGAAGAAAAATAAATAAATCATTGTGTCCCATTGGTTCTGATTGGACTGCAAGCCCATCTCTGATCCAATCCTTGTGGTCAGGAGAATGCAGTGTTCTGATTGGCCACTCCAGAGTCACATGGCACCTGGAACTGAAGGATGCATTTAGTGTTACCCAAAGCTCAAGGACTGTGCATGGGGATGGTGGGTGAGAGGTGGCTCCCTAGAGGAAATTGGGGTGCTAGGCCATGGGGACCCAATAACAGAATTCAGGAAGCATTTCCCAGGCCAATATTTTTGCTTAAGCAGTTCCAAACACCAAAGGAGTTAAATAAACATTGTTAGTCATGTTCTGTCAATGACAAATTGGAGCCCCCAAGAGTGAAGACAGCCTGCAGGTCACTGGCAAAGCAAACCCCACCCCCACCCCCCGACTATTTCACCTTTGCTCTCAGCATGAGGTTTAACTACCTGCAAGCCAAGACAGAAGGGGTCATTTATTCAACAGACGGTTATTACAGCCAGCCCTGCACACCACGTCTGTAAAATTCTCTTAGATCAGGAAATTGAAAGGCCTGGAAATTAAGGGACAGACGGAAAGACTGTAGCAGAGCCCAGGCTGGCCCTCCTGCTCGGGGCCGTGCCCCACTGCCAACTGCGCCAAGCCTTTTTCGGGGCAGCGGCAGCGCCTGGAGAAGTCTCCTCCGATAAATGCCTGCAGAGCGGCTGTCTTCACCTCCCCAGAAGGGGAAGCAGGGTCAGATCAAGAGGAAACCGGGACGTCGGGGTCCTGGGTCCTAACCTCAGCTCTGAAGCTAACAAGCTGTCACCGTGGGCAGCTGGTCTCCCTGGGCCTCGGTGTCAAATGAGAATGAGACTGTTTTCATTCACTTCCACCTCTGACAGGCTGGGTCTGACCCTGGCCCATTTCTGTACCTGCGTCGCCTCTGCCCGATCTCCCACCCCATCCTACCTGGCTTTTCTTCTCACCTCTGGGCATTTGCACATGCTGTTCCCTCTGCCTAGAACACTCTCCCCCCTGCCCTCCCCCCCCACCCCCCCACCCCCGCCCAAGACTAGCACTTCTGAATCACTGGGGTCAGCTCAGGGAGACCTTCCCGGACCACTCCTGCCCCTTGGTCCCCAGGTCCTCCCCCTCACAATATGCAGCTTTGCTTTCTCACAAAGGGGCCCGGCTCCCAGATGCTCAGGTAGGTATTTATTCATTGGTTGGAAACAATTATAGCATCAGTAGGGCCAATGCCCGTCTTTGACCCAATCGCCAAGGGGACTACTGAGCAGTCCCTAAAGCTGGGGCCCAAACTTAGGTGGTGTCCAGTCCAGTGACAGACAGCTGGCTTTTCTCTCTCCACCGTGTTTCTCCCAGCGGTTGGCCTGTCCTGAGGCTGAGCTTGTGTCTCCTGCATTGCTCTGTCCCAGCAGGCCCTGGGTCCTGACCCTTGACCCCCAGCCAGAACAGCTGCCCTGCCCCAGCTGGGGAGGGTACAGGGTCTTAACACCTCCCTTCAGTCAGAGCCCACTATTCCTCCACAAATCCTGCCAACTGCCTCTGCGCTTTGCAAACCAGACTCCCTCCCTCCCCTTTTTTCTTGCCCACCTCTCTGCCGCTGGCCCGTGGGCCCATGCCTCCCCGCAGCGAAGCGCCACACCTGCACTTCCTCTCATCATGCTGCCTGCCTCCCTGTGTTCAGGCTGTTCCCTTGGTCTCAACACCCTTCCCCATTTCTCTGACGGGCTCCTGCTGGCTGTCCCTTCAGAGTCAGCTCAGCACCACCTCTTTCCAGAACATTCCCCCCTGCCCCAGGGTGGGGTTGGGAGTCCCTTCTCTCTCTCCCTGAGGCCTCTCCACCTACTTGAGGCTGCTCTTCCTACACTGTGGGAATTTCTTGCTCTCCTTTCCCTTCCCCTCACCAGGTTTGAGCATCTTGAGGGCAGAAACGAGGTCATTTGTCTTTGCTTTCACTGTACCTAAGGTGCCTGGCCCACAGCAGGTGCTCAATAGATGTTTTCTTGAACGAGTAGATGAATGCAATTATGTATGTGAGTGCTACGGGTGCAGGGCTGTGTCCAGGGTCACCAGTGCCTAAAAGAGTCTGACCTATGGTGAGCTCTCAGTAAATGTTTAGTGGAAGGAAGGAAGGGAGGGAGGGAGGGAGGGAGGGAGGGAGGGAGGGAGGAAGGAAGGAAGGAAGGAAGGAAGGAAGGAAGGAAGGAAGGAAGGAAGGAAGGAAGGAAGGGTAACATGGATGGATGGATGGATGGATGGATGGATGGATGGGTGGGTGGATTGATGAATAGATGATGAATGGATGCATGGATGCATGGACGGATGGATGGAAGGATGGATGAATAGATGATGAATGAATGCATGGATAGATGGATGGATGGAAAGATAGATGGATGGATGGATGGATGGATGGATGGATGGATGGATGGGTGGATTGATGAATAGATGATGAATGCATGCATGGATGCATGGACGGATGGATAGATAGATGGATGGATGAGTGGACTGTTGAATAGATGATGAATGGATGCATGGATGGATAGATGGAAGGATGGATGAATAGATGATGAATGAATGCATGGATGGATGGATGGAAGGATAGATGGATGCATGGATGCACAGATGGATGGATGGATAGATGGATATGTGGATAGATGAATGGATAAATCATTTCTAGAAGACGTTGTCTCCTGCACATAGGATGACCAACTGTCCCAGTTTGCCCGGGATGCAGGACTTCTGTGCTTAACTGGGTGAGTCCAGGATGAGTGGGCCACTGTAGTCATGAACCCTGCAAGTCCTGGTCCTAGCCAGGCTGCCCTGATCCTAGTCACTTGCCATCATCACGTGTTTTATGACTTCCTAATAATTTCACACGTTCACGTCCAGTCTTCTAATGTTGCCAGAGGACATGGTCCATCTTTCTTGGTGGCCCACAGTCACCATTCAGGGCTAGACAGAAACAGGCTTGGGAAGAACTTCGTCGACACCACTTATTGAGGCCTTGTCTAAACTCTATGTGTATGTTTTCTTCCTTGATTCTCCCAAGACTACACGATCGAGGTATTTTCTTTCTCATTCACAGATGAGGCTGTCAAAGCCCAGAGTTAAAGCTCACACACCTGGGATGTTGCAGGATTTGAACCCAGAACTATCAGAGGTCATAACCTAGGCTTGAGAAACATCCATGGGGTAGCCCCTCGCCAGCACCTGGCCCAGGTCCTCTGGAGCCTGGCAATTTCTGGAGCCCCCCCACATTAGCCCTTGAATGAACAGCTGGTTGGAAGCCCCCTAGAGCCCTCTCCTCCTCCTGCCTGTCCTGGGACCTGAGTTCTGGAGAGAAGAAAGTAAACATGGCTCTCAAGTGGAAAAAAAACAAGCCGCTCTCCAGCTCAGAGATTTGGGGCCCGAGACTCTCCTTGATTCTAACAGTCCTGCACCGTTCCGTCAGACCCAAGAGCCGGCAATGTGGTCCCCGAGGCCAGGAGGTGATAGTGTCCTGGGGCTGCCGTGACGAATGACCACAAACTGGGTGGTTTACGTAGCTGAGATTCTTCTCTCCCAGCTCCGGAGGCCAGAGCCCAAATCCGAGGTGTCGGCAGGGTTGGTTCCTTCTGGAGCGGTAGGGAAAGTCTGTCCCACGCCTCTTCCCAAGGTCCTGGGGGCTCCGACAACCCTTGGTGTCCCTTGGCCTGTAGCCACATCATTCTGATCGCTCCTCAAGAGTCACGTGGCCTTTCTCTTCATCTGTGTGTCTTCTCCTCTTCTTATAAGACACCGGCCATTGGCTTTAGCGCCCACCCTGAATCCAGGATGGTCTCATCTTGAGACCCAGAACTATTTGCATCTACAAAGACCCTGTTTGCAAGTAAGGTCTCAGTCTGAGGTTCCAGGTGGACATGACTTTGGAAGGACACTCTTCAACCCGATAGACAGTTCCTTGTCTGGGTCTCTCCTAGGTCTGCTGCAAACCTCGCCTGCTTTCCCATGCCCTCCCTCTCAGGGCAGCCCTGCAGCCCCATGCCCCTCTCCCCAGCCCCATGGACCCGCCTGACAGGCCCTCCCGTGCCCTCCGAGGCTCCTTGGAAGTCTGCCGGCTCCCTGACAAGCCCGCATGCTTGTGGGAGTCGTGCGGGGAAAACCACACTTGCAGAATCCCAGCATGAGGAGGAGGAGGAAAGTGCTGACTTAAACAGCGAAGGCCTGACAGATGTAGCACTTTTTAACTCTGCGATGGGCCTGTTGGCACTTGTCAGATCCCAGCACGTTTGCTAATGTGCATTTTCATCAAAGGATGAGCCTGCTCCCGCGCCCATGGCTCGCCTAACCTTTCTGCTTCTGCTTCCTTTGCTTGTTGGTCCTGCTGGCTTCCTCCCCCGCCCCCATGCCGTTTAGCCCCTCCTTTTCTTCTTATCATTGTCCTCCCCCCGCCTTTCCTTTCTTTCTCTGTCTCTTCATCATCCCTGGTCTGCCCCGCCTAGCGCCCCCCACCGTGGCCTCTCTCCCTCCTGCCTCCTTTCCTCTCCCAACATCTCCTCTCCTCCTTCTTTAGTTCAGGTCTGGGGAGCCACACAGTGTACCAGGGCCTGTGCTAATGGAGAGATGTAAAGACAAATGGGCCCGGCCGGTGTGGCTCAGTGGTTGAGCATCCACCTATGAACAAGGAGATCATGGTGCGATTCCCAGTCAGGACACAAGCCCAGGTTGTGGACTCGATCCCCGTGGGGGGCATAGAGGAGGCAGCTGATCAATAATTCTCTCTCATCATTGCTGTTTCTCTCTCTCCCTCTCCCTTCCTCTCTAAAATCAATAAATATATATATTTAAAAAAAGACAAATCAGACAGAGTTGACTCACCCCTTCCTGTCTCACCTCTTCACTCTGTTCTCTGTAACTCTTTCCTCTCCCTTCCCTCCTCCCTTCATCTTCTCCTCCCTCTTGGAATGGTTTCTCTCCCCATTTTTCAGGCCAGTGCACCCAGTCTTCCCCGCTCTGCTGGGTGCTGGGGATGCAGACAGGTCCCTTTGCTGTGCCAGTGTCTCCAGAGCTCTCTGCCTCTCCTCTTCCTCCTCTGTCATCCCTCCCCCTCCTCCTCCAGAACCCTCATCACCACTGTCCACTCCCCTGCCCCTGCCCATCCTCCGGCTTCAGCCTCCTGAACTGGACAGGCCGCGTGCTAATTGCCCGGCTCCCTCTGGCGTCCTCCACGGCCGGGGCCAAGCCTGGCCGTGTTGCCGGGCGCTGCTGGAGCCGTGGGCCGGAGCAGCTGATGCGTGTGGACAGACAGAGGACCCGAAAGGCCCTTGCCCTGGCGCCCTCGGCCCAGAACTGCTGATCAGACAGTTAAGTCTGACCGAACAGGACCGTTCTGAGAGGCCTCGGCCCTGCAGGCGGCCAGGAAGGGCTGATGCGGGCGGACACATGACCAGGAGCAGAACGCAAAGTCCTCCGGCCTGGCTCCGAGCCGGGCTGGCTGATGGGAATGGACGTGCAGGGCCACTGGTCAGCTGGACGCCGGGCTGGGCCGGGTGGGAGTGGGGGGAAAAGAGCACATGGAAGGCGGGTGGCCCAGGTTCTGAAGGAAGTCGGTTGGGGGAACGGGGCCACAGGTTCCCAGGACAAGCCTGTCAAGGCTGCTTTCCCGACTCTCCGGAGGTCAAGGGGAAGGCAGCTCTGGGCTCTGGTTCAAACCCCGCTCCTCCCTGTCCCCAAAATCTACTCTAATGATGACTCCAGGCGTGGGGCCCTGACCGGGTCGCTGGTGCCACATGACCCAGTGCTGGCCAAGGAGACTCCTGGGAAATCTGCTGGGGCTTCTGGGGAAGCGCCTCCTGGCTCCTAAGAAGGAGATGCTGGGATGTCTCTCTGTCTGAGTGTGACACAGGGGAGCTGGCACCCCGAGACAGAGCTGATCCCAGGGCATCAGGCCCTGGATGGGGAGAACTCGCGAGGTCCACGGTGCCCGCGGTGCAGGCAGTGCACTCAGAGTGCGCGCCCGGCCTCAATGTCTCATTCTGTGAAACTGACTTTTCTTACCCGTTAGGGCCCCTGGAGCCCGTCTGAGTCGTGAAGTCTGTGACGTGCAGCCTAAAGCATCCTGGTAACAGGCGAGCAGAGACCGTAACTCTCTGAGCGTCATTAGAGCATCCGGCCCGTGCCCAGGACCGCGGGAGGACCCTGCGCCTGCACCGGGCACAGTCCTGCACATGGGAGCGCTCCGTCCACCTCTCCTAGTTAAGTTTTACCGGCACCTGTCGTCACTGCCTTGTGTACAGTCCCTTAGAGGTGGGAGGCATTCGTGCCGTTTGCCAAACAGACATTTCTGGTCTCTCCTCTTCCGAGCGTAACACCATGGACCCCCTGGTCCCTTGCTGGGTGGGAGAAGCCACGTGACTGTTCACACAGGCTGCGCCCGCCACCTCCGAGGGCCCGACGGCCTCTCCTTGTGTGGGCATTGCCCGCTGCCAGCTCGCCCAGGCCGTCAGAGCTCTGGCGGCGTGGGCCCAATGCGGCCCCCCTCCGGGACACTCAGAGTGCCCAGGGCAGAGCCGCCCGGGCTCCCAGGGACCAGGTTCTCTCTGAACTCATCACAGCTGTGTCACCCCCACATGCCACCAGGGGCAGCGGCCGTGCCGAAATCAGCACCAGGCCCCGGAGGACTCCTGTTCGGCTCTTCCCACGAGAGGAATTCTTTCTGGCTGGTCCCAGGTCGCTCCTCCTGCAGCCTGGCTTGCCTAGGCCTTTCCTGAGAGTCCGGGATGCGTGGCTGGCGCTGTGTTGGAGCCCCAGTGGCAGGTGGGGCTGGCCTCGGCCCCCGTGAAAAACCCATGATTATTTTTAAGAAAAGAAAATCAGGGCTGGCAAGAATATAGAGGAGTCGGAGCCCCTGTGTGTTGTAAAATGGCGCATGCAGCTACTGTGGAAAACAGGAAAATGCAGCATGATAGCATTCCGTAAGCCCCAGCAAGCCCCCTCCTAGGTGTGCATGCCAGAGAATTGAAAACATATGTCCACACGAAAACTTGCACACAAATGTTCATAACATGTTCATAGCATGTTCATGAAAGCCAAGAAGTGGAAAACAACCCGTGTCCATCCGTGGATGAATAGATAAACAAAACGGGGGAACCCAGACCATGGACTGTTATTTGGTAATAAAAAGTAAGGAGGCCTTGATCCCTGCTCCCACGTGAGCGAACCTCTAAGACATCAGGCTGAGTGACAGAAGCCAGGCCCACAGGTCACACATGATATGAGTCCGTTGGTAGGAAATGTCCGGAAGAGGGAAAGCTACACAGACAGGAAGAAGGTTCGTGATGGCAGGGCTGTGGGGAGGGGGACGTGGGGTGGGGGTGGGGCACATGAGTAACAGGCACAGGGTGTCCTTTTGGGCTGAGGAAAATGTTTCAGAACTTGGTAGAGGGAGTGGTCGCACACGGCTGTGAATGTGCTAAAGGCCATTGAATTGTACACTTGAACCTGGTTAATTGAAGTTCTGTGAATTTCACCTCAAGTTTTAAAATATCAGTCATTAGATATGTGTGTGGATCAGGAAGAGGCAGGCAGGCAGGGGAGAGGCATGGCATCCAGCCCCAGTCCCCCAAAATCACCTCCTGTCTGGCCCCGGACCCCTTTCTTATATCAGTCAAGCACAGACTCTGACGCATAGTAGGCGCCGAACAAGCATAGTAGGTGCTGAACAAATGTTTGTTCCATCCCTCCATCCCCTCCTCCCCCCTTCCCCCCCCCCCCACACTGCCTGCTCCCTAAATAAAGGGGAAAATCCTTTTAACCACCCTAAGTGCTGCACTTGAACCTTTGGACCGAATCCTGCCTGTGCTTAGGGAGGGTCATGTTTACCCTTGTGCCCTGACCACAGCCTGCACTTTGGGATCTGTGTCCCAGGCTGGAGCAAACCCTGCCCAGCTCTGGCTCCAAGCAGCCTAATTACACGTTAGGCTGCCACTGTTTACAGAGCCAGCAGCACAATTAGCTGTTTATTAGGGTCTTTCAGGCCTGCCTGGGGTTTCCCCGAGTTGCAGCAGCTACCATGTCTCCTGGCTGCACCTCCCTCTCCCTGCCGTTCTGGGAAGACCTGGTTTTGGTGGCCGCTGGCCAGAGTTCCCCCGGCTCCCAGGGCTGAAAGCTCCTCTCCAGGTGTGAGGGGAGGTGGGGGCGGGGCGACAGCTGCCCCTCCCAGCCAGGAGGGGAGCACCTGCTCCCTGCTGGGCATGGACTGGGTGGATGTAGAGATAAGGGAGCTGCATGCTGGATCTTAAGGAGCTCACCGTAGTCGAAGGAGGGAGGAAGGAAGAGAAGTGGATTCTGGAAGATTCTGAGCAAGACCAGCTACGGCATTTTCCGGGCCTGGTGCAAAATGAACATATAGGGCCCTTGTTAAAATTATTGAGAATTTCACGACAGCGACAGCAGAGCATGAACGGGAGTTGCCCTTCTGAGCGGCGGGCCCGTGTGAGTGCACAGGTGGTGACTCCATGAAGCTGGCCCGGCTAGGAGCACCGCTCCCGCCAGCGTGAACCGAGCCCTCGCTGCACGCCCGTGGCATAGAGCTCAGGGGCTAGGAACGCAGACTCCTGGGTCACATTCCAGCTCTGCCCCTTACGCCCTCTGTGATCTTGGGCAAATTATGCCGTCCGTGCCTCAGCCTTCTCACCTGTAACATGGGAGTAGTAAGAGTAGAGTGTTGACTTGTGTCTGGCAGGTAGTACTGCTGTGTAAGCATTGACCGTCGGCATTTAATCTGCCTGGGTAAGTTCAGCTGGTCTCTAGAGCAACCTGAGAGGTGGATGCTCTCGCCATCCCCATTTCCAGGTGGGAAACTGAGGCACACAGACACTGGGGAGCTTAACCGCAGTCACTCGGAGGTGCGGCCCAGACTTGAACCCAGATGCTCAGCACCTGGGCTTGTGTCATCATGATGTCTTGCGAGAAGGACAACAGAGAGGGGAGGCGATGCGTTCGTCCTTGGGGATCGGCGGGGGGAGGGGGCAGAGAACACCCCCGGGGCCTGCTGGGTCTGCCCCAAGTTGGTGCTCAGGCACCGTGGGTGGAACGGAAGCGCTGATTTCGTGTGCAAACCTGCTTTTTGCCGGGCACTTCCTAGGGCTGCGTTCCCACCTCAGGCGTGCGGGATCATTTCCGTGGGGCCTGAAGCTTGGCTCTGGGGGAAGCAGCCGCCGGGCAGTGTCACCCAACCAGGAAGTCGGAGACTGCCCTCCCGGCTCTCTCAGATTCCAAACTCCGGGCTCCCTCCAGCCCCGCCCGCTCCCCTCCGGAAGCTCTGCCGGAAACAGGCACGGTTGGCAGTGCTCAGCCTGGGAGTGCGGGGTGGCCAGGGTCCCACGGACGCCTGATGCGCCTGCGCTGCCGTTCCTTGGGGCGATTAGATCCTCTCCTGTCCGCCCCCAGTGCCTGGTGCAGGCAGGTCAAAGGAGCAAAACTGCTCCAGGTCGGAGCTCTCAGACGCTCCTGGGGCAGCAGGGGCGGGAGTCGGAGTTGTCACTGAAAGCCTTTTCCGCAGTCCCCTCGGAGTCTGTGGGTCTCCTGGTGAGCAATCCACAGCCCAGCCCTGGCTGCTGGCTCAATGGTTAGAGCGCCGGCCCGTGGACCGGAGTGTCGCGGGTTTGATTCCCCATCAAGGGCACGTACCCCGGTTGCAGGTTTGATCCCTGGCCCCGGTCTCATGCAGGAGGCAGCCAATCGAAGCGTGTCTCTCTCACGTGGATGTGGATCTCTCTCTCTCTCTCTCTCTCTCTCTCTCTCTCTCTCTCTCTCTCTCTCTCTCGTCTCCTCCTCCTCCCTCCCTTCCACTCTCTCTCTAAAAAAATCAATGGAAAAAATGTCCTCGGGTGAGGATTAAAAAACAACAACATGCAAAGCCCAGCCTTGCCTTCCCAGGGTGAGCTGGGGCGGTGGGCGTGAGCTCAGCCGTGGCTGCTGATCCTTTCCAGATGCCAGCAGCCTGCGGCCACGGAGCAGGCGCCCCGGCCGGCCAGGGCTCCGTCACAGGCGCGCCTCCGAGGCAGACGAGAAAGTCGAAAGTCGACTCTGAGTCAGGGGTTTCCAAGAAAAGCCTGACTAGTCCTGCCCCAAGGTGGGTGGTTCTTTCTCTTTGAAGGCAGCCATGCACACACGGCAGTCGGCTTCTTTCTTAAAAAAAAAGAAAAGAGAAGAAAAAAAAGGTTCCTTTTTATTTTAATATAATTTTAGACTTACAGAAAATCTGTAACAACAGTACAAAGAATCACCATATGCCCTTCACCCAGGTTCCCCAAATGTTCTTTTTTAATTTATTTTTCAATTACAGTTGACACACAATGTTATATTAGTTTCAGGTGTACCACATAATGATCAGACATTTATAAACCTTATGAAGTGCTCACCCTAATAAGCCCAGTACCCATCGGACACCATATATAGTTATTGCAATATTATTGACTCTATTTCCTATGCTGTACTTCACATCCTTATGACTGTTTTTATAACTGGCAATTTGTACTTTTTAATCCCTTTCACCCTTTTCAACCATCCCCCCAGCCCCTTCCCATCTGGCAACCATACATTTGTTCTCTGTAGCCATGAGTTTGTTTCTGTTTTGTTTGTTTGTTTTATTTTTTAGATTCTACATGTAAGTGAAACCATATGGCATTTGTCTTTCTCTGTCTGACTTACTTTACTCAGCACACTATCCTCTGGGTCCATCCATGTTATCTCAAATGGCAAGATTTCCTTTTTTTTTTTTTTAAGATTTCATTCTTTTTTATGGCCAAGTAGTATTCCATTGTATATATGTACTTTATCCAATTGGCTATCAATCACACTTAGGTTCCTTCCATAATTTGGCTATGGTAAAGAATGCTGCTATGTACATAGGGGTGCATACATCTTTTCAAATGAGTGTTTTGGGTTTCTTTGGATAAATACCAGGAAGTGGAATTACTGGGTCATCTGGTAATGCTATTTTTAATTTTTTGAGGAACCTCATACTGTTTCCCATGGTGGCTATACCAATTTACAATTCCACCAAAAGTGCACGAGGGTTCCTTTTCCTCCACATTTTTGCCAACACGTGTTGTTTGTTGATTTCTTGATGATAGCCATTCTGACAGGCACGAGGTGACATCTCATTGTGGTTTTAATTTACATTTTCTTGATGCTTAATGATGTTGAATATCTTTTCATATGTCTATTGGCCATCTGTATGCCCATTTTGGATAAATGTCTATTCAAGTCCTCTGCCCGTTTTTTTAACCAGATTGTTTTGGGTGTTATGTTGTAGGAGTTCCTTTTATGTTTTGGAATATTAACCGCTTATTGGATGTACCACTGATGAATGTCTTCTTCCATTCAGTGGGTTGTCTTTTCTTTCGTTTTGTTGATGGTTTCCTTTGCTGTACAAAACTTTTTATTTGTTTGATGTAGTTCCATTTGTTTATTTTTTCTTTTGTTTCCCTTGCCTGAGGACACATATCCAAAAAGTTTTGCTAAGAGAGATGTCAGGGAGTTTATTGCCTATCTTTTCTTCTAGGGCTTTTGTGGTTTTAGGTCTTACGTTTAAGTCTTTAATCCATTTTGAGTTTATTTTTGTATGTGGGATAAGAAAGTGGTCTAGTTTTATTTTTTGCACGTATCTGTCCAGTTTTCCCAACACCATTTATGGAAGAATATACATGCCACTCCCCCATCGCATGTTCTTGCCTCCTTTGTCACATACTGATCGTCTATATAGGCCTGGGTTTATTTCCGGACTCTCTCTTCCCTTCCACTGCTCCATGTGTCTGTTTGAATGGCAGGACCATGCTGCTCTGATTACTATAGCCTGGTAGTATCATTTGAATCAGGTAGCATGATTCCTCCAGCTTCGTTCTTCCTTCTCAAGATTGCTGCGGCTATTCAGGGTCTTTTGTGGTTCTATATAAATTTTAAGATGACTTGTTCTCGTTCTGTGAAAAAATGCCATTGCTATTTTGATAGGGATTGCGCTGCAGATTGCTCACAGGCTCACACTTGGCCACATTTGCCTTAAGTCCTTTTCGTCTCTCCATGGATATAAATACGCGGAAGAGAACGATGTCTTTTCTTTCCAGAACCGTTTCACAGCAAGTTGGTAACCCCTCCTTACCTCTAACTAAATACTTCCTTGTATATTTCCTAAAAGCTGTGACATCCTTTTTTAAAAAATATATTTTTTTATTGATTTCAGAGAGGAAAAGAGAGGGAGAGAGAGAGAGAGAAACATCAACGATGAGAGAGGATCATGGATTGGCTGCCTCCTGCATGCCACCTACTGGGGGTCGAGCCTGTAACCCAGGCATGTGCCCTGACTGGGAATCGAACTGTGACCTCCTGGTTCACAGATTGATGCTCAACCCCTGAGCCACACCAGCTAGGCCAAGTGACATCCTTTTAAAATATATCCTACAATATAATTATCCAAGTCAGGGAGTTAACACTGATACAGCGTTATTTACTATCTGATCAACAAACTTTGTTCCGACCCAACCATCTGTCCCTGCAGTGTCCTTTATAACCAAAGGCAACTCTGGGTCACCTGGGGCATTCCATTGTCGTGTCTCTGTAGCCTCCTTTATTCTGCAAGAATCCCTCAGTCTTTCTTGGTTTTTCATGACACTGACATTTTTTTTTTTAAATGAGAACAGGTCAGTTATTTTATGGAATGTCCCTCGGTTTGGATTTGTTGTATGTTTTTTCTTGAGTACAGTTAGGCTATATACTTGGCAATAACATATACCTGGCTGGATCATCACATCACATTGGAAATGGGCTGTATTCTTCTTGATGCCTCCTATCAAGTGGTACATGCTGTCAATTTGCCTCATCTGGTGATGCTGATTTTACATTTTATTTGTTTATTTTTAAAATATATTTTTATTGATTTCAGAGAAGGAAAGAGAGACAGAAACATCAATGATGAGAATCCTTGATCGGCTCCCTCCCACACGTCCCCTACTGGGGATCGAGCCAGCAACCTGGGCATGTGCCCTTGACCGGAATCGAACCTGGGACCCTTCAGTCCGCAGGCCAACACTCTATCCACTGAGCCAAATCAGCTAGGGCCTGATTTGACATTTTAAAGCTGAAAGCAAGCAAACAAACCCATAAAACCAGAAAAGCTTGAATTCTAGTAGTAACCTCTCTAACTCAAAGCCCCAGACTTCCACCAATTTTTTTGCTCATCCAGAAAAAAGTCAGTGGATCAGTTAGTTATTGTTGCTGTGTAACAAAGCATCCCAAGTCCCAGTGGCTTCAAATAACAGCTGTTTTGCCTGGCTGGTGTGGCTCGGTATTTGGGTGTTGACCTATGAATTGGGAGATCACAGTTCGATTCCCAATCAGGGCATGTGCCCGGTTTCAGGCTAGATCCCCAGTGTGGGGCGTGCAGGAGGCAGCCGATCCATGATTCTCATCATTGATGTTTCTCTCTCTCTCACCCTCTCCCTTCCTCTCTGAAATCAATAAGAATATATTTTTAAAATAATAATAATAACTGTTGTGTTATTGCTCTTGGACCAGGAGCTTGGGGGGGGGGGGGGCGCCCAGCTCAGCCTCACAGGATGTCAGTTACATTCGCGGAGGTGGCTGCACTCTGCGCTGGAAGACAGCGATGCCCTCCGTGTCCGGGGTCAGTGCGGGCTGTCAGCTGCGGCACTGGCTTTTCCTCCATGTGGCCTTCCCAGTGGGATCGCTTGGGCTTTACGCGGTAGCTGGGTTGTAAGAAAGTGAAAACAGAATCTCTTAGGTCTGAGGCCTCCCCTCTGCTGCATCCTGTTGTTCAAAGCCAGGCCCAGGGCCGGCCCAGGATGGGAGAAGGGACAGCGTCCATTGCACAAGCGCCTGTGAGATGGGAGTGACTTCCTGAGCCATCTTTGGAACCCACCTACCCCAGTTCCTGGAGACAGAGCTCACCAAGGTGCCTGCTTACTCACCCGGAACGGAGGGATGGCTACGAATGAGGAAGTGGGAAATCGGCCCTTTCCCAGAAGACTATCAGTCCGTGGGCTCAGAATGTTCCGTTATCACTCTTCTTCTCAATTCCGTGCAATTCCTAACGCCTTCCTTAGGCATCTGATGTTTCTGGAGCAGCTACAGTCTCTGTGGGGCCAATGCCGCCTGCCCTCCGGGAGTTCACAGCCTGGAGATAAGACTGACCTTTACACAAACCGTTGGAGATCGTTGTCAGGATCCTAGGTTTGCAGAGGATGGGATCCAGAGGAAGGGGTGGCTGAGTGTGCCTGGGGGCGCTAGGGATGGGAAACAAGGGACATGCAGGAGCTGAAGGTGTAACCGGGCAGGCCAGGCTGGTGTGCTGGGAGGGGAACTACCCCACTTGGGAATGGCTACCAAAAAGGAAGGGTGGGGCCCAGGGGAGAGTTCAGAGACAGAAGACCCAGCGGGTGGTGGTGGACAATGGTCTAAGGCTGGTGTTTCTGTCTGCATTCCCTTTCTCAGGAGTCGGCCAGCCCAGGTCTAAATCCTCAGCCTTGTGGTCTCCAGGGAACCCCCATGCAATACGGAGGAGCCAGGAGCCCAATGAGAAAGGTGGGGAGGACTCTGTAGAGAATCGTCTTTCTTTTTATATTTAACATTTGTATTGATCTCAGAGAGGAAGGGAGAGGGGAGACAGAAACATCAATGGTGAGAGAGAACCATTGATCGGCTGCCTCCTGCACGCCCCCACCAGGGATCGAGCCCGAAACCTGGGCATGTGCCCTGACCGGGAATTGAACCGTGACCTCCTGGTTCATAGGTCGACGCTCCACCGCTGAGCCACGCCGGCGGGGCAGAAACTTACTTCATCGACCTCACAAAGACCTGTGTGGGAGTTTGGGGTCGGGGGAGAGAGGACAGGGAGCTGAGGGCTCGGGATCGCTGCGTCCCTGCAGTGTTTCTGTCAATGACTGACCACGTGGCACGGAGCTGGGAAGTGCTTCCCGCTGCTGACGTCACAGCATCCTCAAGGCACAGGGCAGAGCATTCCGCCCGTGCTTGTGGCCTCGCCGGTGTAAACAAACCCGCCGTGACGTACAGTCCGTACTGTTTGCTGATGACACTGCACGGCTGTGTTAGTGGCTTACGTGTTTACTATACTATGCTCTTTATCTTGGTTTCCGTATACTCTTTCTACTTACGAAAACGTTTGCCGCAAAACAGTACGCCGTGTTATGCCATATACATCTCGTGTTTACCGCGCCTCTTGATTGCATCGTTTTCTCCTGTGTTCGAGTTAATCTCGTGTTGTTTTATACAATAACAAGCTGTACAGGTTTGTACTGAGGAGCCATAGGCTGTCCTGTATATCAGCGAGGCGCGTAGTAGGCCAGGCCAGTGGTCGGCAAACCCATTAGTCCACAGAGCCAAATATCAACAGTACAACGATTGAAATTTCTTTTTAAAGAAAAACATATTTTATTGATTTTTTTACAGAGAGGAAGGGAGAGGGATAGAAAGCCAGAAACATCGATGAGAGAGAAACATCAATCAGCTGCCTCCTGCACACCTCCCACTGGGGATGCGCCCACAACCAAGGTACATGCCCTTGACCGGAATCGAACCTGGGACCTTTCAGTTCATAGGTCGATGTTCTATCCACTGAGCCAAACTGGTTAGGGCTGAAATTTCTTTTGAGAGTCAAATTTTTTAAACTTAAACTTCTTCTAACGCCACTTCTTCAAAATAGACTCGCCCAGGCCGTGGTATTTTGTGGAAGAGCCATACTCAAGGGGCCAAAGAGCCGCATGTGGCTCGCGAGCCGCAGTTTGCCGACCACAGGGCTAGACCATCCAGGTTTGCGCAAGTGCTGTTTGTGACGTTTGCATGCAATCACTTAACGATGCATTTCTCAGAACACGTTTCCAGCATAGTGGCTCCTGGCTGTACATGCAGCAAGCACCGAGTGACTGTTGGGTAGCAAGACTGCAGCTCTTTGCATGCAACTAAGTCCACAGACGGAACCATATGGGGACCCATCATTTATATGGCCTACATGCTTTTATACACATGCTCAAACAGTCACGGGGGAGGTCACAATTTCAAAAGGAATGTATTCGCGCAGATCCTCACATGATTAAAACCTCAAATAATCTCAGCACACCAGAGAGGGGTGGTGCGTACGTCTCCTCCCCCATTAACATGTTGCTAACACATGGCAGCAACGAACCACTGTTTAAATGTCACTCAGGCCGCTCGGATTTGAAACGATGCATTTATTGACGTCTCCTTTAAAGCTGGGGAGATTTGCATCATTCCACACTTTGCACCCAAGGGAGGCTTTATTTCAGACACATGTTCGTATCGCACTGTTGAAAACGCGCAGTTCTCTCTTACTTCGTATCGTCTCTCTCCCGCGGGAGACCCGCTTGCCATAGGAAGAGATTCGTTGCAGAATGTCTTGGGGTTGAGATGGGACCTCAGAGTTTTCTGGGGTGTCTCTCTTCGTGAAGGAGGCAATAGAAGCTCAGAAGGGCTTGGTTCTGCCCAGGATGCTGCATTGAAAGGCACTAGACTGGCCCGGCCAGCGTGGCTCAGTGGTTGAGCATCGACCTATGAACCAGGAGATCACGGTTCGATTCCTGGTCAGTGCACATGCCCGGTTGCAGGCTCCATCCCCAGTGTGGGGCGTGCAGGAGG
This sequence comes from Cnephaeus nilssonii, assembly GCF_951640355.1. Classification (NCBI taxonomy): domain Eukaryota; kingdom Metazoa; phylum Chordata; class Mammalia; order Chiroptera; family Vespertilionidae; genus Cnephaeus; species Cnephaeus nilssonii. The sequence goes on from NC_137093.1 coordinate 7,265,659, forward strand.
CAGCTGATCAATGATTCTCTCTCATCACTGATGTTTCTACTTCTCTCTCCCTCTCCCTTCCTCCCTGAAAAAGAAAAAAAGAAAAGCAACAGAGGGAACAGGCCCTAAACAACAGAGCAGTTGAGAATTGGGGTTTGGGAGTCTCTGCGTTAGCTTTCTGACCTTGGGCAAGGCATTTGTCACCCCTCTGAGCCTCAGTCCCCTCATCTGCAAAAAAAAAAACCCCAAAAAACCTGGTTACTAATGGCCACCTCCAGGGTAGCGATAACAGGTAATATTTTTAGCACAAGGCCTGGCTCCTCGGGAATACTCAAGAACAGGCAGCCATCACAGGGACATCACCTGGCCCCTCTGTGCCTTGCTTATGTTTACGGTTGATAAGCGAGTCCCCCCGGGGCAGGGCCTGCTTGTGTGTGGGGTGTGTGTGTGTGGGGTGTGTGTGTGTGTGTGTGGGGGGGGTGTTACAGACCCAGACCCAGCCACTGCAGGATGCCAGGCCCCACACAACCATGCCACTCAATATGCCCTGGGGGCTCTTCTCCTCTTCCTTCTGATCCCCATTCCGGGAGTTTTCTCTCTTTCTCTGCAGGGGGACAGGAACTGAGTCCCTAACCTCTCCCTCCGAGCAGAAGATGTGCAACCCCATTTTTCTGGGCCCACCCTTCCACTCCGGGTTGTGCTGCTAGAAATAGTTTACCCCCAGCACAGGCTGTGCAGAGGGGCAGATTGCATTTTGAAGGGCCACTGGGATGCTAAACGTGGAGAAAATGCTCACTGATGCTCACACAAACCCGGGAATTGTGGGGACTTGGGCCAACGATCCAGAGAGATGCTCAGAAATGAGAATAATTGCCTCCGTACTCAACCTTCAGAGGGCTGGCTCTGTCAGCACCCTAATCCTTGGTTTCCGTCCCCTGCACAAAAGCTGACAGGGACCAGAACTTGGAGAGGAAAGAAAATAACTTTCACAACTCCTACCGCGTCTCCGACTTCACATCTTGCCAAATCCCCCGCCCCCAGCATAACCTGACCTCCATTTTGCAGATTAGGAGACTGCGGCTCAGAGAGGTTAAGTGACTGGCCAGGAACACACAGCCTACAGGCTGCAGAGCGGGGATCCGGACCGCATCTCTGCCTCTCCAAGGCTGTGTTCTCTCTCAGTCTTTCCCTCGGGCGGGCGGGCGGAGGCTGTGAGGCCAGCTCAGAGGAATGGAATGTCTGACATCCCTGGGGGATCTTGATTCATGTGCAGGAAACCAGTCCCCTCAGCCTCCTTGCCCCCAGCCTGCCAGCCTCCTCCCGGAATCCACCAGATGTCCCAGCATTCACCGAACATACCTCGCACTCCGCGGTGCTTTGGCACACGCGGTTCCTGAGTCTGGCATTCCCTTTGCCTCGAAAACTCCTCCACCCCCTTAACGACCCAGATCAAATGCCTCCCTGACCCTAAGAGCATAACTCATGTCTTTATTTTCTCCCGTAAAGCAAGGCCGCCACATGCCATTGTACAGGCTGCGCGCTGCACGACGCTAGAGGCGCCATCTGCGTCGACCGCAGTGGCGTGGTCTAGTTGTGCCTGTCTTAGAATAGTAATAATAACAGTTTATGGCCACAAACCCTAGGGTAGCGATGATGTCATGTTCAGCAGCACACCAGGGCCCAGCACTGGGCCTGATAAGGCTCAATAAACCTCAAATGCATGCATCCTATTAGATACGACCACAGCATGCAGAGACCACAGTCGGCCCGGGACTGGTCCTTCTGAACAGGTGTTTCCCCTGCTACCGTCCCCGCTCGGGGGACTTAAGTCACTTATCCCAGCGAAGCTCCCGCCGCTCAGAGCCCTTTTGGAACGTCTCTCCGGAGATTTCCTTCCGAGCAGGTTCCAAGCCACACAAGTAACCCTTGCTCATTATTTCGCAACCACAGGTCTCTTCTCACCCAAAGCGAGCCCAGCCAGAGCCATCCCCTACCCTCCCCATCAGACCCGGTGCCACTGAACGCTGGGCTCTGCCCAGAAATCAAGTCCACTCTCCAAGGACGAGGCAAGTCGGAGGCACCAAAGGCTAAGCAGCTGCACCCTGGCAGCCTGGCTGGTCAAGGGTCTGCCCCCCCTCCCCCGCCCCAGGGGGGCCTCCTTTAAAGGGACACACCTACTACCATCTGTATGTTCTGCTGTGTTGCTTTTCGAAGGTTCGCTCCTAATTCCACAGTCAGACCTGTAAGGAACCGAGCCTTGGTTACTGAGTGGTGGCGAGGTGCTGCGTTTTGTATGAGAACTGTTGCGTTTAATCCCCCTAACCGTGCCGTGGGATGGATCTGACTGTCCCCATTTTGCAGATGAGGAAATCGAGGCCGGGGCTTTTTTGGGTCACCGGGCAGCTGAGATTCGGACCCGGAGCTGTCTGCCTTCAGAGCCAGTGTGTTGTTTACAAGCTCCCGCACTGCCCCGTTGCCTTTCAGACACCGTTTTCCGTGTCGTTTTACAATCCCGGAAGTAGAAACCCAGATTTCACATGATCCGCCCCTCGTGGAGGCAGTGGCCAGCTCCTCTCACTGCCCGGGACACGCTGGGCTGCTGCCCCCATTTCTCCTCGGATGGGGCCACTTTGCGGAAATCCCTCCACACTCTTCCCTGGTGACCACGGGCCCTGGTCTCTGCTGGGTCGGGGAAGGCGGGGGGGGGGGGGGGGGAGGGGGGTGCTGGCACTAGGTATGAACCCAGGGATCAGAATTCTGGCCATGTTAGCCCCAGGCTCGAAGACAGGCAAAACTCATCTCACAAACTTGATTTTTTCTTTTTAATTAGACATGACAATTCTTTATCCTTGTATAGTTTTTTTCAAGAGTGTGGGTCACACTCTAGCTGGTGTGGCTCTGTGGTTAGAGCATTGGCCTAAGCACAGAAGGATCTCGGGTTCGATTCCCTGTCAAGGGCACGTACCTGGGTTGCAGGTTCAATCCCCGCCCCACTAGAGGTGCGTGCAGGAGGCAACCAATCGATGTGTCTCTTTCACATTGATGTTTCTTCCTCTCTTCCTCTCTCCCTTCCTCCCTTCCACTCCCTCTAAAACACCAATAGAAAAATATCCTTCAGTGAGGATTAACAACAACAACAACAACAAAAGAGTGTGAGTCATAGAGCAATAGTGATGAGTTTTAACCGTTTATCAATCTCTGCCCTGGCTTGGTCCTCCATGTGCAATACGTTTCAAAGACACTGAGAACTGAAGACTCAACCAACCCTTCCTGAACCTAGGACACGCCGGGCTCCTTCACGGTCTGGAACAATCTATGGTTAGCAATCTATGGTCCTTGGACCATATCTAGGCAGACAGCTGTTTTTGTAACTAAAGTTTCTCGGAATCCAGCCACCCCATTCAGGTACACGATGCCCATGGCTGCTCCGTGCTACACGGGCAGAGTGGAGTGGCTGCCCCCGTGTGACCTGCACAGCCAGAAAGGATTCCCCTCCGACTGTTTGCAGGAAGAATTGGCAACTCCGGTCCCGGAAGGCAGGGAGGCTTTTCTGACCGCCCAGCCTCCAACCCCGGCTCATCACTGAGGAGCCTCCCATTTAATGGAGCGGCGCTCACCATCTACCACAGACGCTGAAAACGCAGGGGCTCGCTGCAGCGGGGTGAATGGTGGCCCCAAAAACACAGGTTCATAGCCTAAACCCCAGAGCCTGTGACTGCGACCTTATTTGGTAAAAGGGCCTTTGTAGATGTAATTACGTTAAGAATCTCGAGATGAGCTCTTCCTGGGTTATCCAAGTGGCCCTAAATCCAATGACCCGTGTTCCCGTAAGAGACACACTGAGGAGAGATGGCGAGAGAAGAGGAGGCGGCCCTGTGCAGATGGAGGCAGAGATTAGAGTGATGCAGCGGCAAGGAATGCTGGCCGCCACCGGGAGCCAGCAGCGGCGAGGAAGGATTCCTCCCTAGAACCCCAGAGGAAGCACAGGCCTGCCAAGCGCCTTGACTTTGGACTTCAGGCCTCCAGCACTGTGAGAGGATAAAGTTCTGTTGTTTTTCAAGTGCCTGGCTGGTGGTAATCTGTTACATCAGCTGCAGGAAACCAATACACACCCTTTCCCAGCTTCCTTTGTAGCGAGGGCACAGACAGGTGACTCTGCTCTACCAATCAGATGCATCTTCCCAGACTAAACGAGAAGCTCATGTTGGGAGGAATCAGGAACGTGGCCTCCAGTGCCTTCTCCAGGATGGTGAGGATGGCAGCGTGGCCGTGTGGTGCTCTCAGAGCTGTCAGCTCAGTGGGTGCCGCTCAGTGTCCAGAATCGTTGGTGACGATGGAGCAGATGACTGTCTCTGTGCCAAAGGGGAGAGCAGCAGCATCCTCAATGTTGGACGGCATCTGGGGTGGTTTGGGGTGTCACTCTGGCTGCACAAACTCCAAATCTAATTTCCTACCTGGGAGTCCTGCAAGCTACGCCATATCCTGGGGTATGTTTCTTTCCCGGTAAAATTAGCCGGCGTTGGTGTCCGTCATCTTCAGGGCTGTGCCGGCTCCTGTCCATGCAGGGGAGCCAATGGTTCCTTCCTCTTCCCAACTCCTCCTTCCGTGGTGTCACGGTGGGAGCTTAAAATCGGCCACGAAGGGAGCCTTTACACCACGGAAATTGGCGAGTGCTACAAGTCAGAGCTTTTTGTTTTGGAAGAGTTGATTGATCAGCAATACCACAGGCTGTTTCCAAGGAAAATTCCGATGGATAGCCACAGAACATTTCCTTTCATCCTTGTATCCATCTTGCTGCAGTGAGCCACCTAAAAGGGCTGAAGGGATTGTTCAAAGGCATGTACCTCTGAGGTGGTAAATCCGGGTTCTGAACTTCCGATTTCACATCCTCTAGAGTCTAGATCAATATAAGGCTAATCACCACTTTTTTTGAAAGTGAAGACTTAAAGACAGACTGCACCAGAAAAAAAGCAAGCAACAACCGAAAAACATGCAAACCTCCACAGTCCCCGAGGGACACTGCCCGTCCGGCCTACACTGGTCCAGACCACCAGTGTCTTGCGAGGCGGGGTCCTCCCGGCAGACAGGGGGCAGGCCAGCGCTCGGGTTCAGAGGATTCAGACGGGAAGCCGCCCTCGGTGCTCTCCGTGCAGAAAGAGACAGCCTTGCGCACTGGCGGGAATAGATCGCAGGTGCAGTTAACAGGCGTGCGGGAGGCAGGCAGTCTCCCCTTGATGCTCTCCGCATCAGGGCCTGCGCGGTGGGCACTGACAGATGTGCCTCCTCTCCAGGGGAGGGATGTAGAATGCCCGCACAGATGTGTGAGCGCCGCCCCCGCCAGGTACCACGTCTGGGAAGCAAGGCCTCCTGTCTGAAGACACATCCTCACCCCTGCCCCATCGGCCCGGGAGCCTGGACCTGGGGGACAGTCGAAGGAACCCTGTGATGTTCCCCGGCTGGAATCACACGGCTCTGTGCCCTCGGCTTTCCCTGGACACGTGCTTTCCTGTCCTGGGCAATGTCATCTCCTGACCTCTGCCCAGAAGACAGGCAGGAGCACCAGGGAAGCTGGCAGCGATGGCAGCAGGAGGCCGCGCACGTGCCCCTGGGCAGTGCGGGGGGCACTGGTGTGTGTCGGGTGGGCAGATCCAGGACGGATTCCGACAGTAATAGAGAAAGACCTCTTCTGTTGTATGAGAGCTGCTGCGTGTTCGAATACATCAGTTCAGATCCCTACGATAGCCCTGCTGGGCATGCATGGTGCCCCACTTTCTGAGGGGGACACAGAGGCTTGGAGGGGTTAAGAAGCGAACCCAAAGTCCACAGCCCGTAAGTGACAAAGCCAGGGTTTGAACCCAGGACTTTATGTCTCCGATACTTGGGATGTCCCCCCAAGTTCATGTCCACCCTGAGCCTGTGAGTGTGAACCTAGGACTGTGCCTCAGGGAGTGTAACTAGGTACCATGAGCTCGTCCTGGAGTAGCTGTGGGCCGGGCTCTCTGGGCTCCTGCAGAACTGGCTGACCTCCACTCTCCCCAAAACGCGGCCCTGTGTCCAGGGACACCCTCCCAGCCGGCAGCGCGTCACCGGTTTCCGTCTTCCTTTTATTTGTGTGTGTGGGGTTGGAAAACCCTCTGGGTCACTCGGTGCCTCGCCGGGGACCGCCACAGCAGCTCCCCCAAGACTGTGGTTGGGCCCACGCTCCCTGAGGCCCAGCTGCCAGGGGAGCCCCTGGGAGGAGCGCATCACCCTCCGCTCCAGAGAGTGTCCGGGAGAGGCGTGCTGACCAGCTTCCGTGATCCCCGCTCCATGGCCTCCTTCCCTCATTACCCGGTGGTCCTGTTGCTTTCACCGTTGAGTTCCCAGGACCTGGCATATAACAGGTTCTTTGTAAATGTCTGCGGACTGGACAAACCCCCAACTCACCACAGAGAATCATTTTAATTGATTGTCTCAAAACCAGTCCATTCATTGATGAAATGAATCCAACCAACAGAGCCGCCATTTTGGACCTCCTACTATGTGCTTCTTACTTGTCATTCCAAGAGAGGATATTGCTGTGGCATCCTTCCCTCAAGCCCACACAGCTGAGACGTAGCAGAGGTGGGATTTGAACCCAGGACTATAGAACTCTGGGGTCCCCTCCAAACCCAGTCCCTTTCTGGGACACCTACTTCCCCCAAGCCCATCATCTGCCTGAGGCCTTGGTCCAGATTTTTCAGAGAGTGAAAAAAACAACCTTCCGTCTTAAAGTCAAGCATTCTTGATGCTGGGTCTCCTGGAACCTCTTAAGCGCCTATCACCGAGGTCCACCTCCCCCCCCTTCCCCGGGAGCCAGGGACGGCCACCCCCTTCTGCAGAGCTGGCCTCGTCCCTCAGCAGCACTAGCCTGGGACCCAGGAGTTGGGGGGGGGGGGCGGTTTCGCAGGTGGCTGAGCTTCGGGGTTCTCAGGATGAGACAGCCTTTTCATGGGAGACACGATGACGATGACGTCCTAACTCCAACGACTGCCACTCCGTGGTCCGTGCCACACACTCTGCTAGTGTTCCTCATCCGGTTAGTCCTCAAACAGTGCCCGGGGCCGAAGGACCCACCCCATTTCCCCGACAAGGACACTGAGCTCACTCTGGTGGGACCCAGACCCCATTTGACCAATAAGCTGCCTCTTATTCCCTGACACTCCACTGCCTCCGGACAGAGCTGACCCGAGAAGGGTCTTCTGGAACGTTCTACAAGTAGCCTGCCTCCTCGGCCTGCAGCGTTTTGCCCTCCAGACGTCAACAAGAGCTTCAATTTACTTCTGCCCAGAAACCAGCAGGGCCTCCTTGGGCCATGGCCCCCGGGGCAAGTGGGACCCAGCGTGGGGCTGAGGCTTCCGTGACCCCGGGGGCCAGCTTGGCGGGGCGGCACCAGGCTTCCTTTGACCTGCAGTGGAATTCCTTCGGTCCCCCCACCCCACCCCCCAGTTTTCCTGGGCTCAGAAGGAGACTAATCACAGCTAAGCGGTTTGAAGTCCTGCTCTGAAAAGCATCCTCATTACTTGCTGGAGGGTCTTGGCATCTCAGGGCCTTGAGAAGAAGAAGAAAAAGAAACCCACAGTGATTTCTAATGCAAATGGGGTCTGAAGAGGATCCTGGGGTCTCAGGAGTCCCCAGTCACCCGCAGAGGAGGGCGCATCCCAGGGGGAACTGTTGCCTCCGGCAAAGCATTTCCTCTCATCCGGACAAAACCCAGATACGGTCATTTCCCCCTTTCAGACCCGCTGGGCCGCCCCGCCCCTCCGTCCGCTGGAATGTGAAGCGTGGCCTCCGGTCCGAGCAGAATTCCGGCTCTGGGAGCGCCCAGCTGCTCCTCCGTATGTTCTTCCATCGCCTCTACTCACGACATGTGCACACACACATACATGCTCACACGGTTCTCACGTGCACACGCAAAACACATTGACAGGCACAGGCCGACACACACCCGTGCGTGGACACTCCTGTGCACCCAGACACACATGCTCACAAGATGCGCATGCGCTCGCTGCCCTTCTGCCTTCTCTCAGCATCATTTCTCAGCGTTTTCTCTCTGTGGTTTTGCCTGCTCAGCACCCCTGTGATCCTCCAGTCCCTGGGATCCTCAGCCAAGATGCGGAAGGAAGTACCTGATGCGCCCTGAGTCTGGGGGAGGTTGAGCCCATGCACCTCGGGGGTTTCGGGGAAGTTTGCTCCTCCAGGTCGGCTCTGACTTCAGCTCGTCCCGAACCTACAGCTGCCACTGCCCGGCACCAGAGTGGAGGAAGTGGTTCTGCAGGCTGCCCCATCGCTGGCACCGGGCAAAGCTGTGTCTCTTCCCTCCCCCCCGAGAGATAGATCACTGTTCCCACGTCTCAGATGATGGAATCAAAGCACAGGAAAGCGCCGTGACGTCTCAGAGGAATTGACTCTTTCAAACAAGACTGAGCCCCTACTGTGTGCCGGGCCCTGCTCTGGTGGCGAGGGGTGCACCGTGGAGTGGGACCGAGCACCCGGCCCTGTGTTTACATTCACAAGGCCAGCGAGTGGGGGAGCCAGGAGTGCTTTTCCTGACTCGGGATCCTTGATTTTCCTCTGCCCCCCCCCCCCCTCCTGTGCCCTCGGCACGCTTGCCTTCGTGGGCCGCTCCCTCCGTAATTATATTTTACGGCAACGTTGGTATAAAGACAAATAGAATCCAGGCCAAAAATTAAAGCATTTTCTTTGACCCTAAAAGTCTTTTTCTTCCCCCTTCTGATTTTGAAAGAAATGAAGACATTTCGTGGGTCCTATGTATTATGCCCTCTGTACACAGTGGGCCAGTCAGCCCTGTGTCCCTATAAACACCAAGTCCGCTCACCTGTCCCCTCCTTTTAGAAAGGAAGCCGTGGGACTATTCATCACAGCCAAGAAGTGGGGACACCCAAATATCCATCGGGATGGATAAACAAAATATGGTCTATCCACACCACGGAATATCATTCAACCAGTAAAAGACTCAAGTACTGATTCATGGACAACACAAATGAGCACTGGAAACATGCTGAGTGAAAGAAGCCAGGCATAGCCCGGCCGGCGTGGCTCAGTGGTTGAGCGCCGACCTATGAACTAGGAGGTCATGGTTCAATTCCCGGTCAGGGCACATGCCCCGGTTGTGGGCTTGATCCCCAGTGTGGGGCGTGCCGGAGGCAGCTGATCCATGATTCTCTCTCATCACTGAGGTTTCTGTCTCTCTCTCCCTCTCCCTTCCTCTCTGAAATCAATAAAAACATATATTTTTAAAAAGAAGCCAGGCATAAACACACACACACACTGTGTGATTTCATTGATAGGAAATGTCCAGAATAGGCAGCTCCGCGGAGGCAGAAAGAAAGCAGATGATGGGTGGTTGCCAGGGGCCGGCGGGGGCTGGGGAGTGACCGCTGCGGGCTGCAGAGCTTCCTTTGGGGAGTGATGACGCTGTTTTGGAACGGGAGAGGGGTGATGGTTGCACAACATGGTCCACTAAACTGTGCATTTTAAAACGGTCAGTTTTACTTTCTGTGAATTTCACCTCCATTGAAACCAAGTTAACAGTGAGCCCTGGGGTTTCCTTTCCCCGCTCCCTGGGGGCTAGATACGCACGCCGGCCTTTCTCTCTAGGTTCCCCCTCCCGCTTCCTCCCTCTGGGGCTCTCCTCTTCCTCCGGCCGTGCCCTGTCTCCTCTCTTGTCCTTCTGCTGGCTGATCGAAAGCCCCTTGGCCCGGAAAGCCTGGCTCTGCTTCCGACGTGCTGTGGGACCGTAGGCCAGAGATTGCACACGGGTGACTCCTGGGCCGAGCCTGGCCTGCTGACATATTTGCCTTGGCCCACACAGTGTGCTGAAGATAGTCCAATTGGTTGCCAACATTTCAAAACCGCAAGATTTCATGTGACACACACAGGTAGCCAGCTTCTTTGGGGCATTTCAGAGGCGCCAAGCCCTCTGGGTCTTCATTCCCTCGTGGCTGCAGGAACAGGCTGCCCCATTAGAGGAATCCCTTCTCCCCAAGTTTGCCGCAGTCCCTACCACTCCTTATAGTCTTACATAGCATCTGTGTCTCCTGGCCAGCTCCTGTGGCACAGGAGTTCGTGCCCCAGCCTCAGGCAAATGACGGAAACTCTGCAGGCCTCATCGGAGGGGTGGGGTGGGAAATCTTCATGGGTCTCTTCAGCTGGCACCCTGTGGTTCCTAGCTGCAAACTTGATTTCTCTACCTGTGACGTTGCTGGTCCTGGCAGTCCACCTGATGGGCAGGTTTGGGGGTGGGGAAGGGGAAGCTGTTCAAGGTGCTATGGTGCCTCCCCTAGAACCTTTTCCAGGGCCAGTGGACCCCTCCTCCCCCTGCTCTGGGAGTGTTGGCTGTGAGAACCCCTGATTGGTAACTGGTTGGTCAGCAGCACAGGTGACAACCTGGATTTGGGATTGGGGTCTGATGTTGGGGCAGCCCTGTGGAACCGAGCCCTTAACCTGTGGGGTCTGCACTACTCCAGGTAGATAGTGTCAAAATAGAACTGATTGAATGAAGTGGTGGTCACTTGCCCAACGCCAATGAGTGGCCAAGCCAGGATTCAAAGGCAGGTCCTTCTAAATGAAATCGGGGCGGCGCAGTCCCTGAAAGGCCATGGTTGAGTGCGTTGGCATACCATCATCTCTCTGTGCAAGATCCCATCCTGTGTTATTTCATACTCGAGGCCCAGTGCACGAAATTTGTGCACTGGTAGGGTCCCTAGTGGCTGCCGGCTGCTGGCTGCTGGCTGCCAGCTGCTGGCCAGGGCCTCCCTCCCTTCCCCCTGGCCAGCCCCACCCCCTGGTCGAACTCATGGTCGAACTCCAGGTAGAGGAGACAATTTGCATACTACGCTTTTATTGTATAGGATTATCATTGCTCCTCCCTCTCCCTCATCTCTCTTCCACTTTCCCCTTCAGTGGCATTCGCCTCAGCACCCATTTATTTAGCACACGTTCTTCCAATCCATCTGACCACATGTCAGAGGCCAGCACTGTGTGTTGACTTACCTGTGAGTGAACGCTGTGTGCGCTGGATTTGCATGGATGTTATGGAGCAGTGACTCCTGTTCTGTTGCCTTTTTCACTCAACACCGTGCTCTCGCGAGTCATCCCTCAGGAACCATCACAGCTTCCCCTCCAGGAGTTGCCCAATGTGGCGAAAACCCAAAACCGCAGGTGCCCCGTTCAACTGGAATTTCAGAGGAACGACAGGTAATAACTTTTCATATAGATACTAGAGGCCCGGTGCACGAAATTTGTGCATGGGGGTGTGTATCCCTCAGCCCAGCCTGCACCCTCAGCAATCTGGGATCCCTCTCACAATCCAGGACTGATGGCTCCCAACCGCTCACCTGCCTGCCTGCCTGATTGCCCCTAATTGCTTCTGCCTGCCAGCCTGATCACCCCCTAACCACTCACCTGCCAGCCTGATCGACACCTAACTGCTCCCCTGCTGCCCCGGTCACCCCTAACTGCCCTCTCTTGCCAACCTGGTTGCCCCCAACTGCCCTCCCCTGCAGGCCTGGTCACCCCCAACTGCCCTCCCCTGCTGGCCATCTTGTGGCAGCCATCTTGTGTCCACATGGGGGCAGCCATCTTGTATGTTGGAGTGATGGTCAATTTACATACTACCTCTTTATTATATAGGATACCCCACGCAGTAGGTGGTATATATTTATCCTAACAAGGCATCTGAAGTTCTATCTGGTGGCACTTCCTTTTACAGATGAGGTGAGTCACCCAAGGCAGCGGTCGCCAACCTTTTGGACCTCACGGACCACTGATCCGTGGACCACTGCTTGGCAACCGCTGCCCCAAAGGGCGAATCGCTTTCCCCAGTAAGTGGCAAAGCCAGGAGCCAAAGCTGGGTCAGTCTGAATCTAGAAGACTCATCAACCCTGTGGCCCCTAAGGCTTCTGGGAGAATTGAAGAAGAAATGATACACAGGAAACATTCGTTTGAAATAGTAGGCCCACACTCTGGTTTCTCTTCAGACCGTATAACTCTTTCACCTTTTATTAAAATAGTAGGCCCTATCCCGGGAGGAGAGGTGGCTACTTGTCTCTTTTCTGGGGGTTTCAGCAGGTGCCGGGCAGCATGTTAGCCCGGGGGAGCCCTGGCATTTACCACAGTGCCTGACGCATAGCGAGTGCTCGATAAATGGACGATCATTTTTTGTTGTTGTTAATACTCACCCGAGGATATATTTTCCCCATTGATTTTCAGAGAGTGGAAAGGAGGGAGAGAGGGGTGTTAGAAAGAGAGAGGAGAGAGAAACATTGTTGTGGGAGAGACACGTTGATTGGTTGCCTCCCACATGCACCCCAGCCAGGGCCAGGATCCAGCCTGCAACCTAAGTACATGGAATCGAACCCACGACCCTTCGGTGCACGGGCTGACACCCTAACCACTGGGCAACACCGGCCAGGGCGGGGTGATCATTTTTACCAGGACAAGTGACACTTCCCTCTCTGACCACAGGTCAGAGGCCACCGCACCACAGGAAGCCCATGGTGTCCGCCCGCTGAAACCCATAAATCACTGCACACCTCGATGGCCGCGCCACCACCGGCATACCTCTCCCTAACCTGCGAACGTTTCCTGAAACTCCCCGTAATCATGACCGAAATCAACATGTTCCCCATTTCCATATTACTAGAAAGCGGTGGAGCTCGCCATAATTGATTCAAGACCTGTCAATCAAACGACAATCCAAATGACGCATTTATTTATTTTCGCCTCTCAGAGCAGCTCGCTTGGTTGGTTCCAGCTTTCTCCTTCCGGGGGTTTCTTGCACCTTCCTCTTCTCTTTGAAGCGCGTTGGCTAATGTTTTACTCGTTACAGAATGTAACAAAGCCCGCACGCGAAAGCGGCGTTTGGGTTGGTGTCTATTAAAAAAGGTGGTTGGTGGAACCGCACGGAGACCTCAGGACTGCAGTTGGTGCCAGAAAATTCTGGTTCTTCTAAGCGGATTCCGTCATTGCAGGAGGCAGCAGGACGGGCAGTGAGCAGGCCAGGCACCGCCTTCCCTCATGGAGCTGGCGTTCTGGTGATGACAACTATTGTGTGGCCCCGCAGGAGGCTTACCCCTTCTAGGCCTCCTGGGAGGAGAGCCCCCCCCCCCCCGCCCTGGTTCCAATTCCAATTCCTACTTCATCAGAGGTCCCAGGTGGTACATTTAAGTATTTAACCCATTTTGAGTTTATTTTCTCTCTCTCTCTCTCTCTCTCTCTCTCTCTCTCTCTCTCTCTCTCTCTCTCTCTCTTACTTAGAGGGAGAGAGGAAGGGAGGGAGAGATAGAAACATAGAAGACTGCTCCTGCACGCCCCTTACTCCAGATCAAGCCTGCAACCCAGGCATGTGCCCTGACCAGGAATTAAACCAGTGACCTCTTGGTGCGTGGGACAACGCTCAATCCACTGAGCCACACTGGTCAGGCTTGAATTTATTGTTTTTAAAAATATATATATATTTTTTTATTGATTTCAGAGAGGAAGGGAGAGAGGGAGAGAGAAATATCAATGATGAGAGAATCATTGATCAGCTGCCTCCTGCACACCCCACACTGAGGTTCAAGCCCACAACCCAGGCATGTGCCCTGACTGGGAATCAATCCGTGACCTCAGCATCATGCATTCTTGACTCCTAGCTTCCAGAAAAGTCTGAAAGGCAACAGCGTGCTCTCTGAGGGTTGGGCTCCAGGTGGTTTGACTCCTGTGTTCTTTTGGCCTACGTGGATTCTGACTTTTCTACTACGACCATCCGTACTTATATACCCAGCCCCGAATAAAAACAGCCAACAAAATATCATGCATGTAAATCAGTCAGTGAATTGGTTGTGCTATTTCAGTGTGTCTTCTGTTTTGAATGAAATCACTCCCTGTCACCAACCAAGTCACTTGTCCCCAGACACTGTGGCCAGAGGGGTGTCACCCAGGGCCTCCGTCTCAGATCGTCCTCCTGGGGCCATGGGGGACTTGTGGAATCAAGGTAGGTTGCGTGAGGGCCGCTTGCCCTGAAGGTGCAGGGCCATTTGTCACCCTGTTATTTTTATTGGTGTGTAAACCCAGCGTCCTCTTCGGGAACTTCCTGGGGCTGTAGAGAATCCCACGGCCTCTGCAGGGGGTGGACGGTGTTGGCCAGAGCAGAGCAGAGCCTCGGCCTGGGGTTGTACCTCCTGCCCTGAGTCAGAAACGGGTGTCAAAAGGAACTTGACGCCTGGCCTGGCATCCTGGGTGTTTGCCAGACCTGCCTGGTGGCCGTGATGCTGGTGATGATGATGATGATGATGATGTTCATGTTACACATAAGACAGATGGTTCTTGCTTTGCACAGTCGTGCCGATTATAAGAATGACTGTGCAAGCTGAAAGTGTGCGAAAATGATCTTAAAAATCAGTGGGATGCAATAGATTATTCCGTGACCTTTCACGTGTTTGGTCAAAACGTTGAAAGCTCTCTTACTGTTGGTTAGAGATGTTTAAGGAAATGAGATAATAGTACAGCTAACAAGTATGTTAATACTCTTTAATTTAGTACATTGGCCCCATTGAGAATTGAAGGGTTGTATTTCTTGGTATAAAAATGATCGAGAGTAGTTCAAACAACGCTTTCTCTCCTCTGGGTGTTTAACTACCACACAGAGGGAGCATCTTTTACATGCTTTGGCAAATTGTCATACTCATACTCCTCTCCAGGACTGGACGCGTTTCCAACATTTTATCATTTGCACTTTCAATGTCATGAAGTATCCTCAGGAGTTCCTGCCGGCCTCCCTTCCTCTGGGACATCTTCATCCTTTTCGTCACAACTGCTTCTCTCACTCAGGTCGGTAAACCCTCCTTCCCTTGGCAGCAGACCTAGAGCCGCTCAAACGGACACGGTGTCGACATTTCCCATGGTCATCTATCTCTTCTGTGAGCCTAGAATCAGTCCTCAGATGGTGTTTTATGTCAGCTTGGCTGGGCCACGGTACCCAGATATTCGGCCAAACCTTATTTTTCAGATACAATTAGCCTTTAAATTGGTGGACTTTGAGGAAAGCAGATTACCCTTCACAATATGGGTGGGCCTCATCCAATCAGTTGAAGGCCTCAATCGGAAAAGACGGATCCTCCCCCAACCCCCTTCAGCAAGGAAGCGGGAATTCTGCCAAGAGGCGGCATTTGAACAGCATTAACTGGGTCTCCAACCACCCATCCTACTCTGCAGGTGTTGGCTTTAACGAGCCTCCTCTCTCTCTCTCTCTCTCTCTCTCTCTCTCTCTCTCTGTCTCTCTAAAGAATGTGTATACATATCATATCTGTGTATCACAAATGTTATGTGCATCCTAACTAGCAGATAGATAGAGGTATGGAAGGATAGATAGGTAAGTAGATAGATGATAGATGATAGATCTCCTATTGGTTCTGTTTTTCTGGAGAAACCTAATACGAAGCCCTTGACTTTCCATTCAAATTTCATTTCTGACATCGCCTTTTCATTTCTTTGCTGCACTGCACTTTCATCTTCGTGGGCCAGTCCCTTCTTTTTATTGTCTATGTGTGTAAAACGCCACGCGGGTTTCCGCGGAGACATAAGGAGACAGCTCAGCTCGCGCTCAGCTGGCCGTGTGTGAACCGCAGAGCGCACGCTCGGTGACCAGTCCGCAGGCTTTGAAAGAAGTGACAAGATGGGTCACTGAACCTGACAGGCGTCTATTATTTAAGCAGTGATTTGTGGACTGAAGAGCTTGCAGCCGAGCTGGTACTTGGAGTAAGTGCTCGCGCTTAATATACCGAGATAAGTGAAATTCGAACCGTGTTGTTGGGGGCTGGTGTTACTTTGTAAACACGGTCGTTGAAATGCACGCCTGTCAGGTCCATGCAGAGTGAGGACTGCTGTGATCATCCACAGTAGCTGACACTCCCGGGACCCACTCTGTGCCGGTGCGAACCCACACGGAGCCCCGACCCCACAGCGAGGTGCTGTGTGTCTATTAACTCATCTGATAACTGAGAGATGCTTACGGCTGATTAGCTGCGAGGCCAGAGCTTGGGAGCCAGCTGTTCGCTTCCTCTGGCGGCTCTGCCTCCTGGCGTGAGTTGCCTGCCGGGGCCCACAGTGCAAAGGCATGGCCAGTCCCACCCATTCCCGGCTCCCCGACCCGGCAACCTCCAACACTCTACTTTCCTTGCACCACTTGGTGAACCTGAACCGTCCTGGCTCGGAGCCCCGATTTGCTGCCCACCGGCCACGGGACCTCGGGCGGACAACGGGCCTTTCGGAGCCTTTCGGAGCCTCGGCTTCTCCATCTGAAAAGGAAGGATCAAGTCCTACCTCATAAAGATCAAACGGGAGAGATAACAACGCATGCAAAGTGCATCAGAACTGGCACAGGGCAAGCCCTTAATAAATGTTCACTGGCCTCCTGGCTGTCAAGCAGCCGTTCAGGTCCTTCCACGGAAGCGCGGTTGTTTACACTGCTGCCTCCCAGTCGTGCCCGAGCTGCTTAAGGAAAACGACCTTTGCCGTCTCTGGCCGCGGCTCCCAGCGCAGTGCCTGGCACAGGGCAGGTGCCCATTAAATGCCTGTTAAGCGAATGGATACAAACCAGGAAGCGCTTTGTTCCCAGCCCACCCGTGTTGAACGTAGCTGCAGATAATAGCCAATAACATGTATGGAGAGCTCGCCGCGTGCCAGGATCTAATGGTGCCAGGCCTTCTATGTGCATTATCTGGTTCACTATCCACGCAGCCCCGGAACGGTGGCTGTTAACGTCCACGCATTTCAGTCACAGAGCGTGAGGCTGGGTGTCCGCCAGGGCTGCGGGACTCTCCACGGATGGCCTCTGTCCGGCCGGGGCCAGCGGGCCAGCAAGTGGTGGGGAGGCCGCAGGGCGTGCCAGAGGGCAGGGGGAGTGCTTCTCAAAGTGCGAGTCCTCATCTGTGGGGCGCAGCCCGCAGCGATTATGGAGGTGCACTGACTTGGTGCTGCTCTCTGCTTGGAGGATCTTGCCGCAATCCTGAGCCCAGCCAGTCCTTAACCACCTCCCACCGCGTCCCTTCCTTCCAGCCTCCTCCTTGTCCAAACTTGCCGAGCCCGGGTTTCATCCCTGCAGGCTCCTGCTCCCTGTCCCGGGTAAATGGGTGGCACTGGGTTACCCGGCTAAACAGATCCACTCTCCCCTGACCACCCAAGTCATCGCTGAAACAATCAATCAGGGAACCAGACGTGGCCATGGGACCGCCAGCTCATCGGTGGCTGGGTCGTTAGTTTAATTTTATTATCGTTCTTCAAGTTCCCACAAGCGGGCTGTTTTGTAAGCTCCTTGCCCTCCCCGAAGGGATCCTCCCCCACCCCACTCCAGGCTTGATGCACAATAGACATTCAAGAAATTCTTGTTTGGTCTCACTGTCGTATGATCTCCCCTGGCAAAATGAATACTTTGCAACCCTGGAGACAGGAGAAGATCTGATCGAGGTGTGTGGGGAGCAAGCCCCCGTGCCACCCACGCTGCCCACCCTTCCCCACCTCTCAGCACCCAGGGGACCCCCAGAGCACCAGGGAACTAAGTTTGACAAGCTCTTGACCATTTTCCTGAGTTTTCTGTAAACTTCTTGAGAGGAGCCGGGATGAACAATTAAATACCAAGAATACGAAGCCGGCCCTGGTTTGCTTTCTGACTCTGCCACTTACTTGACCTGAATGAAGCAAGCCCCTTAACCGCTCTGGGCCTCGGTTTCCCTCTCTGCAAAATGGGGATAATCATAAGTCCCTACCTCATAGCATTGTTGGGATGATCACATCAACTTTTTTTTTTAAATATATTTCTTTATTGATTTTAGAGAGGAAGGGAGGAGAGAGAGATAGAAACAATGATGAGAGAGAATCATTGACCGGCTGCCTCCTGCACACCCCCCACTGGGGATCGAGCCCGCAACCCAGGCATGTGCCCTTGGCCGGAATTGAACCCGGGACCCCTCAGTCTGCAGGCCGACACTCTATCCACTGAGCCAAGCCGGCCAGGGCTCACATCAACTTTTAAAGTATCTCATAAAGCCTAAGACAGAAGCGTGTGGGTCTCTTCCCCACAGTGGTCTGCCCACATTACTCACTAACTAGATGTTGGGGTGTAAAGACGTTGACAGGTCACATTTCCCGGGGAGCAGATTGAATGGTGGAAATCTCAGTCGGTGACAAGCCTTAGGGTGATTGGGGGCACCTTCTGTATGCCCCTCCCCTTTTCTCGATTGTGTGACTCCTGCTCTGTTTACATACCCGACTAGTCCTGTCTCCAATAGCTTTGGGTCTGGGCATCAGTGATCCCCTAAGAAAGAGGAACCAGCGACTTCTTAGACAGCGTCACCCCATCCCACTTCCCAGGTTCCCCCGACCCCGGGCCTCCTCCTCTTTCCCGCATGTGTTGGGTGGAGCCAGATTCCTGTGGCCCCAGGAAGAGAACAGACCTTAGCTGTCGGGTTTGCCAGCTTACGCACACATAGGCGATCTTTTCAAATGTGTTTCTCAGGAGAGGCATTAGCTGGATGGTGATGCGGGGACAAGGTCTTGAACTATGTGCTAAGTATTTTTCATGGATTTCTCAGTCCTCACATCAACCCTGCAAGATAAGTACCATTATTAGCCCCATTTTACAGATGAAAAACTGAGGCTTAGCAATGCAAAGGATCCTGGAAGAGGCCGAGTCAGGCTCTTGGGTCATATCTCCTGGGAGCCAGAGCCCTTGCCGGAGGCAGTCGACCAATGCTTCGCTCTTGCACCCATGTTTCTCTCTCCCTCTCCCTACCTCTCTCTCTAAAAAAAATCAATAAAACTGTTAAAAATTTTTTTAAAAAAATAAAAACAATGGTTTATTTTTATTTTGTTTTGAGCCAACGCCTGCGCCCTCCCCACGTAGATCTAGTCGTGCATTTGCAGTCTGAGTCAGGCCGGGGCCTGTGGCTGGCTGTGCCGCCTGAGCTGGGATCAAAGGGCGAGTTCTCGAAGCCTGTTTGGTTGCCGGCGGCGAGGGGCTCCGCCACGCAGCGCGCCTTCTGCAGCAAGCTTGTCTCCTCGACTTGTTGAAGATCTGCAGGCTCCCAGGGCTCCGTCCCAGGGAAAATGCCTTCTTTTCTGGCTTATTTGCTCAGGGTTTAAAAGGTATTTCTGGGCTTTGGCTGAGAGGAAATTTAGCTTTCGAGCAAATCCTCACGCACAGGTTTTCTGTAAACACCCGAGTGCAGTCTGTGCAGCGTGGGGCCCACGCGGCTCAGCTTCTCCCGGATTTGACAGCCTGTTGGGGTGGAATGAAGTCAGCTTGGTATTTGTATAGTGAAGTTGGGTTTGACAAGCAGGTCCTGGATGTTGCTGCTGGGAAGGGGAGGGGGTTCTCTCCAGCACCGTCCTGGGGATGTACAGGGACGTGGGTGAGGGAGAGCTGGCATGAGTGTCGGGAAAGGATGGAGCATTGGGAGGCGTGATCAGGACCTTGTCCCGCATCACCATCCAGAAGGCTTTCCTGTGAGCCAAGGACTTCTGAGATGGGAGGTTCATTTGTCAGTTCCACAAATATTTACTGAAGGCCTACTGTGTGCCAGGCCCTGCCCTCGAAACAGAAGACTCTACCTTTCTGAAGTTTGAATTGTGGTGAAGGTGAGCCCTTTCCCTAAGAAACCCTCGACCAGAATTTCATTGCGGGGCACCCCAATAAAGGTTGAGGTCCACATCACAGTCCAGCACAGCTCAGTTGGGAGGTTGGAAGAGCTTGGCTCCATGCAGTCACTCAGGGACCCAGGCATCTTCCATGTCATGTCCCACCCGACCCTCCTAGGGTCTCAGTCTCCCACAGGGGCCTCTGCATCTGGCCAGCAAATAGGGCTTTTCTCGGGGCCAGGCCTGAAGCCACCTTCGTCACTTACCCCACATCCCACTGTGCGAATCCAGTCACATGAATCCCACATCTCTGTGTCTTGGAGGAGGACGTGGGTTGGGTGAGTGCACAACATTGCCTCTGCCCCAGGGTCTGTGTGTCCAGGACCATGTGAGGATGCCTGGGGAGTGTCCTTGGTGCCGATGGTGAGGGTGGCTAGCAAGAACAGGGCACTCACATCCTCAGCGCCAGGCTCTCTGCTCACAGTGAACACGCAGTGGCCTCCCGGCCCCGACTGCCCGCTCGCCACCCCGCTGGGTGGAACAGCCGTGCCTCCTCTGGCAAGTTGCCCCGCGTCTCCAAACCTTAGTTTGCTCAGCTGGAAAACAGCAGTGCTAATCGCACCCCCACGTCACAGGCTCGTGGGAAGGGAGGGGTTCTAAGTCCAGCGCCTGCTATGTGGTCAACACCTCGTCAGTGTGCGTCATGCTAAGAGGAAGCAGGGCGGAACTGCCTCCGCCGCTGACCAGCTGTGTAATGACCGTGGCCAGGTCACCTTGACCCCTTGGAGTTTCAGCCTCTGAGTCTCTGAAATGAAGATCCTAATCAGCCCTGCCCAGACAGTTAGGAGGAAAGGCAGTTAACAAAGCAGGAACAAAGCTTGCCATGCAGCTGATACATAAGTGTTCAGTGAGGATTAGCAATTATTATTATTATTATTATTATTATTATTATTATTATTATACTAGTGACCCGGTGCATGAAATTCATGCACATTAAAAGGGAATTAATTAGAGGAAATATTTTAATATTTCTATTTGCCCTTTCCCTATAATAGAAGTGTCAGAGATGAAAGGAAATTAGTAAAATGTACATGAAAATCTTCCTCCTGTCAGAGTCTGGGGCATGCCACGGGAACCAGAGTCAAGTCCCTGCCCACGAGACCCAGACCTGGCCAGACCGCCCCCCTTTGGGCTAGATCCAGACCCGGATGGCCCACCCCTGTCAAGCCCCACTGGTTGGGGGGAACGGCTTCAGGTCACCTGGCCTAGCACCAGGGCAGGGTGCGTGGCCTGAGGTCCCCTGGTCCAGGCCAGGGCGGGGGCACGCCTTGAGGTCCCCTGTCAAGCCCCGTGGGCGGGGGGTGTGGCCTGAGGTCCCCCATCAAGCGCCACTGAGCTGGGGGCACAGCGTGAGGTCCCCTGTCAAGCCCCGCGAACGGGGGGTGCAGCCTCAGGTCCCACGGCCCGGCACCAGGGTGTGGGGCGTGGCCTCAGCTCACCTGGCCCAGTGCCGGGGCTGGGGGGCACAGCCTGAGGTCCCCCAGCCCAGCGCTGGGGCGGGGGGGGGGTAGCCTAAGGTCCCCTGTCAAGCCCTGCCGGGCGGGGGATGCAGCCTGAGGTCCCCCATCAAGGTCCGCCGGGCAGGGGACGCGGCCTGAGGTCCCCCGTCAAGCCCTGCCAGGCTGGGGGTGCAGCCTGAGGTCCCCCAGCCTGGCACCGGGGTGGGGGCACAGCCTGAGGTCCCCTGCCAAGCCTCACCAGGCGGGGGGTGCAGCCTCAGGTCCCCTACCCCGGCCCAGCGCCACGCAGCCTCAAGTCCCTGCTGATTGCTCATTAAGGCTCGTTACGGGAACTCGGCCTCCGCTGTGGGCGCAGCCATCTTGTTACGATGTGATGGTCAATTTGCATATTCCCTCTTTATTAGATAGGATAAACATTTTCACATGCATTCCCATCCTCACGTCTCCTCCCTGAGATAGAAAACAACAGGCGAGGTTGCCCACATGTATATGTGAAAGAAGCAGTCACACTCTGAGAATGAATGAATGAATGAATGCAGGGAGGAATGAATGAGTCACCAGGACAACCGTGTCTTCTGCACAGTCTCCATTTCTCGGAGCAGTGGTGAAGTCTGCCAAAACAAATCAACGTTCCCACATCAGTGACTCATTTGGCAGGAATAACAGCCTTGCAAACTGAGTAGAGTGGAGAGGGAGGAGGCCACAGGTGGGGGTGGGGGCAGGGGGCGTGGGGGGAGAGGAGCTTTGCATTGACTCAAGATATAAGAACTAGCTTCTTATTCTTCCTCTCTATTCTCTCTCCCTCTCCCTCTCCCTCTCTCTTTTTAACCAAAAAAATGTGGCCCCGATGTACACATTTAACCTTCTCAAGTGGGCAAGTGGAGGGTCCAAGCTATTAAGTGGCTCTGGAGATCAGGGCCAGAGAAGGGACCTTAGAACAGCATCGTCAGTCCCTCGCTGGGTGGATGGGGGTCCAGGCTCACCATGGTCACATCCTGTGTGGTGGGGAGGTGTGTGTGTGTGGGGCAGGCTGCCTCGCCTCCAGCCAGCCCTTCTCCTTATCCCGGGCTCTGGGTCAGTCCTGGTCCCCCGGGGCACTTGGCCAGTGTTTCTCACACCCTGCTCACACCTCCTTCCGTGGCTGAGGAAGCTTCAGGGCACAGAGGGGAAAGATCAAAGAGGAGACCAGGGGTCCTAGAAAGGAAGGGACTTAATTACCTACTTCTTGTCTGCAGGGGGTTTTATGGGGAGGCCTCTGGGAGGGGTTCTGCCTGTCTCCTAGAAACCAGGCCAGAGGCAGTGGGCCTGGGATAAAAGGGACTGAGGACCACAGAGGACAACAGGAAAAGGAACTTTTTGATCTGGGAAATGATGAAGCTCCGTTGGGCTTGCTCTCCCCCTCAGGCTTTCTCTAGCTCCCTGCTGCCTGCACGATACCATCCAGCTGTGGTGAAGAGCGTGGGCTTTGGGGACAGAGACGTGTGGGCTGGACATGGACTTCTGTTTCCCAGCCTCACCCTGTAAAACGGTGTGTTCGTTCGCTAGGGCTGGCGTCACAAGTGAACAAACGGGCACCCTGGCCAACGTCCCTCCCCTCCTACAGACCGAAAAAATGGCATTTACCAACCGATGGGTTTCAGGCTTTTCTGGTGTTTGTCGTATTCACGGTTCTTTCACAAGAGAATGTGGCATCTGCAGAAAAACGCACGTGTCCCCGAAAGCAGCAGCACGCGGTACTGGGTCCACACGGCTCGGCCCAGGAGAACCGCAGCCCAGGTCTGCGCCTAATAAGGTTCCTTTGACTGCGCGCCTCCTTGTGCCGAAAAGATTGGCTCGCGTTGAGGAGGAGGCGGGAATGTCGTTTTATTCTTAGGATCCATGAAAGATTAATTCTTAAGTCTTCTTTAAATAACCCTCAAAGAGGTGCTAGAGATGAAATTACCTTTAATTGGCCAACGTAGCAGTAACTCTTGAATATGCAAGTGAGTGGAAGGAGATTTCCGTCTGTTTAAAACGTGAACTTGTCTCTTTTTTTTGTCTCGCTCTCACCCTCTCTCCCAGGCCAAGAATTCACCACTCTCCCCTCTGAATCAGAGGCCTCTGCACGGCTGGAGCCTGGGACTACCTTCGGCTTCTCCTCATCGGGGACAAGGCAGCCGCCGAAGGTCGAGGTAGGCTGGGATGGAGTGAGCTTCTGGATTTCTCTCTCTGCACTGATGTTTTCAGCAGACGTGAAGGTGTATCGGTGCATTGGGAACGGCATAAACTGGCGGCATGTCTTAGCCCCACCACTTCTAAGCAGTTGACCTTGGGCCAATGACTTAGCATCCCTGAGCTTCAATGGCTTCCTCTGTTCAAAGGGGTTGATATTACCTCCCACGCAGGTTATAATCAGTGACGTGCAGGTAAATCCTATATAATAAAAGCCTAATGTGCAAATTGTCCCCTCGGGTGGTCATTAAACCAGGAGCTCGACCACTCGCTATGACGTGTGCTGACCATGGGGTGGGGGTGCAGAACATGGTGGGTGTCGGCAACGCGGCCACTGGCACTGGGCAGCAATGGAGGCCCTGCCGGCCTGATGGGCCCCGATGAGAGCGGGATGGTGGAGCAGGTGAGCGGGTGGTGTTAGGTCAAGGAAGGTACGAGCGGGGTCCTGATCTCCCCGCTGATTGCCCTGAGACAGGGACCAGCATTGGTGGCGGGGGCAGGGACACCGCCTGGCTCCCAAGCACTGAGGGAACGGAGGGGGTGGGGAGAGGGCGCAGCCCCAATCAATCCACCTGGGATAAGATGGGGGACTGGGGGTAGGTGGCTGTGACTAACCTCCCGCAGCACCCAGGTGGGGGGCTGCAACCTCTCACCAGCTACCTGGGGGTGGGGATGACAGGGACGGAAGTGCGGTGAGAATGCGGGGTGTCCGCCGAGCTCGCTCTCACTCCCCCTACTACCCTCCCCCGGGACGCCAGGGCTCGTTCACCACACCGGGGAAGCCCCCGCGCTCAGGTGCCAGGCGCCCACGAGGAGCCCGCCCCGCACCCGTGCGGCCTCTACTGGGTGAGCCAGGCTGCAGCCGCTGGACCACAGGGGCTGGTCAGTCAGGCTCCCCGTGGGTTCAAACAGGAGCCGGTCTGCGAGGCCGACCAGGAGAGAGCATGCTGCTCACCTGACTTCCGTGTGGCACCGTTGGGCAGCCCAGAGGCCCACACTGTGCCCCGGCCCACGACGTCCGGCTGCACTCACCACATCTCCACGTGGGACTGGGACTCCGTGACTCAGGCAGAGGGGGGCACGTGGGAACCTGGGGGCCCAGGTGCTGCCCAAGGCCCAGAGGTCAGCTGGGTCAGCTGGAACCTGCCCTTCCATGCCAGATGCTCACACTTCTATCGCTGGCCAGGCCTAGGGACTGTACCAGTGAATGAATTTCGTGCTCCAGGCCTCTAGCATTTAATTATTGGCTTTCTGGAGGAAAGCCCTGATTTGTAGCATTTGCCAATTACCATGGTGTAAATACTCCTGCCATGGCCAATTTCAAGCTACTGATGTGAGGTCACTGAACAGAGTTGGGAAAAGATTTGCAATAGCACATACCATTGTATAGTATCTTTACCAGATAGACGTAACAGCCGCCAATCATCTCAAGAGCATAGATAATAGGAAAATGTAGACAACTGATTAAGAAGTGAGGGGGGTTGAGTACTTATTTTCTTTTTTTTAAATAGAATTTATTTAATTGTAAGTTTATATAATTCTTTTAAAAAAAATAAGAGTGGTGTCTCCTGTTCTCTCAAAACTTATACCTTGGGGGACATAGGGGCCCAAAGTTGAAGTGGAGGGGAAAGTCTGCAGGTAACTGAAGTACAGTATAGATTATTGGGAAGTGTAGGGCCCAGATTGTGAAGTCAAACAGGCTTGCGTTCAAACCCCACTTCCCCAGATGGATTAGCTTGGTCAAGTAGCTCACCCTCTCTGTAAAATAATCCTCTTGCATAAAATAATTGTTTTCTGCTCATCCATAAAATAATCCTCTTCTCTCCGGGTTATTGCCAGGTCTAATGAGGTAACATGGGAAAAGCTTTTAGCACAGCGCCTGGCACATAGTAACAGCTCAGTAAATGGTAGATGCTCTCGATGTTAATGTGATAATTGCGCTAACAGAGACGTGTGACTGTCACGTGGGGAGCCTGGCACAGGAGCATACGAAGGAGCTGGGTTCAAACCAGGCCTGAGGGAGCAGGCGGGGGCTGCAGCGTGAGCTGGAAAATGGAGACGGGTGCCTTGGGCAGATAAGCAGCCCCACTCTTTAAAAAAGAACCCCAAAGAGGAACTTTGAGCCTGCCCCTCGCGTAGGATGTAGGCTCCTCTCTCTGGTGTGGGAACAAGGGCCAGGCGAGCGAATCAATGAGCTTAAAAAGCAAAAGCAGGTAGCCCAGTCGGCGTGGCTCAGTGGCTGAGAGCGAACTATGAACATGGAGATCACAGTTTGACTCCAGTCAGGGCAGGTGCCTGGGTTGTGGGCTTGCTTCCCAGTAGGGGGCATGCAGGAGGCAGCTGATCAAGGATTCTCTCTCATTAATGTTTCTATCTCTCTCTCCCTCTCCCTTCCTCTCTGACATCAATAAAAATATATATTAAAAAAAAATAGAAGCAGGTAAACTGAAGTGAGGCACTGTCTGCCCTCTTTGCCCGACGGGCAGCAAGTGTGGGGCCTGGGCCTGCAGAACTGTAGACTCACGGGGTGGCAGCAAGCAAAACCCCAGCAAGACAGAGGACCGGGCCAGAGCTGAACTTTAGAAATGGGGGGCGGGGGTGGGGGAGGGCAGCTTGGATAAGGAACAGATTCTGGTGCTCAACCCGACCTGCCCTTATCACCAAAGGCCACGCTCGATGACAGGCACAACAGGACGTGGGAGGTGACCAGCTCATGTCCTCAGATCCGAATCTGGGGCAGCCTGGGCTCTGTCCCCAGGGCCCCTCCCCAAGGAGCCCCACCCGGCGGTGCCTGTAGGGACACAGTGCAGACAGGAGATGAGGCGGGCAAGCGTGGCTTCCTGCAAAGGCTGGGAAGATTCCCAAACAGCTGTGTTCCCCGCAGCCTCACCTCCCTGCCTGCCCTGTCCCTTCGGAGCCTGGGCTTTTGCTAAACAAGAAATTCCCACTTGTTGTTAACTTTGAAGATACAGGCAATTGGCTCCCCTCCGGTCCTCGCAGGCCCACCAGGACAGCTGGACCTGGCCGATGGCCTCTTGCGGGAGGGCTTGGCGGGGTGGGGGTGAGGGGGAGAGGAGTGCAGGAAGGAGCCCGGGGCACACAGCTTAGGTTAGGGGCGGCCGTGTTTGAAGTTATGCGGCTGCACTGCCCCCCAGCCTAGCACAGCCCATGAGCCCATGCAGGTAAGGTGTGCTCACTGGATCCTCGGGCCACCTTGCGGGCTGTTGGCATCCGCCTGTGAACTGAGCTCAGAGAGGCTTGAAGAGGGGCAGCCTGACTGGTCCACAGCCATCAGATCCGGGGGCCGACCCGGCTGCCATCCCCAGGGCCCTCCTTTCCCTTTTCCTGGAGCCCTCTCATCTCAGATCGCAAGATCTCCCACTTCCCGGTCCTGGTCCTTCCCAGCAGGAGGTGGGGGGGGAGCAGGGGGGAAGATCCCCAGGAGGGGGAGGGCAGACAGGTGGGTTATCTCCATCTGGTCTTCATTCTGCAGAGAATGAGGAAGAGCCTGGCTGTGTGAGTGTGTGAGTGAGTGAGTCAGTGTGTGAGTGTGACTGGGTGTGTGTGTGGGGGGGGGGGGGGGAGGGCAGGTGTTTATGCATATGTGACTGTGTATGAGCATGAGTGTGACTGGGTGTCCGTGTCCGTGTGTGTGTGTGTGTGTGTGTGTGTGTGTTTGTCCAGGTGTTTATGTACATGTGACTGTGTGTGAGCATGAGTGTGTATGTGAGTGTGTCTATGTATGTGAGTGGGGGGGAGGTTAATGGAGTGGGGGCAGGGAAGGGAGAGGGGTGGGAGCGCACATTCCTTGGAGGTTGGGCCAGGGCTGGGGGAGGCAACCTCCCTTCCCCCTCCTCCCTGTCCTCCCACCTCCTGTCCTCCCCTCCCCTCACCCCTTTCCCCAGGATCCTTTAGGCAGCCGGGACAAATGAGAGGAGGGAAGCTAGGCAGGCACGTCACAGGGGGGTCAGCAGGGGCTAAGCAGGTCAGGGCCCTGTCCCTGCCTCCCCGGGTTCCTGAGCGCTGGGGATTACAGCGGGACTTCTGCTGTTTAATCAGCTGGTAGCAATTTAACCATTACACCCCAGCGAGAGAATCCAAGACATTTCCTACAGGAGGGGAAAGGAGAAGACTAAGATGGGAGGAATGCAAAGGGGGGGAGGGGGCGGTGGAGACACAAAACAGCTTTATTAAAAAGAAAAGGGGGAGGAACATGAGCTGTAATGTTTTCAGTTGGAAATAAAGCTCCCTGGGCCCGGTGGGGAAGCTTGGGAGAGGGACGCTGGGGGAGGTGGGTGCCGACGGGGGCCGGGGGGGGGTGGGCATCAGAGGAGCTTGGCTGTGGGATGTGGGAAGGAGTTTTGTCTCCTGAAATGAGGGGCAGTCTGGAGACCCAGCGGTGGCCCTGCCCCTGCAGGCTGTGCTGGATGTGACACTCCGCCCCTCCTCCCACCCTCCCCCCCCCCCCCCCCAAACGAAAGAGCGGGAGTTCAGCAAGGATGCACCGGCTTGTTCGCAGCCCTGTTTTAGCTCCAAGTGCTTGGAAAACGGGAGTTTCTTTATCAAATGCGTTTTCATTGTTTTTTCTTTTTTAAAAACACCTTCCCCAGCCCCCTCCCTTTGCTGTGTCCCTGCGGCCTGATGCAAGCACGGGAGGGTCCGGGGAGAAAGCGAGGCTGGCATTGGGCATGGGAAGGGGCTGGGGTCCTGGGTTTGAAGTCCAGGGCTGTCCTTGGCTGGCGGAGTTAACTGGGGGCGAGTTGCTAAGCCTCTCTGAGCTCGGGTCTTCATCCTGATTTTCAGGGGCTGGCACACTTTTTCTGATAGTCACTATCCATGCAGTCTCGTTGGCCACTATTTAATTTTGTTGCTGCGGCATAAAAGCAGCCACGGTCACATGAGTGTGGCTGTGTCCAATACAACTCTATCGACAAACACAGGCGGCCGGTCAGAGAGCTGGAGAGTGCTTACCCATGACCTTGGAAATAGGTGATGGTGCCCACTCCCTGGGGCTCAGTGCGAATTAAACTCAGAGGTGTGTGGCCGCACATGGCCAGGGTCCGAAACACCGGCTGATTGTCACCCAGGTGGGGTGAGTGAGACAGCTGAGACCTCTGACCAACAGACTTTCCGCCAACTTCCCATCACTTTGTGTCAGGCACTGGGCAGATGCAACGTTGAAGCAGGCAAATAAGCTACTAATGGAAATCTAAGGGGCAAGGATCTGGACGCTGAGGAGCTGGGCTTTGCAGGGTGAATAGGAGTTTTCATAGAGAACACCACCAGGCAGGTAAAGGGAAAGAAATGACATTTCTGCTGAGGGGATCAGCATGTGCATAGACACAAAGGCAGGAGGGCCCAGGGTGGCTGTGGGATGGAGTGTGGGAGAGAAAGGGGGAGCAGAAAGGCCAGGCCTCTCCCCGTACCCTACCTTGGGTCAGGAACAGATAAGGCTGTTCCAGGCTGGAGGCGCTGTTCAAAGCCCAGCACCTCAGCTCGGTCCCCTGACCATTTGTTCCCAGCGCCTCACCACCCCAGGTGACTCCATTCCTGGGTATGACGGTAAAAAGCCCAGACAATGAGGCCGCACCGCTGGGGTCTCACAGGCCCCATCAAACATTGGCCTGCTGTGTGGTCTTTGGTAAATGTCTTCACCTCTCTGAGTCCCCAGGACCTTGTCTGCACAATGCGGGCCACAATCTCAACTACCCAGCAAGTGTCCTGTGGGGGGTCAGCGGGGATGGTGGAGCACTTAATACACAGAAGTTATCATTATAATAATTACCATTATTATTATTATTATTATTATTATTATTATACCCTCCTGCTCCTCAGCTCCCCCTGCAAAGGGTCTCAAGGGGCTACGGGGAGGTCTGGGTGGTGGCCCCAGGCCTGCACTCTGCCGCAGGCGTGAGCACTTCTAAGGCACCCCTGAGCCTCCCTGGTTGTTGGGTTGGGGAACAGGGAGCCTACGTGCCAGGCCTAGAACACAGCACTTCCTGTCCCTTACACAGGGGTCCTCAAACGTTTTAAACAGGGGGCCAGTTCACTGTCTCTCAGACCGTTGGAGGGCCCGACTATAGTTTAAAAAAAAACTATGAACAAATTCCTATGCACACTGCACATATCTTATTTTGAAGTAAAAAAACAAAACGGCAAAAACACCGCATGTGGCCCGCGTAGTTTGAGGACGCCTGCCCTTACAGCAGCCTTTCGCAAGACACGCTTTAGCAGCCCATTATCCAGATGAGGAAACTGAGGTGTAGTGAGGGTTTAAGGGACTTCCTCACATTCAAGGGACTATTATGGTACTGGCGGAGCTGAGGTTTGAAACTAAAGAGGGCTTTCCAAGCCCCAGGCTCTATAGAGTGCCCCCCCCCCCGCCCCCCATCTCCTAAGAACCAGCCTAGCCAAGTATCAACCCCGCCTTCTCGGTGGGGTGACCAACCATCCTATCCCGCTTTATTCTGATCTGGGGCAGCAGGGGTGTGTGTGTGAGAGAGAGAGAGAGAGAGAGAGAGAGAGAGAGAGAGAGAGGCTTTCAGGGCTAAAATAGGGCAGAAGCCCTAGGCAAACCCGGGGTCCCCTACATCTTGGTGTTCTGAACACCAGGCCCTAAGCCCCTGGCCCCCCGGGACCCTGAAGTGCCATTCGGACCCTTTCCTCTGTGCCATGCTGTGTGTGGGTGCAGCTCAACCGCCACGGCTGCGAATCCCCGTCGACTCGCCACAGTACATCTTTGTGAAACCACCTTAGGGCACAGCGCGCTAAAATTAAAGCATTAGTTAAAATACATAAAACACGGAACAGCGAAAGCAATGGAAACAGCTCAAATCGTATAATAAAACATGTCATTACAGCAGATTAGGATGAAAAACAGCTCTTGCGTTGTGCCCCGAAGGTTGGCAAACTGGGACTTCGTAAATATGTCAAGAAATGTACACACAAGCGCACACGCGCAGATATTTATATGCGAAGCCTCGGAAGCAGCGGCAACGCTGAGACGTGGGGTTCTGGGCGCCCCGCGTGCGCCGTGCGCGGCGGCTGCTGCAGGGAGCCCGCTGGGCTGTGCTGAGGAGGGGACAGGGATGTGGGATCTGCAGTCTCGGGGCCCCTTCACCCAGGCCTCTCCGTACAAGGTCAGCGTTGGGACCGGCGCCTTCGCCTGTTGGAGGCCTCCCTGACCTCACCTCGGGTTGGGCAGCCCCCGTGCAGGTCCCATGTGAAGCCACCTTCCTGCTGCCAGTGAGTCACAGTCTGTGTTGCCCCATGGCGGAGCGGGGGCGGCAGGTCGATGTAGGATTTCTTAAAGGCAAGCTGAGAGCCAGCTTTCCCCATCGGCACTCCTGCTGGGCGTGACTGACACCCAGGAAGGGGCGTAAGGAGGTGACCAGCCTTTGCCCGGGACTGTCCCAGCTCAGGCACTGAAAGTCCTGCAGCCCGGGAACCCCTACCCATGGGGGTGGCTGGTCCCCCTACAATGGAGTCCCGGTCCCGCGGCGTCATGGCTCAGCTTCCTCCTCAAATGAAGATCAGACAAAGCCAGAGAAGCCCCTCCACCCGTCCCGGGACGTCCTCCGCCTGGTGCCAGCGGGAGCCTGTGACGCGCTCTGAGCACGAGCAGAAGACAGGAGAGCCCTCGGCCCACTGTCCACGCTGCTCAGCCAAGGAGCCCATGGCTTCTGGGCGGGCCTGGCCGACGGGTCCGGTCTGCTTTATATAATGGACGGACAGACAGACGGCATCTGTCTGATAGCAGGGCTCTCCGGTGATAAACTGTGTCCATATTTACTCTTCTTCCTCAAGCTAATTGTTGGGGGGTTGTGTTTTAAATACCTTTTTGATGTGCTAAGGGCTCCCCGTGAGGTAAATAAACAGACCTTCAGGTTTCGCCCAGAAATGTCTGCAGAAGGAAGCTCCTAATTCGAGGCAGTTAATGGACATTAACCTCTCAGGCCTCCCTCTCCAGCTCACACCCTCACCCTGTAATCATTGTCATTACTTATAATAACATTTTACACTCTAGGTCGGCTTTCCTTCTAAGTGCTCCAGTCTCGCCTCATGAGTAGCTTTTGAATCTAAATAATGAAGTATTTGCCCTTCTCAGGTTTCCTGTCTGGAGCAGGCGGAGAATGCTCTTCTCGCGACCTTTGGTTGGAGTGTGTGGGCTCTCTCTCTCTCCTCTCTCTCTCTCTCTCTCTCTCTCTCTCTCTCTCTCTCACACACACACACACACACACACTCACTCACCAGCACACTCACACATATATTTACACCCACCAGCACACACACACACACACACACACACACATACACATACACATACACATAAGGCACACACATTTACAATCACCAGCGCACGCACACACTCACACTCACACATATGCACACACACATGTACCCTCACCAACACACAAACACATATACACACTCACACCTCACACACGCACACACTCACCAGCACACTCACATAGGCACACATACATTTACACTCAACAGCACACACACACACATCCACATCCACACACACTCACCAGCACGCACACACATGCACACATTCACACCACACACACTCACACATACACACACACATTTATACTCACCAGCACATACACACACACATGCACACTCACAGGCACATGCACATGCACACATGCACTCACACACACACGACACACAGACGACCTCTGAGTTACCACCAGAACTGATACGTTTTGTTTTCACGATGCAAACAGTCTTGCTAGCTACCGCCTTGAGCACTGAACACCTGCCGGCTGCCGTGCTGCAGGCCTCTCTCTCCTTCCACGGCTGCCCTGCCAGGCACCTAACCAGCCCTTCTACCCACAGGCGCACCGAGGGCTCCAGAGGTGCCATCACTTTCTCGGGGTCACACAGCTAACAGGTTACAAAACACCATCCCAACCCAGGACTGTCATCCGGTACCCCACCCTTCGCTACCTCTCACCCAAATGACCTTGGCCGACTCTGGTCCTTCGAATGCCCTTGCCCCCTGACCTTGGGCGAACCCCAGGGACAGAAGGGTGCCCGGGAGCCCCTTCGATGGGTGGCCTTTGCGGCTACAGAGCACTGGGTTCGGGTTGCCCGTTCCAGGAGCCTACGATGGCACCGTCCTCTCTGGACCGGGCGTGGTGCGAGGTCGAGGGGACCGGAGCGGCCATTCCCAGTGGAGGCTGAGGTGGGCCTGGCTGACCTTGCAGGCCCGGGCCAGTCTGCTTCCCTAGTCCCCTGCCTGCCTCTCTGGGCGGAGATAGCTCCTTTCCCTCTTCTCAGGAAGGGGAAGAAGGTGGCTGTGGCCTGTGTCACAGCGACCACCTCGAGGCGAGGGACTCCGAACGACAGAAGCCCGGGTACGTGTTCCTTCCAGCCCTAAGGAGACAAGACCGTGGCAAAGAGAGGAAGACCGGTCCCCTCAGCATCCTTCATGCTGGCTGCTTGGCACTATTTGAGGTGTCAAACGTCCCCCCTTCGGTTTTGAGGCAAATGCTGCTTGGTTGAGGAGGGGCCCCGTTCCCAGCAATGTTCTCGCAGAATGCCAGCGACCCACATTGCATGCCTTCCCCTCTCGGCTTAGGAAGCAGCCTTCCGGGGGGTTCTGCCATGTATAATTCACGAAGCGGGAGCTGGAAACTGCAAGCACGGGTTTTCCTTCCCCGGGAGGAGCTTTGTCTCAAGCCCCAGTTGTTTCACATTGCAGCGCCGCGTGCGTGGAACGGGGCGGCTCTGACCCCTTGTCCGGTGACACTTGTCAGGCCTGCTCATTGAGGAGCCTTTAAGCGGACACCCAGCGAAAAACCTGAGTGCCTTTGGTCTGCGTCCAAAATTCTCTATCTCTTTCTCTTTGTCCTTTGCAAGAACACAGAAGCGCGAAGCAGCTAGCAACCTGCTCGCCTGGAGTCTGTGCTCAGCACCCCGAGGCTCCACGGACACCTTGCTGCCTGGAGGCGGCGGCTTAACCGCCCAGAGACTCTCCAACAACCGGCCTGAGCATGTCACCCAGCCCCACCCAAGTTGGCAGGTGACCAAGAGGCCAGGCCACGGGGGTCCTCGTGTTGATTGCTGCACCATAGGCCCTGAACGTCATCGCAGTTTCTGTGATCGAGGGCCATCATCACTCAGGGTTTGGCCGCTCTCCAGACTAATTCACTTCCCAGCGGATGGGAGGAGGGCTGACTGCAGAAGCAGACGGATCTCTGCCCTGCTACTCACTGGCTATGTGACCTTGAGCAATTGGCTGAACCTCTCTGGGCCTTCTTTCCGTCACCTATAAAACGGAGTCTGCCTTGTGGCATTGTAAATGTTCAAAGATTGAGTGCTGGCCTGTAATGCCCGCGGCTGGCCTCTCTGGTAGGCACAGTAAGTGCAGTGCCTGCAGCCATACTTCTAGGAGCCCACGAAAATAGTTTGCCTCTTGTAAAAAGCAAGATGCATACCCTGACTGTGTTGGTGGAAAGGTGTATAACTGGGGCAGGATTGTATTCATCAGATGTTTGCAGCCATAACACATAGTTTTCAGTATGTTTTTATGGGGGAAGGGACCCAGAACAGTCATGCTGTCTCCTGGGCACCTCACAGCCCTTTGTGGCAGGTACGTGAGCCCCGTTTCAGAGTGGAGAGCGTGGGACTGTCAAGGCCATGCTGCTGATCAGCCCTTGGCTCTCCTGGCTCAGTGCCTGTTTTAAACCAGAGGTCACCTTCATGCAGCGAGGAACAGCAGAGGTGAACCTGGCCCTGCCTTTGCCCAAGTGTCCCCCCACCAGGGTCTTGGCCACATGCACACCTGTGTTGTCATTTACTCAATAAACGTCTTTACATTAACTTGGTTCTTTATTTATTGAAATTAATCTATATTAAAAGAAAAATGTTATATTCCTACCATGAATGGAAAGCTGGGATCACTTGTCATCATTAAAAACCAAAAACAAAAACTTTAGCATTAAAATTTAAAATGTTCACACTGTGGACCGCCTAACTTTATAGTGAGATGAAAGAGCATTAAGATCATGCAAGTGAAAGCCAGGTCATGTGAGGGTCAAGGTCATGCAAATGGGGGTCAAGGTCATTCAATTGATGGTCAGAGTCTGATGAGTGAGGATAAAATCTCTGTCTTTATTATAAACTAGAGGCCCGATGCACGAAATTCATGCAAGAGTGGGCCTTCCTTCCCCCGGCTGCCGGCACAGGCTTCCCTCTGGCACCCGGGACCCGGGCTTCCCTCACAACCCCGGCCTTTTGTCTGGAAGGTCGTCTGGAAGGACGTCCAGTTAATTAGCATATTATGCTTTTATTATTATAGATGTTCGTATCTGTTCATCATGGGTGTTGCTCATTAATCTTACATTTTAAAAATATTGTGTTAAATATTTTATCGTAATTACTGAGTTTTTTGCCTCACTCTCATCCCGGCCCTGTGTTACATACAGAAGGAATGTGTCCCCCAGTTTGATAAGCCCTGTCCTGGGTCAGTGACTTCCTGGGCTGGCACCTTAGAGTAAGTCAAAACAGGGGAATGGCAAGCAGACATGTACCGGGGATGTGCGGGTGGGTGTGGAGAACAGTGTGGGCCAAAGCGGCCCACAAATGGATTTTGAGAACTATTTTCAAGGCTGAATTAACTTCCGGGCCTGGAGGGACCATTAACTTCTTGCTCTTAGACTCCCCTTAATGGACTGTGTGCTCACTCCCCACCCAAGGTAAACCCTCCCCTCCTCCCTGGCTGGCCCCAGGCCTGGTGTTTATAAAGCCATTTGCACTCCCAGGAGAAGGGAGAATGTATGGTGATTGTTTCATCATTAAGTTAACTCTGCGACAACTCAGACGCAGCATGGGGGTCCCCAGTCCTGTCCTCCTGCTGACCCTCGAGTGTCCACTGTTTGTAAGTACCACCCAGCGCTGTGAGCAGGTGTAAGATCCGGCTGAGTGAGCCAGGCTGGGACTGGAATGCAGACTTGCACCTTGAGTTGAGAAGGTTCTCAGGCGAAGAGTTCCAAGCATTTCACAGGCCTTTTCTAGCAAAGCTAATTAACTCCCCTCTCCCCCGGGCACCGTGCAGAGCAAGGCACGGGAATTATTGATGTGACCGAGTTTCCTAACAGCTGGTGGGTTGGGGCAGCCTTCTTGTGCTGATCTGAGGGGGCACTAGGACTTGGAGGTGTACACACGTGCATCTGAGCACAGACGCTCATGGGCCTGAAACCCCACCGTTGATATCGACAGCTTGAGGGTAGAAGGGCTCTGGAGTCTTTGAGTGGATAACGTCATGTGGCTGAGGCACATTCTCAGAGCTAGGCCTTGGGATGAATGGGGCACCAAAGAGAAGACAGGAAAGCTGGGGAGGAAAGCGGTGCTTAATAACCACAGGGAGGCCGACCGGCATGGCTCAGTGCTTGAGCGACGACCTATGAACCAGGAGGTCACCGTTCGATTCCCAGTCAGGGCACATGCCCGGGTGGGGAGCTCCATTCCCAGTTGGGGGCATATAGGAGGCAGCCGATCAATGATTGTCTCTCATCATTGATGTTTCTATCTCTCTCTCCCTCTCCTTTCCTCTCTGAAATCAATAAAAATATATCTTAAAAAATAAACATAGAGGGAATGTATTGTGAACGTAGGAAGCCAATATTTACTGAGTGCCTGCCATGTGCCTAGCATGGGGATAGAGGCTAGGGGTACAGACAACATCCCTGCCCTCATGGAGCTCACAGTTTAGTTGGGAGAGAAACCATAAGCAATGAACCAACTCCTTATATCAGCCTCTCAAGCCTTCTAGGATCTGGCTCCTGGCCTTGCTTTATCTCCCACCACCCTCCCAGCCCCTTCGCTTTCTTTTATCACTTGAACACACCAAATTCATTCCTACCCCAGGGCCTTTGCACACGCTGTTTTTCTTCTGCCTTCAGAACCCCTTTCCTGGATTTTCATATGGCTCTTTCCTTCTCAATTCTCATAAAAAAAAATCACCTCCTCAAAAGGACTTCTCTGACCACTGCATCTAAATGTCCTTTCCCTGCTCTGTCACTTTCTAGCCTTTTGCTTTGTTTTCTTTTCTTTGTAGTATTTATCACCATCCTGGATAACTTTTTGTTTCTGGGTTCGGTGCCTTTGTTCTCCATGTAAATGTGAGCTCCTTGTAAGTCAAGCCCTTCTCTAGATAAAGGAACAAACAAAAAGTTAATAAGTGATTGTGACTTGTGACGCAGGGAGCAACTCCATGAGAGAGAAGAACGCTGACAGGTGTGGCCCGTTTAGCCGAGGGGTCACAGAAGGCCTCCCCTCTGGGCAGTGTTGAAACTGAAGCCTGCAGGACAGGGGGGAGCTGGCCTGGGAAGCAGTTGGGGGCTGGGAGGAGGTTTCAGACAGAGGAGCAGCACACACAAGAGAAAAACCCAAGAAAAGCACACGGCGGGCATT
This sequence comes from Cnephaeus nilssonii, assembly GCF_951640355.1. NCBI lineage: Eukaryota > Metazoa > Chordata > Mammalia > Chiroptera > Vespertilionidae > Cnephaeus > Cnephaeus nilssonii. The sequence goes on from NC_137093.1 coordinate 7,302,453, forward strand.
TTTCAAGGAACAGGAAAGACCGGGTTTGAATTCCGGCTCTGCTGCCTCCCAGCTGTGTGACCTGTGGGCAAGTCACCTCCCTCTCTGGGCCTTAATCTCCTCCCGGAATCATGTTATAAAAATTATGCAAGACGACATATAAAGAGTTTAGCAGGGGCTTAGTATACTAGTACTAGAGGCCCGTTGCACGAAGATTCATGCAATAGGCCTTCCTTCCCCTGGCTGCCGGCACCGGTTTTCCTCCGGCACCTGGGACCCAGGCCTTCACTCTGGCCGCCGTCTTCCGTCTTTGCTCCGGCCAGAGACTTCAGTCTTCGCTCCATTTGGAGTGCTGCTTCTGTAGCTCCCTCCGCCCCCCTCCCTCCCCCTCATAGGAGGCGCCCCGCCCTGCCTGGCCACTCTGCGCCTGCATGCATGCTGCCCAGAAGCCAGGAGCAGCTGTGGGGTGGGGCTACCGTCATCTTTGTCGGGTTAATTTGCATACTCACTCCTGATTGGCTGGTGGGCGTCGTGAAGTGATGGTCAGTTTGCATGTTTCTCTTTTATTCGTGTAGATGTTCATTTTTACCTTTTTTTCCCTTCACGGGATTGCTAGGAGACACCTCTAGGACTGGCCACATTTAAGAAAGGACCCTCTCCACCCCGTGCCCCATGCCCACTACCTTGACCACTCTCCCAGATCTGAATCCCAACTGTCCAGCTTCTTCCATTCGCACAGCCTACCTGGCCCCCAGGGGTCTTTGTCTAGAGTCCCCTCACTGACAGCTGCTCAGAGATGGCAGTGGCAGCTTGTCCCACCTCAGCAGCTGATCAGACCCCAGATCATCTAAATCCAAGACCTCTATTCCCCCCATTTACCAGGTTAGGGTTTAGAGCCGAGAGGTTGTGATGGATCAATATCAAAGATGCCCTGCCCTTCCATTCAAGCCCCAGGAAGCAATCGCGCTGACCTGCCCACTCAGGTGGAGACGTTGCAAGCAGGATTCCTCACAAGCATGGCCCCCCGGAGGTCAATATTATATCCCCGTTTTATAGGTGAGCACATTTAAAACCCAGAGGTGAGTTGAGGTGCCCGACATCCCATAACTGTGAGGACACAAAGTTTATAATCCAAGCAGGGCCGATATGAAAAATCGTTAGTGACCTGCACAGCATGGCCACTGGCCAGCCAGAACAGACACCAGCTAAGAACACACAGGGCGGCATACAAATCAGCCCCCAGAGGCTGACTTCAGTCCACTCTGCTCTGGGCACCCCCTGGGGAAGTCACTGTACTTGGGGTAAAAGTGAGGGAGTTCCCTGTTAGGTCAGACAGCTTGGGTGCAGACAGGAGCTTTGGCCCCAGCGCCATGGTGCAGAGCGTATGGTATTGCAACCAAAAAATCACCTCCATGAGGCCAGTTAGCCTACCATCGAGGGTAGGACCCGGTTGGGACATGTTGTCTGGTGACTCCAAGCAGATGAGCTGAGGTGGGTATTTAGCGACCCACATGGGCCTGGGGGCACTAAGGAAAGTGAGGTCTGAGCCTTTAGGCCACGGTTCCTGTATCTGAATCCGGCTCAGATCCCTTCACCTTATTTGGCCGTAACTCCTTTCCTTCCACTCCAGACAGCAGCCCTGGGGTCACACTTCCTGGACTTGAAGCCCAGATCCACTACCTGGGAAGCTTTGCAACCTTGACCCAGTTTCTTAATCTTTCTGGGTCTCAGTTTCCTCGTCGACAAAGTGATTACATAAATTAAACCTTCTCAGCCCTGTGGGCAGTATTGAGTAAATAGATCATTTTCCCAGAATGGTTTTTATCAAAAAGCCAATCACACGGAACTATTAGCTTTTCTTCTGACGCTTTCACATGTTGTGTTGGCTAGAACTTGTGCTTGGCTGCTATAGTAACAGCAGGCCTGAAACAGCAGTGGTTTAAACAAGGCAGGCATTTATCTTCTTCTCATTTAAAAAGAAACCCAGGGCTGGCATGGCATAGCCCCCAAATTATCCATGTCCCATGTTTATTTTGTCATTCTCTGGTATCCTTAGTGCAAGGTTTCCATGATTAAGGTCACAACATTGCTGCTGCAGCTCCAACCATCATGTGTCCGTTCCAGGCGTGCAGAAAGAGGAAGAGGGAAAGGCAGAAGGGTGTCTCAGCTGAGTCAACCCCGTTTTTTAAGGTACTTTTTTGGGAGCTCCACCCAAGTAACTTCCCACATACTGTTGATCAGAAATGGCTTGGCAGCAGTATCTGCAAGGGAAACAGGGAAATGCAGGATTTTTTGTTTTGTTTTGTGTGTGTGTGTGTGTGTGTGTGTGTGTGTGTGTGTGTGTGTGTGGTTTTTTTAGTTGGTTTACTAGCGCTCCTAACAAAAATTAAAGTTTAGATGCTAAAGAAAAGGGGGGTATAGATATTGGGTGGGCAGCCAACGGAGTCTGCCTCTGTCTATCCATGATGGTTTGTGTACTTGACATATTCCCTTCCTGTTAAAATCATACGGATCCTTTGAGGCTTGGCTCAAATGCCACCACTTCCCCAAAGCCTTCCCTGGAATCCTCTATCAAGCACACATCTCTTCCTACCTGCCTTGCTCAACACGATAGCCAAATGTGGCCACTGAGCCCAGAGAGGTGGCCAGGGAGACTGAGCGATGTTTTAATGTTACTGAATTTTAATTAACTTCAACCTAAATGAAAAACATCATTTTGTAATATAATCCCTATTGTGGCAGGCAGCATGTTAGAGTACAGGGAAGAATAGGGGCTTTGAAGAAACCCCAGGATTTGGATTGGACTCTGCCACCTACACGGGCACTGCTCTCAGTTCACCCCTCTGTATAATGGGTGTGATTAGCACCATCTCAGGATGCGTGAGGCTGGGAGGTGTGCATACGCGATGCCCACACCTGGCGTTGTGTGGCAGCTGGTAGGTGCTCCAGTAATGCAGATATCTCTCCTTGTATCCCCTCTGGTCCCTAGCACAGCGCCTAGGACATGGAAGGCGGCAGATCAAGGAAGGAAGCTGGGGGTGGGAGGTGGGACAGGCAAAGAACAGAGCTCAGCTGCGGTTTCGGAACAGGTGGGCGGGCTCACAGACTGCACACAGCCAGGATCTGGCCTGGAATGGAGGCCACCTGCTCTGGCTGGACTGGAATCTCTTCTTGGGGTGGCAGGTGGCAGGTGCGTGCTGCTTGCTCGGCAGGTGCTTGTGGCTGGCAGTACCCACAGAGGCTCCGGGTTGTTGGCTACAACCACGGTGAAGGCTGTCAGAGCCCTCCCCATCGTCCCGACATTGCACCGGAGGCCAGAAGAAGAGAGCCCAGCTTCCTGCAGTGTGTTGTCTAGAATTCGCTAACACTGTTCCTTGGCCACTATGTCATGAGCATTCACTATGCCCCAGACACTACCTGAAACCTCCACCCACACCCAGAGGGAGACGCTTCCATTCCCCCATGTTACAGACGAGAAAAGTGAGGCTCAGAGAGGTGGTGTTGGTTGCCCAGCTCTCTCTGACCCCAACCCCCTCCACTTGATCTCTGTGCTGTGTACTCCACAATAACCAATGTCCCCTATCTGTCACCTGTATGCCATCATATCAACCCCATCCCTTACCCACCAACCAAGCAGAAGGAACCCATAAGAAACTCTACAAGGAGGAAACTCACATAGCCCTAAACCCATTGAGAGCAGGGCTTACCCTGTGGTTGGACGTACATGAAAGAACTCCTTTCCTGAGTTAACAGGGAGTCAACTCAATTGGATTTATATCAAAATGAAAATATATTGGCTGCATTAACTAATATGCACAGGTTTCCAGTTTCAGGCATAGTTGGATATAGCTGCTCAAGCAATGTTAGACTTTGTCTCTTTTTTATTTATTTTATTTTATTTTACTTATGTTTTTTATTGACTTCATTGTTGAATAGCTTCTTTCTTTGTAGGGACAAAGATGGTCACCATCAGCTCCATGGCTGCCTCTCATCAGCTTAGCAACCCGAGTGAGAAAAGAGAGCCACTGTTCTCAGAGTTCCCATCAAAGTCCCAGGATGGACCATCACTGGACCACCTGGGCCACATGCCCAGTCCTAACCCAATCACCATGTAGCCAGGAGAATGGAGCACACACAGATTGACCAGGCCTGGGACACATGCCCATCTCTAGATCTGGGGGTGAGGGATCCCCTCCATCCAAACAAAGACTGACAATGAGGGTGGATGACTTCCCAAAGGAAAAAAATGGATGCTATTCCAAGGAGGTAAAACGGTATCCGGGCAAACCGAACAGACCATGTAGCGCGTCACCCGCAGGAAACCTTTCCGTTGTGTTCCGTTCTGCCTGGGCCGGCTTGGCGAGAAGAGATTCTCCGTGGTGAGAGATGTTGGGAAAGTTCCCCGTGGCGTTAGGAGATCAAATAGGCAGTGTCATGGTTGCCGCCCGACACTCCTAGGGCAACTGTTTGGGAAAGACAAGCTTTCAGGAAGTGCGAAGCTTAAAGTTATCCATTTAGTTATCCTTACAGAAGCTTTCTCTCTTGGCTCTCATGGACTTCAGTTCTTCAGAGGCATTGGAATTGGGAGATTCATGTTGAGGGGTGATTGTCAGAAGCTCACGAGTCAGTGTACTTGATTCTGTCCTTAACTTGAACCTGGCAAAGGGAGGTAGGGAAAAGTCAGGGGGTCCCCAGCCTTCCATGACTGCATTTCTTTGGTTTTGGGGTCAAGATCACAGCCATAGACTTCCACCAGCTGACTCATAGAGTGTGGGTCAGCCTGGAGCTTCTTGGAAACCACTAAGCTGAAGAGGTTCGTGAGGTCCCCAGAGCTCATTTAAAATTCACAGCTTTCCCCCATGTCATTTTCCCCCCAAAAAAAACCCTAAGAGCCACCACATGAGAGAACAAAATGCTTTTCAGCCCTGAATCCTCAAGCTCTGACTGTACAAGAACACTTTTCCCCCCTAAAACAGGAAATGCAGGAAACCAGCTGATTTTTTTTTTAAGGGGGTGCGAAGGCTCACACACACACAAATAATACTTGTAAAAGCTTTTCAACTGGTCCAGAAACTTGCCCACAGCACTTCTGGACACGTTAGGGCTGGGCCTTTGTGACATCACACCAGCAATCAACCAATGGATGGGTGGCTCCGGCTTCCTAATCTGCATATTGCCAGTCCATTGGTCCAATTTCAGGGTCATCTGTAGTGCGGTGGTTTCCTTATAGTCAAGGTTACCCATCTCAGGCAGAGGACAAACTCCACTTTTGGCCTTCCTGCCCAGCTAGATGTAAGGGTCGGAATTGGCATTGGCACAATCAGTCCCTTCTGGGAAAGGGGGCACCGTGGATGCTATGAAATCCAGAGGGTGTGGAAGGAGAAAGTGTTGGTAATCCAGAAGGGATGGAGACAAGGGGTTGGCTCTGTGACCCCATCTTTCCTATCTTCACCCCACCAACACCCATCCCCTGAATTTCTTAAGTGAATCAGTTATCTGTGTTTTTTTTTTATCTCGAACAGGGTCAGCCCTGAAGTTTGGGTGAGGAGAACTCAGGCACAGGTCACTTGAATTATGATGCTTGGTTTTATCTTGCAGACTGGTAGCTCAGGCATGTGTATTGAACATGCAAATGTGTGCACAGCCACATGCATAATTTAAGACCCTCAAATTAACTGGGGGGGAAGCAATTGAGTTACTTACTGCTTTTCTGAAGCACAGTTTTCTGTGAATGTCGTAACTTTCTTTTCTAGCTGTCTGAAAGGAGGGCTTGGAAAATAGAAGGAATTTGAAGACAAAGGGTGTATGTAGTTACTAGCGACAAGAAAAATGTAGGGAGATTGTGGTATTAAAATATAGCCTGATTTCACTTGTTCAGGTAGCATTTAATTTGGGTTTGGTATACCTCCCCTCAAACAAGCTTCCCTTGACCTTGGTGCAATAGAGAAATGTGGCATTTATTTGATCTTCGGTTCTCAATGCCCAAGGTTTTGATCCAACAGGTCGGGGCAGAAATAAAGAAATGTTAACAGTGTCCCAAGTGTTTCTGCCAGAAGAGAACCATCCTTGAGAAGGTCTGTCTTGATTTTGAAATATTTTACCCCAATGGTCTATCTCAGCAACTGAAATAGTTTCGCAAGCAAACCTTCTCTCTTCCATTGCCTCCCATGCCCAAAAGATGTGCGGAAACCCCTAATCCATCCATACACTGATTTGAACTTGAAACTGGAGCCACCGTAACTCTGAAAAGAGGTGGAGCGTCCATGACAGTGCGCCTGAAGGACCTCTTAGCACAGGGGTTGTAACTGGTCAAGGGCCTGGCATGCCCGGCGCCGCTGCTCCCAGCCAATGAGCACAGCAGCAAGATGCCAAGGCCCTGCAGAGCTTTCCTTAGACTGCCCAGTTGTGTGGGTGCTTCCACTAGACTGCCTTCCCTCTCCTCTTTATTCAGGATCTGATAGTCCTCCAAACCTTCTCTGACTCCTTCCTATCTTTCTCACACAGACCTTCCCCCTAATACAATCCTCCTGCCTTAAGTTCCCTTCACCTCTCCTCGGAGAATCAAGACTAATAGGAAAGGTTTTGACATAGAAATTAATAGCATCGAAGTATAACAGGGACCGCATTGTGGACCACTTCTCTCCTTGCAGCCTGACCACCTTCTGTCGGGAGGGCAAGGGTAGACTAAATGCCATTTCAAGAAAGCAGAGCATGTGATGTAGGGGAAGCCCATCTAGGCAGGAAGAGGAAGTGAAACCATTTTTTTTTAAGGACTTTAGGCATCATTTGCATAAAAACAATTATGTTCTATTATCAAACCAGTCTTCTATTTTCATTAAGTAGACCCTCTACCACTGCCCGATATTCCTTCTTTTGCTACTCTATTTTTCCAGGTAATTAAGTAATTTCTTTCCCAATAAATTCTATCATTTGAGCCACTTACTTTTTTAGACTTTCTCTGCTCACCCAGTGCACGTTAGAGCGTTCAAATTTCCGGATGCCATGCTGTGAGCATTAGCTAAAAATACATGTGTGGGGGAGAGGGAACAGACCTTACTTTAAAATATATATATTTATTGTTGAGATTATTACAGATGTCCCTCTTTCCCCCCCGCCCCCTTTTTTACCCCTCCACCCGGTTCCTGCCTCACCTCAGGCCTTCACTACCCTGTGTCCATAGGTAATGCATATATGCATATAAGATCTTTGTTTAATCTCTTCCCGCCCACCCCCCTTCCCTCTGAGAATTGTCAGTCTATTCCATTTCCATGCCTCTGATTCTATTTTATTCACCAGCTTATTCTGTTCATTAGATTTCTTATTCATTTATTTTGATTTTTAGATTCAATTGTTGATAGGTATGTATTTGTTGCCATTTTATTGTTCATATTTTTTATCTTTTTCTTTTTCTTCTTCTTCCTCTTCTTAAAGAATACCCTCAACATTTCATATAATACCTGTTTGGTGGTGATGAACTCCTTTAGCTTTTTCTTATCTGTGAAGCTCTTTATCTGACCTTCAATTCTGAATGATAGCTTTGCTGGGTAGAGTAATCTTGGTTGTAGGTTCTTGCTATTCATCACTTTGAATATTTCTTGCCACTCCCTTCGGGCCTGCATAGTTTCTGTTAAGAATTCAGCTGACAGTCGTATGGGCATTCTCTTGTAGGTAACTAACGGCTTTTCTCTTGCTGTTTTTAAGATTCTCTCCTTGTCTTTAGCCCTCGGTATTTTAATTATGAGATATCATGATGTGGGCCTCTTTGGGTTCCTTTTGTTTGGGACTCTCTGTGCTTCCTGGACTTATAAGTCTATTTCTTTCACCAGGTAGGAGAAGTTTTCTGTCCATTATTTCTTCAAATAATGACATGTTTCTTTATCTCCGCATTTTGGCTGCTTCCCTGTGTTTGTTTCTATGTTTTGGGTAGAGCTGCTATGTCTCCTTGAGTTGGTAGAGTGGTCTTGTGTAGTAGGTGTCCTATAGGGCCCAGTGGCTCAGCCTCCCCAGTCACCTGAGCTGGGCCCTCTAAGTGCACCCCTTTGTGGGCTGTGAGCACAGTCTTGTAGTTGAGACTTGATTGCTGTTGGTGTCACTGGGAGGAATTAACCTCCAGGCCAATTGGCTGTGAGATCAGCTGTGACTACAGTGGGAGAGCTGCTGTGTAGGAGACACCCCTGTGGAGCAGGACTTGCTTCAGTGGGGCTTTGATGCTCACTGAGTTTGCCCCTTAAGTGTGTTGCTTATGGATGTGTAGAGTTGCAATCTGGTATGGTCTGACTATGACCACTGGGTACACTGGCTCTTGGGTCTCCACGGAGGTGCAAAGTCAGCTACTGCCTAGGGCCACCCAGTAGGAGCTGCAGAGAAATCTTCAGATTCCTCCTCTTTGTATCAGTTTAGAAGTGCCCAGATGAGGCCCAACTGTGAAGCAAGGCAGGCTGGTGCTGGTGCCAGGTCCTGGGCCCTTTATTGATAGATTTGGGGCTCCCTGACCCAGCTGCAGCTTATTAGAGAGAGTTTAGCCTGAGCAAGGACAGGCCATTCATATGCAAAAGCCGCTGCATGCAGCTTGGGTAGGGTTGTAAACTGGATGAGGTGGGGCCTTAGGGAATCACCAGGGTGGAGTAAACAGAAATGGCTGCCAGTCAGCCCTGCAACCAGGGAGGTCCCAGCATAGGGTCAGTGATCCCTGTGAGCACCTCCCTCTGGGAGAAAGCCTCCCCCAAGTTCCTGCCCCGATGCCAGACAATCCAGTTGTTCCTCGCATGTGTCTGTGTTTCCCAGAGACTCGCCCTGGCGCTGGAGCTCAGAGGAAACAGGACCTTGTAAGTTCAGTTCGTGGTGCCGCCTTTTAAGAGGAACATCTGGATCTCCAGCAGCCTCTGTGTCGCTGAGCCCCAATCCGCACTGGTTTTTACAGCCTGTACTTCTTACTGCCCGTAGGGACTTCTTTCCCAGCTCTGGGACCCTGCGCTGGGGGTCTGGTGCAGGGCTGGGACCCCTTGCTCCTCCGGGCGGCTTCCACAGAGATGATCTCTCTCCTAATTAAAAAAGCAGCTCACGTGGGTGCTGGACCAGCCCACTCTGTGCCTCCGCACCTCCTACCAGTCTCAGCGTGCTTTCTTCTCTACTGCTCTAGTTGTAGGACTTCCATTCAGCCAGCTTTCCAGTGGTTCTGGATGATGGTTGTCCTGTATTTTAGTTGTAATTTTGATGTGGTTGTGGGAGGCAGTGAGTATGGGTGTTTACCTACACCGCCATCTTCCTTTCTCCAGACCTTGCTTTTAATGCATTTATTGTGCTCTTTACTCTGACTATGTCTTACTCCGGGATTTCCACACGGTGTGTATTTCTTGGTTTCTCGTCTCATGGAGACTAGAGCCCAGCTTCCTTTTCATTTTTATTTAGAAACAAAGAGTTCTTTAAAAGCCCTTGTCCCCATTATCTTTGGGCAGGATTTGCAACCGTTGTGTTTTCAGTAATTCCTCCAACTCTTGCCTTTCAGGCAGAACCACAGAAATACCACGTTTGCTTTGGAGCAATACTACTTTGGAGGCCAGGGGTGGGGGGAAGTCAATCAAGTCTTCCTCTGTGCAGAGAGTGCCTGGCTGGCCCTCCCGAGCTTGGCTAGTGGAGCCATGTGTTGCACTGCTAGTAGCTCAAGGCAGGGAAGGCCTCTGTGTCTTCAGAGCTTCGCCTGAGAGGAGGAAGCAGGTCAGGTTGCCAGCGTAGGTACTTGGGGTCAGCCATTCCCTGGGGTTTCCATTTGGAACCAATTTAGCGCCTGGCACCATTTTCATCTCCCACACTGCTTTCTGACTTTCCCTGGTTGTGGGTGGGCCGCTCATTCTTCTGTTCTGGCCCTTCATATGCTGCCCTGCCTGTTCCCCAGAGGTTCCAGTGCAGTGACGGTGAATGACCAGGCTGCCATGAAATCCCCGGTGCCGGCAAGTGCCTGGCACACAGTAGGTGTTTGATAAGTGTTTGATGAATGAAAGCTGCCGAGAGAGATCAGGGAAGACTGGTGTTAGCGATTCAAGCTGGTCCGCAGGTGTAGACATCTGCTCTAGATCTGGAGGCCGGATGGACCCAGGAGACAGAGACTACAGGGTGCTTGGCCTTCGGTTCCTGGATTTAGCTAAGCGTTGGCCCTAAGCTGCCAAGGGTGATGTAAGTGAAGGCATTGATTGACAGGAACCTTCACTGAAGAGGGAAGGCAGAGTTCAGTGACATGGCTGTGGGTTAGAAAGTCAAATGAGCCCCGCTGTCCAGGAGGGAACCATGAGATCATGGTAGTTCATTCGTATTGAATGCTGGCCATGTGGCTGGGGGGAGACCTGCCGGCTTAAAGACAGATGGCCGAGCCAGGCCCATCCATGTCCAAACACTGGAACGAGCCCAGGAACCCGGCGTCCCAGGCCAGGCGCATAGGGCCAGGGATCTGCAGCCAGGTTGGGAGCTTGGGATCCTTCCTAGGGGAAAGTAGAGCCTCTTGATATCCAAGTGAACCCCAGGCCCAGCCCAAAGAGAAGTGTCACTAAGTGGAGATCCAGGTGGACGGATGGCACAGGAGCCAAGACACAGCAGTTATTCCCGGAGAACTGTGATCTGAGATTGGGAACCTATTGTGTGAAGAGTTTATCCACCATCCAGCCAATCTTCCTCCCTTCTTCCCTCCCTCCCTCCCTCCCTCCCTCCCTCCCTCCCTCCCTCCCTCCCTCCCTTCCTTCCTCCCTTCCTCCCTTCCTCCCTTCCTTCCTCCCTCCCTTCCTTCCTTCCTGCCTGCCTGCCTGCCTGCCTGCCTGCCTGCCTGTAGAGAAATAATGCAATGCCCAGTATCTGGTAAACTAACTTGGGAACCTGATTCGTGGCATTGAGGCCCTGAAGTCTGAGCAGGGCCAGGTGTAATGTAACTCATGGCCTGATCTTTGAAGCTATGGACTGACCACCGTGTAGCTCTCAGAACTAGGCCAAGGCTGGGGTGGTAGGTGGTTTAGCAAGTAGACCCTGTTTCCATGGGTTGGCTAAAGCAGAAGCAGGACACCAGGTACATGCACGCATGCACACCCTCACACCCCCATGTTTCAAATGTCAGTCTGGTTGACCTTCCTGATTTAGACAACTATTGACTGCCAGTATATGTATGGATTATCTACCGAATGATCCCAACACCTAGCAAACTTCCCCCCACCGTCACTCAATCTTGGCAAAGTAACTTCTGTGTTAGCCAAAGAAGAACATAATTCGGAAGGTAAATTTGCAGAACTCAAATTATATTATAGTTTCCAAAATCAAATAGAAATTATGATGGGTTCGCACAGACAGTAAAGGGGTGGAATCTGCGGGACCCGCTCATGCATGTATTCAGTCACGCACTTAGCAGATGAGTGCCTGGTGGGGTGGGGTTGCAGGGGTGGGGGGATGCCGCCACAGCCCCATGGAGTTTTAAGCTGCTGCCCTCTCAGCTTTCCACTTATTCTGAGCAGCAAGTGAACAAAGGGAGAAAGTTATAAAGCTAAGACCTTATAAGAGAGAATCAGAGAAACAAGATGCATGTTGAGGAAGTGGGGGGGGGGGGGGGCAGGGGGAAGGGTCGTCAGTCAGGCCATGTAGTGGAGGGAGAACCCCAGATTGAGGCAGGTGTCAGAGTGGCTGAGCCCTTCTTGTCCCTGCAGGAGACCCATTCTTCTGGCCCCGACGAGTCCCAGCCTTCCAGGTTGGATGGAGACACTTCTTCCTCCTCCAATGAATCTGCTGCCATGTTTGTGGCTTCGCAAAGGGGGCTCAGCTCTCCTGTGTCCCCGTCCCGGTCTCACTCCCAGAAGCTGCGTTCTAAATTGCTGGGCCTGCCTGGTAACCTGACGCTAGACCCCCAGGCACCCGTGACTTGGTGCTTTGGTTTGGTGCTTTTGGCTCTGAACCAATGCCTGTCTAGGATCAACCCTGCTCAGTCAGTCAGGGTTACCTGTGGCGCTGTCTGTAACCAAAACCATCCCAGTGGCTAACCTTCAGGGTTTATCTGTTCATCAAACAAGAGTTGTGGTGTTGGTTGAGTGGCTCAGTCATGTCATGACCACGGTCTCGGAGAACCTTTTGACCACTTGCTGTGGCGGCCACAGCTACAGCCATCACTTTCCCTACCCCAGGCGGGAAGATGATGGCAGAGGCCATGTCAGCTGCAACCTCATTTGTCAAGAGACCAAAAGTCTTCTGCGTAGGCCTCATTGGCCAAAACTGGGCTCCATGGCCAGATTGGCTTCGACCCATCATGACCCAACCTCGGAGGCTGGCACGTTGCTACCCAAACAAAACTGCGTTCTGTTAAGTGCTGGTCTGACGTGATGGGCTGAAGTGGGAGAATTTGGGGCATGAAAGACTCGGAGGGGAATAGGAGGAAAAGATCGTCACCAGCGAGAATGAATGAAAACTGAAGGCTGCTGAAACCGGTTTGGCTCAGTGGATAGAGCGTCGGCCTGCGGACTCAAGGGTCCCAGGTTCGATTCCGGTCAAGGGCATGTACCTTGGTTGCGGGCGCATCTTCAGTAGGGGGTGTGCAGGAGGCAGCTGATTGATGTTTCTCTCTCATCGAAGTTTCTGGCTCTCTCTCCCTCTCCCTTCCTCTATGTAAAAAAAAATCAATAAATTATATTAAAAAAAGAAAAGAAAACTGAAGGCTGAGATGGGGGCGGCCAGGGGGTCTGCTCCTCTCAGCGGACAGGTGGGTGAAATTTCAAACTGTCAGGAAAACTGCAGTGAGGGGAGCGGGAGCGATAAGGAAACAGCAGAGCACGGGCTTCGGTCACGTATGAAGCATCCGCTGTGCAATATTTGTTTTTATTTCCCCGCATGGTTAATTATTGCAGCTGCTGTCTGATAAGGCAGCGGCCTCCTGCCCCGAAAGCCAGGGCTATCTGCAGTTTCCCAGCCCTGCCACGCAGTGATGAAGCAGATAAGCTGTGAGGTGGGGGCTGCTGGGACCGTCATTACAAACCCTGCTGAGAAATAGGGAGAGGTGGGGACTGTGGCTGGCAGGACGGGACCACAGAGTGATGGACCAGAAGCAGTGATCCGGGCTAATCCAACAGCGCCCCCCTCCCCGACCTCGAGAGCCTGGGGCCTGGAGACCCTAAATATTGACACCCCCAAGGGAGGCTTCTGTTGTAGGCACGCAGCCTGCGTTCCTCAACACCACCCCGCGTGGTCCGGGCCCATCTTCTGTCGGAGGAAACAGCCGCAAAGAGGCCAGTTGACTCCTTGTAAGCTTCAAGTCTTGCCTGCCGGGCTCTGTGCAAGCACCTCCCCTGTTTTAACTCAGGAGTCAGCAAATGATGGCCCGGGGCCACATCAGGACGCCACCTGAGGTGCATGACCAGCGAGCTAAGAACGTTTTAGACACCTAGAAGCGGTTGGGAGAAAAATCAAAAGAAGACTGTTTTGTGGTACATGAAAATTACATACAATTCAAATTTAAGTAGCCACGGATACAGTTTTTAAACAGCAACATTGAGATATAATTCAGCTTGTGGGAAGGAGGTCACCCTGGGCAGGCTATTTTATCATAAGGTGCCTTTCCACCTGCCAGCATGTCACAAGCATCTTCCCATCTCAGCTAATGCAGACCCACCGCACTCTTTTTTAATGGCCGCATAGTACTCCCTCCTAGGAGTGTGGCTTTCACACAATAAACTCCCTACCCAGGAGTATATCTGGGTTGTTTTCAATAAGAAGGAGTTTTGTGTACTTTTTTTTTTTTAAGAAAAATAAATCATTTCAAATAACTCCCAAACACCAGATTTTGTTTTTTTGCCTTCTCTTCCTGCCTGCGAGCACATGACACATTTTTACGTGGTTGATATCATAGCGAACATTCCATTTATATTCAGCGAAGCTTAATGTCGTGTAAACATTTCCCCATGTTGTTTTATAGTTTTCTCTTACTCCAGGGTCAGCGAGCTTCACATATCCTTTGTTTGCTTGCTGGCTTTAACAATCTGTCAAGAATGCTTTTTTAAAAAAAATCATTCTTAGCTTGTTGGCCGTATCAAAACACGCCTGGGGCTGAAGTTGGCCATGGGTTTGCCAGCCTACAGGTCATTGTGCCGTCCCGTGTCTGGGCTGCGGGGAAGGTCTCTATGTATACAGCTTTTTCCTTCCTTTGAACCATTTCCTTTGGATAACTGCCCAGGCATGAGATGACGGGCTCCATGGAGGGCGATGTTTTGAATGGCCCCTGGTGGACACCGCTATATGGTTATAAAATTGTGCCGACCGGCCACTTGTGAATGTATAGGCTTCTTACAACCTCACCAGCATGTGGTATTATCAGTTCACGTTTGATGCTAATTTAGTCGATATGAGATACCTTGTTTTTATTTCCATATCCCATTGTTCTCAAAATAGGGCTCCCCCCGCCCCCCCCCCCCCCTGTGTTTGATTGCTCTTTGTTGAGTAACTTTGGAGAACCTGAATGCTGAAACCAGCTGGAAAGGAGCAATCCCGACCCCCTGATTCAGCTCAAAGAGGAGCTAGAGGCTCCTTTGGTTCAAATGCGAGTTTGCAGGTAACTTCTCGGTGCGTTCTGCTGCGTTCGAGTGAGAGAGAGGCCCAGCGAGGCCTTATCGCTCTGTGGCAGCAAAAGGGACTGGAAAGTAGGTCGAGGAATTAATCCTGCTGGTTCCAGTAATTAGAGTAGACAATGGGGTCGAAAGTTCAGGCTGAGCCGGGGAAGGCAGCCCGAGTGACTCTTACAGGCCTGGACACACTGCCCCTTGCCCTCGGCCTGCCGCGGGGCCAGGCTTCCCCACCCTGGCAGTCCCACAGCGCATTTTCTTTCCCTCTCTTCTAGTTTAAAGGGACATTCTTGACTTTGCCTCCCAGGAGAAGCCAGATGGTCCCAGAGGCAGAAAGGATCCCGCTAGAACCTTTTTCCCCCTCCAAAGGGAATGCTTGAGGTTATTCTTCAGATTTCAGCAGCCGGTGAAGAGGCGCTCGTTCTCCATCTCCCTTCAAATCCAAAACAACCCGAGATGCTCCCTTTGTTTTCAGTGCAGGTTCGCACACGAGATGCATGAACATGATGAACAGAGGGGAATGAGGCGAATGAGGGTGGGACTCTGGCAGAAAGATTTCAACTGTGCGGTCGGGGGTTGAACTGAATGATAGATCCTAACCCTTTCTTACCAAGTGTTGTACCTAAAGCACAGATGACAAACTCTGTTGGCTACAGAAGGCAGCTGGCTGATGTGACTAAGTGAAGGAAGCTATCGGATGTGTAACAATAGGGAGTGGTGGGGACTATGGCGCACAGAAAATGCATTCTTGCCCCAAAGCATTTATACTCAAAATTTTACAAGTCATGGTTCCTGCCTGACAAAACGTGTTTGTCTGCAAGGCTGAACTTGGCCCCCGCGGGCCCAGCTTGTGAAGTTCAGAAGAGCCAGCGGCTTCTTCCATCTCTCAGTCATCCTCCATCTTCGTGCTTCCCCGTCTCTCCACTTCTCTGTCCCTCCTTAGCTCCTCGCTACGTAGGCTCACCTTGACTCCATTGTGAAAAAAAGCCAAACCTTCGCCAAAAGCAGTGGTCGGCAAACTGCGGCTCCCGAGCCACATGTGGCTCTTTGGCCCCTGGAGTGTGGCTCTTCCACAAAATACCACGTGCGGACACACACGTACAGTGCGATTGAAACTTCGTGGCCCATGCGCAGAACTTGGTTTTCGGCTCTCAAAAGAAATTTCAATCGTTGTACTGTTGATATTTGGCTCTGTTGACTAATGAGTTTGCCGACCACTGGCCCAAAGGATCAACTTGAGGTGGAGGCAGCACTTGTCCAGATAAACACATTATGGAGTCTGCTAGATAACACAGCTGAGGGCAAAATTCAGAGCAGGTCTGAACATCTTCAGTTATAAGGAACAGAGATCCACTCAGGTTCCCCCAAGCAAGACAGGAGTTACTGTAAAGACACAGCCCTCTCTGAACCCAAAACAGAGAATCAGGGGAGCACCGGGGAGCCTCCTGAGTGACGGAGAGCCACTGGGAAGCTTCCCAAGTCTGCGATGGAGGCAGGTTCTCAGCCACGGGACCTGTGTGCAGGCAAGTGTCTTAAACCGAGTCTGTTCCATGGGATTTAGGAGCAGATATGTCATTCAGCTGAATAAGCTTCGGGTGTTGACTGTTTTCGACCAAGTATCCAATGAGTGCCCACCAGGAGGAGTACAACTTACTGCCGGGAACCACAAAGACACGCCCACCCATCTGTTTTCCCAACCAGCGTGTAGAATTCAACTTTCCACCAAGGCATCAGAAATGAGTGGATAAAGCCTCATTAATTAACCTTAACAAGCTGTGTGTGGCCACCAATTAAGAAATGGAGGCATTCCTACCTCCCGAATTGGAGCCCCAGGAAATGAACCTGGGTAGTGAGAATGGGAGAAAGCGCGCCTTGTCTGTTGCCTGGCCTTGTGTTTCCCTGGGGTCCAGAATGGGTGCAGGCTGGTGTTTGGTTCCTGGGCTCAGAGCTGGCATATAAGCAAGTGGGATGCCCCAGGTAGCTATGAGTGGGTTGAGCCAGAGGTGATTACAAGCTGAGTCCTTAGAGAGATGATGGATGGTCAGGGACAGTGAGTCTGAGCTGGTTGAACAAGTCCAAGGAGATGCCAGCGGCACCAGACACGTGAGTCCAAGCCCAACGATTGGGAAACGGAGAATGGGAGCAGAGTAAGGAGTAAGAACGAGGATGTGCCAGCCATGCTGGTCTTCTTGCAGTTTCTTAGAAAATGCTGAAAGTGCTTTCCCAGCTCAAATCTTTGAGTACGTGGTTCCTGGACTGGGATACGCTTCACCTGATTCTTGGCATGGCCGATTAATTTTTAGGCTTCATTGTCACTTTCTCAGTAAGGCCTTCAAGAATCAGTATTCATTAACTTTGCCTATCCAACATCCATACAATTTTTTTTTTTTTTGGTAACAGCATCATTTCCAGTGTATTAGTCAGCTTTGCTACAGTAACAAACAACCCCAAGTTTAGCAGCTTACAACAATACACCTTTATTTCATGTTTGTCACATTTCGGCTACTACACCTCTGCTCCGTGCATTTTCAATCCTGAGACCCGGGTCAAAGAAGCAGCCTTTACTTGGGACAAGTTGTCCTTACGGCTGACGGAACACAGCAAGGGGCAGAACTGAATTACACAATCTCTTTAAATGCTTTTGGTTCAGCCTTAGCATATGAACGTGAGTCATATCTGCTGGTGTTCCATTGGCCAAAACATGTCATGTGCCCAAGTCTGTCAGGGATGGGGGAGGCCACACCACTTCTGGGGGGTGCTGCAATTCACGTGGCAATTGATAGGATGTATAATCCTGTTGTAGGGAAGGGAGTAAAGAGTTGGGAACGCTGATACAATTGCCCACAATTACCTAAGAAGTGGTTGGCTGCACGTAACAGTCGAGTGCCTGACAAACAATGGCTTAAAAAAGGGGGGGTTATTTTTTTCACAAAATGAGATCTCAGGTTATTCTAGAGTTTGTTCAGCCGCACAGCAATACCCAGAAGAGTGTGTCTCTGTGGTTCTCCTGGGCTTTCTCTCCTGGTTGTAAGAAGGCTGATGGCTGCCATTCCAGGCTTTCTATCAAAGTTCAAAGCAGGAAGAAGTGGGAAGTGGTGGCAGCAGCCACATCTGTCCCTTTTATTCAAAAACAAAGGTTTTTCCAGAGCAACTCCCTACCCACCCTACCCCACCCCCAGCAGCTTGTCTCATGTGGCCACCTTTTTCTGCAAGGGAAGCTGGGAAGGCAATGATTTCATTTTTCTTGCCCTTGACAATGGAAGCAAGAAGAAGGAAGGAGGTGGAAATGCGGATTCGTTCAGCCAGCCAGTGTGATCTGCCATAGAACCCTTATTCCCCCCCACCCCCACCCTCACTCCATGTGGTCTTGGAGCAACTGTCAGTCAAGGTGTCCTGCCCGTCCACCTCCTTCTCCAGCAGGTCACAGATGACCCCAATGAACCAGGGATGGGAACTGCTGGCCTTGATACAATGGTGTGTGAGGCATTGAAGACACACTACCCCTTCTTGCTCCCTAGACCCCCAGAGTTTCTCTGCTTCCTGTTCATCCTGTGCCTTTTCTAGTTTTTCCATCGTTTCTGTGAGCCACCCCGCATCTTTCCCACCAATTCCCAGCATCGTTTTCTGTTGCTTGCCTCCACAGAACCCTGGCTGATAACACACCCTCCTTAACCACTGTGTTTCAGTGGGGCCTCTCCTGCTGTTCTCTACTGCAGTGCCGTGTGTGTGTGTGTGTGTGTGTGTGTGTGTGTGTGTGTTTGTGTGTGTGTGTGTGTGTGTGTGTGTGTGTGTGTGTGTGTTTTAAGCACTAGAATTGTATAATTGCTTTGCCTCTTTGCTTGTGTCATGTCTTTTTCTGACAGCAGACTGTACGCTCAATGCAGGCAGGGAATTGGCAGACACGGTTACCACTGCATGCCCCAGAACTAACACATGCCTGCTACATGGCAGAGTCTTAATGAATATGTATTAAGGGTGCCAAGGAGGTCTTCAGCATTTGGAGGTCAGGACTGGAATCTGCATGTCGTTGATGGGTACGAGTTGTCTAAAGTCTGTCGTGTGGGTGACTCATTGTGGTTTAAAATGTGCGTCGTCAGGATTGACGTCGGGGCTGCTAGCAGTGTCAGGGCTATTTAAATGGAGACGTGGGTGACTAAAGCACCCCAGAATTTGCAGCGCCTAGAACAGTGGCTCTCAAGTTCATTTGACCTTCGGCTCACGTAGACAAGGCCAAAGACCCTTCTTCCCGTCAAACCCCAGCGCCCACCCTCTGAGCTGGGCAGTAGGAGTTTCGCAGCGTCGGCAAGCACGCAGCAGGAGCCAGACTCCCTGCAGCCGAGCTCGTGGTAAACCCTAGTAACATCCTAATTTTAGTTCTGACTAGTGAATCCCAGTAACTCAGTAGTTTCCTAGAAAGTGGCACTTAGTCATGCACGAAGCTGGAAATCAATGGATGTGTGTGGTGTTACTTGTTCTTGGGAATCAGAGGGAGAGTGTGGCTTTTGGGGATCCGTTTGTGGCCTGTAGGAGTGAGCCATAGCCCCACTGGGTGGGCTGCAGGCCCCAAACAGAACTGCTCCACTGTGACTTGCAGACTGCCCTCTGATTGAGTCTAATTCTGAGCCCTAGCGAGGGTTTACAGACCCAAAGCGCAGCTGGAATTGTCCATAGAATGAATCAACAATACCTCCTACACATAGACAGATGACTAGATTGTCAGCGCTAGTGCGATGGAAAAAAAAATGCAAATTTCTTTCAAAGCCGAGAATAATTCATAGTGATTTTTTGTTGTTAAGCCTTTTTTCAGACAGCAGGTTCATGTGCAGGTTGGTGAGATTTCGGAGGGCTTTAAAAGGGCAGCCTGGTGCTGAACGGGGGCCGGGGTGGGGGGGGGGGTGGGACCCAGGGGTGGGAACCGAGGCTGCTGGGAGAAGTGCGGGCTTGGCTTGTGCCCCTCTCAGCTCCAAAAGCCACCGAGGAACAAGCTCAGTCCTCACCTGACCCGGTGGCAACTCCTGAGGATTGCACTCGCTTCCTCAGGACCAAGGCGCCAGCTGGAGTGGCATTTGCATGCGTTAAACGCATGTCAAGTGCAACTTCGTGGCTATACGTTTTTAACGTTCATTTTTAAAGTTACCTTTTATTTTACTTTTAAATATGTTTTTATTGATTTCAGAGAGAGGAAGGGAGAGGGAGAGAGAGATAGAAACATCAACGATGAGAGAGAATCATGGATCGGCTGCCTCCTGCACGCCCCCCACTGGGGATCCAGCCTGCAACCTGGGCATGTGCCCTGACCGGGAATTGTACCAGGACCTCCTGGTTCATAGGTCAACACTCAACCATTGAATCACACCGGCTGGGCTAAATTACATTTTAAAAAACATCCTCAGGAGCCCCTTGCTGGCTGTGTCTCAGCTCTGCCTGGGTTGGTTTGGCTTCCTTTGCAGGCAGGACCTCCCACAGGTGGCCCCCGCAGCTCCCGGCTCACAGTCTACCAGCTTAGCAGTCCTACGGAGAGAAGAAAGCCTCTCTCCCCATGGTGGCAGCCAAAAAATAGCCGCCATTCATTGAGTGCTTCTTCAGAGCCAAGCCCACCTCCTGAGCACGTTAGGGGATGCTCTCATTTATCCCTCACAATGACGCTGATATCATGGCTATTATTATCCCACATTAAAGCAAGGAGCCTGAGGTTACACAAACTAGCCCAAGGTGGCAGGGCTACCAAATGGCAGCCGGAGCTCTTCACAGGGCACACTCTGCTGACCCCCGCGACCTTGGACTTTCCTGCAGCTATTCCCTAAACCTCTGGCATTGAACAATAGTGAGTATCAGCTCTGTTCCAGCTGCTTCATGGGTATGATCTCATGTTGAGCTCCATTTCGGCTCAGAGAGGTTAATTAACTTTCCCAAGCTCACCCAGAAAGGAAGTGGAGAATTAGACAGGGGAAGCCAGATCTGCTGGATTCTAAAGCTCCTCACGAAGGGCCTTCGCACTGATGGTCACTATGCTTGGAACACCCTTTCCCCAGGCATCCATTCCTTCCTCCAAATTTCTTCAGCGAGACCACGCCTGAGGGCTCCCTTTAAAACCACAGGCATTGCTTCACTTCCTCCTAATCCTCCTCACCTGGCTCTACTTTTTCTCTGGAGCACTTATAACCTTTAATATACTAGATCATTTGCTTTTAAAATATATATATATATATATATATATTTTTATGATTTCAGAGAGGAAGGGAGAGGGAGAGAGGGATAGAAACATTAATGATGAGAGAGAATCATTGGCTGGCTGCCTCCTGCACACCCCACACTAAGGATTGAGCTCGCAACCTGGGCATGTGCCCTGACCGGGAATTGAACCAAGACCTCCGGGTTCATAGGTTGATGCTCAACCACTGAGCCACACCAGCTAGGCTCATTTGCTTTCTTATTATGACTTATTACTTATTTATCTCTCCCTGCTAGACTGTAAGCTTAATGAGGGCAGAGATCTGATAGATCCCAATTTTCTAGACCAAGGCCATGCACAGTAGTCCCCAATAAATATTTGAATGAAGGATGCTATGACATGGGTCCTGACAGGTGGCAGGTCAAGAAATCACCCCAATTTATGTCTTCAATTCTGATTGAGTCTGATCAGAGCGTACAGGAGCGTGGAGAGTGGTTAAGGGCACAAGGACCCAGAGCATCAGATGGGTTAGTGGAACGGGCTCCATGTCAACATAACCACTTACGTCACAAGTGAGGATCACTATCGCAGGTCAGCCTTCTGCTGTCCTTTACTTGAGCCAACGTATCACTCCCCACTCGGACCCAGAGTTATCTTTATGACACAGGCTGGAGTGCTGGGCCGAGGCTATGGATTCAGTCCCATGGGCTGGTGGAGAAAGGCTATGAACTCTCCCAATTCGGATGGTAACGGTGATGCAATCCTTACCATTGCATTTGCTTTAGACCATTTGAATACTGTCAAGTGATGCACTTTGAAAAGGTTCCCATTCCCCATTGCAGGGAATGAGAGGCACAATTAGCTAATGAGTAGCAATCTCGGAGGAAGAGGCAGAATGGGACAGAGCGGGGAAACAGAAATTCAGACATCGCTGTGGGATTGTGCATTGGGCATGCTTTTCTGAAGAACAATTTGGTAATATGTAGTCAACACTAAAAATATCTAGTCCTTTTGATCCAGCAATTCTAGGAATTTTCCTAAGGATATAATCAGAGATGTATGTGAAAATGTTCCCCCACGGTGCTTCACCGGCGCATTAATATAATACTGAAACGTTAGCAGTAACCTCAATGTCCAGCATGTGGGGATTCGTAGAGTCAATGATGATTCAATACAGTCCAAGAAAGTTACATAGAAGTATACGGAATGGCATGGGAAAACGTGGTATATAAAAAAAGCAGGTGATAAAACATTATGGTCAATCTGCCATTTTTGTAAGGTTAATTTTGGAACTCTTAATTTTGGAGTAATAACAGAATGGATAAGGACAAGGGCTTTGAGGGCAGAAAGACACGAGTTGAATTCCTAAGTCAACTTATCAACTTGGATGCTGTAAACCTCAGCTTATCAACTTGGATGCTGTAAACCTCAGCTTTCTCGTTTGTGAAATGGGCTAGGGTAGTGCCTGGACAAGACCTAGGGCATGGTACTCATTAAATAGATGTTTCTAACTAAAATGGTGGGCTGTAGTGTGTGTGTGTACACGTGTGCGCGAGCATGTGCATGTGCGTGCATGCGTGAGTGTGTGTGTAGTACTACCGTATGCATTTAGTTCTTTCTGAACTGGGCAGGTATTGCTTTTGTAATTAGGAACACCGTCATTAACATAAAAAAAAGAGAGGCCTAAGAAATGTCATCAGGACAGAAGGAATCTCAACTGTGCTAATTTGCCATCTCCACTGCTCTCAGAGTCGTCTGTTTCGAATCATTCTGTGGCATTTCTGTTCCTCTTTTTCTTAAGGACTTGTTCCAAGAATAAAAAAAAAAATAAATAAAAGAAAGAGAGAAAAGAAAGATAGATAGAAAGAAAGAAAAATCCCAAAGCTTCAAGCCATGTGGGTGAGTGCAATTTGCAGAAAATATTTCCAAAATGTTGTAGCCAAAACAGGCCATGTTTTAAACCTCAGATATCTAAGCAAATTTCTAAATTATGCTTGTAAACCACATGAAGTTCCTCTGCTTAGTAACACTTTACTTGTTGGAGATAATTCAGAGAGAAGGTTCCAAGGACTTCCATTGGCTTTGCCTGTTCAGCATCCACCACCCCTTCCTCCCTGCCCCCATTGTCTGGCATCAGAATCTGGATAGTTCTCTGGGGAAATGCTCCTCCCTCTTGATCCTTGTGGTTCAAGTGGGCCTGCTCACATCTGAGTTTTAAAGATAGGCGTGACTCAGACCTGACTAATGAGAGTGCTGCATTGCTCTGGCCACTGGGATTGGCTCAAGGATGAGCATGTGACCCAAGCTGGGCCAATCAGAGACGGCCCTGGGATATTTTTGCTGGAACTACTCAGAAATAGGTCCTCTCTTTAGACTGGGATGCCAAGCTGGTAGAATGTAAGGCTGAAAGTGCCAGGAACAGTTTTAACACCATTTAGGGAAAGCCTGCTTGAGAAGGGAGCGAACACCAAGGGGAAAAAAATACAGGAAATGGGCAAAGTCAGGATCCCGCTGATGTCCTTTAAGCATAGGGAGTCAGCCATGCTGAACACTAGCAAGTACTCCTTTCTGTTTCAGCGAATTGAAGTCGTTTTTCTGTTGCTTGCCACCGAAAAAGACCTGCCGGTTACAGGAGATCAGTCTGAAGTTGGCAGATAAATTCATCGCGTTATGCGTTTTAAGAGTTTACAGTGTTCCTGGTATTTCAGGTGCTAAGGACTCCTTCCGTGTTTCCTAAGCAGAGCTCCTCCAGGACTGGCTGCAGAAGACACCCCAGAGCCCTTTGTAATGAGCTCATTAAAGGAACCCTGGCAAAGTGCAAAGCGGTTGTCAGCTTGCTTGAAAACAATGGTCTTGAGTAGGCTAAGCCCTTCCCCTGCTGACATGCCTGAAAGAATCGGGCTTCACAAAGCATTTTTCAGAGTTGGGACAAATACAGGCCTGCATTCAACGCCTGGCTCAATTAATAGAGCTCTCACTATAATATTTAACTTTTTGTTTGTAATCTTTTTCACACGAACAAACAATAACACAAACAAAACATTGCACAGAGGTTGTGTTTTCCATGGAGAGTGACCGGCCACCGTTATGCATTCTAACACCCTCTGCAGATAACGGTGAAGCCATCTACCATGTCTATTTCACATTATCACCCTGTTCCCACTCCTTTTGGTGTGTTTACCAAGCCATAGATTGCCTCAAATGTTGAACTGTTCCTTTTTCCCTTGTCAAAAAATTGTAAAGGACTGTCAACAATCTAAGAGGTTGAGTCACATCAAAACAAGTCTTTGTTGACTTCCCAGTAGTAACAGGACAGGGTCAGGTCTGGTGAGATGGAAGGATGAGGACCTCTACTCCAAGTCTCCTGAGGATTCCCACCTGGTTGGTGAGATAAGAATGTGGTTTAGCCCTAACTGGTTTGTCTCAGTGGATAGAGTGTCGGCCTGTGGACTGAAAGGTCCCAGGTTTGATTCCAGTCAAGGGCATGTACCCTGGTTGCAGGCTCATCCCCAGTAGGGGGTATGCAGGAGGCAGCTGATCGATGTTTCTCTCTCATTGATGTTTCTAACTCTCTATCCCTTTCCCTTCCTCTCTGTAAAAAATCAATAAAATATATATTTTTTTAAAAAGAATGTGGTTTAGTATAGAGGGGCCCCATCTACCTGGGTTCAACTCCTGGTTCTACCACTCCCTAATTATGTCCTTGGGCAAGGTAGCACATAGGCAAGTTATGATGATTAAATGAATTAATATAGATCAATTTCATAAAACCATGCCTAGCACTCCAAAAAAAAAAGTCCAAGTTGTTTTTCTTTCTTATTTTAATTTATGACTTCATAAATTAAGGTCTGGTTTTGATGTTTTCCCAATAATTCTTAGGTATATCTTGGGATCAAAAATCAGCATATTTGGTGATAGTCACATATATCCCTCAAAAATCCCTTAGAAAGCAGCCACATTGGTCATCATAGACCATCTCTCGATACATTAGGTTCTAACCAGCCAGAATCCCACATTATTCTCTGGTTGAGAACCAATGAAGTGTGTTTCTTGTATTTAGGGGACAGATTATATGAGAAATGACGGTCCTTAAACACTTTAAAAACATTTATAAACACTGGACTGCCACTCAGGGCAGCCAAGGCCACGTATGAGGAGAGGTTAGTGATCCTGAGCCTGACAAGGTATAGCCAACCTCAGGTCCCACCCAAAACTCGCCCTGGACATGCACACATCCCGTAGCCTGCTGTGGGAGCTACCTATACTCATCACACTGTCCCTCTCTCTCCCCAAGCATAGGTGGCTGAGTCCTTGTACATTAAAGGCTTGTGGGATGCAATATGCCTATATTTAATTTGCTTAGCAGTAAGAGAGTTCAGAAATGTTAGACATCAAGGCCAAATCTAGCACTTGAGGTTCCCAACCCACCTTTACCTTGGAAGCCCTTAGGGTGAAAAGCATGAGATCTGGGGCTCAAAGCATGAGACCTGAGTTGGCAGCCTGGACCCAGAGTTTACCAAGGGGTGACCTTGGGCCATTCACTTTATCTTCTTCAGCTTCAGTCTCTTCCTATGAGAAAGGATATAAACAATATAGACCACGCACAGTTACTGAGAATGGAGACCAAGTGTGCCTAAGTGTTAGGTTCTAGGAAGTACGTTCATGTCTTACCCACTAACTCAATGGAGTAGGGTCTAGTGATGATGAGTAAGGCAGTCCCTGACCTCAAGAAGCACCCACGCACGTGGGGAAATGTATGTAGTAGCAAATGTGCAACGACACTGGGATGTGGCAAGTAAGACTGTGATTATTTTTAGGACCTGCCAACACTCCAGTCTTCTTTGAAGCTTCAAATGAAATGATCTGCCTTGTTTTGACAGTTAATGACGTTTGGGTAGCTTCTGTTTTGTGTTTTGGAAGAGAAACACACTTTGGGGTATATGTACATATACTTCCTGAATATCTGCATCCTCGCTAGCCGTGGTGTTGGGAGGATTGGCCAATTCCATCAGTCTTGTTTGATTCAGGGAAACAATTTTGAATAACAGTTCATGATCAAATTAGACAGATTTGTTTCCCACTAGTAAACAGTTGCTAATAGTTATTGAGTGTTCACTGTGCATATTTTCTATTGAAAAGCAAGACAGCTTGGTATCTAATGGGTCCCACCATTGACTGGCTGTGTGATTGGCGGCACTTTTTTTAACCTGGGTGATCCTCAGTGTCTACTCGCAAAACGGGGCGGTCAGAGTGCCCACTTCCCAGTGTCGGCGTGAGGATGCAGTGAGGGGGACAGTTGAGGCCCTGTGTTCAGAACTCGTGGTCAGCGTCATCAGCTTCACGGAAGAAGTCTGGGCGACACAGATTCTGTGCTGGGAAGGCCTTTGTGACCACCGCAGGGCTGCCCAGGGGCCTGTGCGGTTAAACTTCAGAGAGGGGTTGGTTCTCATGCCAGCGCGTAAGGCAAACGTGGATGGAATCAACTTCCCCTTGAAAATTCCTGCCCGTCGAGTAGAGTATATACGGTATTGTGTATGGACCACTCAGGTCTGAGCGCCACTGAGTCAGAGCCTAGGAGGGAACAAAGGGCATGCTTACCTGTGGCTGCCTGGGCATCCAATCCATTCCGTCTCCAAGGAAGAGGGTCTCAACTGGGGATAAGTTTGCCCTTCTAGGGGACAGTTGGCGATGTCTAGAGACATTTTTTGGTTGTCGTAACTAGGGCGGGGTATGCTATTGACATCTAGTGGGTGGAGGCCAGGGGTGCTGCTTAAACATCCTACAATGCACAGGACAGTTCCCAACAACAAAGAATTATCCCGCCTAAATGCCAATAGTGCCGAGGCTGAAAAACCCTGTGCTGGTAACTATCAAATCTACACTTAGGAAGGGGAGCGGGCCGGAATCTGCTAGGATGTTCCTGCTTATCACTGGGGTTTAATGAGATGCCCTATGTGAGATCTCTTAGCATAGGACCTGGCACATAGTAGGTACTCAATAAATGGTTGCTGGGCCTAAAGTTAAATTTTGCCTGATGGGGCCACCCCATATGCTCTATTTTTGAGATGCGGTGGAGGAGAACTCAGCCACCTGCTTCCTGCCTTTCCAAGCTGGCACTTCCTGTTTTGCCCCACTCAGCAGTGATGGGTCTCGTGGTGGTATCTTCCCTGAGGGGGGGGGGGGGGGGTTCCAAAACCAGCATCCAACTCAGGTGTGATTCTGCCATCCCGCTATTACCCAAACTTTCTAATTCAGATTCAAAACTACTGACCTCTCAACTCTACGTGGAAAGCCCTCCCTTGTAGCCACATGATTTTAAAAAAGGAGCTCTCACAACTACCAACTCTATTCTCTCCCCTCCCCTAAACAGGTTGGATCTGAAATAGGAGCCCAAGGAGGAGGGGGCTGGTTGTCGCTCACAAGCTAGGAAACTCTCAGGGACCGCAAAGGCAAGAAAATTGCTTTTAAATGAAAGAAGTATTACCATTTCATTCCGACCCCTAATGTATCACATAACTGTGGTACCCCTCCTTGTCCATCTGAAAAATTAGAATACAAATAACTCTTAAGTCATTTGGACTCTATTCAAATGTGAATTCATCTCTTTAACCATCCCTCTCCTTGTTTTTGAAATAAAGACGAATATTGAATGTTAAGAGTCTCTGTGGATTTTTTTCACTTTGAGTTGTTTCTTTTTTCTTATGGTCACTGTTGCTTTTCCCCCATCATTACTTATTCATCAGCATGAGAGATCTTGAAGATCCTAAACTGGTCTTTTTCTTTTCTTTTCTTTTCTTTTCTTTTCTTTTCTTTTCTTTTCTTTTTTCCCTTCATTTAAATACTGTGGACAGCAAGCCAACTGACTAATGATGAATATGATTCCTATTCAGACTTAGTAAGTCTTATGAAAAGATCTTTTTTATTATTATTATTGATTTTTTACAGAGAGGAAGGGAGAGGGATAGAGAGCAAGAAACATCAATGAGAGAGAAACATCGATCAGCTGCCTCCTGCACACTCCCCAGTGGGTATGTGCCCGCAACCAAGGTACATACTCTTGACCAGAATCAAACCTGGGACCCTTGAGTCCACAGGCTGATGCTCTATCCACCGAGCCAAACCAGTTAGGGCTGAAAAGATCTTTTTATTCCAAGGAAGGAGGATGTGTTGTTTCAGTAGATATGTTGTCACGGTGACAACGTACAATGTCAGGTGACTGGATGGGTGTTAATGGCATGGCCCGGCCATACTCACCCTGAGAGGGAGTCACACGGATGGCATCCTATTCCAGTATGTCCACAGAAGGAAGGGAAATTTCTTCCAACAGTGTGTTTCTGTGTCATGTCTGTTTTGGGAAGTCTCTTGAGTTGAAGTTCTGACTTGGTGTGTCAGTATAATGGAGTCAGACATGTTATGCCTTCTCCTTGACACTTTCTTTTTGCCTGGGACACCTGTGTTAGAGGGGAAAAACATATCAGGATCCAGAAATGGCAGACACACAGCTGTTCCACCACTCTCTACACCTCTGCCTGTGGCAGACATCACCAATTGATCGCAGCACACTTTTCCATAAGCCATGCATGCAGACACTATCAATTGATGGCAGCACAGGCATACAACGTAGGAAAGGTTTTCTGCCTCTACTAGGTAAAGAAGGATACACTTAGAAGAGCATTGGAATGTCATCACCATCACCATATTCTTTTCCAGAAACTTCTTCAGTGCTCCAAATTCCACTTGCCCAAACATTTGGAAGAAAAGAGGGAGAAGGCTTTGTTTTCTACACAGCAATTTGGTTTGAAAATGAGTCTCTGAGCATGCAGAGACAAGCAAATTGAACGAATTCACCTTATTTCCTGGTGTTACTATGACAGGGATTCTTAAAATATAAGTCCCTGATGCTACTTTATCCATGAGGCCTCAGTCTGAGGTGGAGTCTTAGAAACACAATCTAGAACCAAAATTAATTCTACCATTTTATAATTTGCTCAGTCAGATGAAAAAAAAAAGGGATATGATTTTCAAGTACTTTCTACACTTGAGACTAAAAACAGCAGTTGTTTTTTTTTTATATATATAATTTTGTTTAAGCAAATGCAATCCTCTGGGTATTTACAGTAGGAGGATTTCAGTCACTGGAGACATTTTTAAAAAAGATCTCAAGTAAGAATCTTTCTTTGCATTTTTCCCCCAAAAGGACATTTACTTTTGGAAAATGCTCCATTTAGAAAAATTGTTCCATGGATGACAACTGACCCAAAAGTTTGACGTGTTTTTTTTTTTGAGGGAGAGAGTGGGGTGGAGAAGGTTGGAGGTTGTGTGAATGCAATTCTGTTCACCCACCAGCCAAGCAGGATTTGGGAGTTCATGTTCATTCATTTCTTTTCGTTCATTCATTTATTCAAATACATACTGACGGTCTGCCGTATAGAGAGCACTGTGCTAGGCAATGGGGTGATAGCCTAGAAGGAAACACTGCCTCAGCCCTAGCTGGTTTGGCTCAGTGGATAGAGCATTGGCCTGCGGACTGAAGGGTCGCGGTTTCAATTCCGGTCAAGGGCACATGACCGGTTGTGCGGACCCGATCCCCAGCAGCCAATCAATGGTTCTCTCTCATCATTGATGGTTCTATTTCTCTCTTCCTCTCTGAAATAAATAAAATAAAAAAATAAAAAAGGAAAGAAACACTGCCTTAGACTGCCCACCCTTCTTGCAGGGATTGCCAAAGGATGACGCCCTAATGTCCTACGGCAGTGGTTCTCCTGTTGCCACCTTCCAAGTGACATTGAGCAACATCTGGAGACATTTTTGGTTGTCACAATGGGGGGACAGTGCGCCTGGCGTCTAGTGGGTAGAGCCTAGGGGTGCTGCTCAACATCCTGCATGCACAGGAGGGCCCCCACCATAAAGAATGACCTGACTCCTAACGTAAGCAGCCTGGAGGTGGAGAGTCCTGCCCTAAGGCATCTAACGTATGTAATGAATTAGCTTCTGGTTAACGGTGCTAGCTAAGTTCCATCTTTAGGAGAACTGAGGAAAGGGCAGCCCAGCTCATTTTCTGTCAGACTTTTCCCTCTCTTGGGACCCTCATTGAGAAAGGTTGGTGCCATGGCCTCAGGGCGTGTGGTCCATGGACTTTTGGCATCGGCTTCACCTGGGAGCTTGTTAGAGGCGCAGAGTCCCAGGCCCCGCCCCAGACCTGCCGAGTCAGAACCTGCACTTTAACGCGATCTCCAGGGGATTCGCGTGCACATTGCCATTCGAGAAGCAGAAGCTTAAGTGATCATTTTCCTAAGTGCTGCTTCTGTGGGCTGAATTCTGTGGCTCCCTTAATTCGCATATGGAAATCTTAACCCCCAAGGTGATGGTATTAGGAGATGGGACCTCTGGGAGGTGATTAGGTCTTGAGGGTGGACCCCTTGTGAATGGGATTAGTGCCCTTATAAAAGGGACCGGGGAGAGCTCCACGTGAGGACACAGAGAAGGCACTGTCTAAGAACAGGGCTCTCACCAGACACCAAATCTGCCAGTGCCTTGACGTTGGACTTCCCAGACTCCAGAACTGTGAGGGAAAACTGTGTCGTTTAAGTCACCCAATCTCTGATGTTTTTGTTATAGCGGCCCAAGTGGACGAAGACAGCTACAGAGGCCAGGCTCCCGTGAGCAATCCGCCTGCAAACGGAAGGCTGGAAGAGGAGCAGAAGCCAGCCTGGAGAAGAGGCTTCCTAGCAGGGGGAGTAGCAGGTGCAAAGGCTCAGCGGCAGGAGGGAACTGGCCAGCCGGAGGATCCGAAACGAGAGGCTTTGTGTCTAGAGCCCAATGAGCAAAAGGTAAGTGGAGCTGAGCCCGGCCAGGTGAGCAGAGCACGTGGGACTTTTTTCCAGGAGCAAGTGGGCATGGTTCACTGGGCTTGATCCCCAGGCCCTTGCCCGGTGTGGCACAGGTAGGGATGCCATTGGTGGCCAGGGGACAGGGTGAGGCCGACTCCTCAGCCCTTTCACCTGGTGTTCTAAGCAGCTGAGCCAACTAGTCAGACCAGGGTCGGAATCCCATGAATGGTAATTGCCCCAGGTGACCCACATCCCTGGTGAGACGGCGCAAGATCAATGCTTCTGAGACACGCTGCTCCCGACCCCTCTGACTTAAGGCTGCAGAACCATCATGTCGGTATATTTTTGTACAGATTTTGTAAGTTTATGACACATTCTGGCAACGTTTAGATGCGATTTCAACGAGCCAGAATGTAGTACTGTAAACCTAAAACTGGATATCCCTTAAAGCTGCGAGGACCTGGCAGGAGACGGCTCCCAATTACAAGCAGCTTCCAGCTCCACTGTTCCCGTCCTCGAAGCATTGAAAACAAAACCCAGCTTCAATGAGGGACTGCTGAGCCCTTTGCATCCTATTCATGTCCCCTCTGGGCTTCCAAGCTCCAGGATACCTTACACACAAGAAATGACCCCTGCTAACTGACTGCCAGGGTAACGGGGGTCCCGGGCGGGGGTGGGAGTGGGGGTTGTTACCAGTGCAAGGATGGTGACAGAACGAATGGCCATGAAGTCATTCTGTCCTCGTCCTTGTTGATTTCTGTCCACACGGGGCTAGTCTCTCGGGCTGCGTGGGGATCAAGGGAAGTCATTTTATCGCACAGACGGGATGCACTTGGCTGCCCCGCTCCTCATCCTTCGCATATTACTAATCTCACAAACCATCCATTATCCACTCGGTAACTGGCAAACGTGAACTTGGCCAGCGTCACCGCCGAACGATGAGATCCAAGTTAGAAGAAGTGGGAGAGAGAGAGAGAGAAAGTACAAAGATGAGCCAGACGGTTTCCCAACCTGTATGAACACGTCGTACTTACCAGGCCGGGTACCCGCGCCAGACGCCGTCCCCGCTGTCTGTCTTGTGCTCTGGGCCTGGGTTGTGTTGGGGGCACACAGGCCAACGCTCCCCTCACTCCCAGCTGATGATTGGCGTATTGTTTAGAGCCGATGAGGGATGATCTCTGGAGGAAGTTGGCAAGAAAGTTTAATTCTATAAAAAGCAACGCGCGGTCAGGATACGGTTTCCTATTCTGAGTCAAGGCGGAGAAGAGAGTCAGAAATTCCAACCCAGAGGGTCAGGATGGGCTCCAGGACCTCGAGTCCCATCTGAAACATGTTCCTGCTGGGCCCTTTCTCCCCCCCCCCCTTACCCCCCTTCCCCGCCCCTCGCAGCCGGCCAACCCGGATTACACAATGCGCACTCGTTTTCTCCCACATGGGCTGTTTCTCATTAGGAGCCCAGAGCTTATTTTTCCCTGTGCCATGTCATCTCTCCCCATTCAGGTGAGTAATTCCACTTCTTAACAGGGGGATTCTGTTCACACTCCAGGCTGGACGGGGCAAAGAAAAAATGTGGCTGCAGACGTGTTTCTACGGTGAGAACGCTTATGCACTTTTTAACCCTGGCATCTTCCTTCCTCTGTCCGGAGTGTTCCATTTCCTCATTTCAAAGAGCTCTGCTCAATAGGAACCAGAGGAAAAGCGAACATTTGAATCAAGCCATGCAGTGGTTTGGGCCACCCGACACCCAACAGTAGTGTCTAGAGGCTTTGTTTTTTGTGTGTGTGTTTTGTTTTGTTGTTAATCCTCACCCAAGGATATTTTTCCCATTGATTTTCAGAGTGGAAGGGAGGGGGAGAGGCAGAGAGAGAGAGAAACATCGATGTGAGAGACACACATGGATTGGTTGCCTCCTGCACACACCCCGGCCGGGGCGAGGATTGAGCCTGCAACCGAGGTACGTGCCCTTGACCGAAATCAGCCTGCAGCCCTTCGGTCCGAAGGCCGACACTCTTACCGCTGAGCAAAACCGGGCAGGGCATCGAGGGCTTTGTTTCTCCCCCACCGGACTGGTACCTTTTCATTTTTAAACTGGATCTCACCAGAGGTTTTGGGGTGCAGAAACCAGCTTTCCAAGAGGGTGAAACAAGATTCCAAGCACAGCAGGTCGCCTCAGCTTCTCCCACCCAGCATTGAGTGGTTCTTGAGAATAGCATCAAGCTCCCATTCCGTTTTCTGGAAGCCTGGGGGCTATCGATCGGATCTGGATGTTGGCATTTTTTTGGCCTTCAAGGCCTCAGAATGGTTCCAGGGAAACCCCAGAGTCATGAGGGGGAGTGGATTTCCCCACGGTTACCTTTCTCCATCCCCTTTCTCTTCCTGGCCGTGTATCAGAAGCAGCACCGGCTCACCCACCGGCCCCCTCGTGTAGGGTGAACCACAGGAGTGGCGTGCATGGGATTCAGCCGCATCTGGAGCAAAACTGCCAAGCAATGGCCCTCTGGTCTCTGCAACGCCAGGCCCCCCTGAGCCAAAGCGAAACAAGACTCCTGCCCCGGCCTCCCGGCCCCCTCCACCTCCTGCCCTGTTTTGCTTAGAACAAGCCTGAGCATGCCATGCCACCTCGCCAGGCCCTGCCAAAATCCACGAATGGCACAGAGCGCACATTAAACAGATGGAATGCAACATACATGTAAAGAAATAAGAGCTCTGCCAGGAAAGTTGGCAGCAGCCCTGGAATGCTTTAAACAGCGTGTGTGTGGGTAGAAAAGAGTGAGCCCAGAGCCGGCGAGGCTGCCTCCCTCGCTCTCAAGAGCTGTTTCTTTTACAGCCGTGACCTGTTTTGCCAGTCAAAATAAATACGGTGTTAAATGCCCCCTTTGACTGGCTCCTGATACCTTGGCGATGCAGTTTGAAATATGATCCGGTCTCCTTGGAAAAGTGTCCTTTCACCGAGTGGAAGGGATGTGCCCCTTCTAGGCAGTAAGTAGGAGGGTCCTGGGCGGTGGAGCCTTCTGAACACAGACACTCTCGGGAAGAGGAGCAGGACCGGCCATGGAGCCACACGGCCTGGTTAGAAGTCACTGCCCGGAGAAGGTTCGTGGCAGACACGGGGTGATGCCTGGGGGCTGCCTCGCACGGCTTTCTATCACCATTGGCATCAGCCAGGCACAATGGAGCGGCTGCCCGGAATGCCTGGCTATTTCACAAGGCACCTCGAGACAGCCAGGACTTTCCTTCAGAAGGAAAAGAGCGGTGCTAGCCAGCCATTGAGCTTTGTGGATCCCCCACAGCCACAGGCCACTCCATAACCGCATGGGCATCTTGCCACGGGTCTGCGAAGCTGGATGGATTTGCCCCGAAGAGTCATTCCGGCAGCCGTTCACCAAGCATTTTCTGCATATCAGGCCCATCAGACATATCTTCTGAATCATCCCATTATCTCAGGACATAGGCGTATTGCTACTCCTACTTTATAGATGAAGAAACTGAAGTTCAGAGAGGTTGAGTCACTTGTCCAAGATTGCACAGCTCTGACAAAGGAGGCTGGGATTTGAACCCAAGTCAGTCTGCTCTTAACGATCAGGTGGTATAGGCCCCGTGCTGGCTGCTACCAAAACAGTTTAAGGCAGGAAACCTGCCGCATCATCTTCTTCATCCTCAGAACTATCCCGTGGAGGCAAGTGGTCGCATTCCCCATTGAAGATGCCATGGGATATGTTCATTTTCTGGGGTGGCTGTACCAAATGGTCACAAATTGGGGGGCTTTACAAAAACCCAGAGATGTATTCTCACACAGTCCTGGAGACCTGGCTGAAACCAAGGGCTGTGCTCCCTCCGAAGGCTCTGGCGGGGGCGGGTGGGGGGGCGCTCCTTCCTTGTCTCCTCTGGCTTCTGGTGGCCGCCAGCTTCCTTGGCTTGTGGTTGCATCCCTCCAGTCTCTGCCTCTGAGACTGCCCTGCCATGTGCCGGTCGTCTCCCCTTCTCTTCTCTTGTAAGGAGACTTATATTGGACTTAGGTCCCACTCTAATCCAGGGTGACCTCATCTCATGAGATCCTTGACGTCATTACGACCAGCGATTTGACTCTGGATCTTTCCTCAGGGGGCCTGGCGACTTATCCAATGAAAGTCTTTCTGATTTGCAGGTAGGACTGCTGGCCTTGTTATAAAATTTAAAAATATTTCTGCCATCTCCTAGCCTCTTCTTAGAACAATGCGGGCAATAACAACCAGAATTTCATGAACTCCCATCAAGATCTGCCACTCAGTCACGTGATTTAGTCCCCGCAGATACTCTGAGATGCAGACACTCTTTTGTCATTGCCGGACAAGGCTGGAAAGTGAAATGTGAGAGCTTAAAGCCTTGTGCAAGCCCTCACAGCCAGGAACTGGTGAGGGTGGGATTGGAGCCCAGGGTGTCTGACTCTGGGGCCCTAGTCGTGGGCAGGATGCAAAGCTGACATTCCTTGGAAATTTAGGATTTCGTTGGGAGGCCATGGTTTAGAAGGAGTGGAGGTGTGGGGCAAGGGGACCATTTCTGCGCAAGAATAGCCAAGACTTATTCTTGGACAGAAAGTCCAGAAAGGCTGAAAAGTAGGCATTTTGATCGGGAAGGCAATCACCAAGTGGGTTTTTCTAGGAGACCAACCCCCCTGCCTATCTTCCCCCCCCCCCCCCCTCTCTCTCTCTCTCTCTCTCTCTCTCTCTCTCTCTCTCTCTCGGCTGAAATTCCAGCAGAGAAACAGGAAGTTGGAGACAAGTAAAAAAAAAAAAAATGCCCATTTTTATTGTCTTCCGGATTTCAGTTCAGTAACATCTGCCAATGGTTATATTATTGCAGGGAAGTTTTCACTTTTGTTGTGCAATCATCTGGCCCAGGAGACCCGGTAGATGGTGAAAGGCCACGAATGGCAAGTGACTTCCTGTCCTGCTGTCTTGTGACCACAGGGCTCTACTCATTCGGGCTTCCCGGTGAACAAGATCCATTTCTTTTTCAGCTGGAGCCACAGATGGCTAAGTATTGTCTCGTTTGAGCTTCTCAACAACCCTGTGAAGTCAGATCTGACGCTCAGGGAAGTCAAGTCACTTGCCTGGATATGCTGACTGCCAAGTGCTCAGACCTCCCCAGGCTGCCTGAGTCCAGAGTCCAAGATCTCTGCTGTGACATTGTCTCTCTAAACCCATGTCCCAAGAATCTGCATCATCTGTTAGATAAAGGAAAGGGGAAATGCACTAATTCACTTGTTCACACATTCATTCATCCATCCATCCATCCATCCATCCGTCCATCGACGCACGTCCATCTGTGTCTGTATCACATGTGGGAAGCCAACAAGAAAATCCCTTCCCTTTTAGGTGTGCACCAAGCTCTTTGCTGGACTCAGTACAGGAGGTCATATCTCCACCGTAAAGAGACAGATAAGACGGGAAGGTGTATCAGTTAATCTAGGACAGCGTGGCAAATGCTATTATAGAGATACAAAAAGGGAGACCAGGAGAGAAGAGAAAATCAGGGAGTAGACCCTGGGATTGAGATTTGAAGGTGGAGGAGGGGGATGTCACTCAGACAAGGAAGGGCTGGCCTGCATTTTAGGCAGTGGGTTCAGCAGGCATGTACTACTGTGGCCATGCTGGGTATATATTTGACTAGAGGCCCAGTGCACGAATTCATGCACGGGTGGGGTCCGGCCAGCCCGCCCCGATGGGGGCAGAACAGGCAAGGCCAGCAGGGGAGAGGGGGAGCGGAAGGAGGGGGCCTGATCCAGATGGGGCTGGCCAGGGGAGGGGCCACAGCCAGAGGGAAGGGCTGCGGGTGGTTGGCCAGCCGGCCCCACCCCCAATTGGGGTGGGGGGCCAATCAGGAGGCAGGCTGGGGGGGGAGGGGCCATAGGTGGTTGGGGGGGGTCAATCGGGGCTCGATCAGGCTGGTTGGCCGCCGCAGTGTGCGTCATAGCGACCAGTCGTTCTGGTCATTTTGGTGGTGCCGTCATTCCAGTCACTTGGCTTTTATATATATAGACTACCTCCATTTGATTGGTTAATCTCCAAGGACCCACCAGTGGGCCTCTCCCCACCCTCTCTCGCCTGGGATTCTGTCCACTTCCCCAGGATGCAGAGACTAAAAGGTTAACATCTGGGCCAGCAGGAAGCTCCAGGGCTGGGCTCCACTCCAGCCCCTCAGTCCTCCTTGGTTGGTGCTGTGATGCACGAGGACTGTAGGTATTTGAATTTTCACTCCTGGGCCAGAGAGCCGCTGAGTGAGGGGCAGGAGGGTATGGGGCATGCTGGCAGCCAGCAGGGCTGGAAATAGGGAGCCACAGAAGTGCTGGAGGTGAGACTGGAAGACTAAGAATGGGGCTCTGGGAAAGGACCTTGTGTGACATGTGACAAGGGAGAGACGTTATCCTGAGGGTGCTGTGGAGGGTTTTTCAGCCATGCATGCTTTACTGATGTGTGGGCATACACGGTGTCTAACACCTACAGTTTGGTGAGTGTTGACAAACGTTTACCCCTATGTGACACCCGCCCCGCTCCCCCCTACCACCACCCCCCCTCGTCAAGATAGAACATTTCTGTTCCTCCAGAAAGTTCCCTCTGTTCTGTCCACCGGATTGTAAGCAAAGGAGTTGCATGGTTACACTTGGCAATTTTCAAGCTTGTGCTTGGAAAATCCTTTGGCTCGTGTCTCGAGCCCCTCTTGGGTGCCACACGGTGTTCTAGCTGTGGAGGCGGGGGGGGGAGGGGGGGGCTGGGGACATCCTGGAGGGAAAGACGCCTTTTGGAGAAAGGGAGGAGATGATCAAAGGTACGCAGAGCTGGCTTCCTGGGCCTGCGGCCTCTGTGGTCGGAGGTCGGGAGAGGATTAACCAAAAGAAAAAAAAAGAGAGAGAGATTTAAAAAATAATAATAAGGATATTTTCCCATTGATTTTTAGAGGGAGTAGAAAGGAATGGGAGAAACAGAGAGAGAGAAACATGAGAGAGACCCATCGATGGGTTGTCTCCCACACATGCCCTACCTGGGGCCGGGGATTGAGCCTGCAACCCAGGTACATGGCCTTGACCAGAATGGAACCTGGACCGACGCTCTGTCCACTGAGCCAAACCGACTAGGGCGAGAGTCTTAAATCTTGAACGAGGGGACTCACGTTTTTATTTTGCCCTAGGACCCACCAAAAATGCCGCTGGGCCCAGTGGTACAAAGGTAATTAACAGGGAGCTGAGGGAGGGAGAGAGAGAGAGAGAGGGAGAGAGAGAGAGAGAGAGAGAGAGAGAGAGAGAGAGAGAGAGAGGATACGGAGGGTCCTACAGAGAAGACCCTCTTGGGAGGAATGGGAAAAGAACCTGGTCAGGTAGAGTCAATGTCACAGGAAGGATTCGATCCCCCAAAGTTCTCTTTCTAGGAATAAGTGCAAGGCGGGGAGACTTTCATATTTGCCGCTGTTCCTCTAACTCTACCCAGAGCACCAGTAAATGTGGATGGGCTCAATTAATTACAATGACTAACACATGTGACAAGCCAAATATTCGCTCTTGAGACCTTAGCAGACTTCTAGGTATCAAGTACAGATACAAACAATTAACAATAAGCACGCCGGCATTATTATCTTCTAATTAACTGTACAAAAAACCCACACCTTAATCCAGAGCTAAATGAAAACAAAAGGAAAGCGAGGCCTCTGGCAGCTCTAGAAACACAGGTGATAGAAGGAGGAGAGAGGGTGGGAGGGCTTTAATTTGCACTGATGATGAATTAAGGCAGCCTTCCTTTGCGGACGTCACAGCCCGGATCAGTGCCTTGGCCCCCGTTTCTCCCTGCTGGGGCCAGATGTCCGATGGGAAGGCCTTGGCAGAGAGCTGTCGGAGGCAGGCGGGAGGAGCCACGTTGGCATTCCCCTGGAAAAATTCATCTCTTTCAGCCTCGGAAGCGACCTCTTGTCTCCTCTCTGGAATTTGGAGCAAAGAGAACGAAGAGGAGTTGAAAAGGAATCCAATTGTCTCTTGGCGATTGGTTCTTCTTCCTGAAAGGAATTCTGCTGGAGTTAGCCGTTCCATCAAGAACCCCCCAAATAAGTATCGGGGCTGAGGCCCTGGCCGGTGTGGCTCAGTTTGTTGGGTGTCATCCTGTGCACCAAGAGGTTGCTGGTTTCATTCCGGTCAGGGCATGTGCCTGGGTTGTGGGCTCCATCCCAGTAGGGAGCATGCAAGAGGAACCCAATTGATGTTTCTCTCTCAGATCTCTCTCTCTCTCTCTCCCTCAAAAAATCAATAAAAACATTTATAAAAATAATAAATAAATATCATGGCTGAGATAGTATCACCAGTAAATATTTCCCAAACCAGGGAACCTAGAAACAAATGTTTTCCCAACTGAGGTTGCTTTTCATACACCATGAGAATGTGAGAAAGAAGCTTTCACCATTAATTAACAAAAATTTGGCTCTCTTGGACACAGATGAGGCCGTGCATATATGGGGCATTGAGGGCCTGGGACAGGAGGGGGTCAAGGGAGGGGAAAAAGGGGACCTATGTAATACTTTCAATAATAAAGAGTTATTCAAAACAAAACAAAAACTTGGCCCTAAAACCTCTTTTGGTCTAACTTAGTAGAGTTAGACTGCAGTGCTTCCCAGCTCTCAGAAGGCCCAGCAGCCCCGGTCTCCATTGTGCTAAAGCCTCGTTACCTTTGGTGGCCTTATAACTCACTGCAAATCACACGGGAACCTTAATAGCTTCCCTCTCGCTCACTTGCTTTTCAGCTGCTGATCAGCCCCTGCAGGGGAACACGCCATGCCCACCTTGATAATAATCGTGGCTGCCATTATTTTGTACTAACTACATGCAGCTCTGTGATAAGAGCTTCGCCTGCATTATCTTATTTAATCCTCCCCACAGGAAGTTGTGTTGGCTCTACCTTCAGTATGTATTCAGAACCCAAACATTTCTCACCACCTCCATGCTCCCACCGAGGCCCCAGCCCCGGCTCCCCTCACCTGGATCACTGCAGTATGCTTCTAATTGGCCTCCCTGCCGCTGCTCCTGTCTGTCTGGGGTCTATTTTCAACGCAGCAGATTGAATGCTGCTTTGGAAATGGAAGTCAGCTCAGGTCAAAAGCCTAGACGGGCTCATTCCTCTCAGACTAAAACCTAACGACCTCGCCATGGCCCACAAAATCAGCTGCTCCGTTCTCCCTCGCGTGCACTCTGGTCCAGGCGCACTGGTCTCCTGGTCTTTCTGGGAACCTGGCAGGACATTCTGGCCTCAGGGCCTTTGCACGACCTGTTCCTCTTCCTCCCACGTAGCCACATGCCTTTGTTCAAATGTCACCTTCTCAGTGGGGCTTATGGGAATCATACCATTTAAAATGCAGCCCTTCCCAGGCCCTGGCCAGGTAGCTCAGTTGGTTAGAGCATCATCCCGATGCATGAAGGTTGTGGGTTCGATCTCCAGTCTGAGCATATACAAGAAGCAAACCAATGAACACATAAATAAGTGAAACAGCCCTAGCCAGTTTGCTCAATGGTTAGAGTGTCGGCCTGCAGACTGAAGGGTCATGGGTTTGATTCCGGTCAAGGGCATGTAGGCTTGATCCCTGGCCCTGATCTGGGCTTAGCTCCTGTGGAAGCAACCAATCAATGTGTCTCTCTCACTTTGATGTTTCTCTCTCTCCCCTCCCCCCCCCCCTCCACTCTCTCTAAAAATCAATGGAAAAAATAACCTTGGGTGAATAAATAAACAAATAAGTGAAACAACAAATCTCTCTCTTTCTCTCTCCCTCTCCCTCCCTCCCTCCCTCCTTCCCTGTCACCTGCACCATCCCCATCCCTAGTTTACCACCACTGTCTACAACTTGGTGTATATTCTTTCAGGCCCTTCTCTATTTATATACAAATATCATTGTCGAAGGAATTTTCGTTTATAAAAATGAACTTAGATACAAGGTGTCCCCAAAAAATGTATATACACTTTAACAGCAGCTAGCTCAAACGATGTTTCTTTCTTTTCAGATTTAACCCATTGGAATGAATAATTATTCAAAGTGTGTATACACTTTTGGGACACCCTGTACATTAATCTGCAGCTGGCTTTCTTTGCACTCAGGGCCACATCACAAAAATCATTCCATGTGAATACAGATTTACCTCTTTTTTCTTCATGGCTATGGAGCATGGATGCATCATCGTTTATTTAACCAGTCTCCTTTTTTATTTTTTTAATCCTCACCTGAGGATATGTTTGTTGATATTTATGTGTGTGTGTGTGTGTTTTAAATTATTATTATTTATTTATGTTTGTTGATTTTTTAGAGAGGAAGGGCAAGAGAGGTAGAGAGAGAAAAAAAAACACGGATCAGGTGCCTTCTGTACATGCCCCGACCAGGGATTGAACCTGCAACCTAGGCATGTGTTCTGACCAGGAATCAAACCCACCATCTTTTTGGTATAGGGGATGACGCTCCAAGCAACTGAGCCACTCTGCCAGGGCCAGTCTCTTCTTGTCAGACAATTATCTCGCCTCCAATTTTTCACCCTCACCAAGCAGGTTGCAAGGAACACCCTGCTCATATGTTCTTGCATCCTCGTGGGAGTTTTTCTGTGGGAGAGATTCCTAGAAGCAAAACCGCTGAGTTGAAGTCAAATCCTTTCTGTTCTGTGACTTCTTACGAGCATGTCAACTTGGGGTACGCGTGTGTATCGTCTCCGGCCTTAGGACAAAAGAGCTGGAACTTAGAGCTTGGGATCCGGCTTTGCTCAGCTTGGTGTCCCCCCCTGCATCTTGCAACCTTAGCTATTTTCATTCATTTTATAGGCTCGCTGTCTCCAGATTGACTCCAGCAGAGGGAAAGGAAATCAGGTCTTTCTATGCCATTCTTCAAACATTTAGAGGAAATTGATTTTCCACATGGGCTGTAGCCAAGCGAGGGATGCGCCCGCACCACAGTCCCTGCGACTGGCTCTTACTACTAGCATTTGCGACAATTAGACTCAACCCAACTCGCGATATTTTATTAGTGAGCGTAATTCCTCATCAGGCTAATATTGCGGATTGCCAAAAGCAGCAGCAATTCTAAAATAGGATTTCCTCATAATCCCTTGTAAAAGGGAGAACTTGTGGAGACTTGTGTCTGGAGAGAGAAAGCTTTTATTCTCCTGAGCAGGGACAACAAGCAGTTGGTCCAAGAAGGTGATAGCTCCCTTTTTTCTTCCTGTTTTCACCTTTCTAAAGGTGCTCTCTCACGGCATCTGGGGTGCTCTCACCTGCAAAGAACAGAAAGGCAGTCACGGCTTCAGTCAGACAGTAATGTCAGATATCTCTGACACCTGGAAGTCCCAAGGTGAGGCAGGGTTAGGGCTGGCTGACTCGGCATCTCAACGATGTCATCGGGGATCCAGGTTCTTTCCCAAAGTGGTTAAGAGCGCTGGCTCCAGAGCCAGACTGCTTGGGAGTGAATCTCAGGTCTACCTCGTAAGAGCTGTGTGACCTTGGATAAATGACTTCGCCTCTCTGGGCCTCAGTCTTCTCCTCTGTGAGAAACAGGATGATAATGCTACGCTAACTTTAGGGGTGCTGTGAGCACAAAAGCAAGGGTGGGCAAACCCTCTCTATAAAGGGCCAGAGAGCAAATATATTAGGTTTTGCTCTTTGCAAAGCAGTTGGCAGCCCCTGTCAAACTATTCAGATCTGCTGTTGTAGCAGGAAAGCACCATAGACAACAGGTAAAGGAATTTCAGATCATTTTCATGTGTCGTAAAATAATATTGTCTTTTGGATTTTTATTCCCTCATTAAAAAATGTAAAGGCCATTCTTAGTTCACGGGCCACCAAAATAGTTCGGGCCATCCCCCTGAGCTAAAGCATATGATACATTTTAGGATAGTACCTGGCAACCGGTAAGTGCTCAATACATGTTTGCTTGTTGTTGGTGGTGGTACTACCAATTACCATTATCCTCTCTCCACTCCTCCCCCCCAGTCTGGCAGTAAGATGGCTGCTACAGATCAAGGTGGGGCACCCAGAAAGGAAAGGAAAAATCTCTCCTTCTAGGGTACTTGGTTATGTGCCAGGAGATCTTTCATCATTTCACATGATCCACATGTGTCAGTGGTCCCAATGGGGTCACAGCCCTCTGCAGAACCAATTGCTGGCAAGGGGAGGGATTATCCTTTGACCAATCAGGCCCACCCCTGGAGCTGGGGGTGGAGTCAATTTGTCCTGAGTCACCTGCTGAATGGGGGACTGGGTGAATGCCTGAGCCAAACAGGGCTCCTGTTAGGACCAGGGGGAGTCGATCATGGATACTGGGTAAGCAAGCAGCAAAGCCTATGCCCATTCTCTCAAATCCCCGTGAGTTTATCACAAGCAGGGGACCCATTGATCCAGTTTTTATTTATCAGCTTCTATCAAGAGCCAGCCTTTTAAAGATTTTGGCTGGAAACCACTGGCTCTGCTCACCTTTAAGCCCATTTATTTATTTATTTATTTACTTATTTATTTAGAATGAGATTTATTCTTTTGTTGTTGTTGTTAATATTTTTCCATTGATTTTTAGAGAGTGGACGGGAGGGGGAGAGAGAGAGAAACATCTATCGGTTGCCTCCCACACGCACCCAGACCAGGGTCAGGGATCCAGCCTGGAATCCAGGTACACACCCTTAACCAGAATCAAACCCGGGCCCCTTCAGTCCAAGGGCCAGCCCACTGAGCCCAACTGGCACCTTTAAATCTTTTAAACAACCACTATGGTCAAAACTCATTGGATCGTAAGAACTCCAAGCAACTTTATGGCACTATTGAGTTTATGACACACCTTCCCAGCCTGATCCCTCATTTGACCTTCACAGTTCCCCGAGGCAAGGACTGTCATCCTTATCCTCGGCGAAGAGGAGACGTGATGTGTCCAAGGGCACATCGTTAAGCCCCGAAGCTGGACCTTGGACCTCGGTTTCTGGCCTCTGGATTCCTGTCTCTCTCCCACCCCACATCCTGGTTGCAGTGCCGGCTGCTGCCTCATAGGAAGAGGTGGCGGCCAAGGAGGTGTAGATGACAACATACCCAGCAGGTTTTGCTGAGAGTCAGCACAGCCCTAAGACCTGTGCTTTGGGTGAAGACATTTAGATATAATTCAGGATTTTCCCTGGACTACCCACAACTTTCATATATTATGAAATCTCATGAAACGTTAAAATAATAGCAATAATTATTCAGATGGAACCCCGACATGCCTTTTTCCGATCTTGAAAGGGAAACGTAATTGTCCATGCATCTAAGTCCATGCATGTAAGTCTTAATTGTATGTGTGCCTCCTTGCATTTAAGTCTTATTTTGGTTTACTGACCTGCAAGGTGTAAAAAGGGATTCCCCTCCAGACAGAAGAAATTTGGTTGATTAACCCGGGTGTACTCAAGGGGAGAAATATTATGCCACCATTCGCTTATAGAAGGAAAAAATCAAATGCCTGGAGAGCACTCTTAAGATACAGTGTGGAGGGATAAAAGTGGGACACAGAATTATATACAGTTATGATATCAACCCTGTTTTATGATAGAAAAGATTGGCAGTAAAGAAACCAAAGCATTAACCGAGTTGCCTCTGGGTAGTAAGGTCATGTGTGGTTTTTTTCCCAGCTTCTTTATTCTTTCTACACTTTCCAGTCTTTCTACAATACTCATTTTTATGATCAAAGCGAAACCAAGTAAAAGCCAGGGGAAGACTGGGTAGTTTTGCAGGCTAGGGTTTCTTATTATATAGACAGATCCTGGCAATAAAGCACGGAGTGAGGCAAACCAGGGCCCTTTGCAGAGGGAAGGGATGAAAACCACATTTTGAAGGATGCTTCTCCTGCTGAGGAGGCTGTGCAGCCTCAGCACAGCTGGCTGACAAGGCCGAAAATGGACAGAATCCTCGGATATGCAGCTGGAAATTCACAAGCTGCGTGGCTTTGAGCAAATTAACCACTCTGACCTTCAGTTTCTTCATCTGTTACATGAGGACAATGATGCAGAGTGCATATGGTTAAAAGCCTTTCAATCATATAACAAAATATTTTTTTTTTAATTTCAGAGACGAAGGGAGAAAGAGATAGAAACATCAATAATGAGAGATGATCATTGACTGGCTGCCTCCTGCACTCCCCGTCCTGGGGATCGAGCCCTCAACCCGGGCATGTGCCCTTGATGGGAATCGAACCCAGGACTCTTCAGTCCACAGGCTGGCACTCTATCCACTGAGCCAAACTGGCTAGGGCTCATATAATAAATTGTTATTGAGTGCCTATTGTCCTTCGGGCTGGAGATGCAGCAGTGATCAAAGAGATGAGGTCTCTATCCTCCAGCACATTCATTCTAGTGGAGGGTTAAAGTGGGGAGTTGAGTTGCTTATTGGGGGAATGGCAAGTGCAAAGGTCCTGGGGCAGGCTAAAGCTTG
The DNA here is from genome assembly GCF_951640355.1 of Cnephaeus nilssonii. Lineage (NCBI taxonomy): Eukaryota > Metazoa > Chordata > Mammalia > Chiroptera > Vespertilionidae > Cnephaeus > Cnephaeus nilssonii. The sequence goes on from NC_137093.1 coordinate 7,347,427, forward strand.
GTACTTTATACCAAAGAGGGGTCTTATGTGTCTGGAGCTTAGTGAATAGGTAGAGAGTGAGAGCAGATGCAGAAAGGTAGGCATGGACCAAGCCTAGCAGGCAAGGGCAAGAAACTTTGATTTTCTACTAAGTATAATGGGAAGCCATTTAGAGGGTTTTTAGCCACAGACTAGCATGATCTGATTTAGAGTTTATGTCTTAAAAAGGCCACTTTGCTGCCACGTGGAGAATGGATTGTAGGATTGTGTGAGCCGATCAATACACAAAAGCACTTAACATGGGGTCTGGCACGAAGTAAGTGTCTTAATAAGTGGTAACTGGTTTTCATTATTATTATCATTATCCTTATTATTGCTACTACTCTTTTGTCTGCCTGGAGCTGGCTCACGGTTCCTGGATGTTTAGTTTCACGCGATATTAATGAAGCTTCCTGATGAGCCACTGAATTTTTCACATTTGTTTTTCAGGTGTTTTCACGTCCTCAGAGAGGGGATGGTTCGCAGCCAGGCAGCCAAGCACAAGCCGCTACCTGCAGCCAAAATGAGCAATGGACACATTCCTGAGTCCCGTATTCTTTCATCCTTCTTTCGGCGCTGAGCTTGGTTATCCTGCAGCTCAAAGGAGACCCGGGGCCTTGATTACAGGTTTCAGCCTCCACCAAAGAACTGGCCGAGCACAGGCCCTGGTGTGAAACCCAGCGTACGTGGGTATATTTAACATGACCTTCCCTCCTGCCAACTCCTCCTTCCTCAGGACCTGGCTCAGAGACCTTCTCTGGGAAAGACGCCTCCCAGGACCTGGAGCCAGGCCACCCCCACCCCCCCAGAGCTGTGTGCTCACCTCCGGGGCAGAGCCACAGCCTAACACTTACTGCCTTGGTCAAGGTGAACTTCTCCCCCTGGATTCTGGGTTCCTAGAACTGTGCTCCTTAAGGCAATACCTTAATACAACAGCCACTCGCCACGTGTGGCTATTTAAATCTGCAAAGAAATGAACGCAAATGAAATAAAATTTAAAACCGGTTCCTCAGTTGCACTAGCCACATTCTCAATCCTCAGTAGCCGCCAGCGGGTACCACACGGACAGCGTAGATATGGACTATTTCTGTCTTTGTAGAATGTTCTAGTGGGCGGAACTGCCCAGGGGGAGTGGGGAGACTCACAGGCGGTTTATTAGTTTAGAGCTAGAAGAGTGCTTAGGTCAAATTCCAGCTCCCAATCTCACTTGCTGCGTGACCGTGGCCAAGACCAAGGCCTTGATGCCTACACCGCAGTGTGGTTGTGAAGCTTATGTACGTTAATACACACGAAGGGCTTACAACACAGCCCGGTGCATAGCAAACCCCCAAGCAAGTGATAGCTACTATCATCCCCCTCTCCAGTAAACCAGCCAGCACATAGTAGGGCCGGTTGAATGTTTGTTGATTGCCTGATTGAGTGAGTGGAAGAATGAACGCAATGGACTTGATTTTTGGCTTTCAGGAAAGCAGGCGGCCTCTCTGGAAACCAAATATGATTGCCACTAATAATAATAGCTTCCACTTATTCAGCACTTGCTGCATGCCAGGTGGCTGCGCTAAGAGCTTTACACACATCCCTCCCAACAGCCCTGGGAGCAAGGTGCTGTTATTAACCGCCTCTTTTTACAGACCAGGAAACTGAGGCTCCGAGATAGGAAGGCACAGATGGACGCTGCACCTCTCTGCCTCCGTGGAGACGTTATTGCCCCTAGAGTCTTGTCTGCCATGGATGCTTCTAGAAATGTTTCGGGTCTCACCCTCTCTGGTTCTGCTTAGAACGGAGAGGTGGGGGCTGGGGGCCAAAGCAGGCGGGAGAGGTGGGGAGGGGGAATCGCGATGCGCCCCTGCCTGCCGCCCCTCGCGGAGGACCGTGCTCCCCATTGTGAGAGCGCACCTGCGCGCAGGAAGAAAACCTGCTCAGTTTTCTTTCCTGTTCACAGAAAGACTTTTGACCCTGGTTCCTCAGATTCTTTTCTTCCCCCCATCCATCCCCAGGGCGCCGGCCCTCTGGCCATGCCCACCCCTCCCCACCGCCCCACTCGCAGCAGCACCGAGCAATGGCGAGGCGGCAGACAAGGGCGCCTTTCTTCAAAGTGGTTCGCCTTCATCTCATAAATTCTCAGGCCCGGCCTGATTGGCTGCGGCCAGAGGCAGCCAGGCCCCCGCTGGCTCCTCAGATACAAAGTGAGTTGTGTGCCTTTTGCCCACGTGAGGCCAATCCCAGGGGCCCAAGGCGCTTAGGAATCTCCGGGGACAAGATGCCAGCGTCCCAGCACGGTGACTGCGCGGCCCCAGGATCACCGTGATCTATGGCAGGACAAAGGCAGGCAGATAGCTGGGGAAGGCAGGACCCTGAGGCGGCCCGGAGAACGGACCCCAGCCATCCCCCAGCCATCCACAGTCATTTCGGACCTGCAGACTGGAAGGGCGGTTAACCCTTTCCCCGCTCCCCAGCCTTTTAACTTCCAGCCACCGGGAGACTGTGCACAGACTGGGGGCAGGGCCCAATCCCGGAGGGGACGGTCCCCAATTTCAACCAATCCCGAGGGTCCCATTCTGTCACTTTCAAGAACTCGCCTTTCCCTTGAAGCATGTGTTCAAATGTTTCCAATTTTTAGGCACTAAAATTAGTCCAACTGCGCCTTCTAATTCTGTAGACACAACCCAGCTTGTGCAAATGTCCCTCTCTTCCATTTCTGGGTGAATTTTTGCATAGTGCACACTGCCAATTTTGTGGAGTGTTCTTCGGGGGGAGATAGAAGTTTAAAATCATCTCGCTGCTTCCCGTGAATCAAATGCCGTGGAACCCAAAGTTCTGACATAGAGAGAAGGCTGCACATGCACGCTCATGAAAGAAAACTACAGCCCAATGGGCTACACAGATCACTGCTGAATGCAGCAGGAGGAACAGGGACCGGCATGTATGGATCACCTCCTGTGGATGTAGGCAGTCCCCACGCTTGGGTTTATTTGACAGGATTTTATGTCCTCACTTCGACCCTCCCTCTGAGCTCGATAAAATTGTGGCCTCATTTTACAGATCAGGCCCAGCAAGATTAAGTAACTTGCCCAAGGATGCAGCTAGAACTTGAGCTGGGATGCGAACCCAGATCTCTCTGATGGCAAAGGCCGAATTCGTAACCTCAGCACTTAATAAGCGGAAGTCATTACTGTTAGTGTCATAAAATGGATGGAATGCATTATCTGTAGGAATGGACAGATGCCCACAATGTAGAAATAGAAATACAAGCAACAAGACTACACGTAGTCTGATGCTGTTGAAAAGGATAAATAATAGATCGGTAGGTAGAAGGAAGAATACTTAGAAGAGTCTTTGCCAAACATTTGAGTGATTTTTCTCTCATGATTTTTGTTTTTGTTTGTTTGTTTGTTTGTTTGTTACTCCTCACCAGAGGATATTTTTGCCATTGCTTTTCAGACAGAGTGGAAGAGAGGGAGGGAGGGAGGGAGAAAGAGAGAGAGAGAGAGAGAAACATTGATGTGAGAAAGACACATCAACTGGTTGCCTTCTGCATGCTCCCCGAAGAGGGCTGGGGATCAAACCTGCAACCCAGGTATATGCCCTCTACCCTTCGGTGCATGGGCTGACATTCTAACCACTGAGCACACCAGCCAGGGCTCTCATTATTTTTTTGCTACTCCCCTCTCCCCCTGGTGCTTTCCTTTGCTTTCCAAGTTTTTGCTAAATTTTTAAAAAAATTTATTGCCCGGCTGGTGTGGTTCAGTGGTTGAGTGTTGACCTATGAACCAGGAGGTCAAGGTTCGATTCCCAGTCAGGGCACATGCCTGGGTTGCAGGCTCGATTCCTACTGTGGGGCTTGTAGGAGGCAGCCAATCAGTGATTCTCTCTCATCATTGATGTTTCTATCTCTCTCCCCCTCTCCCTTCCTCTCTGAAATCAATTTTAAAAAGTGAATGATGAGATACCCTTTATTTTCATTTATTTCTTTTACTAGAGGCCCAGTGCATGAAAATTCATGCACTGGAGGGGGGGTCCCTCAGCCTGGCCTGCCCCCTCTCACAGTCTGGGAACCCTCAGGGGTGGGAGGCGACCTGCCGATCAGGGGAAGGTGATGCCCTCATTACACCTCTGCTGCTGCCACTGCCGGCAGCGCAAGCCTTGGCCGGTCCTGGTTATCTGAGCCTCGGGCCGCCCCTGGGTGGCTGGGGGGCTGAGGGGACTGGGGGACTCCAGAGGCAGGCACCCCAGCAAGGCTGAGGGGACTGGGTGCTGCCATCTTGTGGCTGTGGGTGCCACCATCTTTGAGGGTGGGGCAGTCAATTAGCATATTCCATCCTTATTGGCTGTGGGCGCCGCCATCTTTGAGGGCAGGGCATTCAATTAGTATATTCCCTCCTTATTGGCTGTGGGCATCACCATCTTTGAGGGCGGGGCAGTCAATTAGCATATTTTCTACTCATTGGCTGTGGACATCTTTGTGATGGCGTGAGGGTCAATTAGCATATTCCCTTTTTATTAGATAGGATATTTTATTGATTTTTACAGAGAGGAAGGGAGAGGGATAGAGAGTTAGAAACATTGATGAGAGAGAAACATTGATTAGCTGCTTCCTGCTTGCCCCCTACTAGGGATCAAGTCCGTAATCAAGGTACATGCCCTTAATTGGAATCGAACCTGGGACCCTTCAATCTGAGGGCCGATGCTCTATCCACTGAGCCAAATCGGTTAGGACTGAGATACTCTTTTAAAAATTGTATTGATTTAAGAGAGAAATAGGAAGAAAGGGGAGGGAGAGAGAGAGACATTGATTTGTTGTTCCCATATTCAGCATTAATTGGTTGATTCTTGTATGTGCCCTGACTGGAGATTGAGCCCGTAACCTTGACGTATTGAGATGATGCTCTAACCAACTGATCTATCCAGCCAGGGCCCTTTCCAAGTATTTTATGAAGCATGTAAGACTTGCCTTTAGGAAAGAGGTGTGTGTGTGTGTATGTGTGTGTATGTGTGCGCGCGCGCACACACACACACACACACACACTTTAAAAGCAAGAGGGAATAGAGGAAGTGGCAAACTAGGTCAAGGAAGCTGGAATTTCAGTTATTTAAATCCTGCCCAAAATTGCAATTTGGGGAGTTCAAAGTCAGCCCAGAATGATGAATCGAAAGTCTGAAGTCATTGGCCCCTAGACCAAGAGCAGCCACATGACAATGTGCTTTAAGCAAGGCCCTGGAGAGTGTGCAGCGTTCTCTCCGAATCAGAGGGGCAACATGGAATGAGGGGAAGCCATGGAACTCACCTCTGGGAAGATAAAGGTTTGCTTCCTAAGGCCTCCCCTTCCCCCCCTCACTCCCCCCCCCCCCCCCACACACACACACACACACACCGCCATGGTGCTCGCTGCTCCAATTCCGTCCGGAGCAGTCAGGGAGAGGAGGCAGGAGACCTTCGGCCGGGCCCCCAGGACACACCCCGATGAGTCTGGCAGGAGACAGCCTCCCTGACTCCAGGCCTATATTTTTCATTTCTTGTTTTAACAGTCATAAACGCCTTCCCATGCCAGAGCTGAACATGACTTTAATCCAGATAAAATAAAATTCCTAAACCCTGAAAATTATACGGAGATTTACAAGCCAGCTTGAAAAAGCAAGAGCCTGAGTTCCCGGAGCGGCACATTCCACGTGGCCCGTGCTGGGTGCTGCCCCGTGGCCCTGCCTCCCCAGAACCCACAGTCCCTTGGCGGAGAGAATGCAGGCACACGCTGCCCTCACCGTGGGCTCTTCTCAGATTCCTGGGCTCTTGGGGTTCCTTGGCTTTCAGGAGCCCTAGAATGTTCCAGCTCCCCTCTCTCCGCCTCCCCCCACCCCCAGCTGTTGCAGAAAACCACAGCCAACCTCTTCTTGCTCCCAGCAGCCAAGTTCTCTCTGAGTAAACACGGAATGCAGCAGGTCAGCTCCGTTCCACTCCCAGCCCTGTAGGTTGGGTCAAGGCTGGCCTGGTACCAACCTGGAGAAGCGGGGCTAGGGCGGGTTCTGGGGTAACCATGGGCTGCGCTTTGCAGAGCCTTACTCTGTACTAAATGGCTTATGGACGGGATCTCGGTTAATCCCACTGATCCTCTGAGGTGGGACCTTTGCGTATCGGATTTCATCTCTTTGCCCCTCCAGGTTCACTCACCGCTGACTCCCGGCGCTCTGAGCCCAGGAGGCTGACCTGGGTGGACAGCATCCGTGGCCCCTGGTTGGGATCGTCCAAGAAGAGAGGGGATCAGAGGAAGGAAGGCAATGACAGGCCCATTAATCCCCCAGGCTCCTCCTTGCTGTGTTGGCATGGGCTGGCTGTGCCGCCTCCAGAAGCCACAGCTCCTGTGGGGTGAGTGTCTTCCTACAGCCCCCTTTGCACGTACTGGAAGCAACCCTTCCCCTGGCTGCAGCAGCCCCAGGGCGGGAACAGCGCCCCCCTGAGCTAGAGTCAGGTGTCGCACGCTCCCCTGTTGATCTTCCTAAGCCCTGCCCACACCTGTGCAAATAATCTCTTTATTAACTCTCCTCAGATTACCCAGTTTGAATGTGTCCTCTGTTTCCTGCCAGCCTCTAACCGATGCATTTGTTATCATCCCTGGTTTATAGAGGAGGAAACTGAAGCTCAGAGAATTTAAGTCACTTGCCCAGGGGCGATTATCTGGAATTTGAATTTGGCTCAGCCTGACTCCAGAGTCCAAGCTCTTAACTACGATATAAAAGAAATAAAATAGCCCTAGCCAGTTTGGCTCAGTGGTAAGAGCATCGGCTCATGGACTGAAGGATCCTGGGCTCAAATCCAGTAAAGGGCTCCATCTGGGGCATGTGCGGGAGGCAACCAATCGATGTCTCTCTCTCACATTGATGTTTCTCTCACTCTGTCTCTTCCCCTCCCTTTCACTCTCTCGAAAAATCAATGGAAAAAATATCCTCAGGTGAGTATTAACAAAAAAATAAATAAAACAAAACAAAATAAGCTTTTATTCAGTGCCTGCTGTGTGCCATGCAGCACGCCAAACACTCTGTGCCTTTATTACAGGAATTCTGACACTACTGTTGTTCATATGTACTGTCCCCATCTTACAGATGAGCAAACTGAGGCTCAGAAAGGCGCATTCACCTGCCCACAGTCGTGAAGTTAAAGAGAGGCAGAGTTGAGGCATGAGCCCAGGGCTGTCCTAGTCTCTTAACCACCTCTGATAACCTGCCTTCCACAGAAGCTGCGGGCATCCACAGAAGCCAGAAAGAGAATGGATTCACGTTCAAAGATGAGCCCCCAGGGTAGGGCTGGAGGAGCAGATTTGTCCGTTAGGTCCAAGAGACAAGCTTGCATAGCAGGTGGAAGGCAGAGCCAGGGGCAGGGGGATTGTGGGAATGGAGACGGGGTACGAAGGTGGTTCAGGCCTTTGCCAGAAGGAGGGCTGGCGTCCCTGGGACACCCATGAGTTAGTGCTGCCTGGGTGGGGCTTAGGTGGAGTCTGTTCATGTTGACACACATTCACTGCGTGCCTACTGTGCGCCAGGCACAGTGCTGGGTTCTGGGGCAATCTTTATTGAGGCAGAGGGCCAAGAACGGGCCCATCCTATGGATGGGAAACTAGTATGGTTTGGGGCTCAGGGGTGAGGCCCTTTGTCCTGCCCATCTCCTCAGTCCTGGGAGCCCTGTTATCAGGGCTACATCTCCATGCTGTGGGGTTCCCCTGGAGTTTATATTATAATGGGCTCCGCCTCTCTCCCTCTGTCCCCAGCCCAGTGGCACCTAAACCATCTCTGCCGGAAACCTTTCCTCTTGTTCACCTTAAAATGACCCCCCCCCCAACTGTCTGTCTATTATCACCATCTACACTATGGCTTTGGTAAGTTTATAATTGACATACAATCATCAGCATCTAGTTAAACTGCACAATTTCATAAGCTTTGACACACACACACACCCGCGAAACTATCACCACAATCAAGATAATGAATATACTGTCCCTCCTGAACGTTCGCTCATCCCCCTTTGTCGTCCTTCCTTCCTGTCCCGTACCCCAGGACCCAGGCAGTGGCCCATCTGCCTTCTGTCTTGAATTTCATATGAATGGAAATGTACAGAAGTCTGGCTTCTTCCACTCAGCATACTCATTTTACACTTACTCATGTTGTGTGTATCAATACGTCATTGCTTTGTATTGCTGAATAGTATTCTATTGTACAAATATACCACAATTTGTCCATTCATTTTTCCCTTCCTTCCTTTCTCCCTCCCTCTCTTCCCTTCTGCCTGCCTTCCTTCCATCCAACCATATTTCTAACTCCCTCTCTATATCAGTCATTCATCTCTTCACTTCCTGTAAAAGTGAACCTACTTGTAAAATGTTCATCACGGCATTTATATTTAATAGCAAAAGCACTTATAACAACCTGGACATCTGCCTATAAGGAAAGAATTACATAAAGCTGGGGACACCCCCACAGTGGGACACTACACAGCCAGTCAAAAGGATGAGGCCATTCTATGTGGTATCAAATGACAACTGGCCAGTCTCAGCATGGTGTCACATTCCAAAGAACCACCAGTCCCAATGTCCAAAGCACTGGGGAATTGACATCTTAATTGACCTCTCACTAAGAAATCTTTGGCCTGGCCAGCCTGTGTGGCTAAGTGGTGGTTGAGCATCGATCTATGAACCAGGAGATCATGGTGTGATTCCAAGTCAGGGCATGTGCCCCGGATTGGGCTCCATCCCCAGTCGGGGGGGGGGGGGGGGCGGTGCGGGAGGCAGCCCATCAATGATTCTCATCATTGATGTTTCTATCTCTTGCTCCTTCTCTGAAATAAATTATCCTATATAATAAAACCCTAATATGCAAATCAACTGAATGGCGGAATGACCAGTCGCTATGATGCACACTGACCCCCAGGGGGCAGATGCTCAATGCTGGAGCTGTGCCCTGGTGGTCAGTATGCTCCCACAGGGGGAGTGCCACTTAGCCAGAAGCTGGGCTCACGGCTGGCAAGCTCAGCGGCCGTGGCGGGAGCCTCTCCCACCTCCGTGGCAGCGCTAAGGAGCAGCGCACAGGCGGGCAGTAAGGAGTGAGGGGTTGCAGGCATCCCCCAAGGGATCCTGGACTATGAGAGGGTGCAGGCCGGGCTGAGGGCTCCCCCACCCCGCAGTGCACAAATTTCGTGCACTGGGCCTCTTTAAGATTTTAAGTCTCCCTCATCGCAGCAGCTACTTTGGCAAATGCTTCTCCTTACTTCCTCCCAACCACAGCCTGGGTTCTTTTTCCTTTTCTTTTCTTTCTTTTGGCCTCAGACATTCCTTCCTTTTTAATCCCTTTACTCTCCCACTTTGGTCTCCTCTGTTCTATCCCAGGTAGCTTCTGATGCAATCAATATATCCCGCGTAGCTTTCTCCAGTCCTTGATGAGCTCCACAAAGGATTGGGCAAGCAAAGGTAAGTCCCCTTAGAAAAAAGAGTGAGGGAAAAGGATGATAAATACGTCAGAAATATTTTGACGCCGAAACCGGTTTGGCTCAGTGGATAGAGCGTCGGCCTGCAGACTCAAGGGTCCCAGGTTCGATTCCGGTCAAGGGCATGTACCTTGGTTGCGGGCACATCCCCAGTGGGGGGTGTGCAAGAGGCAGCTGATCGATGTTTCTAACTCTCTATCCCTCTCTCTTCCTCTCTGTAAAAAATCAATAAAATATTTAAAAAAAAGAAGAAATATTTTGACATGGGAAGATGCCTATGATGCATTGTTGAGTGCAAAAAGCAAATTGCAAAATACTCATCACACTTGTAATAGCTCGTTTACTTTGTTTCCTCTAGCACAGTGGTTCTCAACCTTTCTAATGCCGCGACCTTTTAATACAGTTCCTCATGTTGTGGTGACCCCCAACCATAAAATTATTTTTGTTGCTCCTTCATAACTGTGGTTTTGCTACTGTTATGAATCGTAATGTAAATATCTGTGTTTTCCGATTGTCTTAGGCTCTACAGCAGTGGTTCTCAACCAGAAGTCCTCAAGCCCAGAGACTGTATCTGTATTTTGTCCCCTGTATCTCCATTGCCTGGTACATGATAACTCTTCTTTAAATATATTGTTTTTATTGCTTAATTAGATATTGGCCAACATGTTAGTAGTGGCTATCACTGACTGATGGGATCATAGATCATTTCACTTGCTCATTAATATCTTCTTTCTATATTGTTTCATTTCCTTAATGAAGAGCTGAGTGTACTTTTTTCTCTTATTTTATCTCACTTATTTAAATTTTTGGTATTATTTTTATAATCAGATAAAGCAAAAAAGTTTAATTTATTTTTTTAGTGTGAATGGAATGGTAGGAATTTGAGGCATTTCCTTCTGGTGCGGAGGAGGAATTTGGTACCCATTAAATGACATCCATTAAGGAATACTGTGGTAGCAAAACCAAACTCAAGCATCATGGGATCAAACCAGGACCTTGTACTTGGCACACACAGCTGCCCCACTGAGCCTTCCTCCAGCCTCCTCCGCCGATTGGGGTCCTGGCTGCTTGGTTCCTCCCATTGGTTCCCTACAGCCTTGGGGCCTTGTCGGAGGAGCAGCAAATACAGAATTCTACGCCAGCTTGCTGTGATCTCCAGGAGGGCTGTGTTCTTGGTTCACAGCTAACTTTCTAATGTGCCCTGCCACAGTTTTTTCTTTATATATATATTTTTTCATTGGTTTCAAAGAGGAAGGGAGGGAGAGAGACTCATTCTTTTAAATTGATTTATTTTTTGTTAATCCTTACCCGAGGATATTTTTCCATTGATTTTTAGGGAGAGTGGAAGAGAGAGAGAAAGAGTGAAACATTGATTTAGAGAAACACATCGATTGGTTGCCTCCTGCATGAGTCCTGACCAGGGCCTGGGCTAGAGAGGAGCCTGCAACCAAGGTATGTGCCCTTGACCAGAATCAAACCCGGGACCCTTTGGTCCGCAGGTTGACGCTCTATCCATTGAGCCAAACCGGCTAGGGCAAGAGAGAACCACTGATCAGCTGCCTCCTATAAGCCCCACACTGGGAATGGAGCCTGCAACCCAGGCATATGCCCTGCTCGGGAATCAAACGTGACCTCCTGGTTCACAGTGTTCAATTGGATGGAGAGAAACCATTCAGCAACATCTGGCTAGTATGTCCAAGCGCCTCCTCTGTGTCTTAGCTTTGTGTACTTTTTTCTTTTCTTTTTGTGGGTGTGTGTGTACTTTTTCCATCCATCCATCCATCCATCCATCCATCCATCCATCCATATTTATCTATCCATCCAACTATCAGCTATTGTCTATTTCTCTACGAATATTTTCCTCCTTTTCCTTTATCTGTCCATGCATGCCCACAAGGCCAATAGATGATAATGTCCTCCGATAGCTGGAAGGAGACAGATTAATATTTAAATGCGACCATCCACTGAGAACCTATTGGTTTCCAGGCTCAGTATAAAGAAATCAGAAAGTGCTTAGCACACAGCCTCACGCATATGTGTCATGGAAAAAAAAAATACATTATTTTGAGTTTCTTCCTTTGTTAGTGGTTGTAATTACAGATCTCTGCCTCCGCTTCAATAAAACCTCATTCATTCATGACAATTGGCATGAAAGGCAGGTTAAGAGATCCGTCTGCATTAAAGGGACTGTTTAGAATCCTTAAACAAAACGAACCTTTATTTCTTTTGAGAACAGAGGAGAATTTGACAAAGAAAGGGCTCCCAAGTAGCATTACTTCCTGTCTGCTCTAATCAACATTTAAAACTCATCTGGGTTTGGCAGGAATTTATTTGGGTAAGAGTGAGGTGCTAAGAGCCTTCACACAGTTTATTCTTTGGAAGACGGGTAACATGCCTCACACAAGCTTTACACCATGACGCTGGTGAACTTTGCTTCCCAGGTAGACGAGAGGTAAGCTTAGGCCAGGTTGAATTATAACAAATTCCACTATTAGCACAGTTCAAATTAATGAGATTTCCCTTTACTTTGGTTTCAAAAGAGGCTCAAGGCCACTTAGTAACTTGAGACCTCTTGTGAATCTCATTACTCGAATAGTTTTTAAAACACGGTTTGGTCTTTGGTTTCCATAGGAAATTGCAAAGGCCTGATGACCGTGTTCCATTTTGGATCCAAGTTTTACGTCGGGTGATTCATTTAAGCTCTGATGCTTTTTTAATTTAAAAAATTCCCCACCAATGCTAAAAAAAAAAAAAAAATCTATTAGTACACGGTGAACACAGGAAAGGGATATTGGCGAGTCAAGTTCATTGTCTAAGTTCTATGCCAAAAAAAAAAAAAGGATGAAAAGTCAACATAACTTTCAAACTTTACAATATTTGTCTTTAAGCTCTTAGTAGCCACATATGCAAACGTTTTTCCTTGTATTTTATATCTGGCAGCCTCCTAAATTAGGTTGGATTTATCCCAAGGACCAAATAAGAAAATTAATTCATGAACGAGGGCCCTCCGGAATCTTTGTTTCTTTCATTTTTGTTTAGTCACTTTTATAGTCCTTTCCTTCTTCGAAGTAATTTGGATTTGATTGCTTCTTCGTGAAATTCTAATGTCAAGACTGTGTCTAATTTCTGTTTTATGAAGAAATCTGGAAACTATACAAAGGAATGAATTGAGATGCGGAGTCAAATAAAATCTGTAACGTGATAACTCTATCAACTCTGCCTGGAAAGACACCGTATTTCAATTAGATCTTGAGACATGTTCTTACATAAACTGACAGCAGCGGATTGACAGTGTTCATCTTCCCAGAAAACACAATTTACAGGGACAGAGTGGTTGATTTGGTGTGGGATTCCGAAGGTACACTGGGATGTTAGGTTTCTTGCCTCACCCCAGCCTGAATCCAGGGGTCATTGTGCCCACGGGCTCACTTCTATTGTTACATAAAAATTGCAGACTTGCCCGGCAGGCTGGCGTGGCTCAGTGGTTGAGCGTCGGCCTATGAACCAAGAGGTCACGGTTCTATTCCCAGTCAAGGGCACAAGCCTGAGTTGTGGTCTCCATCCCCAGTAGGAGGCGTGCAGGAGGCAGGCAGGTGATCAGTAATTCTCTCTCATCATTGATGTTTCTCTCTCTCTCTCTGCCTCTTCCTTCCTCTCTGAAATCAATACAAATATATATATTTTAAAAAAAGAATTGCAAACATATTAAAAATTCCCACCCCCCCAAAAGGTATTTAACATTTAAGGTGATGATGATAATAATAATAATACTTATCACTTAAACAGTACTTCCCATCTTCAAAGCACTCCATAAACATCGGTTTCAATTCTCCAGGCGTGCAGCGGTCTTTGATGTGGAGACGAACTCCGTGCACAGTGGGGAGGATACAGCTACCTACAGAAGAACTCAGCCCAATTACCTAATTGTAACACTTTCATTTCCTCCCCCACCTCCCCGGTTCAGTTTCATTTTTTCCCAACTCCCTTCTGTTGTTCTCAGGTGGAGCCCTCGCAGGCTCACCTCTGCAGGCAGGCTGGTCCTCACCGGGTCCCCATCCAAAGCCCCCCTGAGCCCCCCCGAGGCATTTCCCCCCCAATTCAAGGTGAAACAGAAAAACCAAGTCCAAATGGATTCCAATGAGAATGACTTTATTCTCAGACTTTGCCTTTCACTTTTTTTCCATGGAGTGAAATGTCCTTTTATGTATAAGACCCTACGAGGTGTTATGCTTTGTGGATGGCGGATTTGTTTTAGTCTTCTTATTTTGGTCCTTTCTTAGCAAAACATGGAGTTGGCAGCCCCGTGCCAGTTTCCACCATTCCTTCTGTAGATTGTATCCATGTATGACACTTAAAAATCGGAGAGGCACCGGACCTGCTGACCTGACCCCAGCTGTGGATGTAACACTTGTCCCAACTGGTCCTACTCAGTGCAGGTGAGGTTTGTGGTGAGCCAGGCAATCTCCTAGAGCGGGCTCTCCTCCGCTTTGGGAGGAAGTATAACCTTTTGTGATATCTATGAACCTTTGACCCAGTAATTCTACTTTCAGAAGTTTTGTTGTTTGTTTGTTTTTAATCCTTACTGGAGGATATGTTTTCATTGATTTGAGAGAGCGAGAGAGCGAGAGAGAGAGAGATTGATCAGTTGCCTCCTGTACATGCCCCAATCGGGATCAAACCGCAACTTGGGTATGTGCCCTGCCTGGGAATCAAACCCGTGGCCCCTTGGTTCCTGAGAGGAGGCTCCAACCAACTGAACCACGCCGACCAGGGCTTCAGTGTTTACTTTAAAAAGCAAGACGCATGCAAAAGCCATTTTGAAAAAACAGTTTGACAGTTTCTTATCAAGTTAGATATAGACTTACCATAATGACCCAGAAATGCCACTCTTGGGTTTTTACCCAAGAGAAATGAAAACTCACATTCACAACAAAACTTGTATGCGAATGCTTATAGTGGGTTTATTTGTAATTGCCTCCACGCTGGAAATAACCCTAGTGTCCTTCAACGGGTGAATGGGTAAACAAACCGTGGTACATCCATACAATGGAATATTACACAGCAACAAAAAGGAATGAACCACTGATTCCTGTCACTACTCAGTAGAGCTTCACATACTTTACGCTGAGTGAAGGAAACCAGACACGAAGGGCGGTGTATCCAGTGGTTCTATGTATTTATTTTATTTTATTTATTTTTAAAAATATATTTTATTGATTTTTACCGAGAGGAATAGAGAGATAGAAACATCAATGAGAGAGAAACATTGATCAACTGCCTCCTGCACACCCCCCACTGGGGATGTGCCCACAACCAAGGTACATGCCCTTGACCGGAATCGAACCTGGGACCCCTCAGTCTGCAGGCCAACGCTCTATCCACTGAGCCAAACTGTTTAGGGCCTATGTATTTATTTTAAAGGACTTTCTGGAAAAGTAAAAGCACAGCGACAGAGAACAGATTAGTCTTTGCCATGAACTGGGGGTGAAGGAAGAGGTTGATTACCAAGGGGCAAAGGGAATTTGGGAGGGTGAGGGGACTGTACTAAATCTTTATTGTGGTGATGCTTTAGTAAATGTTTTGTCATAACTCACAGAACGTTACACTAAATCCATTGAATTTTACTCTATGTAAATTATACCTCAATAACCCAATTAAGGGAAAGAGCAAAGTACAAAAGCTATATATGGTACGATTCCATTTTTGTAAACAATAAGAACAAGAATAAATGGTAGAGTACGTCTGCTCAGGAAAAAATTCCCAATGAACACACAGTATGCCAAATTAGCAGTAAATTATCTTGGGTCGGGGGAAGGGGCGTTTCATTTGCTAGATTCTACCTTTCTTTGATGTTTCAATACTTTATAGGACATGTGTTACCTTCCATATTAGGGGGGGAATCGAATGATACAGAATTGAATCCTCGGTGCTGGCCAGGCTGCTGTGAGGGTGCAGCACTCCCGTGAGATGCTCTGACTATACAATTTGACCCCAATTCTGGCTCCAGAAGGCATTTGTCCACTCCTGCTGTTGACGATGCACTGTGACTTTGCAGATCCTTCTAGAAGCCCAGAAACCCCTCCTCTTTGGCTTGGGACCGCCTCCACTCTCCAGGCCAGGAAATGTTGCTGTCCCCTCGAGGCTACTGCTGGGGGGGAACTTTCCCCCCAGGTCCCTCCCACAGGACCGATTTTTCTGGGTGGAGGCGGAGTGAGACTCAGAGCTGATTGACCCTTGTCCTCCTGATAAGAGGAGCCACCTGTGGCCAAGGTGGTTGAATGCCTCTGATAATAGCTGCCAGCCTTTATCGACATTTGCTCTTGGCCAGGCACTGGTCAGGGACTTAACACCTTAGTGTTATTTTGAAATTCCTCCATTTAACAAACACTTTGTTAAACAACAGCTATGTTCTAGGCACTGGAGATACTGTAGTGGACAAATTGGGAAAATAACCAACAACCCTGTCCTCATGGGGCTTATATTCTAACTAGAGGCTCAGTGCACGAAACTCGTGCATGGTGGGGGGGAGTCCCTCAGCCTGGCCTGCACCCTCTTACAATCCTAGACCCCTTGAGGGATGTCTGACTGTCAGACATCCCTCTCACAATCCGGGACTGCTGGCTCCTAACTGCTTGCCTGCCTGCCTGATCGCCCCTAACTGCCTCTGTCTGCCTGCCTGATGACCCCTGGCCACTCTGCCTGCCTGCCTGATGCCCCTAACTGCTCTCCTGCCTGCCTGATTGCCCATAACCATTCTGCCTGCCTGCCTGATAGCCCCTAACCACTTGCCTGCCTGCCTGATCACTCCTAACCACTCTGCCTGCCTCCCTGGTCGCCCCTAACTACTCGCCTGTCTGCCTGATCACCCCTAACCACTCACCTGCCTGCCTGATAGCCCCTAACTGCCTCTGCCTTGGCCCCCGCCACAGCAGCTTCATCCGGAAAGACATCCAAAATGACGTCCAAAAGTTCATTCAGCTGTCTGGTCTAATTAGCATATTACACTTTTATTATTATAGATAGGGGGAGAGAAGCCAGGCAACAATATATAAACACAAGTATCTGCCCGGTGACTTTAGATGCTAGGAGGAAACTGAACAGAGTGAGGGATGCGAGAGGGAGGGACGGGGCGTGACGTTTTCGGTGCAGTGGTCTGAGAGGGCCTTTCCAATCTGGGGACATCCGATCCGAGGGCGAGAAGGCCAGGGCCCCGAGCGTGGGCATGTGAGCAGAGCCTCGGTGAGGTCATGGGCCTGCAGCAGAGTGTGCACGGGGACACTGGCAAGAGAGCAAAGAGGCAGGTCACATAGGGCCCTGCAGGCCGAGGCGAAGTGTTTGGCGTCTCCTTTGAATGAGATGGGAGCCGTGGAAGGCTTTAGAGCGGAGGTATGACATGGTCTGACTGAGGGTGGAATAGGAGTCCTCTGACTGGAGTGTGGGAAGGAGGACATAGTGGGGCTGGGCTGGGGCAGAAGGAGCGAGAGCAATAAGAGGACAGTGGCT
Source organism: Cnephaeus nilssonii (assembly GCF_951640355.1). Classification (NCBI taxonomy): domain Eukaryota; kingdom Metazoa; phylum Chordata; class Mammalia; order Chiroptera; family Vespertilionidae; genus Cnephaeus; species Cnephaeus nilssonii. Next base: position 7,364,411 of record NC_137093.1, read on the forward strand.
TAGGCTCGGTGGGGGGAGGGGGGCACATTTTGGGTATTTCCATTTCGTCCTTCATTTTCCCCATCAGCAAAATGGGGCAATAATAGTACCTCCCTCGTAAGCTTGCTGGGAGGATTAAACAAGGTCATGGTGTAAAGTACCTGGCCCTGTGCCTGGCACATAGGAAGAGCTGGATAAATATGCCCGTGCTTGTTGTTACTATTACCCACCTCCTTGTGAGGCCGGTATAATTATGCCCACATTATGGATGAGAAGACTGAGGTTCAGAGGGGGTGAGGCTGCTTATCCAAGAGTAGATGGCTGGTCAGTGGCAGAGCTGTATTGCTCCAGGCACCCGTGGGACATGTGCGGGGCTCAGAACAAGGGGCAGAAGATGTCTGAAGCGCATGGGGGAGAGGGTACTCTTCTCGCATCATCTTAGTCCACGAGGCAGGCCTGGCCCAGGTTCAAATCCTGCCTTGTCCGGCCACACTGGGTGACCTCGCTTGTCTCATCTGTAAAATGGGAACTGGGATAGGACCAATCTCATCAGATAGTTGCAACTATGAAATGCCTGGCATAAAATGAGCTTCATAAGCACACTCAGAAAACAGCCCCCCCCCCCCCTGAAAAGATGGTACAATGCGGGAGGTGTGACTGGGTGTGTGGTTGGGGGCATGTCTTAGCTGGCCTCCTGCGGGTTACACCACACAGCTCTGCTAGGAGGTGGGGGAAGAAAGCGTCTTTCTGCTGGGATGTGGAGAAGCGACTGATTAGATTATAACGAGCAGGCTCGTCGGGGTGCGCATGCTACGTACACAGTGACCTCTCCATAAAACCACAAATAAAGAACAACGCGCAATGTGCTTTGAGTTATTGCGTGGTTAACGCGGAATAAAGCCGGCTGTTTGGAAATCACTTTCAGGGCCCATTATTGTCTTCAAGTGAGGGGAATATTTACGGAGGCCTTTTGGTGGAATAAAGAAGGGCTTCTGTGTTCTGTAACCGCGGCGAACAAGCTGGTGGCCAATCCCCATAACACAACTCGCTAACATTTACAGAAGCTGTTGTGATTAAGTGGGAACCAAGCTACCGAAAAATCTACAACAAGAAGTCAGCAAAGTAAGATCAAGAGACTATAAAGTAAACAATACAGAGAGAATGAAATGTAATTTATTTCCTTGGGGAAGCGATCTGTACCGACGGCAACGCGAGCGGCTCCATTTCCATCCACGATCGACGACTGCAGTCAGCACATTTGGAAATTGAGAAATCGTGTCTGCAATTTGAAACACCCATTGGTTGTAACTCACCAGCAGCCGAGGAGGCTGGCAGCCCATTTCAAAAAAGGAAAAACTGAGGCCGAGTCAGCAGAGGTAGGTCGCTTGCCGCATCTTTGCTGAGAACGCATAACCCAGCTGACCGACCCGGAAGCGCCCAGTGAACCTGGCACGGGGGCAAATGAAGACAGAGGGATGACTCAAGTGTCACACGTGGCGTGTTTTTTTTTTTTTTATATTTTATTGATTTTTTACAGAGAGGAAGGGAGAGGGATAGAGAGTCAGAAACATCAATGAGAGAGAAACATCGATCAGCTGCCTCCTGCACACCCCCCACTGGGGATGTGCCCGCAACCAAGGTACATGCCCTTGACCGGAATCGAACCCGGGACCCTTCAGTCCGCAGGGTGACGCTCTATCCACTGAGCCAAACCGGTTTCAGCACGTGGCATGTTTTATTGCCTCCAAATAGTTGCCTGAGTAAGGATGCTGCTCTTTCCAAAGGGTTGCTTTTATTTTATTTTTAAATATATTTTTATTGACTTCAGAGAAGAAGGGAGAGGGAGAGAGAGTTAGAAATATCAATGATGAGAGAGAATCATTGATGGGTTGCCTCCTGCACGCCCCACAATGGGGATCGAGCCTGCAACCCAAGCATGTGCCCTTGACCGGAATCGACCCCGGGACCCTTCAGGCCAATACTCTATCCACGGAGCCAAACCGGCTAGGGCGGGTCGCTTTTAAATAACATGATCTGTTGCACAGGGCAAGGTCTGGGGCCGGGCGGGGATCCAGCCAGCAGGAGACGGGACGCCTGTGCGTGGGAGCAGGAAAGTGACCTCTCAGACTTCTAATTTAAAGTGACAGCTTGGAGGGCCCAGGTACCATCCCTGGGGGATGGCAGCCTTTGTCTGACATGCCAGGACCTGGATGTCACTTCTCAAAGAGCGTATCACAGAGGTAGGTGGCTGGATCCGCTGCTTCTCACCTCTCCAGACCTCGGCTCAAGTCCCTGATTTAGGCCACTGGTGAAAAGGCATTTGTCTTTTTTTACAAAATCCCTGGACGCTTGGGTCTGGCCTGTAGCACAAAACAGAAAGGGCGAGGTGTGTTGGCAGAATTGCCAGAGAAGTTGGCATCCCCCTCCCAGAGCACAGCTTGGCCCTGGGCCACCCGAGGAGGCTGTTTCTCCCATGAGCATGGAATTCACACTTGCACACCCCTGGAGAGGAAGTTAGAGAATCCGCACTCTCTTCTTCCTTTTTCAATCCTCACCCAAGTATGTTTTTCCATTGATTATTTTTTTTTAGAGAGAGTGGAAGGGAGGGGAGAGACAGAGAAACATCGATGCGAGAGAGAGACATCGATTGAATGCCTCCCACATGTGCCAGGCATCGAGCCTGCAACCGAGGCATGTGCCCTGGACTGGCATCGAACCTGGGACCCTTCAGTCCAAAGGCCAGCACTCTGAATATTGAGGCTGGTCAGGTTTCTGTGTGTGTGTGTGTGTGTGTGTGTGTGTGTGTGTGTGTGTGTGTGTGTGTCTACCCAGAGGAAACAGAATTTCATTTCATGCGATACATTTACACATTTCACCACCTGCCATGGGCACAGCCTGCAATATGTAAACTTAGCAGAGGCCGAAAGGTTATGAATACAGTCACCTGTCTTGGGTCGAGCAGCAGCGTAGTCACAGAAAACTATCAGGGGACATCGCTCACATACTTCTTTATTATTGGTTATTTGAAAGCCTTTCATCGTGGGCTGCTAAGTATATTCTAAACTCGACATTACCAGAAGCAAGAGAGCCCTTTTTATGTGTGCAAAAGGTAGAGGTAAATGCCGCTGGATGCAGTTAGCTCCAGCTCATTGGCATTTTTGGCAACTCTATTGCTTAAATTATCTCTTCGGTGGTGTTCCTTGGAGTTCAGTCTCCTCCTAGATTTTATAAAAAGAGCTCTGGTGTTAACAAGAGGAGTTGACATTTATTGAATACCTATGAAGTGCCGGGCGGGGTGCTGAGTGCTTTGTGTGCAGTAACTCATGGAACGCTCCCCACCGCACTAGGAGGCAGGTGCAAAGATGTCCAGGCTTTAGGAAACTGAGGCACAGCCGGAGGTTAAATCACAGCCCCCAGAGGTCAGGAGGGCAAGTGGCCGAGTTGGGATTTGAACCAGGTTTTGTCCAACTCTAAAACCCCGGCCCTTGCCCAGACTTCACGCCATGCTCCAAGCCAGCAGCAACTGCTGTTGTTTTTACTTCACCCTCGGCACCGTCTTCGGGGAGAGGTTGGAGCAATTAGGAAATCCGCGGTGGTTATGAGCAAAGCTGTAATTGCCCAAGGCAGGGCAGCTTGTTTGGGATAAGACCGTGCTCTCAGAAGGAACTTAAAATATCACCTTAAAAACTGAATTAAGAAAACGAAGGAACAAAAAGTATAAAGGCCTGCCGCACGGAAGCACCCTGGATCAGGCGTCCTCCAACTACGGCCCGCGGGCCACATGCGGGTGTTTTTGCCGTTTTGTTTTTTTACTTCAAAATAAGATATGTGCAGTGTGCATAGGAATTTGTTCATCGTTTTTTTTTTTAAACTATAGTCCGGCCCTCCAACGGTCTGAGGGACAGTGAACTGGCCCCCCGTTTAAAAAGTTTGAGGACCCCAGCCCTGGATCATCGCCACGGGATTATGGGATGAATTGCTTGTCCACACCAGGTGAGAGCGACCGAAGACCAGCCGGAGTTTGTCACGGTGCCAAGCCCCACACGGGTGGCGTTGAAACTGCCTTTAGCTCTCTGTCTTTCTAAGCTGCCGAGGCGGGAAGTGGACGACGCAGGGAGAAATGCAGGTGTCAGGACATGGGCGCGAAGAGCCACCATCCTAGAGTTCGGGGAAAGCAAATTCAAATGACAAGGGTGTATCGTTTTCCCCCATCAGGCTGGCAACAAATTGCAAAAGATTTGGCAACATCCAAATGCTGGCATGGCGGTGAGGAAGTGGACAGTGTCCCACATTGCTCGAGGCAGTGCAAATTGCTACATCTTTGGGGACAGTCTTCAGGTTGTGTTTATTCACAATAAAAACACACATTTATTAACAATAAAAAAGCAAGCCTCTCCGGGGGGCTTTATTTTACATAAATAAAAGTGGCAGGACCTAAGGATGTATGGATAAGGATATAGACTGAACCCTTGTTTAGAGGAGAAAAATACTAGAAACCACCGAAATGTTCAGGAAGAAGGGAATGATTGGATAAATTATGGCACAGGTGTTCTATGAAACATTACACAACGAATAAAAGAAAGTTCGATCTAGATCTATAGGCCTATTGGTAGGTATTTTTGTGATAAGCTGGCAAGTGAAAAAAATATCAGATTGCAAAATAATGTGACATGATCTCATTTTCATAAAGTGTTTAAAAACTTTCCTTAGAAATGTGTTTGAATTGTGTTATCGGGGATGAACAAGGCGGGGGGAGGGCGGGGGGGGGGGAGTGGAAGGGTCCACAGCAATTTGTTAACTTCGGTGATGTCTGTGGGGCAGAGAGAAGCAAACTCCCTTTTTCTTGGTATCTTCCTATATGACTTGTTATTTTCTTGGTATATTGTTTGACTTGCTGCCACTAGCATCTTGTTACTTTAGTTATTTGCAAAAGAAAAGAAAAGAAAAGAAAAGAAAAGAAAAGAAAAGAAGAGAAAAGAAGAGAAAAGAAAATTCAGGCAAGCTTAGGACAAAGCGGACAAACCTCCACCTGATGTGACTGGGTGGTGTTTTCTGTCGTATGAGGATGGACAGGTGACGGTGAGGGTTTTAACGTCTTGATGGCTGCCTCTGGGGCCGGGCTCTGAGCTAAGAGCTTTCCCTGTGCTATGGCTCTGGGAGGTCACTGCACAGCAAGGCATGGGGGTGGCCTGGGTTTGCGTTGCCTGCGCAAGCCTGCACAGCTCCTAGGGGACCGAGCAGGGGTGGGGACCCAGGTGTGTCTCACTCTGAAGCCACACTCTCAACTCCCACAGCCCGCGCCCACCCTGCAGCTGGGCCGGCTTCCGGTGGTTCCCCTCTGGTCCTATTTTTTGCTTCCATTTCTCTCTGCCATTACATGCGGGGACTGTGAAAGGGAACTGACCTGTCATTCTCAGAGCGAGATCTGAGGCTTGTGCAGAGCTTCCGGTGTGAGCAGGAGGCATTCAGACGAAGGGGGGACACTAAGGCAGGAGGCTGCCTCTCATGTCCCCCCCCTCCCCCCCAGGGACCCGATTCCCCGGTCCTGGGGCCTGGCTGTTTCCTGGTAGTCGGTTGATGGTTTTTGTTTTGTTTGCCTTTCATCTTATCTCCCGAGGCCTCCCATCAACTCCCTTTGCTTTCTCTATTGAGTAAGAACTCTGTGGATCTTTATCAGTCATCTCAACTGTGCAGAGTCAATGAGTTTCGTTGCTAGAAATGACTGAAGGGTGGCCCGGCTGCCCTTTTCACACAGGAGGAAACTGAGGCCCACAGAGGCGGAGCGGCTTGTCTGAGATAACGGGCTGTTCCCCGGGGGGCTCAGTCTGTGCTCCCGGGGCCAGGGCAATCGCATACCACACTTCTGGCCCTTTCTCTTCTCCTCAGATGAGGGTTTTTTCATTTGTCTTGTGTTGTTTATTTGCCGTTCAATTTAATTTTATGCTGCCATTTGATTATTTGGTTTTCAATTGTATTGATTTGTGTTGTTCATAACTCATTACATAATATACACATTTGGTAAGAAAGAAAAGGAGGGAGGCAGGGAAAGAAGAAGGAAGGAAGGAACAAAAGGAAAGAAGGAAGGAAAGAAGGGAGGGAGGGAGGAAGGAAGGAAGGAAGGAAAGAAGGGAGGGAGGGAGGAAGGAAGGAAGGAAGGAAAGAAGGGAGGGAGGGAGGAAGGAAGGAAGTAGGGAAGGAAGGAAGGAAGGAAGGAAGGAAGGAAGGAAGGAAGGAAAGAAAGAAGGGAGGAAGGAAGCAGGGAAGGAAGGAAGGAAGGAAGGAAAGAAGGGAGGGAGGGAGGAAGGAAGGAAGTAGGGAAGGAAGGAAGGAAGGAAGGAAAGAAAGAAGGGAGGAAGGAAGGAAGTAGGGAAGGAAGGAAGGAAGGAAGGAAGGAAGGAAGGAAGGAAGGAAGGAAGGAAGGAAGGAGACAGTATAGTGACAAATAGCCTCGGCCCGTGTGGGACAGTGGTTGAGCGTTGACTCCAGAACCAGGAGTTCGCTGGTTCAATTCCCGGGTGGGGCACGTGCCTGGGTTGCAGGCTTGATTCCCCGAGTGGGGTGTGCAAGAGACAGCCGATCATTGATGTTCCTCTCTCATCGATGTTTCTGTCTCTTTGTTCCTCTTGCTTCCTCTCTCTCTAAAAATCAATAAAAACATTAAAGAGAGAGAGAGAAATAATTCCTCTCCCCACCCCGACTCCTGTCTGTGGAGGCGACTGATGTTTCTAGTGTCTCCTTAACTTCCAGGGATATCTCAATTAATAATCTATTTTTGAGATTATCCTATATTACTTGGTACACACAGTGCTAACTCATTATTTTTAATGGCTACATGGGATTAAATCTGATTGTTAACTACTCCCCAAATGATGAACATGTAGGTTGCTTCCAGTGTGTGCCCTGCAAACAGGGCTATAGTTCATGCCCTTACAGGTCTTTATTCCTCTGTACAAGTATTTGTGGAGTTGCTCAAAATTATTAGTTATTATTGTTGTTGGTAAAGTGCATGTTGATAAAGTGCTTTGACTTGATGTACCCCTACAAGTAGAATTGCTGGGGCATGAGGTATGTGCATTATAAATTTTGATATTCTCCAAATTGACACCCAAAGCGGTGGTATTAATTTATATTTCCACTGACTGTGTGAGAGTTCTGCTTCCCTCCACATTTGCCTAAGCTTTTAAAATATTGCCAGTACTTACAGTTTTAGCTTCTGTTTTTCGTATGATGAGAGTCTTAGTGTTCTTGGGCTGCTATAACAAATGACCATAGACTGGGTGGCTTAAACAACAGACGTGTATTTCTCACAGTTCTAGAGGCTGGGAAATCCAAGACCAAGGGGCTGGCTGACTTGGTTCCTGGTAAGGGCCCTCTTCCTGGTTATGTCTTTGCTTAGGGGGCGAGGGAAAGCAATCTCTCTCGTCTCCTCTCTTCTTATAAGGGCACTAATCTCAACATGAGGGCTCCACCCTCATGACCTGATTACTGGCAAAGGCCTTATCTCCAAACACCATCACACTGAGGATTATGCTAATCCTCATTCCAGGGTATTTTTTCCCCCATTGATTTTCAGAGAGAGCGGAAGGGAGGGGGAGAGACAGAGGAACATCCAGTGAGAACATTGATTAGTTGTCTCCTGCATATGCCCCAACTGAGGCTGGAGATGGAGCCGGCCACTGAGGTAGAGGTACGTGCCCTTGACTGGAATTGAACCCAAGACCCTTCAGTCTGTGGGCTGATGCTCTAACCACTGAGCAACCGGCTAGGGCCACACTGGGAATTATGGGCTCAACATAAGAATTTGAGGGGGACACATTCAGTCCATAGCAATGAGTGGCACTGAGTGTCTTTTAACATACTTAAAAGCCACATGTCTTTCCTGTTCTCTGAACTGTCCAGGTCCTTTGCTCATTTTTCTATTAGGTTGCTCTGGGAGACTTTTAGTGTAGGGTGAAGGCCTCCAGGGATGTCAATACACCTAGATATGATGGACTATCACACTATCTCATTGTTCAGGCCTAAGTGTAACACTATGCATGTTGGTAGAGTGCTTTGGCTTTTTTTCTAAACACAGTCACCAATAGCACCTCTTAATAAAAATGTACAACATTGGGGTCAGTGGGTCAGCAATTGGGATCCCTGTTTTCACAGAGTAGGAAATGAGGCTCAGAGAATTAAGCAACAGTATTCCCCCTCACTCCCATCCTCTGGGGATACATTCCAAGACCCCCAGTGGATACCTGAAATCACAGGTAGTATTGAACCCTATAGATACTATGTTTTTCCTAAACATACATACTTAGGATAAAATTTATTTTAGAAATCAGGCACAGTAAGACATTACCAATAATAACTAATAATTTTGGGCAACTATAACAATATACTGTAATTCAAGTTATGTGAATGTGCTCTCTCTCTGATAATGGGTTTGATAACCACGTCTACAGCATGGACATTACGGATAATGGGATGATTCCTGTCAGGGGCAGGACAGAATGGGGGACAAGAGATTTCATTATACTACTCAAGATTGGTGCAGTGTGCAATTTAAAACTCATGAGTTGTTGCCGGTTTGGCTCAGTGGATAGATAGAGCGTCGGCTTGAGGACCAAAGGGTACCGGGTTCGATTCCACCTACCTTGGTTGCAGGGTCCTCCCCGGCCTGGGCCCTGGTAGCGGTTCGTGCAGGAGGCAACCAACCAATCGATGTGTTTCTCTCACAACGTTTCTCTCTGTCTTTCCCTCTCTCTTTCACTCTCCCTAAAAAGCAATGGGAAAATAGCCTTGGGTGAGGATTAACAGAAATAAACAAATAAATAAAAATAAAACTTTTGAATTGTTTATTTTTGGAATTTTTCCATTTAATTAGTTTTGGATTGTGGTTGACCGAGGGTAACTGAAACCACAGAAAGTGAAGCTGCAGATAAGGAGGGACTGTTGTATGGGTCAAGGCAGTGGTCGGCAAACTCATTAGTCAACAGAGCCAAATATCAACAGGACAACGATTAAAATTTCTTTTGAGATCCAAATTTTTCAAACTTAAACTTCTTCTAACGCCACTTCTTCAAAATAGACTCGCCCAGGCCGTGGTATTTTGTGAAAGAGCCACACTCAAGGGGCCAAAGAGCTGCATGTGGCTCGCGAGCCGCAGTTTGCCCATCACGGGGTCAAGGTAACATAACCAGAGTTGTCCAAGCCAACTACAGGCACCTGCTCTTGGAACCTTCTGGGTTCAGGCTTGGGCTTTGGAGCTAGCTAGACCCGGTTTGAGCTGCTAACCGGAGAGCTTGGAGATGTCACTGCCCTTCTGAGACTCGAGGTATTATAGTCTAAGACTCTAAGCACAGTAACAGTATCTTTTTTATGTGGATGCTCTGGAGGTTATGTGAAATAATGTATGGATATTCGTTATAACAGAGCCAGCGGGTTGTAACATAGTATCGGCCATGATGATAATACACATGATAACAAATCGCACATGCGTTTTGCTTTAGCAGTTATCTGTGGTAGTTCCAAAGCTCAGTTCACAGGGGTAAGACTTTTCTTTTGTTACACTCCCATCTTTTTCCTGTTTTCTCCGCTTCTCTCTTTTAGTCCAACCCGCCTGAAACAGCTGGCTCTTCCGTGTTGGGGGCTTGTGAATGAAGTCGTTCTGTCCTCTCCACCTTTGCAGGCAGCAAAAGCCCTGAGTGCTGGCAAAGCCTCTTCCTACCGGCACTCCCCCGGACTCCCAGACCTTATGCTCTCAGGAAATGTTTGTTATTGAGTGAATGGAGCCAAGAAGGAGGGTCTGCTCCCAACACGGCCTTGGTACAGTGCCTGGCAGTTAGAGCACATTCTGGCACACAGCGGGAGCTCGGGAAAGATTTATGCGGTGAATGAATGAATGAATGCACACTCTGGAGTCAGGGCTTGAATTTCTGTATTCAGCGCGTAGTGCCTCGTCCACGGTAAGCGCTCACCATAAATACCGCTGGGCGAGGCTGATAAAACCTAGTGCAAGGGCTAGCGAGGCTTCCCTGTGCAGGGGTTCGAATTCCGCCTTCTCCTCTCCCCAGCGTGCGACCTCCGCAAGTGGCTTCATCTCTTTGTGCTTCAGTTTTCTCATCTGCAAAACGCGGTCCACGTAAGTGCGACCTCCACGAGACACTCCCCCGAGCACTGGGACCGGCTGCCGGGCCCACAGGGAGCCCCCGCCACGCCAGCCCGCCTGCGTTGGTCGGGGGCACACGCGAGGGGACCCGAACCTTGCGCTGCAGTCGCCACCGGCGTTCCCGGGGCGCACGGTCGCGTCCCCGAAAGATCTGTGCCCTCCGAGGGGGCGGGGCGCAGTGGCCGCGCAGGGCAGCCCACGGCAGCCTCGGGTCGGTCGGCGCCGCCCGCCAGGGAGCCGCGCCGCCCGCACTTCTTTCTCTCCCTCCCCGTCTCCCTCCCTCTCCCGGCCCGAGAATCTGGCCGCGAGCGGCTCAGCAGCGCCGCCCGCGAGCCGCCGCCGCGCCGCCGCCGCTCCGGCCCCACCCCCGCCCGCCCCTCGCCCCCCCGCGCGGCCGGCGCCCGTCACGTGACGCGCCGCCAGCCAATGGCGGGCCGAGCCGCGGTCGGCGGCCGCCATTGCTGTCAGAGCGAGCGAGCCCGGGGAGGGAGGAGAAGCGAGGCTGACTGGGGAGGAGGGGGGGGGTGGGGGAGGAAGAGGAAGGAGGGGACGTCGCTCGGCTGCCGGGGTCGCCCGCTGGCTTCGTCCGCACCCCCCCCTTCGCGAGTTCGCGCTCCGCAGCGGCGGCGGCTCCGAGGCGGCGGCGGCGGCGGCTTCGGGGCTCGCCTCCCCTCACGCGCCGGCGGGGGCCGAGGGGGAGTCGGTGGCTGGAGATAAACAAGGCGGCGGCGGCGGCGGCGGCGGCGGCGGCGGCTGAGGAACAGGGAAGGCGGAGGCGGCGGCCGGCCCGCAGCGCCAGCCCGAGAGTCAGCGGCGGCCCTGAGAGGCGGGGAGGGCGCCGGGCCGCGCGGACAGCGCCCCCCGCCGCCGCCGGAGTCGCGGGAGCCGCCGCCGCCGCCGCCGCCCGAGCAGGAAGGAGCCGCGCGGCCGCCGCGGACCCCCCCGCCGGCCCGGGCCCGCCGCCCCCGGCGCGGCGTCGCCGCGGCGCCTCCCGCCCGCCCGCCGGCCCTCGCGCCCTTCCCCGGCGGCGGCGGCGGCCCGGCCGCCCCGCGCTCCCCGGCGAGGCGCCGCCACCCGGCCCGGCCTCGCCTCGGACGCCTCGCTCCGACATGCCCCGCTCTGGCGGCCGGGCTCGCGGAGGATCATGACTGCGGCAGCGAACTGGGTGGCGAACGGGGCGAGCCTGGAGGATTGTCACTCCAACCTCTTCTCGCTGGTGAGTAGCGGGGCTGCGGGGAGGGGGGCCGTGTCGGGGGGAGGGGGTCCCCGACCTCCGCCGCCGACCAACTTTCTCCTCCCGCCGCCGGGACTTCGCCCCTCCCTCGCCTCTCCCCGCCGTCCGCCTCTCGCCGATTCTCCCCCTTTTGGATCGTCTCTCCCTCGCCTTGGATCCCATCCAGTGTTTATTTGGCTCTTTAAAAATCATTTGTGAGCGCGGCGCTCGGCGTGGAATTTGCATGTGGAAGTCTCAAAGCTGCCGATTCTGGGTCGCACTTCGAACGCCCACCCTCCGCTGCAATCACACCCCCCACCCCCTCCCCTCACCCCCGTCTCGCCCCCAAATGTGAAAAGCTTTGCCCTGTGCTGCCCGCGTCTGCGATAAGCAGCCTTCTCTCTCCGCCCCCCCCCCCCCGCCCCCCCAACCCCGGTCGGATCCGCTGCCTGGCCGCCCGCCTTTTGAATTTTTAAACAAATTCCACAATGACACCTGCAATTTCGCCCGAAAACAGTTGATTGAATGCGATTGTGTCAGTAAAGGACTCTTGCACCCGAAGCTCCCTCGATTGTAAACATCGACAGCCGCCTGCCTCTCAGGGCTTACTACGCTGGAGAGCCGTAAAGCCATTACCCGGAGCCGACGGAAGGTGGAGAAAGCTTTTTTCTTCTTTCTCTCCTCCTGTGTCTTTTAAAAACTGTTTTCTCTATCCTAACAAGGAATCCACACACACACAAAAAAGCAACAAGCTGGGCGGTTTGATAACATCGCTTTTATCTGCCTTCGCCTCTCTCGCGCTCGCTCTCCGATAATTGACAACTTTTCCTTCGGATTTGAATCGCCGGCCTTAATCTTGAAGCAGTTAGGGTGTCAATTGTTCTCCTGGAAGCCTTGGCACCCGACGACGGCATCTAGGTTCACGGAAATTAAAAATGTATGGGGCTCCAGCAACTCTTCCCTGGCGGTGGCAGTGACATTTGGTGGTAAATGCCATCTTTGCTTTTTATTGGGTCGTATTACCTAGCTCTGAAAACATTCGCGTTGTTAAACCTGGCGTTTAGGCTAATAATTGCAGTGCGTGGTCTTTAAACATGTGCTTTGTGCATGAGTTGCTGTATGTATAGTTATGTGCCCAAGACACTACGAATTTGTTTAAATATTGAGCAAAGATTTGTAAACAGATGTAAGGCAATTACGTTTCAAGCGTAGAATATAATTGGAAAATTGGCTGAAACGGTTTGTTTAATTTAGCCTTAAAAAAACAACTTATTTTAAGTTGTGTGCCCTTTTTGGGGGGACTGCCTTTTGGACAGCATGCATTTTGGAAATTGTTTTTTGTAACCTCTGCCGTAGATAAAAACATTGTTTCTTCTTAATCGTTGTTTGCACTGGATAAATAATTTAGTGTTCAAATTGTAATTAGCTACATTTAATTATGGGTAGCATAGATGCTGTTTTTCTTTAAGACTAGTGGAGAAATACAAATTATTGCCAACTTTTCAAATGTGTTTTATTAAATATGTTTCATTATGCAGATAAAAAATCAAAACATGCGATTTTTATCTACAAAGACTGAGTGACACAGTATCCTTGCTTTCATTATAGTGAGATCAGGTCAGTTTCCCCCCCCAACATTTTTATTAAGACATTTAATCTTAAAATTCAGTTATAAGTTGTGATTTTTTCTCTCAATGCTGTGATGGTTTTCCCTTAATCTTTTGATATATGGGAATAAAACGCATTTTGCTTCCTTTTTTCTTCCTCTCAGTCTATCATTTAGTATCAGTCAGGTTCTGGGACTTTCATAGATTAGCAAATGTATTGATTAAGTGGTATTTAAAATGGTTTTTGTTTGGCGTCTGGTGACCACATTGACACTTTAACAGGTAATTAAAATAACCAAGTAGACCAATATTAGTGAAGAGAGATCCTCCAAATTACCATATATCATGCTGACTGGTAATGGCTTGTGTATATGTGATTGATTTATATACAGTAGGTTTTGTAGATGAATGCAAGTATATTACATGTGTAGCCATTCTTTAGAATATGTCATTTTTTATCTCCTTTTTTTTCAACCTTAAGTGAGGATTATAATGTTATGAGATATGATGCTTGAGATTCTTTTGGAGAAACAGTTTTGTGGGAGAAGGATTCTTTGCTTTAAGAGCTTTGGGTATTCCTCTCCTGAACCTCTTTAAACCAGGAATTGATTTTTTTTTTTTAAACAGAATTACTCTTTAGGTAGCAACTTGGAAATGCAGAACTGCAGGGCTGCATGGGGTGAATTTTTTGAAAAGACTAAAATATCTACATTTTCCTGTATGTGGAATGAATAAGATGCTAATTTAAAAATACTAGTCTGTTAGAAAGCTGCTGATAAATATAAATTTTTCTCATTCTAAATTGAGAATTTTTCTTGAAAATTACATACAGCAGCAACCTGGAATATAAAAAATATGTTGCCTAAAGTACATTGTATAGAATAGTTAATTCTAAAAGGATAAAATCATCACCTGGTCAAAATAAAGCATGCATTGTAAGAACTCTATGTACTTACTAATAGCATATATTTTTCTTTTTGGCCTGCAGCTTTTTGAACAAAGTATTGTTTATAGAGAATTTAACTAGACATTCATATTTATGTGAATTGAAATATAAACTAGAGATTAAAGGTCTGTACCATACTAATCACCCATCCACTTTCTATTACCTTGAGTTGTTCATTATGGTTTAGCAAACAATGATTTTGCAATCAGGTGCCTTAAGATTTTTGTTAGTCCTTTACTTATTTTGCTTTCGGATTTTTCTACTACATCAGTTTCTGTGGTGTCAGATTTCCTAAGTTCTCTGTCAACCCCTGCCCCCTTTTCCTAATGTGAAAATGCCATTGTGTATACATGATATGGGTCATTGTGTGTGTTTCTTATTCTTACTGTTGTGAGATTTGTAGCTACTGCATTAAATACATGCATGACTGTGCCTTTGTGACTCAAAACTGTTTTCTCATGCTGTCCATCACATTTCTGGGAGACTCTTGTTATATAGTCACTCAGTTATAATTCAGTTAAGTGTGTTAAATCTGTCTTTTTGGAAAGTGTAGCAACAGTGCACCCTATGATATGTCAAGCCACCCTTGTGGGAAGACACATAATTTCCAGATAAAAGTATATCTTTAGTTTTGTTTCTTTAGTTATGTTTCTCTATTGGGATGATATGGAGAAAAACAATTTTGTGTCCTTTAACTAGATTTAAGTATATACTCTGACATGAGGCAGTCTAATTCTTAGGTATGTGTATTCCACATTCATATTATTTTATTTGCTTAGAATCTCCCTGACTATGGGGTAATTGGGTAATATCAAATTCTTCCTCCTTGAAGTGAAACACACATAAACACATTAGTAATTAATTCCTATCAAGGATCATTAATTCTATATTTTAAGTTGTTGGTGACCTGGTTACTGTTTTCAAAACTTAAGAGATTTATTTTTTTGCAGAAAGAGAAAATAGTTGTAAACTTTGAGATCTATTCTTTTGAGTTAGAACCAAATGGGGAGGACTGTCAATTGAAAATGAGGAAAAGGGAATGATTTCTCTAATCTTCTCAAGTGCTAAAATACATACACAAGGTATTTTTTTATCCCAATTTCCAATTTTAGTATTTACATTTAAAGCATCTTTTCTCCCCCCCATGATGGTTCATTTTTTTAAATGAAAATGCTTATAACTTGCTAATGTGTGTTTTCTGTTTAGCCTTTTGTTGTTAGTAGCACATGGTGTTACAGTATTTATATATTTTTAATAGCAATAATTGTCACACAGTAATAATAGTTGCCATATAACCTCCAATTGCTAGTAAATATTTTTAAGTACATAATAGACAGCAATTTAAGGCATAGTGTAGCAGTTTACTGGGCCATTTTAAAGAGCCATTTGTACGTGTGATGGGTTCATAATTTTAAAGAGAAAATAATGTACCCAAGATTTCTATGCTATACAATATGTTGCTGTGTTATTGCTTGAAGTGCTCATTGAGAGGAAGTTAGGTTGGATCTGTTCTTTGTGAGAATAAAGGTGGGGAGGGGTGCCTTTAGGACAATAAGTGTTTATTGAGTTTTTGCCAGGTGCTTAGATAACTTAGCATTTTCTTGGGAATGTTTTGGTCATATTTTTCATGATTGTATTAGGTATTTATTAGGAAAAAATGTCTCTTCAGACATTCCTTTGAGTAACATTAAGGTATAGTGTGGATTATATTAATTACTTATGGAAAAATTGATTAACCTTTTTTGTTCACTGGCTAATTTAGCCTCCTTAATTGTGAGTTAATTGTATTCATCAAACATTTTCAGAGATCTCCTCTATTCTTGAGATTAGTAAAAAGATACACTGTCACTATTTTTGTACTATATGCTATAAATTATGATAACCATTTGCAGAAGATAAGTACATTCTATAGTTCTATTTGTCAAGTTATTTAAAATTAAGATGAAACTCAATGTAAATAGTAATAAGATTATTGATTTGGATTTTTGTTTCTGGAACAGTCAATTCAACTGTCTCTTCAAGTTTGATTCAGAGATAGACTGGATATTTTTTTCAAATGATTTGAGTTATTTTTGATAGAAGAAAATAACAATGTTCTCCTTCTTTAAACAAGTAGTAGAAAGTGTGCTTTTTTCTTCCTGAAAGTGGGTGATATATCTTTTTTCACAGATGCTAGCCAGTGAGGGAGATTAGACAAAGTTTATGAGAAATAGTAATATAGTTGAATATTAGGTTTTATTATTACTGAACTGTGCATTGCAACCATTTGTTAGAAGTGGAGAACAATGATTTCTGCGACATTGCTATTAGTGTCATTTATTTAAAATGCACTTTGTGCCAATCTGCTTTCCAAACTATGTTTTGTGTAGTGTTAGCTATCAGAATTTCAATCTTGTCATTTTATAAACTTCACTATTTCGAGAAATTACATTTAATGCATTGCAAAGTGAGGTAACTGGGTAGTCTCAAAATGTGCTGTGGGGAATAGTTTAAAAAAGAATTCACACACATGCACGTTTGCTTCATAGGACTTGCTTAGAGTTTTGGAATTAAAGAATCAATATTTGTAATGTGTTCTTGGAATTTAGGGCTTTTTTTTTTTTTTTTTTACTTTCTTGTATCATTTAACTTCTTTCTAATCCTGTTCAGATATTTCCTTTTATAGTGTGTCCTTTCATTGTTTATTCAAAAGATTTGAAGGTGTCAGCTTTGTTCTGTTGAGGGAATTCACTTCATAACCTAGGGGGGATGATTTTCCATTAATCTTGGTAAATATTAACATAAATGAGGAATTGTAAATTCAACTCATTTGCATGAATGAAATATGTATGCTTGCCCAATTTTTGTTTAGTATAAAGTCACTATGTACATCAGCATAGTTTTCTATATTTGCATTAGTTGATATAAACATAGCTTTAACGTCTGTAAAAATGTTGTGATTCGTGTTTATTTCAGAGACAATTCTCCACTATATTATTTTGTTATTTGATTTTTAAAATCATCTGTTGTATGGAGTAGATTCTATCCTCATAAATTGGCTATAGTAGTCTTCTCTTATAGGAACTACTGGTTTACTCGCATTTATATTAGCATGTTTTAGTTATTTTTTGTTGGAGTAAAGTTATTTTCCTTCTTTAAGCTAATTATATAACTTTTAGAGTACATTTAGGTTTCAGTCTGAAAAAAGGAGAAAGATGACTTTTTTTCCTTTTCTTTCTGGATGAGATTTAGGAGAATCAGTTGTGTTCAGAGGAAAATGTTTTGCCATTGGCATTTCCACACTCTGGTTTATTATGTGTATTCATGAATGTTTATTTTCTCATTCTAGGTGAATTGTGTTAGAACCTTATTAAAACTGTATTTCTACTACTGTGAAACAGCACAGAGCCCTGGTTGACAGCTCTCTACATTTTGTACTTTTTCTAGTACAGAGAAATTCCATTACTGTTAACGGAACCTCCTGAGTTGATTATATTGAAATTTCATTTGTGTCTTTATTTTGCATAGTTTAACTTTGCAATGTCCACTTAAAAATGAAAAGGGGAAGATAAAGAAAATTAGGTATATTTGCAGGTAAATAACTTTTTCTCAGTCTTTTCTAGACCTTTTTACTGTAATAAGTCTTAATTTGTATTAAATTATTGCATTAATTGGTTACATTTAAGACTTTTTTTTTTTGACACTTTTCCATTAATTTTCACATCCACTGGTTGCCTCCTGCACACTCCTCGACCAGGGCCAGGCCTGGGAGGAGCCTGTAACTGAGGTACATGCCCTTGAACAGTACATGTTCTATCCACTGAGCCAAACTGGCCAGGGCCATTTAAGACACTTGATATTAAAATTAAATTTGAGGTAATGATTTGTTTAAAATAAAATATAATTGTGAAAAGGAATTTTATAATATTGATTGAAAATTTCAAAGACATCATCTAAAAGGGTGTGACTTTTTTTTTTTTAAACCCAAAGAACATTGATAAATTCCCGAGGAAGTATTTTTTACATAAGACACATGAAGCTTCCTCACATAGTTTCACATTATTTCATTTCATTAAATAGCAAAGATGATTAAATCCATCTGGGCTTAATTTGAGAGCTAATAAGTAAGGTATTTAAAAGAGTATAATTGGTGTGTAAAAACATTTTGTGTTGGCAAGTCTCATGATTGAATTTTAATGTCCTAGAGAGAGATAAGGGAAACATACATTATCTAACTCAGGAACCACCTCATAGTTTTTGTTTTTTAACATGTGTATATGCCTGGCACAATCCTGCTCATCTTTTAAGTAGGTCAAATATCACCTCCTCCGTGAAGCTTTCCCTGACTCCCACAGGTAGAACTAGTCACTCTTGCTCCTTATGTGTATCTCCTTCTATATGCCTCTGATAAGTAGATGAGCTTCTGTAGGGCAGTGACCCTGTCTAAATCATCTTTGCATTCTCCTCATAGTTAGGTGCTCATTAACTGTTCGTTAAATTAATTATTTGCTGGACAACTATTTTTGTTTTCTTCATCTTACTCCCTAAGGGAGTTTTCATTGCCCATTTAGGTCCTGATCATAATTATTCTTCTTTGAACTTATTTAGATGTTTAGCTCTGTGTTCTGAATATATATTATCTAGGATTTATGTACTGTGGCTTGGTAATATTTTAGATGAGTTCTAGGAAATCTTTATTAAAGAGAATCCAGCTGATCAAGAGATGAGGTATGCTTATCATACCTCAAAGGAATAGGAATTCAGTTAGTATTTAGATTTTCTATATGTTGGGCAACCTATAGATATTGGAGCCTGTTGGAAATTTTGTTTGGGTTTTGATCCAGAATTCCCTCAAGAGGGAGGGCTTTTGCTCAACCTTCAGTTACAAGATTATTTTCCATGAGCCCAGTAATATGGGCAATGAACTGGTAATAAGGAAAATTGAATTATTTTATGAGTGACTTATTCAGATCAGGTTGGTCGCATAATGTTTTTATTTTTATTTTTTGCCTCAGTTTCTGCTTCTGTAAACTTGACAGAAATATGGAAGGCAGGAAGTGTGAAAAATCACTTTGAGTACCTTTTAAGGAAAGCACTTTGTAAGACTTGATAATGTTCTTTAATAGGAAGAAACTTCTAGCAAATTACATCTAAAGCTTAGAGTAGCCTTAGGCAGTTTACCAGGAAGTTGGAGTGGCAAAATTACTTGTGTTAAATATAGCAGTTAAGTTGTATTTATTCTTTTTTGGGGGTAAGCAGAAGATTAAATTGTTCTTGTGTCTGTCCTCATAAATAAGCAGTGATTGAGAAGAAAAACTTGAAATTCATCTTTAGATGTTACAACTTTTCATTTGTATATGATTCATAGTTGCGTGGTGTCTTTAATACGCTGAGTGATTTTGCTCTACCAATTCTGAGCTATGACTGGCTGACATTGGAAACTGAACTGTGACTCTTATTTGGTAGTTTAAGCTATTAATTCCTTGGCAGCTCTGGAGTGCTCTTTGAACTTTAAATAGCTGTTTTATTAACATTTTGAGATTTGTCTCAGTGAATGTCAGAAATAGTACTTAATAAATATTTTTCTTCTTAAAGACTAAGTCACTTTTTAGTCTGACATACATGTAACAACCCTTACTATGTTGTTGTTTTTACATATGATAAAACAACCACAAAAACAAAGCCAAAAATTATAGATTATTTATAAAATGTAATATATATGTGTGTGTATTAAACCCTTACTACGTTTTGAACAAAGTATGTATCCTCAACTACTGGCTAATTTCTATTTTTCATTTAGTAATGTTGCAACATCTAAAAATATTGTTTAGACCTTATTGAAGGAAGAAAAGGGCCCCCCTCCAAACAACCCCACAAATCTGTAGTTTTTGTATTAGTCCTGTTGAATAGGAATAGTATCCTAAGTTTTTATCTAGAGATGTAGAATTTTACATGGAGGTGGTTTTTAGCATTATAAAATATTAGAACAAGTTAGTTTGTAAGTTGGTTTTCACATAAAAACCTACTCTTCTATTGCTACAAATGATGGTTAGCCTATTTACAGCGTACGGTACTTAAATGCTTGTGTTAGAGAACTCAGATGCTATTTATGGCAGCATTTTTGATGGGATCAAACTTACATTTATTTTTCCTGTTTAGAATGTTAGGGGAGTACCTTTCCTCTGACTGTGCAGTGCTGGCAGTCACAGCAGGCACTCCTAAAACCTTTTTTGGCTCCAGGCATTGGGAGTGAGGGCTGCCCAGGCTCAGCCCTCTTCTAGGCCTGGGAGAGGATTGCTATTTGAAGGAGAGGCTTGAAGAGTGTTGAGAGGCAAGGATGGCCCCCTGTGTGAAGTGCAGCAGTTTTGGAGTAAGGATTGAGGCAGGTTTTACCTTTCCTGCAGGAATCTTTCGCTTCCTCTTTGCTGATTGATATTTTATTAAAATGTTGAGAATAGTGGCAGGTCCTATGATGTCATCAGGAAAAGATTTTGTATTTCTTTGCCCTTTAGCGCTTTCCTTATCTTTTCTTCTTTACTTACACTATAGATAAGCTTTCTACCTCCAATTTTGTGTGGTAAATGAGGACTTCTGAGCACCAGTGAAATAAAAAAGGAAATGGTGGTGGGGCTTGAGATTGGATGGGGTAATGAATAAACTATTATTTAGAAATGTTAATTTTTTTATGTTATGTTTGAGAAACGTGGGCTATATAATTCATTTTCGAATAATATACATACATCAGAAATGGTTAAAATGGGCTTAGGCTTACAAAGGGGCTAGGGGTCTTATGTGGAAAAAAGACCTATTTAACTTCTAAGATGCTCTGTTGTAAGTGCAGAGGGAGAAAAGGTAACATGGACAGATAGTATAGCACCTTGTAGCCAGAAAAACTCAGAAGGGGAGTTTTAAATGGGGTCTTGAAGGAATGGATGGATGTGGCTTGCTGGAGAGGACTGGAAAGGGCATTCTTTGGGAGCTCATTTGACAACTCTGAGTCTATCCTTGAGGACATGTGCTGAAGCGGTATGTAGGAGAGCACTTTTAATTTATGGTCTTAGTTTTCTTTTAAAAAACAGTACACAAACTTATTGAAATCTAATTTTTGTTAGGTGGAAAATTTGAAGCAGGGACAGGCCAATTTAGATTGAGAAATGGTGATGTTAAAATCATGAGTTTTCTAAAATAATTCAGTTCTGAACTAAAAAAACCAAACCAGTGCTATATTATCCAAAATGCTAATGACTAAAGTGACAAATATTCCAGAAACTGGACAGACGTGAATCTTAAATGAGCAGATGGGACATGAAACTCAAAGTGGGAGGTAATCCAAGATGATATAGAAACTATTATGAGAAATGAATTGAGGAAAAAGAAGTGTGTTAAATGCTATTACATTTAATAATGTGTTTAAAAAGCCTTTCTAGGATTACTCTCTTACATAGACAAATTAGAATTGTTGAACTGTGTAACCCATCATTTAAAAAAATTTGTGCATTTAAAACAAACTAAATTTTGATCCAGGATTATTTCTCATGAAGTCTAGGCATTTAAGTCATGATTGTATATGTTATATGTGCTTTAAGTAGGCAATATAATTTTGCTTTCTCTGCCAAATAAAGAGAATAATTGTGATTTTCAAAGGCAGTTGTGATAGACATTGAACGGGAGAAGCAACGAATGAAATATGAGGAAGTTTGCTATTTGGACAGCTTGGTACTTAGTTGAAGTCGTTACATTTGACTGTTGAGGGTAAAATCTAGATCATAGTGGATTGTGGAACGAATGAATGATACTTTTCAGTTGAAGAATGTTGACTGTGAAGCAAGCAGGGACATGGGAGTGGGGGGAGTGGAGGGTTAAAGATGGAAAAGTAGATTGAAGAAAAATTTTTAACGGACCAGGACCTCATTTGTGTTTGTGGGCTTAATGGATATCAATGGTGGAGAGACAGACAGAAAGGTGGAAGATATAAGAAAAGTTGTTGCTTAAACAGGTCTGGCTGGAGATGGTATCAAGCACCCAGGTGATGGGGTTACCAGTGAAAAAGAGTAAGATAACCTTTTAGAAATAAAAGATGAGAGGATGTAAGAAATGAATAAGTATGAAGGAAGTGGGGACAATCTCAGTTGTAGCCTGAGTACTTTTTAAATGCAAAGATTAAAGATACTGAGTTTGAGCCAGAATAAACATTTAAAAATATTTTTAATTAAAATTTTCACATTTTACTTGATGTGCTGTTGTACTCAAACATCTTTATTTTCTTTTATTGGTCATTTTAAGTAGGTCACATGTTATACTGGTACACTTTTCAGTTATAAAACTAATTTTGAGCTGGTTATACCAAAAAATGACACAAAACTGCCCAAATGAGAAGTATTTTTCAAAGTAAGCCCCCTTGAAATGGAGCAGATACCAAGGCCATTGTTCATAATATTTTTTGGTCCTTTTCCTTTGGAATTGCTTTTAGTCACCACCCCAGAAATCTCATTTTAAAGGATGCTTCCTTGGTCAGTGTCATGTCATGTCTGTCTTTGTAAATATATTATCTTAGTTCCATTATTTTTTTACTCTAAATTGTTGCCTAAGTCAGCAATTTAGTACCTTCTGATGGGGGTCTTACATATGATGAGTAAAAACCCTGAGAAGAACTCTACTTTTGGATATATTGGCATACATACATTGTGGATGTGTACCAAGAATTCCTGCCTGCTTGTACAGCTGCCTCCCAGGTCCTGGGTGTAGTCAACTATACTTCAAGGTACCTTTTTGTTTTCGTACAGTTTCAATGGAGGTGGATTTAGTGGTCCATTAATTGGTAAGACTAGAGATTGGGACAAATTAAATAGGAGTGGAATTTTTGCTTTCTGGAGATTGAGGCAAATTATAAGGGGGCAGTGACATTATAAGTCTAGCAAACTTAAGATATCCTGATGCTCATTTTTGGTGAGACTGAAGTAATCATTAAGAAAAGCCTTGGGGCCCAGCCGGAATGGCTCCGTGGTTGAGCTTCCACCTTTGAACCATGAGGTCATGGTTTGATTCCCGGTCAGGGCACATGCCTGGATTGTGGGCTCGATCCCCAGTGTGGGCATGCAGGAGGCATCCCATTGATGATTCTTTCTCATCATTGATCTTTCTTTCTCTCTTTCCCTCTCCCTTCCCCTCTGGGGGAGGGGGAGAAGCATTGGGATAAATTAAAAAAAGTATCTTGTTGAGAACTTTTTAAGTTTTTACAGAAAGTTTGGCCTGTGAGACCAAAGTTCTTACCTTTGCCTACTTAATGTTGCTTTTTATTCATTTGAGAAGCCCAGTAAGCCATCTGGTATCTATCCCATTCATGTTCTTTCAGCAATTTCTCCCACAGTTGAAGGTTAGGACAGTGGTTGGCAAACTCATTAGTCAACAGAGCTAAATATCAACAGTACAACGATTGAAATTTCTTTTGAGAGCCAAATTTTTTAAACTTAAACTTCTAACGCCACTTCTTCAAAATAGACTTGCCCAGGCCGTGGTATTTTGTGGAAGAGCCACACTCAAGGGGCCAAAGAGCTGCATGTGGCTCGCGAGCCGCAGTTTGCCGACCACGGGGTTAGGACAATAGCACTCATATATTTAGCGTTTGACTTTATTGTGGTCTGCCTTAATATTCAATGTTAGGGGAGATGCAGAGGATGTTTTACCTACTGAAAGCATGCCTAGGTATTTGTTTAGATTACGAGTTGCAGTGGCAAGTATTATTTCCTATTTTTGAACTCAGGAATATAATGGAATTTTCCTCAGTCACCTTTGTTTCTATATTCTTCAGATTCAGATTACATGGGTGATTTTATAATTTTTTCTTTTAAAAGTACTTCTCATATTTTAAAAAAGGGAGTTGAAATACTATTAAAAGTTTGGTAATATAATTCTATACCTATAGATGTTTTAGGAAAATTTACTTACATGATTATTCTAAACAAATAATAACAGGCCCTTTTTAATTTTATAGATTTATATAACACTTGAGCAGTTTAACATTTAGAATTTATACCAGAACATAAATCTACATGTTAGCTACTGAAGATCATAAATATTTGTCTTCTTAAATACAAGTTCTTAACTGAAGTTTAAGTTATTAAAAACATTTCTCAAAGTATATTGGTTTACATACCAAGTGTAATCATCTATGTGGATTGGCTCAATTGTTGTGATCCCAAGTAGACTAAATTACTTAGTTGTCTATAAATTAGTTGAAAGAGATATCTATGAAAGTGATGTTTTTGTTGCTGTTCGGTAATATCCTGGTGAAATTGAGATTTGAAACTCAGACAGATGGTGCTATTCTTGAGGCTGTCGGCAAGATCCTATAACACTTAATTAAACAGTGGAATGATTCTCATGAGGACTTATAATTTGATATATGTAAGCTAGTAAACTGGTTTCTTTAGTAACATTTACAAATTTGATTTGAAAAAGAAGTATTTACTTGTTCTTAGGAAATTTTTCTAATGATTCTGTTAAGATAAATAGCTTGTTTTGGTAGTTTATATGATAAACTCAAGGAATATTCTAGATGGAAAACCTCACCTACCTAGGCATTTATTTTCCAATGTAACTTTGATTTTGTTGCCAGACTTTCTCATATAATACTGTGATGCACTTTTAAGAACCCAGAGAACTGACTACCATGTCCAGAAAACTGAGAAATTTGGTGATACATGTTAACTAACACTCGTTTTAGAAAAAAACTGATTTAGATTCCTTGTGATCTACCTTACATTTTAGTATTGGAATTGAAAATAGAAATATTTTAAACAGCCCAATCCAGTTTTAATACATTACAGTATGTGGATAGAACTTGGTTTGGCTATTTTGTAAAAGTTTTAATTTGGTGATAATATTGTATGGTTAGGATCAATAAATTTGTCAATTACATAAGTAATTACATAAAAATACACTAATAAGTCATACTACAACATTTTTAGACATCCTGGGAAATTCTCTTTTTTTAAAAAATTACTTACCTTTTATTTAGTGCCTAGTCTTTAGTAAATTGGAGACAAGACTGAAAGGTGATGTTTGATGCTAGATTGGACGACAGGAGCTGGAAGTTTATTCTGTATGTACAGGGGAATGCCTGAAGGGTTTTAAGGAGGATAATGATGTGATCAGATTTATGATTAAGAGAGAAAACTCATATGGGCTCTGTGGAGTGTGGATTGTAATAGCAGAGAAACCAAAGGTGGAGAGAAGGCTCTTGGAGTACTTTAGATGTAAGAAATTATGCAGAGCCAGTAGGAATGGAGAGAAAGAAATGGACTCAAGTAATATTTTGGAGGTTGAATTAACAGGACTTGGTGAGCAATTATATACACTGCGTGGCCAGATTATTATGATCTCTGAATGCATAATAATCTGGCCACTCAGTGTATATATATATCATGCATGGGTGGGGTCCGGCCAGCCTGGCCAGGGGGAGGGGACATGGGCAGTTGGCCGGCCTGCCTGCTGGTCGAACTCATGGTTGAGGGGACAGTTTGCATATTAGCCTTTTATTATATAGGATATACACTGAGTGGCCAGATGATTATGCGTTCAGAGATCATAATAATCTGGCCACTCAGTGTATATCATAGGGGAGGAATCAAATGCCAAACATGTTCTTGGTTTTTATGGCATTTACATTCTTGTGTATGTAAAACAAGGAGAACAGTTGACAACACGTATGAGTTATAGTTAGTAGAAGACTTACATTTTGATCACAGGTGTGTACATATATGAAAGTATTCACTGAGCCTGGGTTCTTTCTGTTAAATTAAGTCCCACAAAACTCAGTTTTAAAATTAAACATATATGGGAGCTGGGGGCAGAAAGGCAGGGGATAGTGAAAAAATTAAACCAAAAATTAGGGTTTGTAACTTGCCTATTTTAGGAAAATACTTGAGGTAATGAGAATAAGATTTTTCTCAAGTTGAGAAAGATTTGTAAGAGAATGGAGGAGTGGAGAAAAAAGATTGGGAAGAAAGATCGCAATACTGGTGGGGTGGGTGCTGATGGTGGTGTGAGTGATGGGGATCAGAATATATTGGCAGGGGAAGAGGTAATGAAATTTTGATTATTAGAAATGGGAGTGGAAAACCCAGATTTGGAGAAAGAAAATGGGGGAGGTCCCCTAACAGCAGTTGGCTCTTTTAGCCTTGGTTACATAGAGCCTCAGTTTGTACCAGTGGTAAGCTCAGAAAGCAGATTACATTTTTCTCTACAAATCTGCTTTGGGATATTTTAATTTAGTTATTTTTTAAAGTTTGGTTTATATTACTTTCATATCGGTGTTATTTTTGGTAGGAGGATGAAATAGACTTTTACCCCTGTTTCTCTTCTTACCTTTGTGGAAATTGCCAATTTTTAGGAATTGACATAATGTATAGAATAGAAAGGACATTTGTAAAGACTACAAAATAGTGCATATCTTTGGCCCGGTTCTCATTCAGATTTTGGATTCCTTTATTTTTTTATTTTTTAAATATATTTTTATTGATTCAGAGAGGAAGGGAGAGGAAGAGAGAAATAGAAACATCAATGATGAGAGAGAATCATTGATGGGCTGCCTCCTGCACACCCCACAACCTGGCACTGTGCCCTGACTGGGAATCAAACTGTGACCTCCTGGTTCATAGGTTGACACTCAAACCCTGAGCCATGCCAGCTGGGCTGATTTTGGATTCCTTTAAATTTTCATTCCTGTCCTATTCTTTGTTCCCCTGTCACTAGCTTTTCGGTTGTACAATATTTTTATAGATATTGAGTGCAATTGTTATGTCATATTTTTCCTCAGGTATTAGGAAAAGTTTTCCCTTCCTTCTTTCCTCCCTCTCTGCTCATGCCTCCATGCCCCTCTTCTTTTCTAGCACATTCTTGGGCTCCCTGTGCACTTGAGCCTTCCTTGCCCCTATTGTAGTTTTTCTTGGCAGTGCCAGTTCTCAGTTCAGAGCTAAAATGTACATATGCACTTCAGAACCTTTGATATAATGTCCTTGGTGTGTTGGGGATCCTCTCCAGTTGTTTTGAGTGCACTTACTGGCACAGCCTGTGCCATCTATTGTAAATTGGCTGTAATTCATTCAGCCTTCCCATGTGGGTAGATTTTTCCCTTGGCTATACTGAAGGTAGAGTTGGCTTTCTTGCAGTTGTCATTTTTCTTTAATTTCTCTCCAAGTGAGTTAGTACTAATGAAATGCAAAATATTTCTAAGAAATAAAACTTCTAAGAAATTGAAACTATAAAAAAATTACCCATAATCCAGCTACACCATTGGATCAGAATTACAACTCTGCTATTCTTATTAATGTGCTTGTTTATTGTACATAGATGTAATCACAGTATAAACATAACACTAACATTTTCCATGTGATTACACTTTTCAAAATAATAACATTAAGAAAAAAGTCTAATTTTTATACATTTAATAAAACATAATTATTTTCAAATTCAAACAATATTGAAGGATGAAGGTTTGTTCCCTCCCCAGTTTTTTTCTTGCTTTTGAGTGTATTTGCCTATGCACATACGTAGTTTGAAATTGTTTTTATTAGATATGGAGTAGATAAAAATAGCATGTATAAATCATAGATAAAGTAGAAAGAATCACAATACAATGAACACCCATGTACCTAATACCCAGAGTAAGAAAAAGAATGTTATCCTATATAATAAAAGCCTAATATTCTAAGTGTCATGTTTTCCGGTCAGCTGTTCAACCAATCAAAGTGTAATATGCTAATGATATGCTAAGGCCGCTCAACTGTTCGCTATAATGTGCACTGACCACTAGGGGGTATACAGTTGACTGGTTGACCAGTCGCTATGATGTGAACTGACCACCAGGGGGCAGACAGTTGACCGGTTGTCCAGTCACTATGATGTGCACTGACCACTAGGGGGCAGACACTCTGACCAGTAGGTGAGCTTGCTGCTGGGGTCTGGCTGATCGGGACTGAGTGAGATGGGCCAGACATGCCCTGGAGCCCTCCTGCGGTCCCTCCTGGGCCAACCTCCTGTGTCTCTCCCCGGCCCTGATCATGTACTGATGGGGTCTCTTGCGCCCTCTCGCAATCCAGAACCCTTGGGGGATGTCAGAGAGCTGGTTTCAGCCCGATCCTGCAGGCCAGGCCGAGGGACCCCACTGGTGCACGAAGTCGTGCACCGGGCTTCTAGTCTTTTATGAAATCCTATGGTGTCCTTCCCTTTACCTTTTCTTTCTTCTCCCTTCAGAGGTAACTGTTATCCAGGATTGTATGTTTTTCATTCCATCCTAACAATACTTTTAATCATGAATGTATAGTGTATGTGTGTGTACATGCATATATATAATTTTTGAACTTTTTATAAATGGAATATATCATATTTTTTTGCAACTTGTTTTTTTGGTTAAGTAGTAATGATTAAACAATGTGCAGTTGTAATTCACTCTTACACCACAGTTTACTTTTATTTTTAAAATATATTTTTAATGATTTCAGAGAGGAAGGAAGAAGGAGCGAGAGATAGAAACATTAATGATGAGAGAGAAACCCAGACATGTGCCCTGACCAGGAGTTGAACTGTGACCTCCTGGTTCATAGGTCGACACTCAACATGATGGTGAACATATATGTTTGTTAAAAAATTATAGATAGAGGTGCATTCTCCAAATTTTCTGGAAATATGCTCTTCCTGTTTAACGTTTTAAGATATTTTCAAGTCAGTATACTTCGATATACCTTATTCATTATTATTATTTAACACTTGAATCCTGTTTAATGGGATGGGATGGACTATTATTTATTTAACTCTCATTTGTGAGAAACATTAAGATTCAGTTTTTTCTGTGATAGTAGGGTTATATATTAAAATTTGATAGTTATAGCCATAAATGCTTTACATTCCTATTGGCAATACATGAATTGGCATTTCTTCTATACTTGGCTATAGTGAAATTTATTTATTTTAATTTTTTTCATCTGAGCAAAAAACCCTCAAATTTTAATTTGTAGTTTATTTATTTGTAATGAGGTTATGAATATCTTTTCATACTGTAAGTTTCCTTATTTTTCCCAAAAGTATTTAATCTCTAGTAAGTTTTCTGTTTCTATTTAAAATTTCCAGCCACTCACTTATATGAGTCTTTATTACAAGTCAGCCTTTTTTATGTTCTGAATGCACAGTTTTACCTCAGAACTTTTGCTTTTTCTAAGGGTGCTTACTGAATGCCTGGAACTACTTCACTTATTGCCAACTATGTGTATTTTTTCATCAAAGCCCTGTTCCCATTTTTCAGATAAGAAAGCTAAAGAAATTTAAGTAACTGTCCAAGTTCACATAGCCAGCAAGTGATAGAACTAAGTCACTGACTTCAGAGCCCGAACCTTAACCAGTACGTTGTATTGTATGCTCTTCTTTCTTCTAATTTAGGGCTTCTGTGAAGCTCCCCCTAGCTATTCCAAACATTGGTCTCTTTTTTCCTGAGCCTTTTAAAAATTAACTGTGAAGACCATATAATTTAGCGCAAGCATGAAGGTAGAAATCATTGGAGCATATAGATGTGCCTGAGATTAATGGAGTGATAATACAGCTTACATTTTTTTTTTAAAGTTTCATCAGAGATTAATGGAGCAATAATGCAGCTTAAAATTTCTTCCCACAGATAGGCAGATAGTTGTCAGTGTTTTTTCTCTTAGACTACTTCATTCCAAATTGAGGAATCATTTGGAAATGAAAAATCAGGGTAGTTAATTTTTTGATCAGTGACTGGGGCAAGATAAAAAAAGCCTGAGTAACTGCATAGTTTTATTTTTTTTAAATTCATCACCTCCACTAAAAGTCTTTTCATTTTTAAAAATAAAATGCCAGTTGCCTAAATGCTTTAAAAAATGATTTATTATAGTAACAATCATGTGCTTATTAAAAAGTAGACAAATAGTTTAAACAAGATAGAAATTTATATTTTATATGCAATCAACTTGGAGGGAAGCATTTCATGACTGGTTTGGTTACTTCTCTGTTATCAAGGGACTTGCTCTTTCTTGTTACTCCGTCATCTTTAGTTTATCACAAGTAGCATATTGTCCAAGATGGCTGTTCAAAACCTAGTCATCTTGGTGGTAGTCTAGATAGGAAGGAGGAGGAAATGTAGGCAGGCCACACCTCTCCTTTTAAAGGAAACTTCCAGGAAATTCCTTAAAACACATGTGGCCATGCTTAGCTTCAGGGAGGCTGAAAAATGTAGTTAAGTGGACTTGTTGCTATCTCCAGCAATATAGAGTATACCAGTATGTTAGGTGGAGGAAGGAGCCATTAATGTTTGAGTGAGCAATTAACAGTGTCTGCTGTGAAGAGAAAATGATATAATTTTCTGTTTATAGTCTGCTATTGCATTTGGGCAAGAAATCATCCTAATGTCACTAATGAGCTTCATTAAATAGTTCAGTTTCCAGAAATTTCACAAGAATTCTCTTTCAGTTAAGATTAATAAGTGTAAATCATTAACTAGTGCCCTGATGTAGTTAGGTATGAAAATACTTTTTTTTGAAAATATTGTATACTTTATAAGAGATTAGCACTTACCTTGAATATGTGCAAGAAGGTACTTTAGCTGTATTAAAAATATTTTTTTTTCTTTGAGATATTTTTATATGGATTCTTTCATTACTACTTAAATTTTTTATTATCTTTATTGAAGTATAATTTACATACAATAAAATGTACCCTTTAAAAGTAAATAAGTACATTTTCCTACCTTAACAAATATATGTGTTTGTGAAACTGCTGCATCTCCAGGTAACCATGCAGTTACAATAGATTCATTTTGCTTTTTCTATAATTTTTTATAATTGGAATTATAGTCTACAGTGGTCTTTATCTGGCTTCATATTTTCTTTAAATAGGTCATTCCTTTTTATTGCTAAGTAGTAGTTCCTTATATTGATATACCACAGTTTGCCTATCTATCCTTTTAGTGTGATGA
Source organism: Cnephaeus nilssonii (assembly GCF_951640355.1). Classification (NCBI taxonomy): domain Eukaryota; kingdom Metazoa; phylum Chordata; class Mammalia; order Chiroptera; family Vespertilionidae; genus Cnephaeus; species Cnephaeus nilssonii. The sequence goes on from NC_137093.1 coordinate 7,395,272, forward strand.
TTATGAACTTTCATATACTGGTTTTTATGTGTGGCACATGTTTTTATTTCTGTAAATATAGGAGTGCACTTGCTGAGTCATGTGGGAAATAGAGCTTTCCATTTATAAAGCTCTGCTAAACTTTTAAAAATGGTTGTACCATAACCCCCTCCCCCCAGGCTATATATGAGTTCTAATTGCTATTCCAAGGTAGTGAAGAATTTTCTCATATGATTTCTTTCAGAAGTTTTATTATAGTAATTATTAGGTTTTTGGTCTGTTATTAAGTGATCCATTTTTAATTTTAGGTTTTGTTTTGTTTTGTTCTGTGATGTGAGGTAAGGGTTGAAGTTCTTTCTGCATGTGGGTATCTTGTTTTTCCAGCATCATTTGTTGAAAAGATTATGCTTTACCCATTGAATTATTTTGATATCTTGGTTAAAAATTAATTGAATGTGTCAATGTATATATGTATGTGTATGCATGGGTTTATTTCTATATGCTATAATTCTGTTCATTTGATCTACATGTCTCTTATGACAATACCGTGCTATCGTGATTACTGAAATTTAGTGTGTTTGTGTTAATTCAAAGAATTTGTCCATTTAATCTGAGTAGTTGTAATTATTGACATAAAGTTGTTTATAATAATTCTATTGTCTCTTTATGATGTGAAGCAATTCCTTATCAATCATTTCTGGTAATTTGTCTTTTCTTTCTGTCTTGATTAACTTAGTGAGAAGTTTGTCAATTTTATTGATCTTTTAAAATAACCAGTTTTTCATTTTGTTGGTGTTTTCCTATTGTTAGTTTTTTTAATGTTTCATTTATTGCTTCTCTGTTCTTAATTATTTCTTTTGTTCAATTTTACATTTAGCTTAGTTTACACTTTCTCGCTTCTGAAGGAAGAATCTTAGAGCAATATTTATTTCTCTTTCTAATATACATATGTAAAATTACAGATTTCTCTTTGAGCACTGCTTTACTTGTGTTCCATACATTTTGGTATATATTGTTTTCATAATCATTCAGTTCAAAATATTTATTAGTTTCCCTTGTGATACACACACACACACACACACACACACACACACACATTTTGGTCCTATGCATTATTTAGTCTTTAATTTCCAGATTTTCTGTGTGTTTGGTATTTTCAATATATATATATATTTTTATATTTTATTGATTTTTTACAGAGAGGAAGGAAGAGGGATAGAGAGCTAGAAACATAGATGAGAGAGAAACATCGACCAGCTGCCTCCTGCACACCCCCTACTGGGGATGTGCCCGCAACCAATGTACATGCCCTTAACCGGAATCGAACCTGGGACCTTTCAGTCCGCAGACCGACGCTCCATCCACTGAGCCAAACCAGTTTCGGCTATTTTCAATATTTTGTTAATTTCAAATTTAATTCTTTTCAGAAGTTTCACATTTTGAAAATATATTGTTTTATTGCCCAGCATATGGGTTTCTCTTGGTGAATGTTCCATGTGCACTTGAAAAGAATATGTATTTTATTGTTGAGTGTAATCTTATATAATAAAGAGGTAATATGCAAATTGACCTCATGCTCTCATGTCGTCACAAGATGGCCACCACAAGATGTCCGCCCCCATCGTCACAAGATGGCCGCCCCCGCATTGTCACAAGATGGCCGGCAGGGGAGGGTAGTTGAGGGTGACCAGGCCTGCAGGGGAGGGCAGTTGGGGGCGATCGGGCTGGCAGGGGAGCAGTTAGGTGTCAATCATGTCGGCAGGGGAGTGGTTAGGCATCAATCAGGCTGGCAGGGGATTGGTTAGGCATCAATCAGGTTGTCAGGGGAGCAGTTAGGGGTCTATCAGGCTGGCAAGCAGAAGCAGTTAGGGGCAATCAGGCAGGCAGGCAGGCAGTGTTGTTAGGAGCCAGCAGTCGCAGATTGTAAGAGGGATTTCCGACTGCTGGTTTAGGACTGATTCCGCCTAAACCGGTAGTCAGACATCCCCCGAGGGTCCCAGATTGGAGAGGGTGCAGGCTAGGCTGAGGGGACTCTCCCCACCCCCCGTGCACGAATTTCGTGCACTGGGCCTCTAGTGTTTTATAAACAGTTATGTTGGTTGACAGTGTTGTTCATGTTTTCTATCTTCTTATTGATTTTCTGTCCACTTGTTCTATCAGTTGCTGAGAGGAGGCCTATTGAAATCTCTAGTTATAATTCAGGGTTTGTCAATTTCTCCTTTTAGATATATCAGTTTTGCTTCATATATTATGAAGTTTGTTATTAGGTGCCTACACATTTATGATTTATGTCATCTGGAAGAATTGACATTTTTATCATTATAAAACCTTTTCCTTTATCCCTAGTAATAGTCTTTTAGAGTCAACTTTGATGTTAATCTAGACACTTAAGCTCTCTTGTAGTTTGTTACATGATATATCTTTTTAAAAATCATTTTACCTTTAACTTAACTTGTCTTTATATTTAAAAAGTATTTCTTATGGGTCTTTTAAAATTTTATCCATTCTGAAAATCAGTGTCTTTTAATTATAATAGTTAGACTATGTTTAACCTAATGATATCGATAAGATTGGATTTAAGTCTGCTATCTTGGCCTTTTCCCTTACCTGTCCCATCTAACTTTTATTCCCTTTTTTCTATTTTCCTGATTGCTTTTGGATTATTGGAGTATTTTCTTATGACTCCATTTTATGTTCAAAATTGGCTTATATTAGATATATCTCTTAGTGTTACTTCTTAAAGACTGGTCAAGGGTTTGTAATATGTATCTTTAAATTATCACAGTTTACCTCCAAATAGTATTACATTTCTTCATTTATAAGGTAAAAAAACCCTTTAGAACAGTATACTTCTGTTTTCTCCTTTTGGCCTTTGTGCTAGTATTGTTATACATTTTTCTTCTATCTGTACTTTATTATTTTTCCTGTAGTAAGATGATTAGCGTTTAAAGAAATGTAAGAAAATGAGAAAACATGTTTTATACTTACTTTTATATTAGCTGTTTCTGGTACTTGTTATTCTGCAATAGATCGAGGTTTCCAGCTGATATTTTACTTGTGCTTGAACTGTTCTTAAAGCATTTATTCTAGTTAAATTTATTATAGTGCATGCAGTTCTATTGGCTTCTGTTCATCTTTTTAAAATCTATGTTTTATCTTCGTTTTGAAGGACATTTGTACTTGATCTAGAGTTTTAGATATGGAGATATTTTTCTTTCAAATGTGCCATTGTTTTCTAGCTCGCATATTTTCTGATGAGAAGTTTGTTGTAAATATTGTCTTTGTTTCCCCTTATATAATGTCTTTTTTTTCCTTTTGACTGCTTTTAAAGTTTTGCCTTGTCCCCGGTTTTCAGAAATTTAAATTCATGTATTGGTGTCGTTTGTTGTTTATGCTGCTTTGATTTGAGTCCACTGAACTCCTTGGTTTTGAGATTTATTGTTCTCATGCAATTTGGAGACACTTTGGCCATTATTCAAAAAATGTTATTTTTGGTCCTCCCTCATTCCCCTTTACATTCTGGGACACTAATTACATGTATTTTTGTGGGTTTTCTTTTTTAAATCTTTCATTTCTGTCCTTGTTAAGTTTTGTGTTTTCCTTTAAATCCTTGACCATAACTTACATTAGCTGTTTTAAAGTGGTTTTTAATTTTGACTATCATTTCTAGGTTTTTCGTCAATGATTTTTCCCCTGGCCAAGGGTCTTCTTTTGCTGCTTCTTTGAGTATCTGATATTCTTTTATTGGATGCTGGACATGGTGAATATTATGTTGTTGAACGTCTGCATCTTATTTCTTTATGGGTTGAATTTTTCCCTGGCTGGTGTGGCTCAGTTGATTGGGTGTAGGCCCATGTTCCAAAAGGTCACCTGTGTGATTTCCTGGTCAGGGCACATGCCCAGGTTGCAGGCTTGGTCCCTGTGGGGCAGACGGGGCATGCAGATCCATGTTTCTCTTTCTCCTCTCCCTCTTCCTCTCTTTCTAAAACAATAAAAAATATATAAAAAATAAAAAATTCAGAGTTGAATTTTGTTTTGGCTGGCAGTTAAATTACTTGTAGATGATATTATTATTATTATAGTTTTCGAGGCTCAGTTATTAGGGTGGGTTAGAGCAGTCTTTATTGCTAGGCCTAGTTTCCTACTTTTGAGGCATGACTTTTCTGTGATCTCTATTTAATGGTTTTTTTCCCACTCAGACTGTTCAGAACTAGATTTGTCTTTCAGCTTTGTGTGAGCTTTTAGAACAGTATCTCTCTAGCCGTTCTTTGCCTGGCCCCATTGAATTTTATTGTTTGAATGTGCAGCTTAGTATTTAAGAACAGTCTTTAAAAAGAACCCCTATCAGACCTCTGGAACTCTTTTTCTGCATAACTCTCTTCTTTCTGGTGATATGCTCTCACAAAATTCAGCTGTGTCACAGACCCTATGTCATTACTACAGTTGTTTAATATCTGAAAACTGTAGTGTGTGTATGTGTGTGTGTGTGTATGTATGTATATATATATATATATATATATATATATATATATATATATATATATTTTTTTTTTTTTTTTTTTGGTCTAGTTTCCTAGTTTATGGTGGAAAGACAATTCTGATACTACTTTTAATTTATATTTTAAATCTCGTATTTGCCTGTGTTTGTTACCCTATCTAGTTCAGGGGCCAGAAAACTTTCTTATGGAACCAGGAGTAATTATTTCAGGCTTGTGGGTCATACAGCCTTAGTTGCAGCTACTCAACTCTGTAGTCATAGCATGGAAGCAGCCACAGATAATATGTAAATAATAGGCATAGTTGTGTACTAATAAAACTTTATTTACAAAAGCAAGTGGCCAGCCTGCAGGCCATAGTTTACCAACCCCTGAGCTAGTTGACAGATACAGATGTTATTAGAATTATGAAATATTATGGTTGGAAGAAGAACCTTTGAGATTCATATTTCAGTTTTGAAAGGAACCTTTTACTAGTAAATCATATTGTTCAACCCTTTGATGTTTGAAGTTACATCTGGTATTGACTAGCTTCTCCACAACTCTCCGTATCTGTGATTTTCAGGAATCTTAGTCAAGGATTCTTTTTTGAGGGAGCTCTCACTATTTTTGTTTTAATGATCAGTTTTTCCATTTGATTCTCTGCTACCACTTGGGTCTGGGCTGAGCAAATCAATTTCATCATCCACATATCAGTCTTTCATATAATTGAAGATTTTTCAAATTACTTAAGAGTCTTCTAACTCTACATTAAATTCATCCAACTTAATTCAACTGTGGCTTTATGCTTTTATTTAATTTTTGCTGCCATGTTTCTTTTCTTGAAAGGATTTGAACATGAAGCCATTATAATCTCTAGCCATATGCTTTGTTTAGGTTTCCTTACTCACCTAGTCCTTCATCTGTTAACCTTTTGCACTCGGATGTCGAGTGTGACTCGACACGGTTAGCATTAGAATAAAGATATCGAGAAAAAAGCAAGCGAATGCAGAGGGTTAATGTGTTGCACTTGAACTAGATTCCTTTCTAAGTATGGAGCTAGGAGCTGAAAACCATATTGTCTAATGACTTGATAAGTAAGATCTGTTGTGTAGGATCTAGATACTGTATTTTTATTAATGTAGCATAAGATGGCAGTCACTTTTTTAGTAGTCACTTCATATTGTCTACTTGTGCTGTCAAATAAAACCTCCTCAGTCCCTCTGCAGAGAGAATCCCTGGCAAACAAACTTCTTAGCTGTGGAAGAGTTTGAGAAGAGCTAGGAGGGAGGGAGGGAGCATGCAGCTGGAGTTTAATAGTCCAAAAAGGGAGAAAGGAAACAAGTCAACAGCAGCACACTATTTTAACACATGGTAAATAACCTTTTGGCTTTTGTAACACAATTTATGGGATACTAAGTTATTCTTAACCTTAGGAATTAGTCTAGAATCAGTCTATATACAAGGGTGTGAGTTCTCCATGTTAGTAATATCTTTTTTGTATGTATTAAATGTATTTTGTTACCACATTTTTTAAAAAAATAAATACTTATTGTTCAGATTATTACAGGCGTTCCTCTTTTTTTCCCCCCCATAGCTCCCCTCCACCTGATTCCCCACCCCACCCCATGCCCTTACCCCCCGCCACTGTCTTCATCCATAGGTGTACGATTTTTGTCCAGTCTCTTCCCGCACCCCTCACACCCCCTTCCCTCTGAGAATTGTCAGTCCACTCCCTTTCTATGTCCCTGATTCTATTATATTCATCAGTCCATTCTGTTCATCAGATTTTTTATTCACTTGATTTTTAGATTCACTTGTTGGTAGGTATGTATTTGTTGTCATTTTGTTGTTCATACTTTTTATCTTTACCTTTTTCTTCTTCTTCCTCTTCAAGAATACCCTTCAGCATTTCATATAATCCTGGTTTGGTGGTGATGAACTCCTTTAGCTTTTTCTTGTCTGCGAAGCTCTTTATCTGACCTTCAATTTTGAATGATAGCTTTGCTGGGTAGAGTAATCTTGGTTGTAGGTTCTTGCTGTTCATCACTTTGAATATTTCTTGCCACTCCCTTCTGGCCTGCATAGTTTCTGTTGAGAAATCAGCTGACAGTCATATGGGTGCTCCCTTGTAAGTAACTAACTGTTTTTCTCTTGCTGCTTTCAAGATTCTCTCTTTGTCTTTTGCCCTTGGCATTTTAATTATGATGTGTCTTGGTGTGGTCCTCTTTGGATTCCTCTTGTTTGGGGTTCTCTGCGCTTCCTGGACTTGTAAGTCTATTTCTTTCACCAGGTAGGGAAAGTTTTCTGTCATTATTTCTTCTAATAGGTTTTCAGTATTTTGCTCACTCTCTTCTTGCACCCCAATAATTCAGATGTTGGTATGTTTAAGGTTGTCCCAGAGGCTCCTTACACTATCTTCGTATTTTTGGATTCTTTTTTCTTTTTGTTTTGCTGGTTGGGTGTTTTTTGTTTCCTCATATTTCAGATCTTTGGTTTGATTCTTGGGGTCCTTTGATCTACAGTTGAATTTCTGTATATTCTTTATTTCAGACAGTGTATGCTTAATTTCTGACTGGTCCTTTTCCTCTTTTTTTGGCATTCTCATTAAGGTCCTTGAAGGTCTCACTAAGCTCCTCGGAGGTCTCATCAAGTTTCTCGGCGATTTTTAGAAAGATTCTTGAGTAACCTTATAAATGTGGTTTTGAACTCTATGTCCAGTAGTTTGCTTTCCTCCATTTCTTTCATTTGTGACATGTTTCTTTGTCTCCACATTTGCTGCTTCCCTGTGTTGATGGAGTGGTTTTCTGTGGTAGGTGACCAGTGGTTCAGCCTCCCCTATCAACTGAGTTGGACACTCTTGGTGCACCCCTTTGTGGGCTGAGTGCAAAGTGTTGGTGTAGTTTAGCCTTGATTGCTGTTGGTACACTGGGAGGAATTGACCTCCAGGCCAATTGGCTGTGAGGACCCACTGTGTCTATAATGGAAGAACTGCTGTGCTGGAGACACGGTTATGGGGCAGGTCTTGCTTCAGTGGAGCTTTGGTGCTCACTGAGTCTGCTCTTGAATGTGTCACTTATGGATGTGAGTAGTTGAAATCTGGTGTCGTCTCACACTGACCACTAGATACACTAGCTTCTGGTTCTCCAATGGGGTGCAGGTCAGCTACTGTCTGAGGCCACCCAGCAGGAGCTACAGCGAGAACTACAGTTTTCTCCTCTTTGCTTGGGGTTTGGAGGTTTTGGAGCTGTCTGACCAGAGCTGCAGTTTGTTAGGTTAAGCTGCGATAGGGCAGGCCATTTATATGCAAAAGCCGCTGCGTGGAGCTTGGGTGGGTTTGTAGATTGTGCGGGGCGGGGATCTCAGGGAGTCATTAGGCTAGGGCATGGCAAACAGCGATGGCTGCCAGTCAGCCGTCTCTGCATCTCAGTGTTTACAAGTCCCTGCGTCCCGCGCCCCAGTGCAGTAAACAATGATTGCTGGGCTCACCTCTGCAAGAAAGCCACCCTCACTTTCCGACCCGATGGCAGACAGTCCAGCTTCTCCCCGTAGGAGTTTGGATCCCCAGCGTCTCCCCAGAAACTGGAGTTCAGAGTAATCGGGAGCTTGTCTCCCTTCGGGTTGAAAAAAGCAGCGCACCCAGTTGCCCGCCGCCAGCCCGATTCGTGCGCCTCCGTACCTCAGCTTTTCAGCGCTTGTGCACTTCTCAGTGCTCTTTTCTCTTTCCTTCTAGTTGTAGAACTTCCATTCAGCCAGCTTTCCATTGGTTCTGGGTGATAGACGTTTTGTCTTTTAGTTGTAGTTTTGAAATTGTTGTGCGAGGCAGCAGTTTAGGTGTTTACCTATGCCGCCATCTTGGTTTTCGGTCTTTGTTACCACATTTTGATTAGTTTCCTTTTTCAAAATCAGAGTTGTACTCTTATGTAAAGAATCATATAGTTCTTTCTACAAGGTTTAGAATTAACTAGAAGCCAGTTGCACGAAGTTTCGTGCAAAAGACCTTCCTTCACCTGGCTGCTGGCACCAGTTTTCCGCCAGCACCAGTTTTCCTCTGGCCACCCGCTGATCGGAGCACCGTTTCCTCTGGCCTCCAGCGCGATCGGCCACCCCGAGTTCCTCCAGTGCCGTTTCCTCTGGCCGCCAGCGCGATTGGAGTTCCTCCAGCGCCGTTTCCTCTGGCCACCCGCCAATCGGAGCGCCTCCCAGATCGGCCACCCTGAGTTCCTCCAGCCTTGTCGGTGGAGGAACTCTGGATGGCCGATCGCGCTGGCGGGGGGCACTCGAATTGGCCGGTGGCCAGAGGAAAACTGGTGCTGGCGGAAAACCGGTGCGGGCAGCCATGCAATCAGCCACCCCGAGTTCCGCCACTGGTGCCTTCTGCTGGCCACATGGATCCTCCCGCAGCGCCGGCCGTTGGGGACGGGGGCGGGACTCATGAGTCAGCCCAATCGGCCACCCCGAATCCTGCCCCCAGCCTCCCAACGGCCCAATAGTGGGCGTAGCGGAGTGGTGGTAATTTGCATATTACCATTTTATTAGGTATGATAGCATTCCCCTGCTCCTGGCCGCTATTATACCTCCTCCAGACACAAACACTCACCCTTTTGTTGATTATCTTCATCCTTACTTAAATGTTTCTAAACACTAAAACTTACCGAGTTACTTCTAGGTTTTTAAATTCTGGATTTTCCACTGTTGAAGATGAGGATTTAGCTCACTCTGTCACCTACAAAGCAGATATACCTTTTCCATTTTTCTGTTTTACCAAAATGGTTATATAGTAATTTTCCAATGTTCCTGTTACTTGAAGATGGTCTCCTCCTCTTCCTCCTCCTCCTGTTTTATCTCTTTAAGAATAAAAATGATATATTTGTAAAAATGATATATTTTTCTTTTCCCAATGTAGTCTGTTTCCTTCAGGTTACTTTTCTATTTGTTATTGTCTCTATAATTCCTCAGTGGTTTCCCTTAACTATTTAATAGTTCCTGCTTGTCTGTTCATGTTTAGGAATGGTGCACTAAAAACTACTTGGAAGTTCTGAGTATGTGAGTGGCATTTGTTTACTATGCACTTTGATCTGCGAGGGCTCTTTACTTGGGGAACCTCTGATAATATCTTGAGGTCCTTTCTCTTGAGGTGGTCCGATACCCCAGAGAAGACTTCTCCAGACTCCTTTCTGGGGAATGAAAGATTGGCTGCCAGCTTTCAGGTTGCTTAGAGGGAGATGGTGGGAAAGGGTGGTTTTTGACCTTCATTCTGTACATGCTCACCTAATGCACTGTTTTTACTCTGGTTCCCTGCCTTCAGTTATGCCTGCGCTTCCCAGTCCAGACACCCTCTGTTCTTCTGGACCCAGAGAACACTCTTTTTTAATGGTTGCCCTATTTTATCTCTTTAAGAATATTAAATTATTTGCTGGGGTAAGGACAGGCAATGGGCAGGGTACCACAGTTCTGCGTGCCTTCTAAGCAGAATTTCAACCAGTTTTCCTTATTTTATCTCCTCTCTGCTTTTCAACCCTACCTCCACAGGTACCTGTATTTATAATTCCTGAGGCTGAGGGGGTTTTGTGTTAATAAGGTCGTTTCTCTCCTTTCCCCACAGAGAGGATTCAGCTTTCCTAAGTATTCTGTGTCTATACCTCTTGAGCATCTGTTTCTTAGCTTTCAAAATCTTGAAATGTTTGATGCTCCTATTTCCTTTCCTACCTACCATTGTGATTTTATAATTTAAGGAAGAAAAAAACAACTTTTTACTGATGTTTTGTAGAGGGATTTAAGTGAGAGTAAAAGCAGATGTATGTGTTTACTCTGCTGTCTTTACCTAGAGCTGATTAGTTACGTTTTAACAGAAGTTTTCTATTATCCTGACTTTTCCCCCCTCCTATGAATTGAGTTGAGAGGTGGCTTAATATGTTTAGTGTATGTTTTCTCTGACCTATTAGAACTGTAATACTATCACAGGAAGAAGTGAGGTGAGGCTTACTTGGAATTTCCTAGCACACTCTGGTGAGCCTCAAATGATCAAATCTGCCTTTTCTACACACCATCTAGAATCCTGCCCAGGATTGATATTAAGCTAATTGCTCTGTAGTTTGAGAAATCTTTCTTTCAGCTTTCTTGAAAATTCAGATGTCTTCTGGTGACCCTCCTATTCCTGCTGATCATTCTAAGGGTTCACTCATTTATAAGTTGCCTTTGTGAGTGGGATGTGATTAGCCTGGGCCAGGAGACTTGACTCATTATAGTATCTAGGTCAACCATATCACTTTACCAGTCGGGAAGCTGAGGTGCCCTGAGATGGAGTAGATTTCCTAATATTATATAGCTAAATGGTTGAAAAAGCAGGACTTGAATCTAGATCTGACCTCCAGCCAGTGTTCTTTCCATGGTAACTATATCCTGGGTTCGTTGTTATCAAGGTCTGTTAGTTTGACTCTTTTTCTTGACCTTTGAATACAATTTTGTATCTGGGGAGCCACATTGCAAGAATAGTATATGCTGTTGGTCACGAGGGATCTGATTGCAATGGGTCAGTGCAAATAAATGACCTCCGTTGGGAGAATTTATCAGCTCATTTCCTATGTGTAATAATAAAAGAAGAGGATATTAAGAATCAATATAAATTTTCTTTAAATACATTCATGCTATTAGAAGGTGCATTTATCCTGACTCTGTTGTAATCTATTTAATTTGAACTATTCTGAACTGACTGTAGTGTCCTTCTGTTTAGGCTAGGGGAGTCTCTGCCAATTAAGTTTAATTTTCTGAGGCCCTCGTCTACCTACCTGTACAACAGATGGCAGCCATTGCTGAGGAAATTTTCCTCTAGTCTCTCTTGCTATTAGAATAGTTATTTTCTTGGCTTGTTATACATATCCTCTAAGAATTAGCTTGTGTATAGTCTTAGAGTGGTAACATGTAAAAGAAGGCATGTAATTATCTCAGTGAAATAAAAATATCTCTTCTATTCATGGGATGGTGTGTGGGCACCCTCATACTAGTTTTCTTAATACCTCAGGAAGACTAAAGAAAGATTTATGAACTTTCTTTAATTAGAAAATATGGCCATGAGCTCTTGTCATTGCTAAATTGAGTTGATGACAGCTTCTTTGTACTATTTTATAATCCTCTAGAGTTAATTTTTGCCATTAGCCCCATGAAGCAGGATGGTAGAGTGGAAAGAATGTATGATTTAAATTCAGTTACGCTTTAAATCCAGTTATATTTGGGATCTGCCATTTGCTACTTGTGTGGTTATGGGAGAATTATTTAATCTTTTTGAGTCCTCATTTCTTTAGTAGTCAGTTTGTGAAGTTTTATAAACTATATATGAAGACCCTAGTATGGTAACTCATATTAGGAATTATTTGTGAAGATCATAATATGGTGCCTGTTATTAACACATTGCGGACAGATCACGAGAATTCTCGCTTCATATTACACAGTGTTTTACAAAGTATCATACTTTAAAAAGATATTAGCTTGTAAGAACATGTAATAACTTCAAAATGCAATGAGTATTTAATTTTAAAGCATGCCTTTAACATTTATGTAAAAACGTTTTTTGTACTTGTTCAATAGAAACTTACCTGGCCACTGGGTAAAGCTAGCAATAAAACTACTGGTCCGCAGTGTGTTAAGTTGGCAATGAATAAGTGATGGTTATGGTTATTAATATATGTGTACATATATGTATATACTAGAGGCCCAGTGCATGAAAATTCATGCACTTGGGGGGGTGTTCCTCAGCCTGGCCTGTGCCCTCTTGCAGTCGGGGACCTCTCAGGGGATGTCTGCTTGCCTGAGCAGGGAGCAGGCCTAAGCCGGCAGTCTGACATCCCTCTTGCAGTTCGGGAGCCCTTGCTCCTTACCACTCACCTACTCACTGCTCCTTAGTGCTGCCTCAGAGGTGGGAGAGGTTCCTGCCACTGTGGCTGTGCTCACACGGCTTCTGGCTGAGCGGTGCTCCCCCTGTGGGAGTGCACTGACCACCAAAGGGCAGCTCCTGCATTGAGCATCTGCCCCCTGGTGGTCAGTGTGCATCATAGTGACCCATCATTCCTCCGTTTGGTTGATTTGCATATTACCCTTTTATTATATAGGATGTGTATACATATATGTATATACACACAAATATACACACACACTGTTTTGTTCCTTGATTTTACATTTTAAACACCGTGTAATTTTAAACTTAAAATATAATTATGGGTTGTTCACCTTTGACAATGATAAATATTGCATTTTTGGGATAATCTGCATCTAGAAATATTTTAAAGGGTTGCTTTATAATTTTGAAATTATCAAAGAATTTTGAGTCTTGGAGATACACATTTGTCAGAAATTGGGTCAACAGAATTTTGTGTTGAATTGATATTTTAAAAAAATATATTTTTGTTGATTTCAGAGAGGAAGGGAGAGGGAGAGAGAGATGGATACATCAATGATGAGAGAGAATCATTGATAGGCTGCCTCCTGCAGGTCCCCTACTGGGGATCCAGCCTGCAACCCAGGCATGTGCCCTTGACTGGAATCAAACCCGGGACCCTTCAGTCTGCAGGTCGATGCTCTGTCCACTGAGCCAAAACAGCTAGGGCGAATTGATTTTTAAGTGTAACATGATCATAGTATATGAGAACATACTTTAGTTAAATTGAATGTATATATCCATCATAGGGACTTTTTTCTTGGATAAATTTCAATAGCACTAAATTGTCTCTCCTTTTATCAACATTAATTCAAAGTTAAAAGATAAGTCTTTGGACATTCATTTTATACCTAGTTATCTCTGTTAGGCTTGAATGGCAGTTCATTGTTATGTTTTCCAATGAACAATAGAATAATCATATTTAATTTTAGCTTTAAGTTAAAGGAACTAATTGTTTAAAAATAATCGGGCATTTTTTAGTTATTCTGTCTGAATTAGTTATGAAGTAGTTAAGTTTGTAGCCTTGCTGTTATGTCACTTGCATTTGTGTTATATCACTTGTTAGTACAACTCCACAAAGAGTATGAGCAGGTGGCAGCAGCTTTCCTTTACCACTGAGACCACAGAAACACTGATAGGAAGTTAGTGGAAGTGCTAGGATTAGGAAACCATTCTGAATCAAGGTCAAATATTTTGTTTGTTGAACCATGCCGGATTTTATAGGTGAAATTATTCTAGTGAGTAAATTGCTGTTCATAGATTTTCTTGGGGACTGACTCACCTGATATTTAAATCTCTGATAAATCTTTTTTTTTTTTTAAATCTCACCAGTGGATAGGTTTATTGATTTTAGAGAGAAGGGAAGGGTGGGGGAACGGGGGGGAGGGGGGGGGAGAGAGAGAGAGAGAGAGAGAGAGAGAGAGAGAGAGAGAGAGAATGAATGAGAATGAATAACTGATGTGTGAGAGAGAAACATCTATCTGTTGCCTCCTGTATGTAACCCCACTGGAGATCCAAACTGCAACTTAGGTATGTGCCCAGACTGGAAATGGAATCTGCAGCCTTTTGGCTCTTAACCAACTGAGCCACCTGGGCAGGGCTCTGCTGTGTCTTAATTTTCTAACCTTTTGAATATGGTTAATGTAAGTATTAGTAATTCTTATTTGTTGGTATCCTTTTATTCTTCCTCTTCTTTCCCCCATCCTTAGGCACAGAACACTAACCTAGGTAATAATAAGAAAAATTAGCCTTTTACTTAACTTTTCTGATTTCAGCTGCCCCTTTTTAGTCCTTTTCTTTAGTTTTGTTTTTTTTACAGTTAAAATTGATATTAGGCTTTCTGATGTAAACACACAGACACACACACACATACACAGCTTTTACTTGAAGAAACAAAGGATCTTAAATGACAGAAAAACACACAAAGGATATGAATAGTTGACTCAAGGAGAAGTAGTCCTATTACTACTAGTAATGATGATAGTATCATTTATATTTTTTTGCCATGTGCCAGGAACTGTCCCTAAGTGCTTTATATGCTTACTAACTCATTTAATAAACTGTAAATACTATTATTCTCATTTTTCTAGGGAAGCAACTGAGAGACAAAGGTTACATAACTTGCTAGGCCCTTGCTACTTATAGACAGCTCATAAGTACAGAGCTGGGATTCAAACCATGGAATCTGGTCTAGAGTTATGCTTTTGATCAAATAAATTATAATGATTTCTTATAAGCAGAACTAGGACTACAAATTAGTACAAGGGTATATCATTCTATTAAATTGACAGTTATTGTAAAATATATGCAATTTTGGAGCAGGTCATTTGTATTGGTGGGACTATTAATTGAAAAGCAATATGGTAGCACTCATCTATGAGCCTTAAAATATTCATATCCATTGACTGGTAATTCTGCATCTAGCCATCTCTCCTAAGGAAATAATCAGGAAAATAACAGTGTTCAAAGATGTTCACCAATTATCCTATATAATAAAAGGCTAATATGCAAAACGACTGAACAACAAAATGACTGGTCACGATGATGTGCACTGACCACTAGGAGACAGACCCTCAATGCAGGAGCTGCCCCCTGGTGGTCAGTGCGCTCCCACAGTGGGAGCACCACTCAGTCAGAAGACAGGCTCATGGCTGGCGAGCGCAGCGATGGTGGCAGGAGCCTCTCCCGCCTCCACGGCAGTCGGACATTCCCTGAGGGCTCCGGGACTGTGAGAGGGCGCAGGCCGGACTGAGGGACCCTCCCGAGTGCATGAATCTCGTGCACCGGGCTTCTAGTAATAATTATAATAGCGGAAAAAATGAAAGATTGTCCAGTTGTTATGGAATAAATTGTTTTTTCCCCAAAAAAGTGACTAGAATATTATGCAAACATTAAAATTGTTTTTGAAGAATAATTCATAATATATAAAAATATTTATAATAAGTGGAAAAGCATGATATAAAACCATGCAGTATGGTCCAAATTTAAAAACGTATGTATGCAAAAAAAAAAAAAAACCCCAACAGACCAGGTAGAACATAGAATAGAATATAGAATAATTATTTCTAATGTGATTATGGAAAACATTTGTTTCTGGTACAATTAGTTTCCTTTTTGTTTATATTATTATTTTTTTATTTTTAATATATTTTATTGATTTCAGAGATGAAGGGAGAGGGAGAAAGAGATAGAAACATCAATGATGAGAGAGAATCATTGATCGGCTGACTCCTGCACGCCCCACACTGGGGATCCAGCCTGCGACCAAGGCATGTGCTCTGAACAGGAATCGAACCAGTAACCTCCTGGTTCATAGGTAGACACTCAACCGCTGAGCCATGCTGGCCGGGCTATTTATATTATTTATTTTTTTAGTGAACTTTCTGCATTGGCCATGTAGTACTTTTATAGTCAAAGGAAACCAAGTGGCATAAATGAATGCCTAACTGATGCCAATACTAGCTTTTACTGAAAATATTCATTAAAGATTAGATTTGCATGTCTCATAGTGTAAAAGGATAGGTTTCTGAGCTTCAGTTAGTTTTAGTTTGGAATTATTATTTTTGGAACCATGCTTGTTTTTGAAGTGGAGGTTTTTTGTATCAAAGAAAATTGAAATTTTTTTCTTAAATATATTCATTATAGTGATTGATTGTTTCAGCACTAAATTTGTTTCGGTTATGTTAGTAGAAGAAATGGTTATTATTCTGCCCTGAGGTACTTGTCTTTTGAATAACAACTTGTTGACAAAAGTTATTGGCTTGGTGGTGGTGGTGGTTGGGGAGAGGGAAGAATTGAGTGCAAGGGGCACATGGACTGTTCGGTATAGAATGATGAATTAATTTTACTGTCAGTTTTGCATACATAGTTATAGTTTATAGCTACATAAGTAAGGAGTTAAATTTTAGTTTGTTTTGAAACATCTTTGAAGTTTAGTTCCTTAAATCTAAAATTTAACAAATTTTTAAAAATACAAATCTATGTAATGGAACAAAGATACAGGTTCTGCTGTCAGCTGTTTTTTAAGTTCTTATGTTTAAAAAAACACACACGAAAGACCAAACTACATTAGGGAATTGTTGTAGAAACACACTTTTCTCTGTGCTACATGTTAAATAACATTAATAAATTGTTGATAACTTTTCATCGATTGTATTAGCTTATTTTTTCATAATGAAGCACTGTGGTACTGCATTCAAACTATTTTCTTGATTGAAAGGACTTTGAAATGTAATTTCTGGATGAGAAGAAATTGAGGAGATTCTTGGAAAGAAATTACTTAAATTTTGCACTTATTTTTCAATTTCTTATCTAATTTAGAAATATAACTAATGAATCAATTAAGGAAGAATAATGTAGAAAGTAGTTTTTTATATAGAGACTTTATAGTAGATGTTTAGGTAAAAATGGCTTAACAGAAAATAATGATTATCTGTTGGTTACATTTTGCTTTTAATATAAAGAACTAGGTAGAAATCTTGATAGGAAGAAGTGAATAGTTTTCCCTTTTAAAAGGGTTGACATACATTTTTCAGTGGGAAAATATTATGATTAAGTGCAGTGTAAGTATTTACCAAATTTGCTTATCTGTATAGAAGCCTGTTTTTAGTGTTTTGCAACTAAAAAGAAAAATCTAAACTGTTGTAATTAATTGTCTTGTCTTTTTGCAGGCTGAACTCACGGGAATCAAATGGCGTAGGTACAATTTTGGAGGGCATGGGGACTGTGGACCCATAATTTCAGCCCCAGCCCAAGATGATCCAATCCTGTTAAGTTTCATCCGCTGTCTGCAAGCCAACTTGCTATGTGTATGGCGTCGTGATGTCAAACCAGATTGCAAAGAATTATGGATATTCTGGTGGGGAGATGAACCCAACTTAGTGGGCGTAATACATCATGAACTGCAAGGTAAGGTTTTTGTTTTGTTTTCTTAAAAATTAAATGCACCGTATCTTTTTTGAACAGTGGTAAATTACAAAGAGGTTATTAATACTTGCTGAGAAGAAAAATCCTAATGTTTAATGGGTGTGTCTCTCAAAGGAAAATCCTCACTCTCACCCGTCTTCTTCCCACTCCCATTTTTGTTTATTTTTCAAATTCTATTGTCCTTTCCCAGTTTTGCTGGGAAGCAGAAGCTTGTGAGCCACTATTATTAAAGAAGAGTTTTGTGTCTCCTGGGTGTGTTGGGTTGGAAATCCACTGTGTAAAAAATATTTTTATTGATTTCAGAGAGGAAAGGAGGGGGAGAGAGAAATAGAAACATCAATGATGAGAATCATAGATCATCTGCCTCCTACTTGCCCCCACAGGGATCGAGCTCACAACCGGGCATCAAACCGTGACCTCCTGGTTCATAGGTCGATGATCAACCTCTGATCCTGCTCAGGCGGGCAAAATCAACTGTTCTACAAAGACAGTGAATTATAATTGGCAAGTCAGTGAAATGAACAGTTGTTTCTTCTTGGACTGTAGCTGTGTGGTTATTGCCAGCAGAACTCTGGTGGAAAATTATAAAATGATAATAGAAACTTAGTGTAGGCCTTATTGGACAAAATTATGAGAAGACATTGGCTAGTATTTTGAAGAAATATTAATATAAATGATCTGGTCTGCTTTTGGTGTAGCAAGTTTTCTTTTGTTTTGCTCCTGCATTTTATGTAATTAGGTGATTCCAGGAAATATTTGTCTCAATGTTTTCTAATTTTTAACTTCAGATTACATCTGATACCTAGAAACTGAATTATTGTAAGAGTTTCATTATTCTAAACTCTGCATTTTGTATTTACCACAGATTTATAATTAGAGGAAATTTTATCAATATTTTTGAATTTCTGATAAAAGTTTTTGCCTCTTTACCCAAATGTTTCTATCTAGTGCGCTAAGGAATTTTTCTAAATCAAAACTGATTCTGATCTTTAGTTAGGGTAGGGCATTAACTCTTTTTGCCTTACTCTCTTTAGGGCCACTTTTTATGTCCAGACTACTCTATATTTTAGTAATTTGTGGTTGAAAATTTTAGATAGTGTTTGAATTGTTTTGTTAGTTGACATGTTTATTTTTTTAAAAAGAAAGGAGTAAAACTAACTTTAATGTATATTGAGAGTCTATCCTAAAGTTTCTAAAGTTGCCTGAATGATTTCCTGCTAACTTTTGCTTGATACCTTCCTAGCTTTTTAATGCAGTCACTCTTATCTGTGATATCTCCTGCCACAACAGCCAGAGGGCAGTAAACCACAGAGGACTAATTGAGCTGTTTACCTTATGGTCCATTTGTCTATTCAACTCAAACCTTTCTCCCCATATTTTTCAGAGTACTTGGCATATAAATATAAGAACCCTTTCTGAGTAAGATTGCTAACTTAGATGCTTAATCAGCAAAATCTCAGAACTAATATATAGCTCACAGCTATTTCATGTAGTTAGCAGTGAACTCAGGTAAAATTACTTTTTTAACACCTGGATTTCATTGATCAGAATTTTAAAAATAAGAAACCTCCTAGAAGATACTTCTAAAACTTATATCTGTTCATTTAAATATCAAAACATATATTTTTGTTGCTTAAATATTTTTATACATGTAGTAGAGCCATAAAACATTTGTTTGTTTTAGTTTTTCTCACCTTTATTTTTTATGATTCTTTTCTGACTCAATCTCCTTCCATTTCTCCACTCCACACTGATCCTTTACTAGCTGTGTATTTTAACTTTTTGGTCTGGTCTCTATTTGTTAAGCAGCACAAATTATCATTTTATAATGTTGATGAAACAAAACCCAACTGTCTGTTAGGCATATTTAGTTGATGTATAAAGTTATTTATTCATACCAACAAAGCACATGATCACCATTCTTAGAAATAACTTATTGTGTTATTTCTTATGGACTTTGTATGTTACTGAGTTAAAAAAATGATGTAGGTTATTTAAATTTTTTATAGTTGCCTTAGATTACATATGTAGATTCATTAATGTATTAAGTATCTTTGTGGTAAAGAATTAAGCAAAGATTAAATTGTTTTTTTTAATAAATTACAGAAATAATACATTTTAATTAGGGAATTAGGGAAACAGAACTGCCAAATGAAGAGAACAAAGAAACAAAACCTAAAGTCTAGACCAGTTTTAATATTTGGTGTTTTTATGTATAAATGAAATTGGTATCATACTGTTTTGTAATTCAGTTCTTTTCCTTAACCGTATATTGTGAATGTTTTCTCATGAGAATAATTTATTTTTATCTTCTTTCCTATTGAGTCCAAAAACTGTGTAAAGTGTTTATTCCTTTCTGAGCCACCAGGAAAGTATTACAGTGATGGAATAGTCATAACTTTGTTAAGTACATCTACTCTTTTTAATGTTGAGTTTGTGAAAGTTATTTGATTGAAGCATATGAAGCGTCTAATTTTGTAGATAAAGTGGTTAAAAAGGGTAATTTAAAATGGTTCAACATAATATTAGAAAATATTTGAAACTTAATTAGAAAAATTAATGGCATAAAGACAACCTTGTTTTAAGTGAGGGAGAATATGACAAGTAGAGCAATCATGAAAAATAATGAAGGATACGAAGGGAATATTTTAATTACTATTCATAAAATTGAGGATTTTTGGCATCTATTTCATTCTCTACTAATATATATGAGTCATTTCATTTTGCGTAAAATAACTTTTGGCAGAACCCTGTTAACATTAAACATGATAGTACTATTATATTTGTAACATTTTCTTTTTATAGGGCCTTCTTATTTACTGTTTCTTAAAATGTGTTTTGACTGTGTTATTAGGCATTTCATTTTGTCTTTATGGTGTACCCATATAGGATACCACTAAGAAACCTGACGGTAAAATATAATACCAAAGCAGTCATCTTAAATGTAAATATATAAAGAAACCCTATAGAGAATAATCCTAAGGATACACAAATGAGTTGGTTTTATAATATTAGAGTTTTTGTTTAAATGCTTGAAATATCTATATAAAATAGTCGGAGAGAAGACAAACACATTTATAGCCTATCGCTGTCACTTAATGCTGTTTATATTGTACTAGTGGTCCGGTGCATGGATTCGTGCACTGGTGGGGTCCCTTGGCCTACTCTGCGGACATCCCCCGAGGGGTCCTGGATTGCGGGAAGACACAGGCCAGGCCGAGGGACCCCACCGGTGCACAATCGGGGCCGAGGAGGGACTGCGGAGGGCTCCCGCAGGGTGTGTCGGGCCCCGTCTTGCCCAGTCCCGATCAGCTTTACCCCAACAGCAAGCTAACCTACTGGTCGGAGCACCTGCCCCCTGATGGTCAGTGCACGTCATAGTGACTGGTCAAACAGTGGACACTTAGCATATTAGGCTTTTATTATATAGGATGGCCTAGTGGTACATAGAATGGGCTTGGGTTTGAATCGTTACTAGCTGTGTATTCTTGGCCAAGTTATTTATCTTAGTATGGTAGCTTCCTCACTGCAAGTTGGGTTATAAGGATAAAACAGTTAAAGCACTTAAAATAGCACAGAGAATAATCAGTAATTGTAACATTACTGCTGGTACTACAATGACAATTGACTCATACATCAATTGGTCTGTTCTGTATAACATTCAATGTTCGTCAAATATTGATTTTTAAAGTATACTTTTAGGTTGAAGTAATAATTTTTGAGTTTTGAATTTTACTGTTTGGGTGGAATAACTGGAAATAGTAAAGTGACTAAGGCATTAAAGATAACCCCGCTCATATGAAATTTGTCTAGATTTAAACTGTAAACAAAGTTTCCTAATAAATCTTAAGTTGTGTTACAAAGAGGTCAGAACTTAAGATTTGATTTTCTTGGTTACCTGTAAGGTAGATTTGTCACTTTTCTGCCTTCTCCACATAGTGATACTGAAGCAGGGAATTGGCTGAACATGTTCTTCCTTGTGTCACCCATGAGTATCTATCAATGGCTCCAGTTGGTTTGATGTAATCTCTTCTCTTGATAAGCTGATAATATAAAAATGGTATAAGACAAGCACACAAATATCTGTAATGCAGAGAACACTGTAACTCATACAGCAAAGAGAAATATAGTAGATTGACTACTTTCCAAATGGGCAGACACTCAATTCCAGATCTAATGCATAAGTGTTCCATAAACTTACAACAAGAACACCGTGAGTCTTAGTGCCAAAGTTGATAACCTTTTTGGTTTCTGGGTTGCCTATTTAACCTCTATTAGGCAAGAGCTGTGATAACTTCTGGGTATGTAAAATGAGTCCTTATCTTTAAAGAGCTCACAGTCTTACTGGTATATAGCTAAATGAATCCTTAATTGTGATGCAATGGAATAAGCTATAAATCATTAAGCGTGGATTCTGCATAATCATGAGATTCAACCTTGGGGAACAAAGGGTAGGGAGATGATTGGGAAGCCCAGAGTTGGTGAGGCTTACAGGTTAGGTAGAAGTTATCTAGGTTGGGATAGAACTCCTTGTCAGGGGAAGTCGCCTTACAAAGAGCCTGTGGGCAGTGAACAAATTGTGGGGAGAGCAGGTTTGCCCAGAGCTTGGGGTATGACTGAAATAATCAGGGAGACTGAAAGCCTGGGAAGGGGTGTGGGGCACAGTGTGGAGTAGACTGAAGCAAGGGTGAGGAATTTGGACTTGATTTGATAAATTTTGAGGAATTGTAGGTATCTGATCAGAAAAATAAAGAATTAGGTGGATCATACACAAGATGAGTATGAGCAGGAAGACCTTAGTATTGTAATAAATTATTTTATTCTAAATTGAACTATGAAGTTAAATATTCTGTTTAGTTTAGGATACAGATTTATTTAAATTTAAAAATACCAGTGATTATGTACTGAATAATCGTTGCAATTTTCTTTTACTTCTTTCTTGACTAAATTCAATTTGAATTTTAGAGATTAATATAGTACGCTAAATTGACTTCTCATCAACCAAACAAAATCATTTTATAAACACAATCTTCTGGCCATTTCATTGCCTATTAGTCAGTGGTAGGATAGATATGCAATCATGAAATCCCAAAATATTGCAAAGAGCAAGTACAGACTTCTAGGGACTGGCAATGGCTTGACCCAAATCATTTAAGAGTTCCCAGCCTAGAAGGAGAGTATCGTATAGAGTCTAGTATGTACTTAGTAATGTTTGTTGAATGAATGAAACCTGGCTTATATAGTTCTAATATAACATAACTCCTAGAGGTTGACTTATAAAAATACTTAACATTTTAAATGATCTGATAATGTGAGAAGATTGAAACCTAGTTAAAATTGGCATTATTATTTTTGTTTTTAATTCCCAAGGAGGTAAAAAAAATCCATTTTATTTTGAGTATGTTCTATAAAGAAAATTAGCTATAAATGTGCAATTTTATTTTAAAATTACGTGCTATCCCTTTTCATTTTAAAAGAAATTATTTGAGGGGTGGGGGAGGAAGAGAGAGAAAGAGAGAGAGAGAGAGAGAGAGAGAGAGAGAGAAAGAGAAACAAACATTGATTGGTTCTATTTATTTATGCATTCATTGATTGATGCTTGTATGTACCCTGACCAGAAATCGATCCCGAAACCTTGGCGTATAGGGATGATGCTCCAACCAACTAAGCTACCCAGCCAGGGTTCCCTTTTCATTTTGATTAAAACAACTGAAAATTATAATGGGAAGATATCTATCCACTTCTAAAGAATGATTGTCCAATATTATTATTAGAAGTCTTAGGAAACAGCTTTGCTGTCAGTGTAGGGGCAAAATGCCCAGTGGTAAATGGTAGCTAGGTCTAAACAGTTTATAAAGTAAGTGTTCCTTCTTTTTACTGGGATCTAAATTATTCAAGTCTTGATATAAAATTTCTGATTTTTAAAGTAGCTTTTATGTTCTATTTCCTGTGTTTAGTTTGAAAGAATTATTTTGCTAAAGTTAAACAATTAGTATGATGATTACCCAAATGATTGTAGTGCATTGTACTGAAATATTAGATTTAGTAGAAAATTATAAATTATACCCTTAAAGGAGAAAATGAAATAAATACTAAGACTTTGGTAAGCAGTAAATTTATATTGTAAAATTATGCTAAGATCATAGTGATTTCAGAATTTTTTCATACAAAGAATAAAAAAAGATCTAATGGATTACTTATTAACCAATGTTACCCCAATAAATTCAATAAAAAAATAATACCTAGAAAAAAGATCTAATGGATTAGATGAAATAATTAAGCTAAATGTGCTTGAAATCGAGAGAACAAGCTAAAGTCTAACTTTTGAATGTAAATAAAATCGATGTGTTACCACAGGCAACTTACTGAACCATGTAATTAGTTTTTTCTATGAAAAATGAGACATTTATATTGAGATTGTGGTGAAATAGCATGTAAAGGGCTTATGGTCTAATAAAATGAAAATTAAACAGTTGGTAAAAAATTATAATTTAAAGGTTGTTGCTTTAGGGAAGTGTTAAATCTAATCAGCTGATTGGTGGGAGGCATTTATGTTTTGGTGCGTATAGGTATCATGGTTTAATATTTTTGCATTGATATAAAGTCACCTACATGTATAAAGTAAACCTGAGTAAAACCCCCAGTAATGGAATAAATAGTCTTGAAAATTAAAAGTTTTTTCCCCCTTGATATTTAAATAAAATGTTAGTGATAAACATTGTAACTGAAATCTAAATATTTAGCCTAGCAATTTTAAGGATAGCCTGTTTGATTCTTTCTTCCTTTGTTTGTGTATATTTTATTTCCAAATCTTATTCTTTAATAGCTAACTTTAAGATTTAGAAGAGATTCCTGTACATGAAAGTGGTATTGTTTCTTTGCCCAGTAAAACAATTTCTTTGTTTTATCTCATTCAGGGAGGTTGATGTAAGAATCTGAATATGGTAAATTGGAGAAAACCTTTAGGTATTAGTAAAATTTAAGGGCCTAATTAATCCTAGAAAAGATATGTTTGAACATTAAAAGTGAATGTGGTAGCGATATAAATTTGCATCTACAGAGAAAAACACCTTTTGCTTCAAAATTTACAAGCAAGTTTATTGCTGACATATTCAGATGGCATCAGATCAGTCTTACTGTTTAGAGTTTTTTTTATATAGGAGGTGAAATAAAAAGTCCCTAAAATAAAACTTGGATTTTTTAAGAAAGGAAGAAGATTGGAATGCTCTCCGTGGGCTGTCATTGAAAGGACTCAGTGAGTGTCCTCTCCCATTTATACTGTTGTCATTAGCATAGCCAAAGGGAAATGGAAGCTTAGGAAAAGACCATGTAAACTTAGTGCCCTGACCAGGAATTTAACCTTGACCTCTTGATTTCTGGGTGGATGCTCAATCACAGAGCCATACCAGCCGGGCTTAAATTCTTTTTAAAAAATATTTTAATGCTAGAAACACATAAGTATGCTTCTTCTCCCCTCTCCCAAAAGATCCCAACAATTTAGAAATTTGTTTTAATCACTAGAGAATTATGAAAATTGGATTCTGTTACTTTTAAGTATTTCATGACTGAGCTTCTGTCCTGATGTTACCTGAAGAGATTTTCATTGAATATCATTATGGCAAGTAAGTGTTCGATAATTTTCTTTAAAGCTCTATCTATGTAAATATTTTTGAACAATTTTCCACAAGTACTGGGCCACATACCTATTTCTTATAAGCCTGACATTGATAAAATAGATTCTTTCTGTAATTGGGTCTTGTTTTGATCCTGGCTCTTTCAGATTGTGATTTGTCAGTGAGTTCAACAGAATAAGCATTATCCTCTTGAGGCCCATCTAGGATTGAACTAAAGGGTTTCCACAATATCCACATGATCACAATTACTTCTTTTTTGTGTGTGCTGTGATAGTGCAACTGAATATGAGCTGGTTGCCAGCTTGTTGTGGTATAATAATACCCTGCAGTTTGTAGTTAATCATGCAGCAGAATTAGTTTGATTTAAAAAAAAATTAATAAGATAAAAATTGGGTAAAGATGATGTGCTTTTGTGTTGGAAAAGATTTTGTATACATTGGTAAAATGAAGGTTAGAGCGATCACAAATCTGTTATAATTTCTTCCTCCTGTTTCATGTAATGTCATATGTAAAATATCTTCTATTTTACAAATTACTTTTTTTTTATGACTTTGCTAGCCTTGGTTGGGGGGAGGTAAGACTTTTTTGCTAGTCTTTTTTTAAAAAAAATATATTTTTATAGATTTCAGAGAGGAAGGGAGAGGGAAAGAGAGATAGAAACATCAATGATGAGAGAGAATCATTGATCGGCTGCCTCCTGCATGCCCCCTACTGGGGATCCAGCCTGCAACCTGGACATGTGCCCTTGATCAGAATCGAATTTAAGACTCTTCAATCCGTGGGCTGTTGCTCTAACCATTGAGAAAAACCGGCCACGGTGATGTTTGCTGTTTTCAGAGGACATATTATTCACATGAAATATATTTAGTCTAAAAGAAAAATTTAGATACTCTTAGTTCAGTTTCAGGCAGTATATTTAAAAATTTTTTTAAAAAGTAATCTAACAGATATTAATAATGGAAAGGATGTCTGCCTTGGTATCCTTGGACAAATTACACACAACTCTGATTGCTTAGGGAGAAAATCATATTTGTTGACAATGACTCAAGGAAAAATTTATCATGCCATTTATTGGTTTCACGAAGAGTGCAACAAAGAAAAAGGGGCTTCTGACTTGAGTAGCAAATGTGGCTGGGGCAATTATTCCCATTACTCCAGTAAAAGCTTCATTAACCAGAACTCAGTTTGAGCCCGCAAACAGATTTAAATGTACATCTCCCCGGTCCTCTAACCCATCCTCCTTATGCACATACCATTTTATAAAAAAGGTTAAATTACTGAAATATACCATCATCAGTGATTAGTCCAGACATGCACAGATATCAATTTGCATCCCAGTATGGTTGTGGCAGTGAGCTAGAAGATACTAAGGGGGGGACGAAAACATTTTCATGTGATATCCTGGCATCAGCATTGATTCAGCTCAGTTGCCCACACATTTAAATTTATAGTATTGTGTAACAGTGATAAAACAAGGCTAAGAAGGATATTTTAAAAGACTTTTTTTTGAGCTTTATAAAGTGTTACCACTGTTTTTTGATCTTTCATATTTATAATTAACACTATTTATTCAACAGATATTTATTGAGTCTACATTGTGTTAGGTGCTATGCAGAATAGAGAAATGAATCAAAAACATATTCTGTTTTTCAGAAGCTGACAGTCTCATAGGGGAGATAGCATATGTACATAGAGCATTATTACAGATGTCTTAAGAGAGCCACACAAAATGATTGAAGTTCTATGAAAGGAGGCAGAGCTTTGAGGAAACAGTGATTCTTGAACTGAGCCTTTAAAGAATGGGTAGATTTAGCTATTTGGATATATGGCTATGTCAGGGCAAGGACATTTTACATACATGGAATTGCATCTGTAAGGATATAGAATAGGAAAGTTTGGAATATTTATTGGAGTGAGAGTTAAAGATGAGAAGTTGATTGAAAATGCGTATTTGTGCTAAGACATTTGTACTTAATAGGTAATCGGAGGTTTTGAGAGTTTTTGAATAGGTCTAGGTGGGAAGCTCCCTGCAGGCTATAAACAGCTTGGATGGGCAGGACCTGCCTGTGACTTTTGCCTATCATTGCACATATTTGTTGAATACATTAATTAGTAAATGAATGAGTGTAATACAAGTTTGGGTGAAGATCATCATTATAGTACTGTTGCATACTGTGAAGTCCTCTCAGTATTCTGGATCACATAGAAAAACATGCTGTTGTTATAGGAGACTGTTCTAAATGGAGTATTTGACTACAATTCTTGATGAATTGATTTCTTTTTAACCACATAATTGAAAAGAAGTAATATAGTTTTCTTCCTTTTTTGCAGTTGCTTATTTTCTAGTAGTCTAGAATTTAATTTAAAAAGTTTTATTAAAGGAGAAAACAAGATGGCAGCATAGGTAAACACCTAAACTGCCTCGCACAATTTCAAAACTACAACTAAAAGACAAAACGGACATCATCCAGAACCACAGGAAGGCTGGCTGAGTGGAAATTCTACAACTAGAAGGAAAGAGGAAAGCACACTGAGACTCAGAGGAGCTGTGGAAGGCAGAGGTAAGGAGGCGCGTGCGGGGAGAGGGCTGGCAACTGAGTATGCAGCAAGTCTTCTCAATCAGGAGGGAGACAAAAGCTCTTGACAGCTCTGAACTCCAGTTCCGGGCGGGACTCTGGGGACCCAGACTCATATGGGGAGAAACTGGACTGTCTGGCAGTGGGAGAAACTCGAGGACTGCTTTCTCTCAGAGGTGCTTGCAGCGATTACCGTGGGACACTAAGAACCAGGGGCCTGTTAGGGCAGGGCTGACAGGAAGCCATCGCTGTTTGCCCCATTCTGTGATCCTGCCCCACAAGGACATTGCTGTTTGCTCCACCCTGAGACTCCGCCCCATCCAAGCTGAGCGCAGAAGCTTTTGCATATGAATGGCCTGGTCCTTTGAATTTTAAACTTACCTACAGCTGAGTCAGTGAGACCCAAAACATCCAAAAGACGGCCCAAGGCTCCGCAGCAGCTTGCATTGCTTCACAGCTGGGCCTCATCTGGGCACCTACAAAACCCAAACAAAGAAGAGAAATCTGCAGATCTCTCCGTAGCTCCTGCTGGGTGGCCTCAGGCAGAGGCTAAATTAGCACCTCCTTGGAGATCCAAGAGCCAGTGTACCCAGAGATCACAGTGGGACCATCAAGATTACAACTCCGCAGATCCATAAGGGACACGCTCAGGGGGCAGACTCAGTGAGCACCAAAGCTCCACTGAAGCAAGTCTTGTCTCATAAGGGTGTCTCCAGCACAGAAATTCTCCCATAGTAGACACAGCTGATTTTCACAGCCAATTAGCCTGGAGGTCAGTTCCCCCCAGTGATACCAACAACAATCAAGGCTTAACTACAACAAGACTGTGCACACAAAGGGGTGCACCAAGAGTGTTCACCTCAAGTAACTGGGGAGGCTGAGCCACTGGGCCCTATAGGACACCTACCAAACAAGGCCACTCTATCCACTCAGGGAAGCAGCCAAAATGCGGAGACAAAGAAATAGGACACAAATGAAAGAAATGGAGGAAAGCAAATGACTGGATATAGAGTTCAAAACCATGGTTATAAGGTTTTTCAAGAATTTTCTAGAAAAGGCCGATAAATTTAGCGAGACCCTCGAGGATATGAAAAAGGATCAACTAGAAATTAAGCAAACACTGACTTAAATAAAAAATAATATACAGAGATCCAACAGCAGACTAGAGGATCGCAAGAATCAAGTCAAAGATTTGAAATACAAAGAAAAAACACCCAACCGGAAAAGCAAAAAAAAAAAGAATCCAAAATTATGTAGATAGTGTAAGGAGCCTCTGGGACAACTTCAAGCGTACCAACATCCAAATTATGGGGGTGCCAGAAGAAGAGAGAGAGCAAGATACTGAAAATCTATTTGAAGAAATAATGACAGAAGACTTCCCCCACCTGGTGAAAGAAATAGACTTACAAGTCCAGGAAGTGCACAGAACCCCAAACAAAAGGAATCCAAAGAGGACCACACCAAGACACATCATAATTAAAATGCCAAGAGCAAAAGACAAAGAGAATCTTGAAAGCAGCAAGAGAAAAACAGTTAGTTACCTACAAGGGAGCACCCATACTACTGTCAGCTGATTTCTCAACAGAAACTATGCAGGCCAGATGGGAGTGGCAAGAAATATTCAAAGTGATGAATAGCAAGAACCTACAACCAAGATTACTCTACCCAGCAAAGCTATCATTCAGAATTGAAGGTCAGATAAAGAGCTTCACAGATAAGAAAAAGCTAAAGGATTTTATCACCACTAAACCAGTATTATATAAAATGCTGAAAGGTATCCTTTAAGAAGAGGAAGAAGAAGAAAAAGGTAAAGATAAAAATTATGAACAACAAATACATATCTATCAACAAGTGAATCTAAAAATCTAGTGAATAAAAAATCTGATGGACAGAATAAGCTGGTGAATATAATAGAATCAGGGGCATAGAAAGGGAGTGGTCTGACAATACTCGGGGGAAGAGGTGTGGAGGGTGCGGGAAGAGACTGGACAAAAAGCGTACACCTATGGATGAGGACAGTGGGGGTGGGCAGGGGGGGGGTGGGAACCAGATGGAGGGGAGCTATGGGGGGAAAAAAGAGGAACAATTGTAATAATCTGAACAATAAAGATTTATTTAAAATATTTAAAAAATAAAAAGTTTTATTAAAATTATTTTTCATAAATTATTTTATTAGTGTTGTAGTAACAGGTAGATTAAAGCAATTGGCAAAAAGTTTGTGTTCTAATTGTCCTGTAGAACAGGGTTATGGAACAGTGTTATTTATTGGGTAAAAGTGTGTAATGATATTTATATGCCAGAAGCCTTATTAATTTGTAAATACATCATGGATTGAATGACCTTGGCTTTCCTACTTATGTTATAAATTGGCAGCTCAGTACTGGAGTTGATATTTGCTATGTATAAATGATTATGATTGCTTTGCTGAGGCTCTCTGGGAACTACATGTTTCACTGTAGAAACAAATGATGGAAAACTGTCATTGAGCTTTCTCCCTCTGACCCTGAAATCCCAAATTAATTATCACCTAATTTAAATATCATGGCTAAATACACTACATGATAGAATGAGTTAGTGTATGATTTAGGCAAGCATTTTCAATGAAATGCTTAATAGATATTTTTTAGTGTTAGTATACTTTTTCTATTTTATAAAAATAGCCTTTTGGTTTCATCTACATTCTAAATATTTACAATAGCAAGGTAGTACTTTGCAAGTTCTGTAATTTTAAAATGGCATTTTTCAAAGACTGTTAGCAAAGTTGATCTGTTCACTCCAAAGATGCTTGCAAACACGCTTGCACATATACCCACAGTAGCTCAAATTTCCTGTATTAGGATGTAATTTCCGTTTGGTAACACATAGAATCTCCCAGAGAATGTTTGAAGAGTCCTCCCATCATTAGTGAATCACACCTTTGTGACCAGGAACCATCTATCATTCTTTTTTTCCATTGGTGACCTTAGCTCAGCTGGCTTTCAGCAGAATCATAGGTCATGGATTGTGGATTACTCCCTCCTATCCACCCACATATGTCCAAAATGGGACAGAGGCCAGGAAGAAATTTACCATTTTTTTGTTATCTTTTACCTTTGAAGAGCTAGATAGCATAAGTGTATGGTAAGTAAACAATAAGACGGAGTGTTCATACTGTGCCTCTTCCTGCAATGTTTCTCATAGAGAAGTCATTAGCTCATCTTTTGTTCTTATCTATAGTATGGAGATTACAGCTTTATTTTATAACATGCAGTGAATATGAAAAGCTCGTAAATTTAAATGCTGTATAAATGCACTTCATAGTCACTTTTCCTTTAATGAACTCCACACTGTCAAAATATTTAAATCGTCATCAGTTTATTTTACAATTCATAGTTTTGGTAATAATTTCTGACTGTAGATAAAATTTGACTTCTTTTTTCACCTGACATCAGTATAGTCTTAATTAAGTTACATGTAGGCATTTGATGTGAAAAAAATGGTCTTATAATTGATCATTACCTGGCTTTAACTGTGCAAGGATAATTGATAGTATCTATAGTATCTATGCCATTGCTCCTGAATGGATTTTTAGAGTAAAAAATTAAAATTATGTCTCAATATTGTTTCAAATAGGGAATTATGATTTGATCCTTGAAAATTATACTCTGTATGTGATATATGTTAATTATCAATTGACCAGAGTGTTTTTTACTATTACATATTTCAGACTTAGCAGGGATATTTGATTAGCAAAGGTTACTATTCCAAATTCATCTCTCATGCCATATTAAGCCTATTTTCCTTACCACATTTTTTTTTATGTGCAGAATAGTTTTATTTATGCTTATTATACCTAATTTTATAGTAAAACAAACTGAGAATACATGATGGTTTGAAATACTTATATGTTGAAACTAGAAACCAGACAATCATCAAATATTTATAATTCACTTCTTACGTGCTAGGCATCATGGCATCATGCTGAGTGCTTGATGATCAGTCTTGGAGTATAAAGTAGTTTTGAATTTATTATTTCTTTCTGAATCTTAAATGATTTACAGAGAGAAATTTAAGATTTGCTGATTCGTGTTTGCAACTTTTGTGTTTATGAAATTCATTTTTATGTAATAGGTGGGATAGATTTAGTAGTCATGAAATAAGTAAGTAGCAGTCTTTACCATACTAAAACTGTTAATTTAACTAGTTGAACACTAGAGGGACTTCAAAGTAATCACTGACTTTAGTAGTAATATATTCATTGAGATGTTTTCTTCAAAGAGCAGAACCACACAGTATTTTCCAGCTTTTTAGTTTTCTCAAGGTTAAGTATTGTGCCTAAAAATTTACCTAACTTATTTATTTAATTAATTTCAAGTATATGGACTACAAAATTTAATCTTTGCCAGTTTTGGTATATCAAAGCAAAAAGGCCTTGACTGGTTATAGCCTCTTCTGAAAACCAGTCTATGTATTTAGATAGCCTGCTGAAAGAGAGTGGAAACTCTGGATGTTGGCTATATAAATAATCAGTTTATAGTTTGTTTGTTTTTTAGGTCTCTGAGGGGAAGTAAAAAGAGTTTGGGAAAAGCATATTGTCATTGGAACAATAATTCAAATTATTATTTTATAGAGATTAAAAATTATTCATGATTATTGGATATGTATTTTGTGAAAAGATTTATCAGTTTATAATAGCACTAACAGCTAAGGTAATCTACATATTGTAGTTTTAGTCCGTGTAGGTAGCTTTATTTATATTTTTGCTATTTCACATGAAAAGCTATTTGGCAGCTGAAGGTAATTTTAGAGCAGCTTTCTGGAATTTAGTCTTTAAGCATTAAAAGTTTGAACACTTCTTGAAAAAGAACTGTAGTTCAATTTTGGTATTAACATTGGACTCTAAAAATAATTTTGCCTTGGAAATGATATAAGCTTTAACCATAAAAATTTAAAGTTATATGTATACAATAGATGAATGCTCTGAAAGTTTGGTTTGATGGTTATCCAGGGATTTTAACTCAGGTCACATTGTGTTTGTTTGTTTGTTTTAATTGTCACCCAAGGATATTTTTCCATTGATCTTTTAGAGACAGTGGAAGACAGAGGGAAAGACAGAGAGAAACATCAGTGTGAGTGAAACACATCGATTGGTTGCCTCCTGCATGCGCCCTAACCAGGGCCCTGGCCGGGAGGAGCCTGCAGCCAAGGTACATGCCCCTGACCAGAATCGAACCCAGGACCCTTTGGTCTGTAGGCTGATGCTCTATCCACTGAGCCAGGCTGGCTAGGGCAGGTCACATTATGAACATAAAAAAAGGAATCCCACTTTATATTCATACTAGAGGCCTGGTGCATGAATTTGTGCACGGGTGGGGTCCCTTTGGGTGGCCTGCAGGGATCGGGCTGAAACCCACAGTCCAACGCCGCCTGCAGCTTCTATCTGTTGCTCCCGCTCATCCCAGCCCCACTCTGCCTGCCTTGGGCTCGGGCCCAATCAGTCCTGATTGGGAGAGGCTTATGCTGTCGCAGCAGCGCTTGCCAGTCATGAGCTCTGCATCTGGAGCCCTCCCAAGGGGAGTGGCCTGTGGGATTGGGCTGAAACCGGCTCTACCACATTCCCCGAGGGGTCCCAGATTGCAAGAGGGCACAGGCCAGGCCGAGGGACCCCACTGGTGCACGATCAGGCCAGGGAGGGACTGCAGGAGGGCTCCAGGGCGTGTCTGGCCCATCTTGCTCAGTCCCGATCAGCCGGATCCCAGCAGCAAGCTAACCTACCTGTCGGAGCATCTACCCCGGGTGGTCAGTGCACATCATAGTGACTGGTTGACCTGTTGACTGCCCCCTGATGGTCAGTGAACATCATAGCGAGCAGTTGAGCAGCCTTAGCATATCATTATTCTTTTACGCTTTGATTGGTTGTTTAGTTGTTCTGCCATTTGGTCTATTTGCATATTACCCTTTGATTATATAGGATTATTATATAGGATGTTCCTTTGTAAAGATGTACCAAAGATCACTTAAAGATTCATAACATGAATGAGTCAGGTATAGAAATCTTCATTTTCTTCTGAAATAAATTTATTCATTTTTATATTTGTTTTCTGATCTAAAGTTTATCTCATAAATAGTTTGTTATAATACTGAAACACTGGTAGAAATATACATTTGCCTTCCCCTTTAACAGTTTGCTATACTTTTTTAAAATGTGGCAGAAATGTATAATATAATTTAATTCTTTATGTTTATGAATAGTCACCTACCTCTTTACTTCATTTTTATGTACTTTAAAAAGTTAGCACTGTATAAATTGAAAATAAGTCCAGTTATGTAT
The DNA here is from genome assembly GCF_951640355.1 of Cnephaeus nilssonii. NCBI lineage: Eukaryota > Metazoa > Chordata > Mammalia > Chiroptera > Vespertilionidae > Cnephaeus > Cnephaeus nilssonii. The sequence continues at coordinate 7,429,102 of NC_137093.1, forward strand.
AGGAAAAATAAGATTAAAATGCCCATCTTTTTATTATTGCTATTCTATCTGCTCTCAACAATTTTGACTGACGAAAATGATCAATGGATTTGGCCTTGATTTCAGAGAGGAAGGAACAGGGAGAGAGAGATAAAAACGTCAATGATGACAGAGAATCATTGATCTTCTGCCTCCTGCATGTCCCCTACTGGGGATGGAGCCTGCAACCAGGCATGTGCCCTGATCCGGAATTGAACTGTGACATGGTTCATAGGTTGATGCTCAACCACTGAGTCACACTGGCTGGGCTAGAATCGGCTTTTATACCTTAAATATTCATTGACACCTTTCCTTTTAACTTGTAAGATATAAATTCTTAAGGTATATATTTGTTTAGGTCATTGAAAAATTCATTTGTGTTACTTATATAATTGAAAAAGTCTTTAAAGCCATCCTTTGTGGGCTTTTGCATTTATGAAAATAGTGAGGAAAATATAAATTACCATTGAATTCTAAATGTAGTTTTTTCTTTGGAAAAACCAGCGTTGAGAATATTTTACTGCTAGTCTTAAGTGCTTTGCATAATGCTGATAAGTACTCTATTAAATTACAGAATTTGTCTTGGGTTATTTTGGAGGAGAAATTTGATATTGGAGAATATTTTACAACTTCATTATCCTTTTCTCAAAAGTATGGTCTTAATGTCATAAGAAAAAATGTTGGTGTGTTAAGTATGAAGCTGTTTTCTGAAGATTGAGTTTCTGCAAAATGCCAAAAAGTACATGGAGTACTGAACTGAATTCCAAAGTTAGGATAAAGGCATGTGAGATATAAAAAGCATGTTTTTTTTGTTTTTTTTTTTTTTTGTAAATGTTGGCTAGGTGACATAATTATAATTGTTGGCATTTCAGGGATTGTCTTCAAGTGCCTGTTGTTTTGAACAGAGTAAAAACTGATCCTGACTTTGTTATATTTAGGGGCAGGGGGTAATAAATTGCCTAATGTATTAAATGATAGATATAAAGAGTTTTGTTGTTTTTTACTTACAGAACTAGATTAAGGTTAAGATTAAGGATACCATTTAGGAAAATTTGTAAAAATTTAAATCCCATCTTTTATTCTGTGTCTTAGCTTTTAAAAAACGTATTATGTGAGATAAATTTGATCTCTGAATTTCTCTGGATTAAAATATAATTCAGTAGTTCCTAAAATGACCTGGCAAAGACTTAATTAGAAAGAGGCTAATTAGATAGACATGTTACCAAATCCTACCTAATAATAGACAAATATGCAAATTGACCATACCTCCGACACAACCACAAGCCATGCCCACAAGCCATGCCCACCATCCAATCAGAGCGAGCATGCAAATTAACCCAAACCAAGATGGCTACAGCCACAGAGAGCAAGGTTTCCTAGGTAACAGAGGAAGCCAAGATTTCCGCCTGCCCTTGCCAGGCCTAAGCCTCCACTCAAGCTACAAAGTTTCAATTATAGAAGGTAAACAAATTCAAACAAATGGCGGCAGAATGGAGCTTGAGAAAGCAGGCCAGGGTTGCCGCCGGCAACAGGGGAAGCAAAGCTTTCCGCACACCCTGGCCAGGCCCACCCACTTAAGGCAACAAAGTTTCAATTATAACCCCAACACAAATGGCTGCCGGCCTCGGAGGGAGCCCCAGGCTTGGCTCCGCTCCAGGCTACAAAGTTTCAATTGTAGAAGGAAAATAAATTCCAGATACCAGGGCCTCCGCTTGGGTTGCCAGGGGGCGTGGCCGGCCTGCAAACCACCACAGGCCCCTTGCTCAGGCCGCCCCACGCCCCAAGGGAACCCCCACCTGATCCGGGACGCCCTTCAGGGCAAACCAGCTGACCCCCACCCCTGTACCAGGCCTCTATCCTAGCTAATAAAAGAGTAATATGCAGATTGATCATAACTGCAACACACAATATAGCTACCCCCATGTGGTCAAAGATCCTGCCCCCATGTGGACACAAGATGGCCACCACAAGATGGCCAGCAGGAGAGTGCAGTTGGGAGGCACCCGGCCTGCAAGGGAGGGCAGTTGAGAAGGACCAGGCCTGCAAGCAAGGGCAGTTGGAGGTGATCAACACTGCAGGAGAGGGCAGTTAGGGGTGACCAGGCCGGCAGAGGAGGGAAGTTGGGGGCAAACAGGCTGGCAGCAGAGTGGTTAGGGGGTGATCAGGCTGGCAGGCAGAAGTGGTTAGGGGCAATCAGGAAGGCAGGCAGGCAAGCAGTTGGGAGCCCGCAGTCCTGGATTGTGAGAGGGCAGTCGGACATCCCTTGAGGGGTCCCATATTGGAGAGGGTACAGGCTGGGCTGAGGGACAACCCCCCTCTAGTCTTCTATATTTGGAGGAGGAGGGAAGTATAGAATTCAATTCAACAAGCATTAATTGAGTATTAGGCACTGTGCAGTGGGCTGGGAATAACATGGTCACTGCTTTCTAGAAGTTTGAAATATATAGTTTATTTTCCCCAGAAATTTAATTAATGACAATTTGAATTTAGTGCCCCTTATTTTCGAACAATTCTCAGGATGCTTGTGAGGTTTTAAGTGGGTTTTCTTTTCTCTGACTGTGTCTTTTTGTTTATTCAGTCTTCAGGTACTATTGTACTTTGAAAATAGGCCAGATATGTGCCAGGTATTTGGCATTCACTGGTAAATGGACAACTCAGTTCTTGGATCTTTTGGAGTTGATAGTAGGGACAGATAAGTACACAATACAATGAGATAAATGCTCTGATAGTGGTAGTACTGCTCTGTTCATGTTTTATCCTCTAAGTTGTTCCTGCTATGACATCAGGGATTGGTGTCTTGAATTTAAAATGTTTAGTCAACTAAGTTTGAGTTTTGTCTTTTTAAAGATGCCATTACCTTGGGATGCTTGAAAGATGAGCTAGACATGAACTTTTTTTTTGGTGGGAGGAAGATGATGATAGGACTTTACTAATCTTGTTGTTGAAGGAGTGGTGGGGGAGGTATAGGATAAAGGGGGAATAAGTGATGTTGGATAGAGAATTGACTTGGGGTGGTGAACACAATACAATATACAGATGATGTATATAAAGAAGTTAAAGAATTAAAGTTTTCTTCTAGTGAAAAACAATGGATTTTACTCAAAATTTTCTCAATACAACTTTGCTGATATGATATTCACATATATTATTATGATTTTTTTTATATATCACACATACCAGATCTTTCTTGTAGTTAGATACATCTTTATTAGGTATTTTCAGTGTTAACTCAAGCATAGCGACTGCATTTTGGTCTTTGCTACAATTATCAGCTCTTACACCACCAAATTTCTCTTGACCAGCTTGTATCCTTTACCTTGAATAGGATGTTTGTGAGTATGGAACAAAAGAGGTCGGACTCATCTCAGCCTGGCTGCATGCTTCTTATATTGACCAGTAAAGTGACCTTTCATAATCTCCCAGTACTTATGTCACTAATCAGTACACTTTTAAACTAAACTTGGGTATTCTTGAGCAGACTTTGCCATGTTTTTTTCTCTTTCCACCTGCTTTACATAGCATCCAGAAGCATCTGTCCCCTTCTTTCCTGATTCTGGTAGGAGTGATGGCTATCAACAGTAACAGTGCACTTTGTCATGTATGTAGTAGGAACCTGGAGGTACAGATAAAGTGCCTGGGAATTTGGAAGAGTGGAGATGACCTGAAGTTACCCAGATATTAAGCAAGTTTTTGGAGGAAGTGACATTTAAAATGATGCTTTAGAGAATTGAATTGGGACATGTAGGTTTCAGGGACAGAAAGAAGAAAAGGTAGTCTAGTAACTGACTAACAACTGTAAAGGCACGATAGAGAAGTATTGGTCATAGATAGAATTTCAGCTTGGCTGAAATTCTATCTATGACCAATACTTCTCTATCGTGTTGAGAGGGGTGTGGTAAAGAGAAGAGGAAGAAATAAGTTTAGGCCTGGCTGGTGTGGTCAGTAGTTGGGTGTTGACCTATGAACCAGTAGGTTACAGTTCGATTCCCGTTGGGGTGCTTGCCCAGGTTGCGGGCTCGATCCCCAGTGTGGGACATGCAGGAGGTAGCTGATCAATGATTCTCTCTCATCATTGATGTTTCTATCTCCCTCTTCCTTTCTCTCTGAAAGTAATTAAAATATATCTTAAAAAAGAAAAGACTTTTTTTTTAAAACAAAGATAGTTCAGATTAGATCATGACTATTGGGTTTAAAGCATTACTACCATTCAGTAGACCATTAATGGGATCTTTTAAGAGTCTTGAACAGTTAGAAAGGTTAATCTGGATTGCAATCTATATATATATAAAAAGCCAGTGTCTGTGACGACTGTGACAACCAAACGACTGGTCACCATGAGGTGGCATTGAGCACCTCTCAGTCCCCCCTTTTCTTCGTGTGTCCCCCCCCCCCCCCCCCCGCCCACGAGTGGGGTGGGGCAGGACTGGGGACTGGCGAGCAGGCTGAAAGGCTGACCTCTTGGTCCCTGCCCCCGGCCCGCAGACTCCGATGGATCCGCGATGGTGAACAGGGGAATCGGGGTAGGTGACAGGAGGACTGGGCTGGCTGTCAGGCCTTTGGGATCACCAGCTCATTCCCGGGGCTCGGGGGCTCAGGCCTGCGGGAAGCAGGCACCTGCGACTTCACCTCCATGCGCGTGCGCTGCCCCGGGATGGGTAGGTTGCCATGGGTAGGTTGCGGGCGCGCCCCTGCAGCTTCCGTCAGCGCCTCAAGACCCAGCGGCAGCGGCCCTGAGCGGGCAGCACATTCCATCAGTGGCCGGCCTGGCGTAGGTCGCATGGAGGTGAAGTCGCCAGTGCCTACTTTCCTGCAGGCCTGAGCCCTTGAGCAGCCGGGGTGAGCTGGCGATCCCAATGGCCTGACAGCCCGGCGTTCAGCCTGGGGACTGGCGAACGGGCAGAAGTTGGCCCTGGTCGCAGGAGGCGAGGCCCTAGGGACCCTACCCGCATGGTTTCCTGCACTGGGTGGTTGAGTCTGCACAGATATGTAAATAGGAATCATATTGTCTAAGACTTCCTTGGCTTTAACTATTAGACAGTGGACAAAGACTTTGAAAGTTACATGGAATGTCACATTTCTCCAACATCCCTGAGAAAAATTGCCTGTAAATATGCTTTTCTCATTTCTGAAAGAAAGATACTAGGCAATTTTTACTTAAGGAAAGTATTGATTATCATTTAGACAGTTTCATTCATATAATATTACATATTAATCATATATAAATATGTTAAACATAGTCAATATTATAGATTATTGATAATAACTAAAGCAAAAATAAAATATTTTTAACCACCTTCCCCCTGAAACCTTTATATTGGAACATTGAAAAGGAATTAACCTATTATATTAGTGCAATTTGTACATATATGATAATGATACCCTTGGTTTTGTTTTGTTTCGAGGTATAATGGCACAGTAGTTTTAATACAACCACTGATCTTCACAAAATAATTTTAATACTTTGTATCTGGGCTAGCAGCATCTCGCACTGTAACATTCCTATACATATATCTAAGTACTAATGTTAAAAGCAGAGTAACTTAAGCAATTGCCTATACAAAGGTAAGTAGACACTGTAGGTTACTTTTCTTGAATTTTTGCTGCATAATAAATTGTAATTATATGTCAGTATAATATTACTGATCTATAGAATGCACTTTGAATTGTGAGGTATGGCAACTCCCTCTAAAGAGAGCTAACATGTAAACCTGAATATTTTGAGTGATTTTTTTTTTTAAAGCTGGCATGGATGGGTAAGACAAAAATAAAATCCAGCATTCAGAGATTCTAGAAACATTTTTCTGACCAAAAAAAGAAAATAAAATCTTTTAATAATTTTCAGTTATTTCCTAACATTTCTTTTTTGGAGCATTGTTGAATGGACAACGATAAAGTAAATACTGAAGTGAAGCTAAGTTTGTTGTGGAAGTGTGAGTTAAGCCAGTTATTGGGGGAAAAAAAATCCACCAGGTAACTAACTGCTCATTTACTTTACATCAGTTGAGACTCTGATATATATGCATCCCAACTTTATAATTCAAGATTCCAGTTGAATACTTCTAAATCACTTGAATTACAATGGTAATAAGACAGTTAGAAACCTCATGTTTTCTAAAAAAGGACATGTTTAACATTTTCTGACATTACTTCTAAATTCAGGTGAAACAAAATCCCCCTGAAATATATATTCTGCTCTAAAAATTAAGTGGCTCAGAGTTCGTAGCAAAAGCTATCACAATTTAACATTTACACCATAGAGTAGATACAAATAAACAAAAGTAACTGCTGTTTAAAACATCTAATAGATAAAATAACACAAACCAATTAGCAATTAATGCTGCCGTTCCAGTTTGATTATTTTCAATATTTAAGTTTCTCACTTTCAAAATGGACAATAAAACAGTTGTCCTATGTCTTAATGCAATTTCACTCTAAATTCTGTGCCCAGATTACATATTTAATGTTTGAAATTGGGTACTATGCCACTTATGCATTATTCAAATATTTAGAAAATAAATCATGATTGGTATTGTAGTTAACTATCATAAAATATCAGTGGAAATGAAGAAATTACAGAAATGGAACCAAATAGAAGGAAGGCTGGAAGAGCTACCAGAACTCGTTGAACGTTAGGTGGAAGAATGGATCCAAGATAAAACGAACTTGCAGTGTTCTTTTATGAAAGAAAGAATAAACATCGTTTTGTCCACATTAATATTGTACTCATGACAGTCCCTTTTTCTAGTGTTGTGATAGTCTTTAATGGGCAGGCACTTTAGTGAGAACATAAAAATATAGTGGTTAGAAAAAATAGAAAATTATCAGCTATAAATTAATAAATAACCAAATCAGTATTTTTTGGCCCAACTATTAGAGAGGATATGTATACCTGAGAAACTAATTTTAGAAATCTTTACCTCATTTTAAAAACCTAAATGTACTACAATGAAGATTCCTTTGAGCAGACTTTCTGCTGAATGAAGCATCATATATTATTAGATTACAAGAGAGATCTTTACTGACTTATCCAATAGTGATCTATTTACAGGAAAGCTGTGTTATCTAGCACTTTATTCTGAACACTCAATGCAGATCTTGACTCAACTAGCCAACCACACTAAATGACATAATTACACAACAAAATATAGACCACAATGGAATTAACAGTATGTTGTTTTCAGGGTCATAAAATAGAGAAAGGGAAGGAAAGTCAGAAGAGGAATACCACCTGGGTCAACAGGGATTAACTCTTATTAACAAAACAACTTTAATTAATTTCTTCTCTCCTGCTATGCTGGATAAAACAAAGCTTTTACTGTATTACTACATGTTATGGAAGAAAGCCTAGCAAGTAACTTGGTATAATGTTGCCTTGCATAGTACATCTTGGTACCAAGGGAATTTATGCAAATCATCCCCATCAGTAAAGCACCTCAAGAGAGGACTGAGAAAAGTGAGATAGAAAGTTTTGTTGGTGCTAACCCAAATCATCCTATATAATAAAAAGCTAATATGTAAATTGTCCCCTTGACCAGGAGTTGGACTGGAGTTCAACCCGGAGTTCAATCAGGGGGCGAGGCCGGCCGGTCAACCACCTGCAGTCCCTCCCTGTGGTTGGCCCAACCGGTTGGCCCAGCCCAATCGCCTCCCTCACTTCATACTTAAAATAGCAAAAATGTTTTTCTTAACAATATATATATATTTATTTATACACACACACACACACACACACACACACACACACACACACACACACACACACACTAGAGGCCCGGTGCATGAAATTTGTGCATGGGGGTTGTGTCCCTCAGCCCACCCTGCACCCTCTTCAATCTGGGACCCCTTGAGGGATGTCCGACTGCCGTTTAGGCCCGATCCAGTCGGACATCCCTCTCACAATCCAGGACTGCTGGCTCCCAACTGCTCGCCTGCCTGCCTTCCTGATACCCCCTAACCACTTCTGCCTGCCAGCATGATCACCCCCTAACCATTCCCCTGCCAGCCTGATTGCCCCTAACTGCCCTCCCCTGCAGGCCTGGTCCCCCTCAACTGCCCTCCCCTGCAGGCCTGGGTCCCCCCCAACTGCCCTCCCCTGCTGACCTGATCACTCCCAACTGCCCTCCCTTGCAGACCTGGTCCCTCCCAACTGCCCTCCCTTGCAGGCCTGGTCCCTCCCAACTGCCCTCCCTTGCAGGCCTGGTCCCTCCCAACTGCCCTCCCTTGCAGGCCTGGTCCCTCCCAACTGCCCTCTCCTGCTGGCCTGATTGCCCACAACTGCCCTCCCTTGCAGGCCTGGTCCCTCCCAACTGCCCTCCCCTGCTGGCCATCTTGTGGTGGCCATCTTGTGTCCACATGGGGGCAGCCATCTTTGACCACATGGAGGCAGCCATCTTGTTTGTTGGAGTGATGGTCAATTTGCATATTACTCTTATTAGATAGGATATCTTATCTAATAAAGAGGGGATATGCTAATTTACCCTCCAGCCCTCAAATATGGTGGCACCCACAGCCAGTAAGGAGGGAACATGCTAATTGACTGCTCTGCCCTCAAATATGGTGGCACCCACAGCCAATAAGGAGGGAATATGCTAATTGACTGCCACATCCTCAAAGATGGTGGCACCCACAGAAGCACAAGATGGTAGCGCCCAGTCCTCTCAGCCCCGCTGGGGTGGCAGGTGCATGGCAAGGCTGGGCCCACCCTACGCGCCAGCCTCCGGAGTCCCCCAGTCTCCTCAGCCCCCCAGCTGTCCAGATGGCGGCTGCCCAGCTGCCCAGGGCCGGCCGAGGCTTGTGCTGCCAGCAGTGGCAACAGCAGAGGTGTGATGGGGGCGTCACCTTCCCCTGATTGCCGGGTTGCCTCCCGCCCCTGAGGGCTCCCGGACTGTGAGAGGGGGCAGGCCACACTAGGAACCCCCCCTCCAGTGCATGAATTTTCATGCACCTGGCCTCTAGTATATATATAAATGGAGAAATAGGATCCATAAAGTGACTTTGCTAATGCAAATTATAGGGCAAATTTGGATTAATTCAATGTAAAGAACTGATTAATAAACAAATTTAAAGTACCCTATGTCTCTCACAAATCCCTTTCCCCAATAAATGCATCTTCAAAGAAAAGTTTTGCTCCTAGCCAGAACCACCTCAAAGAATTATTAGGACAATATAAAATAATGGGGTAAATATTTCAAAATCATTTACTGAAGTTTCTTCAAGCCTCAGTCTTTCAGTTTAAACTAATTTATGGGTTTAAAAAATTACAGGAAAATGCTAAAAACTTTTCATTGTTCTATATACTAATTTAGAGGTCATGAGGATTTATTATTTATTTTTTATTTTTTTAATGATGCAAGGCACTTTGTTTTTTTGGGCTTAATTTAGGAAACAATGACACCCTTTGAAATGTTTATGTAGACTTTGATAATTTGTATAATTAGGGTGCCCTGAAAACATTAGGATACAGTATTTCATAGTTATGTGAGGCCATATTGGTGGGCTTACATTTGCAAATAAGATAGCCTGAATTTAGTTTATCAGTCCAATAAAAGGACGTTTGTGGGACAGCTAAGATTGTGTGTAAGGTGGGTGTTTTTTTTTCTTTTTAGTGATAAAGTAGTACAGAGCTAACCAAATATACTGTTGGCCACTTGATAGACATTACAATGTTAGATAAAAGGTTTTTATTTATTACTAGAGGCCCGATGCATGAAATTCATGCAAGGGGCTTAGCCCTTGCAGTCCCAGATGCCTCAGCCGGCCCTCGCAACCTCGGCTTCATCTGGAAGGTTGTCCAGACGGTTGTTCTGCTGTTCAGTCTAATTAGCATATTAGCTCTTGATTATGTAGGATTATATAGGATAGAAGCCCATCCACGAAGATACATGCAAGAATAGGCCTTCCTTCCCCTGGCTTCACTCCCAGCTGCCCGGGAGCTGCCAAGTCCCTGCTCCCTGCTGGAGCACTGCTCCTTTAGCTCCCTCTGCCCCCTCCCCTCATAGCAGGCGCCCTGCCCCACCCGGCCGCTCCGTGCCTGCATATGCAAATTAACCCACCATCTTTGTTGGGTTAATTTGCACACTCACTCCTGATTGGCTGTGGGCGTAGCAGAGGTACAGTCAATTTACATGTTTTTCTATTATTAGGTAAGATGTGTACTGCTCTGTTTCATTTTCTTTAAAGCATGTTGAATGAAGTGAATTTGAACCAACCATTTTTACTCATTTCTCCTTAAGTTATTTGAAGGAGACCAAGAGAATCAAGCTATTACTGAAAATCATATTTTCCATAGATATTGTTGGTATCTAAATAGGAAGAAATTTTAGTGTTACTTATATTTCATCCAGATTTTAGAAGTAAATATAGTGTTGAAATTTTGATTTTGTATTAACTTGGCTTTTAGTTAATACTTTGAAAATATTTTATCCTACCTCATATCTTTGAAATAGGTGTTGCAACACATTTTTTTTCTTTTTTAAAAAAACTTTTTGACAGTCTAAGTGAAGAAAGATGGTTTCTTGTGAATAATTCCAGTTTTATTAAATGACTCAACTCTCAAAACTGACTTATTGCATAAGTAGATGAGTCAGATGGTTCAGAAAACAGCTTAATTGTTGTTGTTGTTGTTACCATGACTGCAACATATTGGCAGGATAATTTTATATTTTGTAGTTGTTATTTAACCTGACCTACTAATTTTAAAAAAAGTAGTTTGATAACTTTGTATCCATTGGAATAGTTCACATCACTAAGGAATTCTACACTTTTACTGTGTGACTTAATAGTACTTTTAAAGATAGCTCAGTGTGTGTGTAGGTTTTGGTGGGTTATAAAGACAATCTATGTAAGATAGATGTAATGCTGTGTTTGCTAGATATGAAATTTAAATTCTGGGTTTATGAGCAACGATTTCAGAAAGCATTTCTGGCTTTTTTTTCTAACTTGTAATTAATTAATTCTCTGTTACATGCTACTATTTTGCTCATCAGTTTATTTTCATTAGATTGCATATATAAGTGAGATCATGTGATACTTGTCTTTGAAGATGATTTTTTTTTTCCATTAAAATTCTTTATTGCTTAAAGTATTACATATGTCATGGAACAGACTGTCAAATCTCAGAGAGAAGGTGGGGGTGGGTGGGAAGAGATCAGCCAAAGAACTGGTATGCATATATGCATAACCCATGGACATAGACAATAGGGTGGTGAAGGCCTGGGGCAAGGGGCGGGGGCAGGCTGGGGGGGGGGGGCGTTCAATAAGGAGGGGGAGGAGAAAGGAGACATATGTTAAAAAAGAAAAGAAAAATATATTAATTCTACACCAGAAATATGCCCCTTGAAATAAAAGGAACTCTTACTTGGTTGTGTTTATTATGCACAGGTAAGTTGGAAGCATCAAATTCAGGAATTAGGAAGAATAAATTACAAAATGTTAAAAACATGTAATTTATGCATTTCAAAAGAAACTTGCAAATAATTTTAGTGTTACTATTTTAACTCTCAATTATTTGTCCCTCTATACTTGCCTTTGCCTTTGATTTGGAAGTAGTTCAAAGTTAAAACCCCCTGGCTTGTCTATATGTGTAAAAAGCCAGAGACTGGAACACTGTAATGACCAGAACAACCAGTCGCTGTGACGCCCACTGCGGCCCCTCCCCCAGGCCGTCCCCGCCCCTGATTGTCCCCCCTACACAAATAGGGGGCGGGGCCGGCCGGCCAACCTCCTGCTGCCCCTCCCCCCCATGGCCCCACCCCAGATCGGCCCCCCACCCCCACCCCAATCAGGGGCAGGGCCAGCCGGCCAACTGCCTGTGGCCCCTCCCACCGGCCTGCCCTACCCTGCCTCCTATGAGCCCCCACCACCCCAATAGACCCACAGACCCTCCCCCCTAGCCGGTCACGCCCCTGATGGCCCATCCTACACCAATAGGGGGCGTGACCAACCTGCCAACCTCCTGCAGCCCCTCCCCCAGCCAGCTCCGCCCCTGATTGCCCCCACACACACCAATTGGGGGTGGGGCTGGCCAGCCAACCTCCCATGGCCCCTCCCACGGATGCTGACCCCTGATCGGGGGTGGGGCCCACCGGCCAATCGCCCGTGGCCCCTTCTCCCAGCTGGCCCAGACCCCACCCGTGCATGAATTTGTGCAGTGGGCCTCTAGTTTTTAATATAGCTGGGAGGGCTCTCCTCCCCCCCCCCCCCCCTACTCATCCTGTCCACTTCAGTCCATTGGTCCCTTGATCTTTGTGAAAGGGAATTGGTGGGAAGGAAACCTGGTTGGTTTATTGAAGGAGAGTGAGAACTGAAGTTTAAAACTGTAAAAGTTTGTCAGACAATGCAAATTATATTTAATTTATGAAATGGCATTTCTTCCAGCACTGGATTTGTTTTTAGGTGCTAGTATTGAGACTATAATTGACAGTAGTAATTGCATTTTTCTTTTTAGGATAGCCATCTCTGATTGCCATAGCAACATCCCAGTAGACATTATTCTACTTGATCTAATGGAAGCATGTCAAGGAGTTGCCTTGAGCACAACTCTTGACTTTCTTAGATTGTACTGGGAATTTTGGTTTCAGAAGGAAAGTGATAATGTATATTACAATCCTCTCTCTCCTTTCTGCTGTAGTTTTGTTGTCTGTAAGGCCTATGTAATTTTAGGAATCACTTGAGATTCCTGATATTATTTAAAGCTTGTTGTTTTGTATAATTTGATTATTAGCACAAAACATAATTGATTTTGTTTTCTTTACATGTGTTTTGCTTAGACTGTAGTTTAAAGTTTTTTTTGGTTTGTTTTTCATTTTTTATTGATTTCAGAGACAAAGGGAGAGGGAGAGAGAGAGAGAAACATCATTGATGAGAGAGAATCATTGATTGGCTGCCTCCTGCATGCCCCTTACTGGGGATGGAGCCCGCAACCCGGGCATGTGCCTTTGACCAGAATCGAACCCAAGACGCTCCAGTCTGCAGACTGAAGCTCTGTCCACCTAGCCAAACCGGCTGGGACTAGTTTTATTTTGGTTTTGGTTATATGAGCTGCAGGAGATTAAATTTGAATATCATGGTAGGTTGGAGAAATGGATTTTACTTAACACTAGTAGCCCTGCGCACAAATCCGTGCGCCAGTAGCTGTCTGCCACCCTCCTGTAGCTCCCCCCGCCCTACTCTCCCCTCTCCCCTATCATAGCTTGCTGCCCTGCCCACTCCTGTAGCTTTTCACCGCCTGCTTGTAGTTCATTGCCCCACCCTCCTGCAGATCCGTGATCTGGTCGTTATGCGGTTGGTCGGTTGGTCGTTGTGTGGTTGGTCATTAACGCCTCAAGGCGTAAGGGATAATTAGCATATTCCTCTCTTATTATATAGGATGTTCCATATGCACTGTTACGGAATAATTTTAACTATCTCTAATTGGCTTTTAAAGAAGTCTTTCTAGTAAAAAGGCCAACTTGGATAAAAATACCAAAAAATTTGTGAGATTGAATTATCTGATACTCAGAGTTTTGATGGTTTTATGTGAGAGAATCTATTATTATTGAGTTATATTTGTTTAAATAGGAAAAAAAAACAATAGCGCCAACTTTATTTATAAAAGTTAACTTAGTTATCATTATTGACCAATTAACACCTTAATCTCATGGGTTTCTAAGAGGCGGCTATTTGTAAATTTTAAAATTTAATTTCAGAGCTATAACATTATGTGGTAGATTTGGCTTCCTCAGAGAAATGTTATATATATGTAATTTAATAAACATTTTAAAAAACTTTTTTCATTATTTCAACTTATTTCCGTAGTTATTTACAGAAGTACTATCAGTTCTGTTTTCATGTTGCTTTATAGTCTTCTTAAGACTATGTCTCAATATTGTTTGAAAATACATGCTACTTAACAGAGCCATGTAAAACATAGTTTTTAAACTGAATGTAATGAAAGATTAAAATGTGATATAGGCAGTAATTGAGAAGGGAACTTTTAAAACTAGGAATATAGAGATTGGCAGTTTGGGACCTGTGATGAGTAGTTACTTTTTACTTTATTTTTAAAGATTTAACTAAGCAAAATCTTGGCAATTTCTAGATTTATTTATTTTCCTATTCTATTCTTTTGTCACTTATCTTTCCTGTGTAACATAAAAAATAATTTCTAACCCCCAAATTCAGCTGTCTTAAAGTACAAAAAAAGCAGTTTTGGGGTATGCTTTTTAGTATTTAGGAGTCTGCATGGCTGATATTTAGAGGAATTTTTTTTTCTTTTCTTTTCTGTAAGTTCATGCCTAAGTCAATTAGCTGCCCTATCTTTTTTTTAAAATATATTTTATTGATTTTTTACAGAGAGGAAGGGAGAGGGATAGAGAGTTAGAAACATCGATGAGAGAGAAACATCGATCAGCTGCCTCCTGCACACTCCCTACTGGGTATGTGCTCACAACCAAGGTACATCCCTTGACCGGAATCGAACCTGGGACCCTTGAGTCCACAGGCTGACGCTCTATCCACTGAGCCAAACCGGTTAGGGCAATTAGCTGCCCTTCTATCTTAAAGACATATTTTGTTAGTAAAACTGCCTTCAATAATAGGATATCAGGCTTACTCACTTGACTCTAGAGGTGCACTATTTAATATGGCAGCCACTTACCAGGTAAGGCTATTTAATATAAATTAATTAAAATTAAATATAAATTAATTAAAGTTAAAGTGAAAAATTCAGATCCTAAATCACACGGCATATTTCAGGTGCTCAAAATAGCCAAATGTGGCTAGGGGCTACTCTGTTTGACAGTGCAGATTCAGAACATTTCTATTATCACAAAATTCTGTTGGACAGAGTGTGCTGATCTAGGGGGCAGTCTAACAATGGTTGGAAATGGCAAAAAGGACATTTTTGATGCCATCTTAAGAAAGAGACACTAAAAGTTTTCTAACAGAACATTGTTGAGCCATGTATGCTCTAAGTTTTCATCACCTGGCTGGGGCCCAGTTCCCTAAGAGTATCAGGAAGTTTTCCCAAATTCCTCCCTTTGCCCCTCCCTTTTGTCTTCCCTCTCTCATTCCCAACTCCCTTTTCCTTCTTGCTTCCTGAGATGATAAACTTACAGGGCAGAGAACTAGTTTTCTTGATGAAAACCATCCTAGACTTTTCAAGTTTACAGCTTTAGGTGGAAACCTGAGAGTGCTTTCCAGCATCTACTTTTCACTGATTTTCCTTGATCACCCCATGAGCTTTCATTTATAAACTAGAGGCCCGATGCACGAAATTCGTGCACGGAGGGGGGTTGTCTCTCAGCCCAGCCTGTACCCTCTCCAATATGGGACCCCTCAAGGGACCCCACCGGGATCGGGCCTAAACGGGCAGTCGGACATCCCTCTCACAATCCAGGACTGCTGGCTCCCAACTGCTTGCCTGCCTGCCTTCCTGATTGCCCCTAACCGTTTCTGCCTGCCAGGCTGATCACCCCCTAACCACTCTGCTGCCAGCCTGTTTGCCCCCAACTTCCCTCCTCTGCCGGCCTGGTCACCCCTAACTGCCCTCTCCTGCAGGCTTGATCACCTCCAACTGCCCTCGCTTGCAGGCCTGGTCCTTCTCAACTGCCCTCCCTTGCAGGCCGGGTGCCTCCCAACTGCACTCTCCTGCTGGCCATCTTGTGGTGGCCATCTTGTGTCCACATGGAGGCAGGATCTTTGACCACATGGGGGTAGCTATATTGTGTGTTGCAGTGATGATCAATCTGCATATTACTCTTTTATTAGATAGGATAGAGGCCTGGTACAGGGGTGGGGGTCAGCTGGTTTGCCCTGAAGGGCGTCCCGGATCAGGTGGGGGTTCCCTTGGGGCGTGGGGCGGCCTGAGCAAGGGGCCTGTGGTGGTTTGCAGGCCGGCCACGCCCCCTGGCAACCCAAGCGGAGGCCCTGGTATCTGGAATTTATTTTCCTTCTACAATTGAAACTTTGTAGCCTGGAGTGGAGCCAAGCCTGGGGCTCCCTCCGAGGCCGGCAGCCATTTGTGTTGGGGTTATAATTGAAACTTTGTTGCCTTAAGTGGGTGGGCCTGGCCAGGGTGTGCGGAAAGCTTTGCTTCCCCTGTTGCCGGCGGCAACCCTGGCCTGCTTTCTCAAGCTCCATTCTGCCGCCATTTGTTTGAATTTGTTTACCTTCTATAATTGAAACTTTGTAGCTTGAGTGGAGGCTTAGGCCTGGCAAGGGCAGGCGGAAAGCTTGGCTTCCTCTGTTACCTAGGAAACCTTGCTCTCTGTGGCTGTAGCCATCTTGGTTTGGGTTAATTTGCATGCTCGCTCTGATTGGATGGTGGGCATGGCTTGTGGGTGTGTCGGAGGTATGGTCAATTTGCATATTTGTCTATTATTAGGTAGGATGCCACTCAGTTTCCATTAGCTTTATTTAGAAGTTTATTCATGATCTGCCAGTTTACTATCTACATTTTTCCTAAACTCAGGCAGGATTTGTGGAGGCTTATTTTGGTCCACTTCTGCTAGTGTGCGAAAATAAATGTGATATATTAATTGTGCCCTTTTAGGGTTTTAGAGTCCCTGGTGGTTTTTTGTAGTATATTTGTGCAATAAATGTTAGGTACTGTTTAGAACATAGGCATTTTTCCTTGAGGACCCTGTGATAGATACCATTATAGAAACATCATATGCACATATATGTTGGTTACCTTCTAAAATTGGTTTTGGTCTGTTTATTTTGGGGAGATGTTAAAAAGAAATGTGACATTTTATGAAATACGGCTATTCAATAAACATTTATTAAATGCTTTCAGAGTCTTGGGAGAAGTAAGGATATTATTTATACCATTTGCTTAGCAGTTTTTGTGATTTCCTTTAGGAATGTAAATGTGGCAGCGTTTCAAAGCAGTCTACTTTCTTTGAATGTAGTTGAAGACCCAGATGTGCAATCCAACTTGTACTCTGTCCTGAAATGATTTCACTGAAGATTCTGATCCTTTGAATGTAGTCTAGAGGATGTCTGTGTGCTATTGTGGCAATTGGCAATCATTTCAAGGTGCCTTTGCTAACTATACTTAATGAGACTTATTCTTTAGAGTAGACTAAGCCTACCTGTCCTCCTTCCCACAGTGCTGTATTTCATGCAATGTGTAAGTTGCAACAGGATGGGAAGGCCTTTGGATTTAGCTTCACTTACATTGGCTTAGTGTAGTTTGTGGCACTTGACTGCCCATAACATTAGAAAAATTTAGGGGAAAAATGGTTAACTCCTTTAGAGTTTTTAGGAGTATTTCAGGAGGAAGCCTAATTTTGGTTAAACCATGGTTCAGTGTTACAGTATTAAGGGCCTAGATTATAGTAGAATGACTTGGAAATATTGTGGGCTTACCACAGCTTGAGGACTCTCTATCATTTGAGGAAGTATCATCTTGGTCTCATTTTGGCCTTGGCACTGTGTAGGTCTGGAACAAATCTCATTGTGGTAGGAGGTTGGGCCCTAATAGTTATCTGACCACTCCCTCAGCAGTTGGTAGGAAGCAATGAGGAATAGTAAGAAACATATTTGTGGGGGGGCTTGATGAAAGAAGGTGAAGGGATTAAGCAAAATAAATACATATATATATATATATATATATATATATATATATATATATATATATATATATATATATATATATAACACAGCAGTCTGGTGATAGCCGGAGGGAAAGGGAGGATGGGGATAAGTGGAGGTGGGCAAAGGGGAGATAAATGGGGACAGAAAGAAACTTCGCTTTGGGCGCATGATTCAGTGTGCAGATGATGTTTTGTTGAGTTGTACACTTGAAACCTGTATGGTTTTAGGAACCAATGTCACCTCAGTGAATTCAATAAAAAATAATTGCCCCCACCCCTCCAAAGAAACACACTAATGAAGGAAAGCATAGTAGAGGATAGTTGGGCTAAAGTATGTAAAGTAGGGGAAAAGCAGTGATTTTTGAGTTAGAGTTTCCAAAAAGCATTGGTTAGTAATGGGTAGCTGGACGGACATCAGAAAGGGCCAGAGACTAGTTAAGTGGCACAGCATAGCAGTGCAGGGCATTTTGTTTTAAAGAAAGCCATGAATTTTTTAAGGGAATAACATCTAGCCTATGTGCTTTTTCTGAGAAAAATTTATAAATATTTTCTCACTGTGGCCTTAGAGTTCTCATTTAACCCAAAGTATAAGTTCTTAAAAGATATACATTGAGGTGTGTATCTTTGGGCTTTAATTATTCCTCCAGAACCAGAAACTTCAAAGCCTACCCTCTCTGTAAAACACTTGCAATACTTGAAGTCCTCCGTTAATGGGAACCTAAAGTGTTGACAATTTAAAAAGCCATTAGACTCTTAGCACTCCCTGTAATCATTGATAATTCTTACAAAGGAGCATTTTACTTTACCAAGACATATATATGTAGACATGTAAATTGGAATGCACAGAGTAGATGTGATGACTCTTTTGAGAGGGGGATTAACATTTCCATTTTTTTATATCACGTGTGACCAAGTAACACTATTTCATTTTTTTCCTGATGCTTTACTCTTCATAGAGAATATATGAATTACTTTTGGTCCTTTCACCTGTGATTGGAACATTTGACTCTTAGGAGTTATTATTGAAATGACAGGTTTGATGTGACTGGTATTTGAAGAAAACTTTCCAAAGGCGTTTTTATATATTCACTTTACTGTATGTAGTGATAGTTAATTGTTTCTCCAAAGATGAACTGTGAGTTTGTATTTTTGAATTATATTATAAACTGACTAGAGGCCCGGTGCACGAAATTCGTGCACGGAGGGGGGGGTGTCCCTCAGCCCAGCCTGAACCCTCTCCAATCTGGGACCCCTCGAGGGATGTCCGACTGCCCGTTTAGGCCCGATCCTGGTGGGATCGGGCCTAAACGGGCAGTCGGACATCCCTCTCACAATCCAGGACTGCTGGCTCCCAACTGCTCACCTGCCTGCCTTCCTGATTGCCCCTAACCACTTCTGCCTGCCAGCCTGATCACCCCCTAACCACTCCCATGCCATCCTGATTGATGTCTAACTGCTCCCCTGCCAGCCTGTTTGCCCCCAACTTCCCTCCTCTGCCGGCCTGGTCACCCCTAACTGCCCTCCCCTGCAGGATTGATCACCTCCAACTGCCCTCCCTTGCAGTCCTGGTGCCTCCCAACTGCCCTCCCCTGCTGGCCATCTTGTGGTGGCCATCTTGTGTCCACATGGGGGCAGGATCTTTGACCACATGGGGGCAGCCATATTGTGTGTTGGAGTGATGGTCAATCTGCATATTACTCTTTTATTAGATAGGATAGATGCCTGGTGCAGGGGTGGGGACCAGCTGGTTTGCCCTGAAGGGTGTCCCGGATCAGAGTGGGGGTTCCCTTGGGGCGTGGGGCGGCCTGAGCAAGGGGCCTGTGGTGGTTTGCAGGCCAGCCACGCCCCCTGGCGACCCAAGCGGAGGCCCTGGTATCTGGAATTTATTTTCCTTCTACAATTGAAACTTTGTAGCCTGGGGCGGAGCCAAGCCTCCTGCTCGCTTCGTGGCCGGCAGCCATTTCTGTTGGGGTTAATTCACCTTCTATAATTGAAAATTTGTAGCCTGGAGTGGAGGCCTAGGCCAGCCAGGGTGTGTGGAAAGCTTGGCTTCCTCCGTTGCTGGGGGAAACCCTGGGCTGCTCTCTCCAGCTCCGTGGCTGCTGCCATTTCTGTTTGGATTTGTTTACCTTCTATAATTGAAACTTTGTAGCTTGAGTGGAGGCTTAGGCCTGCAAGGGCAGGCGGAAAGCTTGGCTTCCTCCGTTGCCTGGGAAACCTTGCTCTCTGCGGCTGTAGCCATCTTGGTTGGGTTTATTTGCATATCTACTCCTGATTGGCTGGTGGGTGTGGCTTGTGGGCATGGCTTGTGAGTGTAGCGGAGTTAGGGTCAATTTGCATATTACTCTTTTATTAGGTAGGATGGCTTAAACATAGTTTCAGTCGATTGCAATTATGCTTCTTGATGTTCAGATTGTTATATCTTTGGCTAGTACAAGCCTATTCAAGATGGCTTTGGAATCCAGTTGACATGACTTTAGTAGTCATTGACACTCTACTCTTCCCCCTCCCCCTCCTCCCCCATTCCCCCAAGGACATGCTGAGAGAGAGAGAGAGAGAGAGAGAGAGAGAGAGAGAGAGAGAGAGAGAGAAAGAGAGAAAGAGAGAGAGAGAGAGAGAGAGAGAATAATATCCATGAGAGACAGAAATATCAATTGGTTGCCTTCCATATTTATCATGACTGTGGATAGAACCCACAAACATGACTGGGAATCAAGCAGGCCACCTTTCAGTGCACAGGACGGTTCTCAACCAACTGAGCCACTCTGGCTGGGGGTTAGCTCTTCTTTTTAAAAGACCCTTTTTTTTCTTTAAAACAGTTGAGAAGGTGATTTTTCTGGGGGAGGAGGAGGAGTGACCATTTGTGCTTCCTTCGTGGATGGCAAGGAAGGAATCTAGTAATAAACCATGTCTTTGGTCCCAAGTAACTGTTGAGAAGAGTCCTATTCCTATTTGAGTATTTCTGAGTGAAAAGAAACTAGGAAAAAAAGAGGTAAAAAATGACGTGGAAAAATTTTTACAGTATATCTTTTTTGAAATGCCATCTAATTTTTCATGCATTATTATTGCAATACACATTTACCTGGCATTTTGAAGTGCTAGTGAGGCCAGAACTTTAGAACAAACAGATGAAGATAAAAATCTGACTTCTCCCTTCTTTACTGATACCTTTGCCGTTTCCATCACTGCTTTCTCAGTTCTAGTTAGGCTTTGGCATCGTTGTGAAAACCAGCTCCGGTATCCCAGAAGGCAAACCACATGTGTAATTGGGTAATTGTAGGAGGCCATGTGCAGTTGGAGGAAAGGGCTCTCTCTCCTCATTGATTATGTCCTTGGTAGCATTGAGAGGAGAAGGTAAACAAGTGGTATTTGTGAGTGAGTGCCAACTGTGATCACCACCAGGAATGCACTGATTGGCAACCATATTATTCCTATCTTAGCCTTTATGTATTCTGAATACATTTTATGTATTCATAGCCTCTGCTAATCATCTTGGACTCTGGCTGGGTTAGTTCATGAAAATAAAGTAGCAAACTGAGATTCACACACAAGACAAGGAAAGTTTAGGATTAGAAGCAGTAGCTAGGTGTAGGGAGTACAGTGGGTTGAAATAGTAGGAGTAGACTAAAGGAAGACACCTACAATGGAAAGCAAGATAAAGAATAATAGTGGAGCTTCTAGTCGGAAATGAGGCAGAATTCTGTATTAAAAGCAACCCAGGACACATACTAGAGGCAAGGTAGTGAGTTAAAGGTTTATATTTTAGGAATCAGAATATTTATCTACACTGAAAAATAGGACTATCGGGAGAACTGGTGTGAACTAGCTGCAGCATGGCTACTGAGACAGCAGTCTTTCCTCTCCTTCAAAGTTCTTACAGGTTCTTCCTGGGCAGTTGCTGCTCCTCCCAGGTGACAGCAGAGAATGCAGCATTCACTTTCCATCTGTTAGCTCATGACTCTTGAGCAGCTGGTCTAAATCACTGGAGTTTTATGGTAAGTTAGATTCTGTTAACGTTTTCTCTCTTTTAGAGTAGACAGATTTCTAGATCATGGCCCATAAAATCTTAATCTGTTGGCGTTAGATTGACTTTTGGAAGCAGAACACTCTTACTGTGATGTACTAGGAGCACATTGTTGGCATTTGAGAGATGCTTCTTGAAGCCTTCCAAAAGTCTCGTTTTTGCAGATACCATTATGACATGTAATTTTCCCCCATAAAATAAATTTTTGCTCTGGTCCACTCACCAAAAAATATTTTTGCAGACCCTTTCTCTTGTTTTTGACTAAGCATATGGTTCACTGGTTTAGTTCATAAGTCTGAGTTATCCCCAGTGACTTTCCTCCCTATATTTTTGGCTAATTCAGGTCATTCCTTAAGCCTCTTCACTTTTATCACCAGCTCTAGCAATTGGCTGGATTTTTATATTTATGTCCATTTCTGATTAAAACAATTTTTTTAAACTATTGCTTCAGGAAAGTTACTGTGTTTCTGGCAACAAGTATGGAAACAAACAACAACAGAAGTCACAGGCTATATGTGGAGCTCATTTGCAAGTGAAATGACCACTCCCTTTCTCCAGCCTCACTCTGCAGCAGCTCCTAGTCTAGCCTCTGGGAAAGTGCAGGTTACTACATTTCATGCCCTTTCTTTGCATCTTAAATAGTTGAAACTGAAATCTTTACATTTATCAATGCCAAGAATCTTCTATATGTCCTCCCTTTCATATGTGGATTTCTTTTAAAATTTAAAGCAATTAATTTGTAAATTAACACTAACTTTAGCAATAATTGGGTTTCAGGTAATTTTTAAATTCTAACCATATTTAAATAAAGATCTTAAATGAGGCATAGAGGGCCCTAACTGGTTTGGCTTAGTGGATAGAGCGTCGGCCTGCAGACTCAAGGGTCCCAGGTTCAATTCCAGTCAAGGGCATGTACCTTGGTTGCAGGCACATATCCAGTAGGGAGTGTGCAGGAGGCAGCTGATCGATGTTTCTCTCTCATCGATGTTTCTAACTCTCTATCCTTTTCCCTTCCTCTCTGTAAAAAATCAATAAAAATATATTTAAAAATAAAAAAGAGGCAGAGAGGAATTAAACAGCATATATTTCAATAACTTGCGTGTCAGTTATTTTTAGTATGATTTCCCATTAGAGCTTCATGAAAAATAACATTTTAGATGTTACTTTTATTCAAGGTGGGCATTTAGTTCTGGGGATAAATTTAGTGGTGTAATTTTATGACATCCTATTTATATGGGAACATATACTTGGTTCCTTTGGCTAATTAATTTTTTTCCTATTTGGAAATTTAGTCAATTTATAAATAACTATCACTGTTGTCATATGTAAGTGTACACCTTCTGTTACCCAGGTTTTCTACTCCCATCATACCATCACCGTTTTTCATAAGTACTGTCAGTTAGAAACATGAATTAAATTTACTGCTTCTAGGAGTAAGAAAGTAAGGGCTATTGTTTGGACCTGTTATTGAGGAAAGGCTAAATGTTTTCTTACACACCTTACAAGTATAGGGAATCTCTTACATTATTTGTCTTTGAGAATATTTAGATCAATTTGAAAACCGTGGTTATATGTATTTAATATTCTAACTGTATGATTGAAAATGGTTTTTGATGTAGAAGCATTTTGAAATTTACATTGTTTATTACATATTTTGTTCAAAGAATTCAGTCATTTAGGAATTCTTTTGGCAAAATAAAATTATGTTCATAAAATACTAAATACCAGGACTTTATCTCTCTTCTTCCCCCCTTTTGACTTTTGCTATTGAATAGTTTAATATGTCTGTAATTTTCAAGTTATAACATTTCTTTCAAAATTTGGTTTTAAATTTAATATACCATCATGCTAAATGTCTTGATGCTGTAGTTATTGGGACTTACTATATCCACCCGTCCATCACTTTGTGTTTGTTTGTTTTGGATACCTGTAATACCATAATGTGCAGTTTAGTGGAGGCCCCGTTGTAATATCAAGGTTTCAAGCTTATGGAATTTTGACTTTTATTTTTCTCAGTTCTGATTGAAAGAATTAATCAGTTTCAACATTTAATAAAGAAATGCATCTTACTCTTTGAATTGTTTTGAGGTTGTTAATTAACTTTTATAGGTAGCATCACACCATGATATTACTTGAAAAGTAATGGTATCTCTTGCAGTATAAAATAAACATAGCCTATCAGTGTATGCACTGCAAAGCAAGTTTCTGTGATATAGAGCGCCACCTGGGAAGGCACATGGGCATTTCTTTAAATTGTGGTCAGCTGAGTCCGAGATGACTGGCAGAGCTGAGGCTCAATACACATTTCCCCAAGATGGCGGAAAGTGTAATCAGCTTGGCCTTCATATCAGCCCAGGTGTCGGCAGGGGCGGGTCTAGATATGTAAATCCAGGAATGCTAGGGCCTACTTAAGAATGCAAATAAGCTCCTTTGATCCTAAGTTTTGGTGTTACTTCCTGGTATTTGGGGGGTATAAAATAAATGTGCTGCGTTGGGACAGGGAGTCCCTGCCTCACCATCAGAGAGAATGGCTTCCCACCTAGCTCCCAGCTTGCTTCTATTTCTACGTCTTGTCTCTTTCTTTCTTTTATTTCTTAATCCCCAGCTCCTCCACTCAGCAACCGAACCCGTTCATTTTCCATGCTGAACGCGGAAAAGAGAGAAACACCTCTACACTGTGAAACAAATATCACTTTACTGTTAAATTCCATTTCAAAATGATGGTCTTAAACTTACAGAATGTCAGAACTTTAAGGACTAATTTTTTTTATGCATCATTTGCAAACATTTATAAGTACAACTTATAAAACCACATCTTACATAGAACCCTTTCATATCTTTAGCTTATTTGTAAAACAGACCATACATAAAACAATACAATTATTACTCCTCCTGCTGGCAGGTTTTGTGAAGACATTTGTCCTGAGACCTGTGAGGCACTTGCACAGAACTTGAGAGTTCAGAGGAATGTGGTTGGAACACCACTGATTTTAGTCCAGCCCTCCCATTCTGGCAGGTGCGGAAACTCAGACTAAAGGTCCTACTTAGATTTCTGTGGAAAGCAATCATGAGAGAAATCTGAAAAGTTTTCACACAGCCCATCCTTCTGGTTTCCAGGTACTTATTTAGCATTGGTTCCTGGAAAGAACAGCTTTTGTATAGCTGTAATTTCTCTTTCTCTTATCCTTCTTTTGCAAGGTGGCCTTACATTTTTGAGAATCTTCAATCTTTGGCTTTCTTGAGAAGGAGCTTTAATTTCCCTAAAGCATTAAAATTGCTTTCGTAAGCAAAACTGCAGTAGGACTGTGGGAAGATGCTGGCTATGAAGAACCCAGGAGGCTGTGGAGTGGTTAGGGGTTGTTGGTTGTTTGGGGGAAAGTAAGGGTTCCGTGTGCATCATGGCCCCGGCTATTTAGAAATGAATAAGCCAAGGCACAAAAGGGTGACATAACTTGCTCAAAGTCATACAGTTTGTTAGTGGCAGAGCCAGAATCACAACCTGATCTCTAATAAGGCTGTACTTTTCCTTTTCCATTGTATTTTTTTTGCCTCTAACTGTTGTCTCGAGAGCTATAATATTTGAGAAGATACAGTGTTATATTTCTCAGTACGTGACACTTCATCCTTAAATTCAAGACTTAGGTCATATAAATTGGAGTTTTTCTTTATCTTTAAAAACATCTTAAGCTGTGTAAAATGATTCTGCTTTGAAAGAAAGGTACTGATATCTGCCAAAGTCATTATCACACTTCTCTAGTCATTTATTTTCTTGAAATTGAAATGAAACTTTCTCAACACAGCCGTACTGAATATGGATTTCAGAGCCATAATAATGCTTTTTGCCTCTGCAGATTTTGAATTGATCTGCGTTTGGCAGTGAATTATGTATGTGTTATTTCAGGAATCTTGCACATGCCCTGCTTTAAACCACTGATTATTTTTGTAAAATGCTGTTGTGTGGATTTGGCTCATCCATTGACGCTGAACTCATCAGATGGCTATATTGTTTCTAGGAATGTGACTTGAATTGATTAAATGGCACAGCCAACAACATCTGTTTTGTAAACTAGTTTAGTTTCCTAAAACTTCAAATTTTCAAATTTACAGCTTACAAATAGAATAAAGTATATTTCTTTCACTCTATAGAAAGAATTCCACTGAATTTTTGATGATAGCTTATTTAATCTTAATTTAATTATTACTGTGACTTGTTTTCTTACTGTATTGTTCATTTTCAAGGGAAATTAACATTAGGAATGATGTTAACTTACAGTCTTACGTGAGTGGCTCTTAACTATGTTATTTATCCATTTGAAATTTGTAGAAAGCTTTGGATGGTTTC
Organism: Cnephaeus nilssonii; assembly: GCF_951640355.1. Taxonomy (NCBI): domain Eukaryota; kingdom Metazoa; phylum Chordata; class Mammalia; order Chiroptera; family Vespertilionidae; genus Cnephaeus; species Cnephaeus nilssonii. Next base: position 7,455,065 of record NC_137093.1, read on the forward strand.
CTAGAAAAGGCATCTATGGACATGCTCCTGCAACTGTACAGTTAGGTGTAGGGAGGTAGAGCTCCCCTGGGCAGATCCCCTGAAGTCCATTCCCTCCTGGTTGATGACCTTTGCTTCACATGTGTTATTAAGTATATGGATAATGCTAGTGACTATGAACCAGTTACCTTTTTTATATACAGATTTTAGATTTATAGAATATTTAAGTCACAATTTAAAAATAGTTTATGGTGTTGATCTTCATATGTACCATTTTTATTTCCCATCTTATTGTCCATTTTATTCTTTTTCTTTATCTTTACAATTTTTTCAGTGAAGGAAACATACCATCTCAGGTTTTTATTTATTTATTATCATGGCCCTTATTTGAATACATCTGAACAAAATTTGTATGGTATTAAAATAAAAATGCACATATCTGGTTTTGTATTGTGGAGGTTTTTTCCATTATGCTTTTTGTGTTAATATTACTTGAGAAAATTGAGACTTAGAGTGAGATAGATACTTTTACCTGATAAGCCATGGGGGCTTGGTTATCATACTAGTGGATGTGTATTATTATATTTAGTTAATTCAGTAGTCTTTGTATAGCCAGTTTTCTTTTACAGTTTGGAATCTTGCCAATGGCTTCAAGGCTAGCATGTTGTATTTACTAATTAATCTTGAGAATGGCTGTTCTTATGTTGTAACCTTCTCTCTTTGAATAGGATCTCTTTTAAACTCAGAGGATGGACTCATTTCTGTGCCCCTCCCTTTAACCTTTTGCACTCGGATGTTGACACAGTTAGCATTAGAATAAAGGAATCAAGAAAAAAGCAAGCGAGTGCAAAGGGTTAAGTTATAACAGCAACAACAGCTGTCATATCTATTATTTGACAGGAACTTTTATAATAGTCTCTATCTCCAGCCCTTTATTTCAAACTAGAGGCCTGATGCAAGAAGATTTGTGCAAGAATAGGCCTTCCTTCCCCTGGCTGCTGGCACTGCCTTCGCTCCGGCCAGAGCCGCCTTCCGCCTCTCGCCTTGTCGTGTCAATTTGCATATTCCCTCCTTATTGGCTGTGGGCACCACCATCTTTGTCATAGAGTTATGGTCAATTTGTATATTCTGTCTTTATTAGATAGGATATTTTACCTTGCTGACTAGTAATCTCTATAATTTCATCAATTAAAACAATTTGCAATTTGCCCCCCTCCCAGTGGGCCATAGGCTCATAGTGGTATTCTTAGCACTACTAACATAGTGCCTGCTAAATAATTCAACAGTCATTGAACAATTGCTAGTTGGATGTATTCCCAAGAGTTTTATAATTTAGACCTGATAGGAGTGATTTTCTCCACCTGTTTCTCTTGATGTTTCAAATTATTTTGAACTGCAAATGATGTTTTACTAATAAATGTGATAATTTTTGTGTGAATATAATTGATGTCTTGGTTTAGCATCATTTGTAATGTGTAATGAGAAAAGTGGCTAAAGTATATTAAGTTGTTAACATTATAAAAACTACAAAAGTGCTTTGAAAATGTTGGATGAGTGTCACGTGGCCATTATTATTTTTTCCCTGAACTAGAAAGAAAACTAGACACTTAAAAAAGGTAGAGGATTGGTGTCACTTTATCAAACAAATCTTAACATTGCTAAGTGAACTTAATCACATATGACTTCTTTAAATAGGTTACTTAGAACATGCTTGTTTTTCCATAATAAAGTATATAGGGTAGGTTTACAATTATGAATGAAACAGAGTTTATTCTTCTATTATTATTTATTAGTTGTTATATTTTCCACACAAACAACTTTTGTCCCACCCACCCTGTATCTGCTGATTTAGATTATATTACCTAGAAAACCCAGTCTAAATAGGAAGTACTATAGCACCTTCAACTTGAAAATATTTTCCGGATAAAATAATTTGTCCTTCTAATAGATGCCCTTTACTGTATAAAGGTATTAGTTTTATTTGATTATCTTCTCTATTGTTGGAAATATGATATTAGGAAGATACATTTGTTTATTTTGGGGGATGTGGTAGAGAATGGGATTCGATACTGGACCAAAATCTCCTGGTGCAGGTGTAAATTTTAAAAAAGTAGCATTCAATAAGTATGGCGTCCCAATCTTAAAATTTGATGACTGTTTAACCAACTGGGAATTATTTCCTGAAAGTGCTTTAGGGCAATCAGTGCTAATGTCTTTACATACTTACTGAAAGTAGAAATTTAGGCATTTGATTAAAGTATTTTCTAATAGATAGAGAATATTTAAAAGTCACATAAGTTTCCGTAATCCTCAAGAGTGACACAATTTAGTACTCCTAAAATAGGACTTTAGTGTTTTCTGCAGATGAGGATATTGCTATAGAAAGCTATATGACATAAAAATAAAGCATGCATGAAGCCTGTATCACTTTAATGTAAACTGGCTTCTTGATTTCCTTAGGCAGAAATGGCTGAGATTATGTTTACAAAGTTTATTAAAATTAAAGCTTGCTTTACTGTTTAGAATAAAATGTGTTTCTCTGGTTGGCTAGTATGGCATAAAGTGGGTCAGCCCTCTGATGTAAAAGTTGATATAGGAAAGAAGATAGAAGAGATGAGAGACAGATGGGACTGGGGAGGAAAGAAATCGTGGAGCTGGACAATAATCAGATGCTTATAGCAGAGAGAAAGAACAGCAAATAAGAAAATGGTGACTTTTTCTCTGAATGGATTAGATATTAATCTATATAGTCTCTAATCAGTCTGTCAAGCTATAGATATATAAATTTTAGTGGCTCCTAGGGGCAGAGAGGTGGGAAATGGAACTTAAAGGGAGGTAGTAGGATGTTAACTCTTTGTAATTGTACTTTTAAAGCCTTATTTTCCTTATACTGATTTTCTCAGAGTGTGTTTCTGTATTCAGTTATTCATCAAACAGTATTTGCATGCTCACTATGTGGAAAGCTGTAAGTGGTGAGAACTCTGACTGTAAGAGGCATTTCTTGAGGCCCTACCTTTTAAGAGCTTTTAGTCTAGAGGCAGGATGATAGACACTAAGAAACTGTAACACTGTAAATTATGGCAACAGTAACTAATATTCAGGATATTTTCCAGTTGAAACACTGTTCCCTCAATTCTGTGAGTGAAGTTGTCAGACAAGTCTCAATGTGAAGAGGCAGGCCTAAACTTCTGTATGGAGATAAAGTAATTTATTCTATTTGGTTATTGATGAAAACTGCAAAACTAGCTGAACTACTACTACAGCCTTTAACTAAGAGTAGGATTTCACTAGGAGAGGAGGAAGGAAAAGCTACTCAAGGCAGACAATGTAAGAAAGGCATGCTTCCTTTTGTGTGTGTGCATGTGTGTGTGTGTGTGCACAGATACATTGAATACTCTTGGGTCACTTGAACATAGAATTTTATGTTAGCAGGGAAGGAAGGGGCAGATTGAAGTCAGTTGTGATGTAAGGTTGAGTGTACAGTTCAGATCTAATTAAGAGAAAAGATGAAATATTTAAATTTATATTTGTACATTTTAGTTCTTTAGTACTCCTTTTAAATTATTTTTTTTAATGATCAGTAAAAAATTATTGGGTTCTTGGTGTGTGGGAGGAAAGTAATGAATAACAGCTCATGTTTTAGTTATCTGTCATACTTACATAAATACCATTGATGGTATTTCTTATGGTTAATGAGTTTGTGATTTCATAGGCATTTTCTAAGTAAGTGTTCTCTTATGTAAAAATTCTTATTAAAGTGGTTGCTTTTATGTGAACATGTTAACTTTTTTTCCCTTTGGCTTTCTATAAAAGAGGATGGATTACTGGGTGGTAAATGCCAATTTGAAATGTTATGCTCCTTTGATTAAAAAATCATAAAGTGTTGCTTTCTAATTTTCATGATTTTAGCTAGCAGCTGGTGAGTAACTGCTTTTGAAGCAGAGCTCCCATTTTTGTCTCAGAAGAACATCTTATTGATGAAAATAGAGTAGTGGTTGTGCTAAATGACTGAAGAATGGACAAAGAGATAAAGCAGAGAACAGAGATAAGAGTTTCTTATGGCAGCAAGCCAAAGGCCTAGTGACATTTACAGATAACAGGAAGAGCACGTGGTATGCTTCATGTACTGTCAGATAGATGCTGCCTGAGCTGTGCAGGTTAACAAGGCCCACCTTCTGCTATGTACACAGTTTCATTTCTGTCGTTAGGCTGCATGTCTGCTGCTGGCCTTCCATCCACTGGAACTCAGTGTAATTTTATGGATCACCTGGGTGGAGATTTAGACTAAAGTGAATATATGCTGTTTATCACCCAGCAAAGAACATACTCTTTTAAAAAATATATATATTTGTATTGATTTCAAAGAGGAAGGAAGAGCGAGAGAGAGATAGAAACATTAATGATGAGAGAGAATCATCGATCAGCTGCCTCCTGCACACCCTACACTGGGGATTGAGCCTGCAACCCGGGACCTGACCGGGAACTGGACCGTGACCTCCTGGTTCATAGGTCGACGCTCAACCACTGAGCCATGCCGGGAAAATAATGACAATATAATACATTTGTTACATTGAAAAATACTTTTGATTATTTTTTAAAGAAATTAGTTTTAAGATTATTAATTTAGTGTTGAAGTATAGAAATGAATCAGTTTTTCTTATTCCCTTTACTTGTTCTTGTCACTGTTGTAGAAATTGAAGAGTCTTGAACTGTCCAATTTCCCAAGTAGGTTTGTAACATAAGTTTAACACTGTTGTATTCAATTCACCAATACATGTATCTAAAGTTAACTTAAGAACAGTCCTGTGTTCCTGGAATAAGTTCTCTGAAGTCACAGACAATAAAACCTTTTTATTAGTGCTATATTCTAAGATTTTAATTTCTTTCTGAAAACGTGTTTAAATGGAATTAACTATAGTTTTCATTTCTATTATTCTTTTGAGTTTTTTTAAATTCGTATTTCTGTTTTACTGAGCAGGTAGAAATCCTATTTCATTTATCTTTAAAGCAAACATAACTAATATAGATATTAGACAGTTAGATTTTCTCCAATTATGCTAGCAGTTTTCAAATTTTGGTATGCTAGATTAAAAAAGTATTTTATTATTATGCTCTGTTATTTGGGAGACAAGAAGAGTGGTTACGTAATGCATAAATAAGATCAGGGGTGTGGTCTCTTCACTGAAAGAAGGATGTGGAGGGAGGTGGGCCTATAAGGGCAATAGCTACAACTCTTCCATAGCCCTGAAAGTTTATTAGTGCTTTTTGGTTTCTTTTATGAATTGTTTTAGTGGGTATTAAACCTTAAAAAATATTACTGTAATCATTTAATCTGCCTTTTTAGCATTTGAATATTAACCATTTTAGCATACCCGATTTTACTGCTTTTTAAAAATTTATTGCCCTTATTATCTAAGAAAATGGATACCATTTTAGATAGGAAAAGAATTATTCATACTTTGAGTATATTCTCTCCTTTATGTTACCTTCCATAGCCCCTGGTGATTTGAAGTAATTGGACTTTTTAATTTTGATGCTATATAGTACATTTAAATCAAACTTAGATTTCTGTGCCCTTATAATTCTCAGTTTTAAACTTGAGAGTTAAAAATAGATGCATGTTTAAATTCAGAGTTTGATTGATGTTTCACCACTGGATCCTTGTGAGTATCACTGCAGTTTTTAAACAGTAGATAAATAGTGATTAGAGCATAGGATTTTATTTGGGGTTTTTGATAGGAAATGATTGTTTCTTGACTGAACTCAGCTGTGATTTTCAAGGTAGCAGCAGAAATATTCCATGATAGGAATGTCTCTTATATTTTCATTGACAAGGTCAAATTGTGTTGTTTAGAATACTACAATATTACATCACGATTTACACGGAAATTATAACAAGTGAATTTGGAAAAGCATGGACTGCCAAGGAGCACTTAGTTTTGATGAATTGATGTAAAAAAAGAAATAGATTATTTGCCGTGTTGCCCAAATGATCATGTTTTGAATTGCTTCCTGACAAAAATAGGACTTGAAGCTGTTGATATAAAGCATATGTTGTATAGTAAAGTGGAATTTAGAATTTATGTAGCGCGCAATATTCCTGTATTCACAAGCTTCAATTTAACAAAAATGAACAAAATTGAAAACGATTTCAAAGTTAAACTTCTTCATGAATTCCCTTTGCAAATTGTGACAAACTCAAGTTAAAAAATTATCCATTCATGATAAAAATTCTTTGAAAAATAGCAATGGGGATTTCCTCAACTTGATAAAGAACACCTGCAGAACCCTACAGTTAACAGATTTAATAATAAAAAACAATACTTTTCCTCAGGAACAAGGCAAGGATGTATACTTTCATTGTTTTTATTCAATACTAGTGTCCCGGTGCACGGATTCATGCACATTGAAAGGAAATTAATTAGAAGAAACATTTTAATAACGCTATTTACCCTTTCTCTATAATACAAGTGTCAACCAAATTCACGATTGACAATGACAGATCAAAACACACGCTTGCAATTGACGCCAGCGAGAGCTTTACATGTATCACGCATGTGCGAGTCAACTTAGCCTTTTATATACATATAGAATAAACTTGCTTAGTTAGACCTGCTTTCTGATTTAGCTAAACTTTTTCCAGCCCAGTGAAGCACCCTAACTTCTCTTTCAGGTAATTGTCAGCAACAAAGCAGTAAGTATCAACACGAAGCACATTATTATTGTAGGTCATGCAGGAAGAACAAAGGGTAAAATATTTAACTGTAGCAGTGTTTGACTATATTCTGTGCAGTGAGAAAACCTGAAGTCATTTTCAAGTTCTATCATTTCTTACTTCTTTTCAGTCAGGTTAAGTTTCTAAACTTTCTAAAACTGTTTTCCGGCTAATGAAAAGAAAATACGATTCTACCAAATCTCCTATCTACCTACTCCAGGACTTCAGTGAGGATCAGATGAGATGAGGCATGTGAAAACGCTTCACAAATATTTGGTTAAAGTGTAAAATGTTTGCACCTGGCATAAAGCTAGTCGTGTTCCTGGGCTGAAGAAACTCCAAGGAGGCTAGTTGCTAGGGAGAGGAAGCCAGGTGTTGCTATGTGATGTCATTACCCGGCGCCCACAGCAACTGTTTCCGGGCTGGGCTGGGCTATGGGTCGCATTTTGCTCCATGGGGTCTGGCAACTTTGGCTGTGATTTGCTGGGGTGTCGCTCCAGGGTGGTGGCAGGGCCTTTGTCCCACTTGGGGGAAGCCAAGTGTTGGTTTGTCGGTGCCAGATCTGTGGTGCTGTTTTATTTTTAAACTAGAGGCCCAGCACACAGATTTGTACACCGGTGGGGTCCCTCGGCCTGGCCTGCGGGGATTGGGCTGAAACTGGCTCTCCAACATCCCCTGAGGGGTCCTGGATTGCAAGAGGGCACAGGCCAGGTTGAGGGACCCCACCGGTGCACAATTGGGGCTGGGAAGGGACCGGGGGAGGGCAGGCTCTCCCAGTCCTGATTGGGGCCCAAGAGGGATTGTGGGAGGGCTCCAGGGCATGTCTGGCCCATCTCGGTCAGTCTTTTTTTTTTTTTTTTTAATATATTTTGTTGATTTTTTACATAGAGGGAGGGAGAGGGATAGAGAGTTAGAAACATCGATGAGAGAGAAACATCGATCAGCTGCCTCCTGCACACCTCTTACTGGGGATGTGCCCGCAACTAAGGTATGTGCCCTTGACCGGAATCGAACCTGGGACCTTTCAGTCCGCAAGCTGACGCTCTATCCACTGAGCCAAACCAGTTTCGGCTCTTGCTCAGTCTTGATTGGCCGGACCTCAGCAGCAAACTAACCTATCTGTCAGAGTATCTGCCCCCTGGTGGTCAGTGCGTGTCAGCGACTGGTCGAACGGTCGAATGAACAGTCGGGCACTTAGCATATTAGGCTTTTATTATATAGGATAGGATGGCCAGTGCGCATGATGGCAGCTCCTGCGTTGAGCGTCTGCCCCCTGGTGGTTAGTGCGCGTCATAGCTACCGGACGGTCACTTATATAGAAAGATATAAAAGGCTAAGTGACCGTCCGACCGGTAGCTATGACACTCACTGACCACCAGGGGGCAGATGCTCAACTTGGCAGCTCCTGTGACTTGGTAGCTGCGGTTCTCAGGTAATAAAACCCAGAACCAGAGAGGAGGGAGCCCGATTCCGGGGTGCATCACCCGAGAACTGCCCTCTTGCAATCTGGGACCCCTCGGGGAATGTCGGAGAGCCGGTTTCAGCCCAATCCCTGCAGGCCAGGTCGAGGGACCCCACTGGTGCATGAATGCGTGCACTGAGCCTCTAGTATATAGATAATGTTGGAGTTGTAGCCACTGCACCAAACTGGCTAAGGCTATACTATAGTTGGGCAAGCAACTGAGCATTGGGGGGGACACTGGATAAAGCATACATGAGGTCTTTGGTATTATTTTTTATAATTGCATGTGAATATTATCTCAAAATGCAATGCTTAATTAAAAACTAATATAAATGAATTAATTCTTTTTCATTACATAAGTACTTATTTTCTGTTTTACTTAGCTTGTTTGCATCTGTATAGTTTGCTGGCTATATAAAATTTGAACTCAAATCAATATCTATTTCCATGACTGTTCCCATCCTTTTTTAGTTGTTTGAAAATTGAGGATCTTTGAATAATATATCCTTTAATCTGAGCATAGATATTTCCCCCTTTTTATATGAATACTTAGCTACTCAAAAAACATGATTTTAGAAATGTAAAGTAGGTCCTGTTGGCCATAATATAATTAATTTCCTTCATGTTTATAATTTCTTTGTAGGACTAATAATAGCAACTGTGATATGACAGTGATTTTATAATTTGTTAATTATGTTATGTAAAATATAATACCAGTGAGGCGTAAGAACATTGCACAGATTATTGTGGTCCAGAAAAATAGGAATAAATTCAATGAATGAGAAAAGTGACACTATTGTTGGCACTCTGAAATTCTGCAGGGACTTACATTGTAGCTAAAATCAAGCTTATCTTCTTGCTGTGTTCAAGAGGCTTTTCATTGATTTCTGTTGAGAGGAAAAGCCTTTTTTAACTTAAAAAAGAAAAAGAAAAAAGGCAGTGCTCTCCAGGCCCAGTGGATTATTAAGATCTTTTAGCAGGCACTTGCTCTTTCTTTGGGAAATTGGCTGTTAAAGTCAGAAGGAACTCTTAATAGTTTGCATGGTGTTTGATTAAATGGAACAGTTGGATCAGTTCCGATTCCAGATTCAATGGAGCAGATATTCACCTCTTGCATCCCCTATGATTAGCATAGTTATATTTTCTGTATCATAGAAATAAAATGTTAGCATATACTGTTTTGCATTATAAAATAAAAGATATGTTTGAGAAAACTTGATAAATTGACCTTTTTGGAAAGACTTAAAAGCTTATCATTAAAAATAGAACATTAAAACAGTATGTGTCCAATATTGTGGGATAGTTAATAGTTCTGTGGAGACAAAATTAACCCTAATACTGGCAGAAATGACAATGATGGCTCTAACATGGGGGCATTATTTATGTCAGGCCTTGTTCAAAGCACTTTTTACATTAACTCATTTTATCATGATACTAGAGGCCTGGTGCATGAAATTCATGCATGGGGGGCAGGGGGCAGGGAAAGGGGTCCCTCAGCCCGGCCTGCATCCTCTCACAATCTGGGACCCCTCGGGGGATGTCGGGCCTAAACTGGCAGTAAACATCCCTCTCGCAATCTGGGATGCTGCATGCACCAGTGACCATACTGGTGAAAGGCATCTTGCTGTTGTATGGGCAGCTACATTTTTTTGCTCTGATTATAAAAAGTGGTACATAATGTGATCCTTCTGAGGCAGAGTACCATTTTCCCCATCTAATGGGTGAAAAAACTGAAGCAGAGAAAAGTTAATTGGCTTTGCCACACAGTTACAAGTGTCAGAATCAGGGTTGACCACAAAATGTGCAAGCCAGAGTCCATGCATGTCATCACTATATCATCCTGTTTTTTTCAGTGTTATTTAATTTTTAAATCTAAGAGACTGTTCCCAATGTATAGGGTAAGGTCCCTAGGCCTGGCTGGCGATCAGGGCCATCTGTGGGGCAATTGGCAGACGGGGTGATCGGGGGGGGAACCCCCGCTGGCACCCTCCTTGCCTGGCGGCCTGGCACCACTTGCCAGCCAGCCCCGCCCCCGATTGCCACCACAGGTCGCCTCCTTCTTGGGGGGCAGACGCTCAATGCAGGAGCTGCCCCCTGCTGGTCAGTGTTTGTCATAGCGACCAGTTCCGCTGGTTGTTCCACCCTTCGGTTGGTTTGCATATTAGGGTTTTATTATGTAGGATCATTATGGTGAGGAAGGGACTATCCTATAATTTCCTTTATAGATGGGGAAATTGAGGCATGGAGAAGTTAAGTAGTCTCCCAAAGGGCACATAAGTGGTAGAGAAGGGCATCTGGCTCCAGGGTTTTGTTTTTTAACCACTATTTTATATTGACTTCTGCAGAGAAGTAAGAGCCCATATAATAAAACGCACAAAATGTGATTTTATAGGTAATAGGAGGCTGAAATCTGTGGGCTGGAGTCATTAAGGCAGTTTGTCTGGAGAACACACAAAATTAGGACAAGTGTAGGTAGTAGAGTGATAGCAGCCTGAGCACAAAGCATTGGGCATGTGGCATAGCAGTAAGCAGCAGTTGGAGCTGAAAGTTTGGGAGAATAGCAGAAAAGATGGGTTAGATTAGTTAGGGTAAGAAATTTGGATTGCAAAGCATGGACTTTGGAACACATTTTCTAAGTTGCTGTTTTGACCAGCGGTCGCCAACCTTTCGATCCTCACGGACCACCAGTGGTGCACGGACCACCAGTTGGCGACCGCTGGTTTAGAGGAACAACAACCAAAGATTGTCGAGTCTTAGAACTAGAGAACACTATAAACGTTATCACCTTATCTTTGCTTGTTAGTCAGTCTGCCTTACCCTAAGTTTTGTATTTTAGTTTTGCTACTGATTATCCAGAGGCAGGATAGTGTGGTGACAAAAGCTTAGATTCTGGTATCAGCATTTTCCATTTTCTTGCTGTAATGACCTTGTAATGGGTTATTAATCACTTTAGATTTAATTTCCTTGGCTGTATAATAGGCTTAGTATCACGTGCCTAACTAAGGATTTCTGTGACAATTAAGTGAGATATTCTAAAGCTTTTAATTTATTGAACTCATATAAATTATTCCTGAAAAAAATAATATGCTAGCCAATAAAGCCCCAAAATGGGAATAAATATGCAGGTATAGGAATTGAAGCTCTTCTCCCCCCCCCTTCCCGGGGTGAGTAGGAAGACTGCTTTTTTTCTACAAACTTAATGTCTAATCTCTTCTGGCTTTGGGCTTTAAGGCTCACTGTTTTGATTTAGCCGTTGTGATCCAGTCACAGGGCACTCATTCAAGTAGGGGACAGAACACTTACTAAGACATGGAACTAAGTATAATGTTATGTACAACATGATGTTTCATGAAATAGTTATAATTGTGCTGTGGTAATTCACAAGAGAGATTATTGCTGCTTGGAAGAAAGGGGAAGGCTTTGTGGAGGAGGTAGTATTTGCAAATGATGGGCTTTGAAAGAAAGGTGTGATGAGATGCTAAAATGAAGAGATTTTATTTACTTCTGGGGGAGGGAATATAATGAATAAAGGCATGGAGAAAGAAAAGCGTGGGACCAGAAAAATTGGTGTTTTTGTCATAAGTGGGCAGGGCCAGGAGTAATAGGAAATAGGTAAAAAATGTAGGTTGGAATTAGATTATCAAGGGCCAATTAGATTGGTATACTAAGGACTTTTTGATGCTGCATGTTATTTGTTTGTTTATTTATTTATTTTTAACACATAAAAGGGTTTATTCCAAAAGGACCCTAAAGAGGGGAAATGAGGGGGCTGCCAGGCTTCTGAAGGTTTCCCAATGTGCCCAAACAGACTCGAACCCAGCAGAGGCCAATAAGAAAGGCGGCCAACCTCTCCAAAGAGCATTTCCGGAGAGTTCCGAAGGTGTCAGAGCGAGCCTTTATGGCAATAGCCCAGAGCTTGCGGAGAAGACTGGAAGCACCAAGGACTCTGGGGCTAGGCTTAAATAGTTCACACACTCACATGTTCATTCATAAACACAAATCCCAAAACAAATGTTTATTGAGCGCCCATCCTGTGCCAAGAGTTGGGTGAGCAGTCCTGGGGAGAGGCCGCTGACTAAAGGGCTGTACCCTGTTGAAAATCCAATCAACACCTGAAGGGTCCAGGTGTTGATTGGATTTTCTGTGCAGCTCCGCGTCTGAGAATACGCCTTAGGGTCTCCAGCTGAAGGTTCCCTGCTGCATGTTATTAAATGTCATGCTCAGTGCCCGGCTGGCATGGCTTAATGGTTGTGGGTTGACCTATGAATCAGGAGGCCATGGTTCGATTTCCCTTCAGGGCATATGCCCGGGTTGTGGGCTCAATCCCAGTGTGGGGTGTGCAGGAGGCAGCCGATCAATGACTTATCATTGATGTTTCTATTTCTTCCTCTCCCTTCCTCTCAGAAATCAATTAAAATATCTTAAAAAAGAAATAAATGTCATGATCAGCAATCCTGTTGATTTTCCTAAGGTATTACTTAAGAGCAGTTTTACACTTACAAAGATCTTTGAAACACCCTTGGAAAATTTGTGTTGGAAATAACACTTCAGGAATGAACTTACGTTACAGTGATCAAGTGAGTCTTGTTATTCATATTCCAATTAGTAAATAGTTTTCCTGTGTTTTACAAATAAGAATTATGTGTTGCCTTTATATGTTCTTTTTGATTATTGCTTCCTGCTGACGACTTGTAGGAAAGTAAAATTTTTGTAGTTTTTCATAGTTTTATTAAATTGAATCCCAGTCTTCACCAGCTATGAAATTTTTCTTTGTTGTTGTTGTTAATCCTCACTGGAGGATATCCCCCCCCCCCTTTTTTTTTTACAGAGAGAGGGAGGAATTGGGGGAAGAGAGAGAGAGAAACATCCATGTGAGAGACATTGTTAGGTTGCCTTTCATACGTGCTCTAACCAGGGCCAGGGATCAAACCTGCAACCCAAGTACATGCCCTTGACTGGGAATCGAACCCTCGACCCTGCATTGTTTGGTCCGATGCTCTAACCACTGAACAACATGGACCAGGGCTAGTTATGATTTTTTTTTTTTTTACCAAATGAGATATTATGTTTGTATGTTAAAATTTCTAGATGTATGTTTTTGATAAAATTTATGTTAGTTGCTGCCTGCTGATAATACAAAACAAGTCTTTTAGATGTGCTGGCTTTTCTTAGGTCTTTTGTGATTCACTAACACTGGAGACACTTACTCTGATGATATTTCTAAATATATTTTTTGAAACTTATAAACATTGTATTGTGAAAAATCCCTCCATCATGCACAATACTATTTCTAACAGGCATGGCTCATAAATATTTGGTAGTTATTGTCAAACTAGAGGCCTGGTGCACGAATTCGTGCACGGGCAGGGTCCAGCCAGCCTGCCCAATCAGGACCGATCGGGCAGGGCCAGCCAGGGGGAGGGGCCACAGGCAGTTGGCCGGCTGGCCCTGCCCCTGATCAGGGTGGGAGGGCTGATTGATGGTGGGTCTGGCTGGGGGGAGGGGCCGTGGGCGGTTGGCTGGCCAACCCCGCCCCCTGGTCGAACTCCTGGTCGAGGGGACAATTTGCATATTAGCCTTTTATTATATAGGATAAGCCTTACATAGTTTTAAAGCTTTAATAGAAATGACTTTTAGTTCTTTTGTAAAACTCAGAATGCCAATCCAAGTGATAAATAGTTAATGGGTTTTAGATATGTGATTTAAATCAAAATAATGGCTTTTATTGATTTTGTGTGTATGGGTGAATATTTGACATCAGGAAAGTAGTTCAAACCTGTAGATTAGATAGAGGCTTGTTATAATTGACATATCTAGTGTTCAGATTTTAGATTGGATAAATGATTTATTTTTACTTTACTGACATTTTGAGTATTTGCCCCAGAATTTTTTCTTAAAACTGTATTTTTTTGAAGCCTAGAGTTTTATTATTCTTATTGCTTCCTGGAAAATCTCATTTCAGTGACATATTTGATTCAAAGTGAGACATTGGCTAGTTGCCACTTAGCTGAAAACATCCCTCTTTCCTTTGTTACACAAATTTCACATTTCCTGAGAGTATACAGTTTCCATTTATGTACTTTAAAAAACTACTTTGCATACCATCCATGTTCTGTAACTGCTAATTTACTTCTGTCCATTTTTATCATTTAATATTGCAACAGAATATCATCCAGCACATTTACTGCAGAATGATTATAATTATCCTAAACATTTAAGGTTTAACTAAAGATTGTGGCCACCTTACCAGAGGGTGTCTGATTTTGGAACCTTGACTAGCCACCTTCAGTGTGTCTCTAGCTAATGAAGAGTACATTTGCTGAAACCCATGTTTGTTTAATCAGTTCTTTGGATTCACCACTGAAGCAGTGGCTCAGTGAAGTTAGATTGTGGGCAGTAATCCTTCTTAAATGAGGCTTAAGGGGGGGTTAGCATGGTGGTTTGTAAACTGTATTTGGAGCTTTGCTGGCTCTTTTGCAGTGTGATATTACAAACCTTGGAGTGTTGTTCTAACCCAGTTATCTCAAAGACAGTTCTCTCATTTATTTGTCGAGCAGCCATTTGTTGTTGTTGTTCATCTTACACACACACACACACACACACACACACACTTTTTTCTGTATAGGGAAAATTTCTAACTTCCTTAGGGAAAGAATCTGATATAGACCCCCCCCCCCCCTTTTTCTTTGCACTAAAAAGGTAGTGCTGTCTAGTTTAATTGAATCATATGAATTTTTAAACAAAGTAAACTTTGAGAAATTGTGAACATATTGGAATATTTACCTTATAGTTGAAAAATAACATTTTTATATTAATGGGTGTTTTGCTTGTATTACAAAATTGACTTAAAGGTCTTAGTAGCAGAAGACATACTTGTTTATAAAAACTAGGATTTGGCAGTTCAGGAATTTATAAGGCTGTGTTCAGAAATTTGAAACTTGGATTTTAAAATCAAATGTCATTTTTGGTGCTACTTGGTCATTTTATTTGGTGTGCTTTATATATTAACTCAGTTTTTACAGGGTGAGATTTAAAAATTGGCATTTTAAGATGTAGCTACAATTCTTAATAGTATTTAAGTATCACTAAGCTGAAGAAATTGATCATAGGTGATGTTTCATTTAAAAACTATTAAAATATTTTTTTGCTTAGTATTATTTGTGAAAATCTCAGAAATTTTAACACAGTTATAATCTTCAGAGCTGCTTTACTCACTATGAATTTATTTCCCAATATTTACACGCAAGCAAGTAGCTGTTTAAACTTTCGTCAGTTGTAGGTTTCTGTTATTTTCATATCCTTCTCTGATCATTTTAAAAGGTGATTATAATACATTTAAAAGCTTTTCTCCCAACAAAATTTTGGTTACTTTTTTCAAGTTTGTAAACTACAGGAAATCCATGCAGAAAATCATTCCTTCCTTCCTTTGATGAACATTTGCTGCCTGCCTGCTATGTGCCAGGTGGTGTAGTTACTAAAACACCGTCTTTAATCTCAAGGAGTTTAACATCTCAAGAAGGGAGGTAAACATACATATCTTTCTGTAGTACTTGAAGAGCAAGCAGCATGTTAGCAGAGTGATCAAAGTACTCTCTCTGAAAGTGCCCTGCAGAAACTTTGGGGTTAGGAGGTGGTGGAGGGAGGAGACTTTCTAAAAAGGGTGATTCTTGAATAATGACCAAGATCTCAGGATGGGGAGAGTATTTGAGTGTCTATAATATATGCCTGACACTTGTTTTTTCCTCTCTCATACGACCATTGTTGGAATTATTTAAACAGAGCACTGTCTTTTCAGGGATGTTGAAGAAGAGAATTCTTATTTTCGTTTGCATCTTTCCTTGAATACCCCCTAAGTTCCAACTAAGATCATAGGACTTTATAAAACAGGAAGACTTCTAAGATATCTGGTAGGATTAAATACTTTTATATGTAGAATTAGTTGGAGGCTTATGGGTTGCCCACATTTAAGGCATGTTCAGTTTTCTCATCTTCCTTCTGATTGGAGGCCAGGGAATAAGTGGGGAAAGAGCCTAATAGCGTCTCATCACAAAGATTTGTGCCAATTCATTTGTTCATTCAGTCAGAAACATGCTTAGTAAGCACCAGGTGCTGCTACTACTGTTCTAGGAGGTAAGTAAAGAGGCATGTTACTACTGCACTCTTACTTGTCCTCATGGCTAATTTTGTCAAATCTTTGTAACATTCAGGATTTTATATTTAGGAATAAAAATTTCTTCATTTTGAACTTTGAGAACTACATTCACATATAGCTGTTTGTTTTGTACTTCAAATAGGTACAGAGCCCAAGATTAAGTTGGTTTAACAGGCAATGCTGATAGACTTGGTACATGTATTTTAGATAGCCTGTAAAAATTACATGTGAATTATTATAAAGTATTAAAATGATTCTCTAAGTTATTTTTAAAAAAGAGTTAACATATTTTAGCTTGAATATTTCAAATGTGGTGAAAATGTCTAGAAAATGTCATTGAATAAACATCATTAAATAAACTAATTTGTCAATTCATATGGATTTTTATAAAATACACTCCATCAATTCCAGGCATGAAAAGCAGCATTATAGCTATTAGCATGATCAATATATGTCAAAAGGAAATGTTGGCAATGAAGCAATAATGAACAAGAAAGTCAAGAAAATAAAAATATAGGTGATGAAAGAACACTTGCAGATATACATAGTGTTACACAGGTTTTTTTTTAGTGTTTTTTTTTTAAAGGTAGCTACATTTAAATGGTTACCATTTAATACTATAACTTTAGATCTCTCTACAGTAAATTGTGTCTAATGGAATATTCAGACTAGGATGAATTGATCTCTTTATATCTGAGCTTGATCTCTACATAAAATAAGTACTTATATGGCTCTTATTTAAAGAACAAGATTTTTAGAAGTGCCTGTATTATGGGGGGAAAAATTACTAGTAAACTTCCAAACCTGTAAGTCAGCATAACTCTAACAAGGAAAAATGAGTGATATGCAGTATCTTCTGGGCTGTTGATTATGAATGACATTTGTATAAAAAAGTGTTACCATCTTAACAGGCCGGCATCTAATCTGCTTCCAAATTTTTAAAAATCATTTATTTAATCTGCCTTTACTAGTATATGTGGAAATGCTTTCCATATATATAGAAATCATAATTTTATCTTGCCAGTAATTTTATACCTTGTATCTTTTTTTAACAGTAAATTGAAATATATTGTTTTCTGTAAATCATTTATTCTCTTCAGGGAGTTTATTGTCTGCGTTTTTTTTTAAATCCATTTTCTTACCTACTTCTTTATCTTTACAAACTCATCTTTAATCTTTCGTCTCTTTAAAGCACAGCCTGGGTTTTAAAGATTTAAGTCTAGAATAACCAATTATTTTTGTGATGTAAATTCATGGGGTCTTGTATGAAAAATTTATCTTAATGCTTGAAGTCAAAGCATGAAAAATTTGATCCCTAAAGAGTACTTTTCACAAATTTCCCATTCAATGAAAATAAATTGTTGTGGGATTGCCATTGAAAATGGTAATACATTTTCCTACGGAAGGATACTGGTACATACTGACTTTTTTAATACCCCTCTTCACTCATTCATTCAACAGATATTTATTAAGGGCACAGTTTGTGCCAGTCACTGTGCTCCAAGCACTGGGAAATATAGTGGTGAGTACAAATGTGGATTTTCAAATTTTGAATTTAGGCTGTGGAAGGAGGAGGTAGACATTAAAAAAAAAATCGCAAGTAAATGAAAAAAATTTCAACTAAGATAAGTACAGCAGTTGTGAACTGTATGGTGCCATACAGTTAATATGGGACTTAATAAAAGGAAATCAGAGCTACTTGAGGAAGTGATTTGAACTGTGATGTGAAAGTAGAATAGATGCAGATGCAGAGTTGAAGTAGATGAAGAGAGGAATGACAATATTCTATGACTGAGAAGAGAGCATTTCTTGGTGGCAGGAGGCTTGGTAGATTGCAGGACTGAAAGAAGACCAGTGTGGCTCTACTGGAGAGAATGCCTGGGAGTATAGTCATTTCTTAAACAGTGAAAACTTCTGACATGAACTAATGACCAAAAGTAAACATAACTTGAAATATTTACCAGCACAGGGCAGTCTTTGTATTGTATATTAGCCATAGCCTATATTTAAGGCATTTAAAATCAATTCCTTATCTAGGCTTCAAATTCTGCTTCTTGGTGTTTCTTTGTAACTCGCACCATCTTAAAAATGTGAAGTATGGTAGGCAAAGAGACATTGGTTAGCAGTTTTTGTCACCGATCTGTGGTCCTGTGTATAATTGTCCATGTATCTGTACTAATGTTGTAGCAGAAAACTAGTGCCTTTTTCCTTGGAACATGTGCCTGAGAGTGGGAATCATGCCTGAAGCCTTTAGCTGAATAGCATCTGTTTCAAGTGTCTGTTTTTAAATGTAGCAGCTCATGTCACATCAGTCAGAAGAGGCCCTTGCAGTGGCAGCCACCTCTCTTTTGCTTAAATAAACAAACAAGAAGTGTTTCTCTTTCATATTTTATTGCTCTATTCCCAAGTACCCCTCTTGTTGTTGGTTTTTTTCTTTCCCTCTCCCTTCTCTGAAATCAATAAAAATATGTTTAAAAAAAAAAGTTTGCAGACTAAGGATCTAGTTCAGTTTGCTCCTACAGATGAGAACCTAGACCCCAAGGGGCTAAATGACTTGTCCAGTTTCATACAATCAAGTAATAGTAGGGGAGGTAGATCTAGGCTCCCATTACTTAGCTCAGTGCTGTTCCTGCTACTCGGGGCTTCTGGGGTGACTGTTGCAACACCCAGAAACCTTTTGAACAGTGAGAGTTGGCCACTATTGTGATGCTTCATGGTTCATATACATTGTTTCATGTTGACTAAGTTTGTTTCATGCAATAGCATGGACTGTATGTTTAAATAAAGCAGGGCAATTGAAAAACCCTACTGCTTAAAAATTACTTGTCACCATTTTTTTAAACTGTAAGTTAACGAACACTTACCTGGGACTTCTATATTCTTTTGCGAAAAATGTAAAACTTCTGTCAACTTCATTGTAATGAAATTTGACCTGATGAGATATTGATGATTTGAATTCTAATGGAATTATTGGAAAGCTCAGCTATGAAAATGGTATAAATTATTTTTTTAGTTTGTTATTTTTGTTCTTGTGCGAGTAGTGAAGTAATGTTTATGGAGAGGAAATCACAGAGTTTGCGTAACTGATTCCATACGTACAATAATCGTCAGGACCACATTAGCTCTTTATAATTTCACACTGATGCTTTTACATAAAGAACAGGATGTGGCACATTTATAATTCTTTCCTCTTGAGAAGCAGTTAGTATAAAGTTCAACGTTTACTTTACAAAGCAAGAGGAGTGCTTATTATGAAATTAAATATAGAGATGCTGCACATATGATTTATAAATAACTATTTATATGTGTTCACAAGCACAGTACAATCTTTATAATTCTTTCCAGACAGCTAATTATACTTGTATATATGCTTTTAATATTATATCCTTTTCACAGATGTCATCTTATAAAACAGGATATCAGATTGGTGGTTTGTTGCTTTTTTTCTTTAAATCTCTAAAATTCAATTAAAATATGCATTTAAAGTATACAAATAAGTGAATTGTAAATTTAAATAATAGTAAATGAATTATGGGACTTAAAAAATTTACCTGTTCACCTCCTAAGTCTACTTGTATATAAAGTAATGAGGAAGGAAATTGTATTGTGGTGTTATATAGACTTTAGTAAATTTAAAGTGGAGTTCATATTCATCCTGCTTTGTTTTCTATCCACTTGGTTAAAATTATTCTGGCATTCG
Source organism: Cnephaeus nilssonii (assembly GCF_951640355.1). Lineage (NCBI taxonomy): Eukaryota > Metazoa > Chordata > Mammalia > Chiroptera > Vespertilionidae > Cnephaeus > Cnephaeus nilssonii. Next base: position 7,475,073 of record NC_137093.1, read on the forward strand.
CTGGGCAGACCGCCAAAACTAAAATAAACGGTTACTATTGAAAAAGTTTTTTAAGGTCTACATAAGCTCAGAGATTGGGACCTTCATTTGTTGGATATAATAATTTCAAAGCTTCTACTTTGACCCTATTATATTCAGTGACACAGAAAAGAGAATTCATTTGTTTTAAGAAGCTTCCAAATAAGTATCATATTATGGATTTTTAACTCTTACACATTGCCTGTGTTTTAAAACTTAGTAAAACTCAGTTAAGAAAATCCTTTCCTGTCCAGCTATGTGGTTCAGTGGTTGAACATTAACCCAGGAACGAGGAGGTCATAGTTTGATTCCTGGTTAGGGCACATCCCTGGGTTACGGGCTCGATCTCTGGTGGGGGGGGCTTGTAAGGGACAGCTAATTGGTGATGCTTCTCTCTCTCTCTCTCTCATCAATGTTTCTGTCTCTCTCCCCCTTACTTTCTTTCTCTAAAAATAAATTAAAAACATATCTAAACTCTTTAAAAAAAAAATCTTTTCCTAGTAAGTACTAATGGTGGTGGGTTCTTTTGTAGTTGAAGGGACGTGGAAATGATTGTGTTATTTGGTTTCCCTAGAGAAATAAGATGTTAAGAACTATCTGTTGATGATGGATATTTCTTCTTAAATCTCTTGATTTGTTATAGAATCGAAATGAGCCACTCACTAGCCATGTGATCTTGGAGATATTACTTTAGCTTTCTGTGCCTCTGCCCTTATTTATAAACTGGGTATATTAATAATACTTACCTCATAGGGTTATAAAAATTATTAAATGAGATAATATATTTAAAATGACTTACATAGTAAATGTCTAGTAGTTGTTAATTATCTATCTATACTAATAAAAGAGTAATATGCAAATTGGTCAGCATGCCCTGACAGTAACGACTAAACAGCAGTCTGCGTGGGGTGACCAGGCCGGCGGGGGGGGGGGGGGGGCAGTGAGGGGCGACCAGGCCAGCAGGCGGGGGGGCAGTTAGGGGCAACTAGGCCGGCAGTGAGGGGCGACCAGGCCGGCAGAAGGGGACAATGAGGGGCGACCAGGCCGGCAAGGGGGACAGTTAGGGGTGACCAGGCCAACGGGGGGCAGTTGGGGGAGACCAGGCCTGCAGGGGGGCAGAGCGGGGCAACCAGGCCGGCAGAGAGGGACAATGAGGGGCGACCAGGCCAGCAGGGGGTGCAGTTGGGGATGACCAGGCCAGCAGGGGGGGCAGTTGGGGGTGACCAGGCCGGCAGAGAGGGTCAGTGGGGGCGACCAGGCCGGTGGGGGGGGGCAATTGGGGGTGATCAGGCAGGCAGGTGAGCAGTTAGGAGCCAGAGGTCCCGGATTGTGAGAGAGATGTCCGACTGCCAGTTTAGGCCTGATCCTGTCGGACATCCCCCGAGGGGTCCCAGATTGGAGAGGGTGCAGGCTGGGCTGAGGGGACCCCCCCCCCCCCCCAGGTACGAATTTCATGCACCGGGCCTCTGGTCTTATATAATAAAAGGCTAATATGCAAATTGACCAAACGGTGGACTGACCGGTCGCTATGATGCCCACTGACCACCAGGGGGCAGACACTCAATGCAGGAGTGGAAACCATAGGCATGGAAAAATGGAACAGACTGATGAATCTCAGAAGGAAGAGGGGAGAGTGGAGGGTGAGAAGAGATTAACCAAAGATCTTAATATGCATACTAGAGGCCTGGTGCACGGATTTGTGAACTGGTAGGGCCCCTTGGCCTGGCCTGTGGGGATCAGGCCGAAACCGGCTCTCTGACATCCCTCAAGGGATCCCGGATTGCTGGAGGGCACAGGCCAGGCCGAAGGACCCCATTGATTATCAATATCTAGTTATCAATATTTTCAAAATGCTAGTCACATGACAATTCCTCTTGTCATTGTACCATTTCATCTCTAATATACTCTGAGTGGCCAGATTATTATGACCACCTGACATTTGTAGGCAAATTAGCCGTACACTGCATCCTATGGGATATGGAAGCCGAAGGCCTGTTCGAACACCTTTGCTCTCTGCAGTTACCAAGATAAAACATCTCCAATTCACACAGGAACACAAGGATTGGACAGTCAAGCATTGGAAAAAAGTCATGTGGCCCAACGAATCATATTTCCAGTTGCATCATGCAGATGGCAGAGTGAGAATTTCACCGAAACAGCATGAAAGTATGCACCCCACATGCATGAGTACAACCCTTCAAGCTGGTGGGGGCAGTGTTATGGTTTGGGGCATGTTTTCCTGGCATGATTTGGGCCCTTTAATTCGTGTGGAACAACGTCTGAATAGCACAACCTACCTAAGTATTGTTGCTGATCAAGTTCATCCTATCATGTTGATGGCGTATCCCAATGGAGATGGCTTCTTCCAACAAGACAATGCGCCATGCCACGGTGCTCGTATTGTGCAGAAGTGGTTTCAAGAACATGAGGGAGACTTTACCTTGCTTAGGTGGCCCCCACAATCCCCAGATTTCAATCCAATTGGGCATTTGTGGGACAAAGTTAAAAGAGCCATCAGGCAGCTGGTTCCACAACCATCAAATCTCACAGAACTGGACAGTGCTGTTCATCAGGCATGGTGTCAGATTCCTTGCATCACCTTTCAACATCTCGAGTCAATGCCAAGAAGAATTGCCGCAGTATTGAAGGCAAAAGGTGGCCCAACGAAGTACTGATTGGGGTGGTTATAATAATCTGGCCACTCAGTGTATATCACCATTTTGTTAGTGTTAAATGTTCCTTTGTATTTGCAAATGTTAAATCTTTTATGAACATACTCTTTTAGAGTGTATCATATATTATCGTTATTCCTTCCTTTCAGATTCTCAAGAGTTAATATGCATTTGTTTAAATACATCAAATCTGACTTACTTGGCCTATTATTTCTTACGCATACACATGTAATTGTTCTATATACTTTCGATGTTTTGGTACTTAGGTATAAGGGGGAAGGCTGGTGCTTGGAAACCTGGACTGCATTGCTAGCATCCTTTCCTTATCGTAATTACCATTTATGTTTGACTTGGAATGAACATCATTTCTCCCTCATCAGATGTTTTCAACTTAATTCTGGACTGTTGAAACTTTTTCTTAGTAATTGGAGGCTCTTCAGCATTTATATTGTGCTGTCTTTAATTCAGTATTCTTTCATTTGGTAATTTGGAGTAAAAAAGGGTATCTTAATGGATGTACTCATGTATTATGTATAATATATGCTTCAGTGAAAAATTGCAAGTTATACTTTAGCTGGAGAACGTTTATCATATAGGACCACTGTAAAAGTAATTAAAGTTGATGAACTTGAACTTTAACATATTGCTAATAGTAATACAAATTTAAAGAATTTCACTTTTTTTGAGAAATAAAATCATGACAATTGTTTGCAATCAAAGATTGATGAAAAATGATTATAATAAGTAAAAGATTTAAGGAAAACCCTTCTAAAGTGAATTGTCTGTAGAAACATGGAATAATTGATGTGCAGAAATTTTTCCTCTATTCAAAAAAATTGGAATATAAATTTATATGTACAATGATGGAAATGATATTTTAATTTCTACTTAATACCATACTATTTTAATAATAAAATACTAAAATCTAAAATACTAAAATACTAAAATAATAAAATCTTTACATATCTGTGATCATTTTATTAAAATGAAAGAATGAATACTTGGAACTGAGAATCAATAAATTTATGTTTTAGTGTTTTGAAGGACAAAAAAATTCTGTGACTAGAAGCAGTAAAGGATAATTTATCAACAGTTTCAAGTTCGATTGCTTTTTGTAAATTTTGGATATACATAAGTGTGAACCAGATTCTGGTTTAAGACATTGTGTGTCAAAATGCTGCTCTTACCGTAAAGGAGCCTCAGCACTGCCCACAGTATTTTTTTTTTTTAATTTCTTTATTGATTAAGGTGTCACATATTTGTCCTCATCCCCCCCATTCCCATCCCACACCCCTCCCCACAGATGCCCCAACCCCCTGTTGAACTTAACCATTGGTTAGGCTCATATGCATGCACACAAGTCCTTTGGTTGATCTCTCCCCCCTCCCCCCACCCTCTCCTATCCTCCCTCTGAGGCCCGATAGTCCGATCGATGCCTCCTTGTTTCTGGTTCTGTTCTTGTTCATCAGTCTATGTTGTTCATCATTTCCCCTAGATGAGCGAGATCATGTGTCACTAGAGATAAATGAACTGAATGTGAGATGAGCAATAATAGTTATGCTGACAGGCAAATGAATCAGTCTGTAGTGAATTTCTTTCTGGACCAACAGTTCTTTTGAGACCCAATATCAATGTCCACCAGTTCCTTATGTGTACATGTCGGCCCTGACCGCTCAGCTCTGGATGGTGGACAAATGGTGTTAATGCAGGTTCGATTCCCTCTGGTTGGGTCTCGGCCGGATCCAGGGGCACGGCTTCATCCGGACCCAGGGGCACGTGGCCTCACCCGGACCCAGGGGGTGCGTGGCCTCACCTGGACCCAGGTGCGTGCGGCTTCCACCGGACCCGGGACCCAGCCTCACCCGGATCCAGGGGCACATGGCCTCACCTGGACCCGGGATCCAGCTTCACCCAGACCCAGGGGCGCATGGCCTCACCCGGACCCAGGGGCGCGTGGCCTCACCCGGAACCAGGGGCGCGTGGCCTCACCCGGACCCAGGGGTGCGTGGCCTCTCCCGGACCCAGGGGCGCGTGGCCTCACCCGGATCCAGGGGCACATGGCCTCCCCCGGACCCGGGATCTAGCTTCACCCGGACCCAGGGGCGCGTGGCCTTACCTGAACCCAGGAGGCGCGTGGCCTCACCCGGACCTAGGTGTGTGGGGCCTCACCCGGACCCGGGACCCAGCCTCACCCGGATCCAGGGCCATACGGCCTCACCCGGATCCGGGATCCAGCTTCACCCGGACCCAGGGGCGCGTGGCCTTACCTGAACCCAGGAGACGCGTGGCCTCACCCGGGCCCGGGACCCAGCCTCACCTGGATCTAGGGGCACACGGCCTCACCCGGACCCGGGATCTAGCTTCCCCCGGACCCAGGGGCGCGTGGCCTCACCCGGACCCAGGGGCGCGTGGCCTCTCCCAGACCCAGGGTCGCGTGGCCTCACCCGGATCCAGGGGCCCATGGCCTCGCCCAGACCCAGGATTCAGCTTCACCCGGACCCAGTGGTGCATGGCCTCACCAGTATTTTTTTAATAAATCTTTATTGTTCAGATTATTACAGGTGTTCCTCTCCCCCCTCTCCCCCCTATAGCTCCCCTCCACCCGGTTCCCACCCCACCCTCTGCCCTTACCTCCCCCCCACTGTCCTCATCCATAGGTGTACGCTTTTTGTCCAGTCTCTTCCCGCACCCCCACACTCCTTTTCCCCCAAGAATTATCAGTTCACTCCCTTTCTATGCCCCTGATTCTGTTATATTCACCAGTTTATTCTGTTCATCAGATTTTTTATTCACTTGATTTTTAGATTCACTTGTTGATAGACATGTATTTGTTGTTCATAATTTTTATCTTTACCTTTTTCTTCTTCTTCCTCTTCTTAAAGAATACCTTTCAGCATTTCATATAATCCTGGTTTGTTGGTGATGAACTCCTTTAGCTTTTTCGTATCTGTGAAGCTCTTTATCTGACCTTCAATTCTGAATGATAGCTTTGCTGGGTAGAGTAATCTTGGTTGTAGGTTCTTGCTGTTCATCACTTTGAATATTTCTTGCCACTCTCGTCTGGCCTGCATAGTTTCTGTTGAGAAATCAGCTGACAATCGTATGGTGCTCCCTGGTAGGTAATTAACTGTTTTTCTCTTGCTGCTTTTAATATTCTCTCTTTGTCTTTTGCTCTTGGCATTTTAATTATAATGTGTCTTGGTGTGGTCCTCTTTGGATTCCTTTTGTTTGGGGTTCTGTGCACTTCTTGGACTTATAAGTCTATTTTTTTCACCAGGTGGGGGAAGTTTTCAGTCACTATTTCTTCAAATAGGTTTTCAGTATCTTGCTCTCTCTCATCTTCTGGCACCCCCATAATTCGGATGTTGGTACGCTTGAGGTTGTCCCAGAGGCTCCTTACACTATCTTCAAATTTTTGGATTCTTTTTTCTTTTCCGGTTGAGTGTTTTTTGCTTCTTTGTATTTCAAATCTTTGACTTGATTCTTGCGGTCCTCTAGTCTGCTGTTAGGTCTCTCTATAATATTTTTTTATTTCAGTCAGTGTATGTTTAATTTCTAGTTGGTCCTTTTTCATATCCTCGAGGGTCTTGCTAAATTTATCGGCCTTTTCTAGGAAATTCTTGAAAAACCTCATAACCGTGGTTTTGAATTGTATATCCAGTCATTTGTTTTCCTCCATTTCTTTCATTTGTGATCTGTTTCTTTGTCTCTGCATTTTTGCTGCTCCCCTGAGTTGGTGGAGTAGCTTTGTGTGCTAGGTGTCCTATAGGGCAAAATGGCTCAGCCTCCCCAGTTACCTGAGATGGACACTCTTGGTGCACCCCTTTGTGGACTGTGTGCTCAGCCCTGTTGTAGTTAAGTCTTGATTGTTGTCGGTATCACTGGGAGGAATTGACCTCCAGGCCAATTGGCTGTGAGGATCAGCTGTGTCTACGCTGGGAGAACTTCTGTGCTGGAGACACCCTTATGGGACAAGACTTGCAAAATTGCAAAAGCCTCTGTGCTCAGTTTGGATGGGGCGGAGTTTCAGGGCTCAGCCGACAGCCTTGGCTTCCCGTCAGCCCTGCCCTATGAGGCCCCTGGGTCTCAGTGTCCCTTGGTAATTGCTGCAAGCACCTCTGAGAGAAAGCCACCCTCAAGGTTTGCCCGCTGCCAGACAGTCCAGTTTCTCCCCGAATGAGTCTGGGTTCCCAGAAACTTGCCCAGAACTGGAGTTCAGTGCAGTCGGGAGCTTCCATCTCCCTCCGGCTTTAGAAAGCCAGCCGCGCACTCAGCCGCCCCTGCACTCAGCAGTCAGTCCTCTCTGTATGGGCACACCTCCGGACCTCTGCCTTCCGCAGCTCCCTGAGTCTCAATGTGCTTTCCTCTTTCCTTCTAGTTGTAGTATTTCCACTCAACCAGCTTTCCTGTGGTTCTGGATGGTGTCTGTTTTGTCTTTTAGTTGTGGTTTTGAAATTGTTGTGCGAGGCAGCAGTTTAGGTGTTTACCTATGCCGCCATCTTCGTTTCTCCCCTGCCCACAGTATTAATAGGCTCTGATCAAAAAAGATTTCTCCTAAAAAAAATACTTTTTCAGGCTGTGAACATTTTCATGAGCAAATATGAAATGTATATATTGTGACTGAACTGTGGTATGTTTGTTCTATCTAGCATATTGGCCTTCCTTCATTAAATTTAATTAATTTAAAATAAATATGGGATTTGGAAGTATTCAGAGCCTGGAAAAGTATTTTTCCCCAAAAATATTACTTGTAAAAGTTGAGTACTTATTTTCTTTGGTTGTAATTACATGTCTATTTTTAAATATATTTTAAAATGTAAAAGTTAAGAGTGTGTATTTTTTTGCAATGTTGGTACTTTTACATAATTTTATTGAACTAGTAGTATTGCACAAATTTTCCATTCCTCAGTATAGTAAATTTTAATTATCTGAAACCCTCAGAGTGAGTCAATTCAATAAGGTGAGTTTGAACTGACGACACTGGAAAAACAAATTAAAAAAAAAGTTTTCTCCTAAAAATATACTGACTAGAATTAGCATTTGATAGTTTTTTTTATTATTGTTAATGCCACTAGTTGGCCTTGGTAATACCAGAATCCTAGATCCAGGCCTCTAGCTGCTCTAGGGATCCACTCGAGAGAGGGTTGTAAGGTTAGTAATTAACAGCATGGGTTTTGGAGTCAGACTTGGGTTCAGATTCCGTCTCTTCTGGGTGCTAGCTGTATGACTTTGGGCAAACCACTAAATTTCATTTTCTTTGTTTGAAAACTAAGGAATTAGAGTCATAATGCTTTATTGAATTGAGGATTGCACGAGTTAACACATAGAAATCACTTAGCACAGCATTTAGTTCATAGAAAACTCTTAAGTACAAGCTGTTGTTAAATATCATCACTATTTCTGCTACTGCTACAAGAACAAAGCTTTGGACAGCTACGACTTTTCTTCTTGTTGTTATGTCTATTATTTAGTTTCCCTTTCCCTGAGATTGATATATGTATACCTATTAGGTTTTCTGTTTTCTATTTTTAATGAAAGCGTTGTTACTTTTTATCTGAATGTTCTCAACCTTGGGGAAGGGAAGAACCTGTGAGGCCATGGTGTAAGTAAGCCTTCAACGTGCTTATGAGCAAATGTATTCTAAGCACAAAGGGAAGAGTTAAGCTAAATATACTCCTTGGATATTTGTTAGAAAGTTTTTCTGTTTAGTTACAGAATTTCCTGCAGTAAGGGAAATGGGTTCAAATAGTAGCAGATGTTTTCTGTTTCTAGTCTGTTTCTTTAAGAAGAAACATTTGCCTCTTCTTGGAATACTGACCATTATTTCTTCTGGGAGAGTGGATTTCACTTGCTTTTGGCCTTTAAGTGTTCATAACTCTTAGCTTTAATTCTTTATTGTATTAAACAATATAGTAGATTGTTATTAATAACAGATTTTTGTTATTAATGACATATCAAATTATTGTTATTGTAGAAATTACTGTTTTCTGTCACTTATTTGTGGTGGTGGAGATGGTGGTGGTGGAGATGGATATTTGTGGTAGCTACCTTTCACAGAATATGCTGGAACTTCTCTTGCTGATAGAGGTGACACTTTAGATTCCTCCATCCTTTGTTCCATTTTGTGGCTTTTAGTGCTACCATAGTCTCTTGGCAAATGTGGTGTTGGAGAAAGGTGGTTGGTTGATCTTTTCTTCCAGGTACCTCCTCTCCCCAGCAGCAGTAAGCTCTTTGTACAGAGAGAACATAATACTCTTTAACCAGGTTATTCCTTCTTTCAGCAGGAATATTAATAATAGTTAACATATGTTGTGTAATTACTGTGTGATATCACTGTCCTAATTGTGTTCTATACTAATGTAATCTTTGAACAACTCTTCGATCTTTGTGTTATTGTCATTTTTAAAAAACAAATTAAGAGCTAAGGTTCACAGTGGTTTAGTAACTTATCTATGTCTATACAATACAAGACCTAACTGGGACTGTAATTCAAGTCTCACAGACTCAAGTTTTTCTTTCAGTTTTAAGAATTCTTTTTATCTTTTTTTTCCCAATTAATCCTCGCCTGAGGATATTTTTCCATTGAGTTTTTAGAGAGAGTGGAAGGGAGGGGGAGAGACAGAGAAACATTGATGTGAGTGAGACACATTGATTGGTTGCCTTCCACATGCACCCGACTAGGGCCAGGGATCGAGCTTGCAATGGAGACATGTGCCCTTGACTGGAATCGAACCCAGGACTCTTTACTCTGCAGGCTGATGCCCTATCCACTAAACCAAAACGGCTAGGGCTCTTTTTATCTGAAAAAAAATTTTTTTTAAATAATTTTTTTTATTGTTGAAAGTATTACATATATCCCCCCCCCCCCATTGACCCCCTCTTAGCCAACCCACTCCCTACCCCCCACCCCCCTCCCGCCCCAGGCCCTCACTGCCCCATTGTCGTGGCCATGGGCCATTCTTAATATGCATACAAGGTTCTTGGTTGATTACTTCCCATCGCCCCCTCTGCCTTCCCCCTTTATTGATTTCAGAGGAAGGGAGAGAGAGAGAGATAGAAACATCAATGATGAGAGAGAATCATTGATAGACTGCCTTCAGCAAGCTCCCCACTGGGGATCAAGCCCACAACCCCCTGCATGTACCCTAACTGGGAATTGAACTGTGACCTCCTGGTTCTTAGGCCACTGAGCCATGCTGGCTGGGCCTTTTTATCTTTTCTAATAAAAAATTTTGAAATACATGAAAAGCTAGATAGAAATTATGCTGGACACCCAACACACTGTTCACTTATATTTAAAAGTTAATGTTTTGTTCTGGCCCGTGTGACTCAGCTGGTTGGAGTGTCATCCTATACATCAAAAGGAATCAAGTTTGATTCCTTGTCAGGGCACATACCCAGTTTGCAGGTTTGATCCCTGGTTGGGGCTTGGTTGGGGCTCATGCTGGAGGCAACTGATCAGTGTCTCTTTCCTTTCATCCCTCTTTCTAAAATAAAAAATTACAAACAAAAAGTAAATGTTTTGCCATGTTTGCCTTATAAATTTTTTTCTTAAAAGTTTTAAAACAAGTCCTATCATTTTTTTATTTCTGTATGCATCTTTAAAAAATTAGGGCATTTTGCCCTGACCGTTTAGGCTCAGTGGATTGAGCGTCGGCCTGTGGACTGAAGAGTCCCAGGTTTGATTCCGGTCAAGGGCATGTACCTTGGTTGCGGGCACATCCCCAGTAGGGGGTGTGCAGGAGGCAGCTGATCGATGTTTCTCTCTCATCGATGTTTCTAACTCTCTATCCCTCCCCAACTCCCTTCCTCTCTGTACAAAATTAATAAAATATATTAAAAAAAATTAGGGCATTTTCTTATATAACCACACTGCTCTGATCACACATTTTATTTAGTTACTAGAGGCCTTGTGCACGAAATTTGTGCACTCGGGGGTGGGGGGAGAGGTTCCTCAGCCCGGCCTGCGCCCTCCCGCAGTCTGGGAGCCCTCGGACCTAAGCCATCAGTGGGACATCCTTAGCACTGTCACCGAGGCTGGAGAGGCTCCCGCCACCACTGCTGTGCTCGCCAGCCGTGAGCCTGGCTCAGGGCTTCTGGCTGAGAGGCGCTCCCCCTGTGGGAGTGCACTGACCACCAGGGGGCAGCTCCTGTATTGAGTGTCTTCCCCATGGTGGTCAGTGCGCGACAAAGCAACCGGTTGTTCTGCTGGTTGATTGATTTGCATATTACCCTTTTATTATATAGGATAGGATAGGAAGGATTGCTCTTAAATTTGTTTTCTGATGTTGAATAACCCTTCTTCCCTGCCCCTCTTTTTTCCATACCATTGGTGTTTTTTTTTAAAGATTGGGTCCTGTGACTCCAAATTCCTACCTAGAACACCCTTCTGCTTTCTGAGGACCAGGCAAGGGAAGTGGCAAGAACAGGGCAAGAAAGTAGGCAGCCCCTGAGGTGCAGTATAAAATGTGACATGCATTCTATGAGTGGTAGACATATGCTGGAAGTTGAAGAAACTTTACCTGCAGACAAAATTTTGACAGTTTAATCACCTGTTTCCAAATAAAGCAAAACACACGCACGCACGCACACACAGGTGTCTTTTTATTACCTCCCTCACGTTAGCAGTGATGAATCATAATTGCTATTAAAGTTTGTTTAAATATGGAAACAATGTAACTATACTAGAACATTATTATACTAGCAATAATTTCAGAGTTTGCAAAAATTACTTTTTTGTTTCTCTTTCATATGGCAGACATTTACTGAGTATTTACTATTTTCACAACCCTGTTGGGGCTTTATAAGAACGTTCTGTCCATAGCAAGTATATAATCCAGTAGGGGAGAGAGAACCTTCTTGAGACAAAATATGTTTCCATGTGAAATGGAGGTAGAAATATTACCGGTCAGGGGAGGTGAAAATGCTTAGGGGAGATAGTGAAGGGAGAGGAACTACTTCTAGTTGAGTGTGTAGGGGAGTGGGAAGAGATGGTATTTGAATGGTCCAAATAAAGAGATTTTGGCATTCAGACATCTTGGGCAAACTGAAGAAGGCATACAGCAGTAGAGTTGAGAAAGCATAAGGAGTAGAAATTGAGAGTTAATTCACTTGAATGTCCTTAGATTTAAGAAATGGCTTTCTAAAAGACCTACAATACCTTTTTCTTCCCTGTCTCTGTTTTTGTCTTTACTGACTTTTACTGTTGGGAATGTTAACAATAGCCCTACATGGGTTTGCATGGCTTCCATAGTCACTATAGGCAGAAGCCATTTTGCTTTCTGACATTATGGTTAATTCTGATTTTCCAAAACTTGCTGTAGATTTGTTCTTGCAATTGGTATGTTGTAATGTGGCTTCTTGTTGCTCAGGTTCAGCCATTCAATAGGGTATATCACACCCACATTTTCCTAAAGGCCAAATATAATATAGTTTCATTGTATTTTATTTCAAAATCAATGTAACGAAGGAATTCCATTGTGTATGTTTATTGTGAAATCTCTGGTTTAACCCCTTGCTAATATAGTCTCTTCATGATACCTTTTAAAAAACATGTATATTTTTTTTAAATTGAAGAAGCAGTTTATAGGCAGGATGTGAAGAAACATTTTCATTTAAAGCATTTAACAATTCTGATATTTCTGTAGTAACAAGACATTTTTTATCTCTTTTAAAAAATATTTCAATTAATTTTTAAAGAGAGAAAGAGGGAGAGGGAACCTGTAATCTGGGCATATGCCCTGACAGTTTGGTGTACTAGTACAAGGTGACGTCCAACCAACTGAGCCACACTGGCCAGGGCAGACATTCCTGACATCTTAACCAATTATAAATGAAAATTGGCTTCTTCATGAAGACTTCTTTATACATATTTCTTTTGAATAACAAACAATGTTATAACTAATTTCCCCCACCCCACTGATTCCGGCTGCAGTAAGCCTATTTAAGATGAAATTTAAATTATGAGCCTGCTTTATTCTCCATAACTTTCTCACCTCACTCACTGTACAAGTGTGGTTTACTAAATGAAGACAATATCTAGATGTTAATAAGAAGACTAGAAATCACCTTATTTTTGCCTTTTTGGATTTCTTACCAAGACTTTGTTGTAATAATTTGAGTATGTTGATAAGTGGGCTCTACTTTAGTGAAGGTAGAATCTGGCCTTAGGCAGACACAAGAGGACTAGACACTTGGAGGCTTGTTGCATGTGGTGTGAAGTTAATGCCCGGTGACACAGCCTGCATGGTCAGCCAGAAAAAGAGGTTTGGCTTAGGGCCATACTGGTACAGCAGCGATCTCAATGTCAGCTCTGATTCCAATTAAATCTTTGCAAAGACATTAGCAGTTTGAGCCCACCCCCCTTTTTTTTTAATAACAGCTAAGTCTCTCCACAGGCACATTTATTAAATACAAACAGGGTGTGTGTGTGTTTGTGGTTTTTTTTTTTTTTGGGGGGGGGGTATATAATCCAAGGGAAATGAGTGTATCTATTTTTGTCACTACTACAGTCTGTTTTAAAAATGTAATGATCAGAGTCCAAAATGAAAGAACTGTCCTCCCTCCCTCCCCTCCTTGCTTCCGTCTCCTACCTCTTCTGCCTTGCTCCCCTCCCTTCCCCAACACCCTTGCTCCTTTGAATGGTATTTTATCATCTATTTACCAATTTTTTTTTTTTATTGCCAACTAATTTAAGGCTCTCAGGAGACATAGGAAAGGAACTTCACATTTCCCATTCACTCATCTCTTAGCCAAGCCATTCTCACTGCTGTTTTCTCTGTGCCTTTATTCATGTTGTATCCTCTGCTGGGGTCATCTTTGTTCTTCCATATTGTTGGGAGATTTGGCATATTGAAACTTCTATCACAAATACCAGATATTGATCTTTAAGTTGCTTATTTGTTCAGTCACAAACCGTTTGACTTTTTGGACATAGCTGGGCTCTTCTTTATAAAGCTAGCTCTCTTTGTCAAATGATAGTTAAGAAGCTAAAACATGGAAGCATGCAGCATAGATAGAATCACAGGTGAATCAAATATATTTCTTGATTACCTAAATAATGTGGAATTTTTTTTAGGGTTGTGTATGGGAGGTGTATTTAACAACGAGACATGATTGTGGAACTCTAAGCAGCTCTTTTTGATAAGCCTTTGATCTATTGGGGTGTAACACTTAATGTATACTAGAGGCCCAGTGCACGAAATTCGTGCACAGGGGCAGGGGGGTGTTTCCCTCAGCCCAGTCTACACCCTTTCCAATCTGGGACCCCTCCAGTGATGTCCGACTGCCCGTTTAGGCCCGATCCCACAATCCAGTAATGCTGGCTCCCAACTGCTCGCCTGCCTGCCTTCCTGATTTCCCCTAACCACTTCTGCCTGCCAGCCTGATCACCCCTTAACCACCCCAATGCCAGCCTGATTGATGTCTAACTGTTCCCCTGCCAGCCTATTTGTCCCCAACTTCCCTCCTCTGCCGGCCTGGTCACCCCTAACTGCCCTCCCCTGCAGGGTTGATTGCCTCCAACTGCCCTCCCTTGCAGTCCTGGTGCCTCCCAACTGCCCTCCCCTGCTGGCCATCTTGTGTCCACATGGGGGCAGGATCTTTGACCACATGGGGGCATCCATATTGTGTGTTGGAGTGATGGTCAATCTGCATATTACTCTTTTATTAGATAGGATAGAGGCCTGGTGCATGGGTGGGGTCCAACTGGTATCCCGGATCAGGGTGGGGGTTCCCTTGGGGCGTGGGGCGGCCTGAGCAAGGGGCCTGTGGTGGTTTGCAGGCCAGCCACGCCCCCTGGCAACCCAAGCAGAGGCCCTGGTATCTGGAATTTATTTACCTTCTACAATTGAAACTTTGTAGCCTGGAGTGGAGCCAAGCCTCCTGCTCACTCCTTGGCCGGCAGCTGTTTCTGTTAGGGTTTGTGTGTATCTTCTATAATTGAAACTTTGTAGCCTTACGTGGAGGCCTAGGCCGGCCAGGGTGTGCGGAAAGCAGGGGGCAACCCTAGCCTCCTGCTCTTTCCAGCTCTGTGGCTGCCGCCATTTCTGTTTGGATTGGTTTACCTTCCCTAATTGAAACTTTGTAGCCTTGAGTGGAGGCTTAGGCCTGCAACGGCATGAGGAAAGCTTGACTTCCTTTGTTACCAGGGAAACCCAAGCCTCCCTCCTGCTCTCTGTGGCTGTAGCCATCTTGGTTGGGTTTATTTGCATACTCACTCTGATTGGCTTGTGGGCATGGCTTGTGGGCGTGGCCTGTGCATGTAGCAGAGTGATGGTTAATTTGCATATTACTCTTTTATTAGGTAGGATAGTTGACTATCATATGACAAAATGTGACAAGTTTTGTATAAAACTTAATCAAGAATGCCTTGAGAAATCAGGAAAGAGAAATTAATTTCACTTGGAGGGATATGAGGTAAATTTTATTGAACACATGTCATATTAGTGAGCAAAGACAAGAGCAGCATGTTCTATTTCATGTACATGGTACAGTGTATGAGCAAAGATATGAATGTATAGGGTATATTCAAAGTCTCTAAAATGAATTACTAGTGGGTGGGAACGTACAGACCGAAGGAAGTACACACAGAAGACTTAAATAGGTGGGGCAAAAAACACACACAACTGTTCTAAGATCTTTGAACTTCATTTTTAGGCAGTAAAAGTTTTTAAAGGAATAACATGATCAGAGTTGTGTTTTAGTAAGATAACTTGGGAAATGGTGAGAAGAATGGGTCAAAGACAGTAATAGGGAACAAATTTATATGGGATACTGAAGAGGAGTAAAAGATTGCAAAATGTGGTAATGATTGGGTAGACACTGTATCCACTTCTCTATTTTCTCCAGACGGTGCATTTAATTCTAGTACTTCCTCTTCCTTTTACTCTCCTCTCCCCAAGATAACGAAATAAAAATAAGCTACTTTTATTATTTTTTAAAAATCCAGGGTGGTTTTAGTTAGAAATGCTGAACAAGTTAGTGGGCAGACATAAATAAGCAAATAAGTTTTTGGTATAGATTGTCAACCTGTTACATCACTTCTTTGCTAATTTTATCTTTATTTTATCACCATATAAAGCATTTCTTTGCTATTGGCATAAGAGTTTTTCAGACCTTATTCCCTCTTTTTTTTTTATTTTAAAAAATATATTTTATTGATTTTTTACAGAGAGGAAGAGAGAGGGATAGAGAGTTAGAAACAACGATGAGAGAGAAACATCGATCAGCTGCCTCTTGCACACCCCATACTGGGGATGTGCCCGCAACCAAGGTACATGCCCTTGACCGGAATCGAACCTGGGACCCTTGAGTCCGCAGGCCGACGCTCTATCCACTGAGCCAAACCAGTTTCGGCTCTTTTTTTCTTTTTGAGCTACCTGTAATAGCTCTCCTCATTTTATAGGAGAGAAATGTAATTCACACTTATAAAGCTTCACCAGCAACAAATTATGTAAATAATTTTATTGCATAGTTCCATAAAAACATATTTAGTGGTTCTTTTATGAAACAAATACT
Source organism: Cnephaeus nilssonii (assembly GCF_951640355.1). NCBI lineage: Eukaryota > Metazoa > Chordata > Mammalia > Chiroptera > Vespertilionidae > Cnephaeus > Cnephaeus nilssonii. The sequence goes on from NC_137093.1 coordinate 7,491,281, forward strand.
AGAGGCCTGATGCACGAAATTTGTGCAAGAGTAGGCCTTCCTTCCCCCAGCTGCCGGCACTGGCTTCCCTCTGGCACCTGGGTTCTGGGCTTCCCTCTGGCCTCCGGCAGGCACCCAGTTGGTGGCCTGGGCTTCCCTTTGTGGGGCGATCATGGGGTGATAACCGGGCCCCCACCAATTGCATCACACCCACCTTGGCTGGCCTGGCGCCAGTGGGTGTGGTGTCATAGCGTGATTCTGGATGGTTGTCCAGGTGGTCATTGTGCTGTTCTGCCGTTTGGTCAATTTGCATATTATGCTTTTATTATCCAGGATAATTGTTAAGGGGAGAGTTGAGAGTTACTAGTACACTGAAATTAAAGAAATAAACTTGAATTTTTAAAATACTATTTTCTTTCTCTCCTGAACTTTCATGTAATTAAATAAATGAATACGTGTGTATAGGTATATGCATACATATGCATGAATGAAAACAAATGACTTTTAACACTAAATGTTGCCAAATTTGAGAACTATAGCGAAATGAGGTGCTGCTTTTAGTATGTGAAATGATACATGATATCATGGCTTTTGAAACAGACTATTCTTTACATTTGTAGTAGGAAAAGAAAAAGCTGTTTTTGATAACTTTTTGATTCACTACCATTTCATTTTTGTCAAAACCTGGCTATATTATGTTGCATTAGCCACTCTTTTTTTCTATAGTATAAGCTTTCAAAATAAGCACAGAGTTTGCATAGTAAATAATTGTTGAATATTAGTTAAATGGATATATGTCTTATTGTCTCTGATAGCATGGATCCAGGGTGTATTATTTTTCTTATTTCTCTAGAAATACCTTCTTGCACATAGTAGGAACACCATAAATATTAGAGAGAAAGTTGTCTTTGTTGTAATAGGCAAATATTTGGTACTTTTTGTGTATACTTTTAGACTATGGCCACTCTTCATGAGTTGGTGCTATTTAAAGTAATTTTTATCAAAATTTAAAGTAATTTTCTTGCAGGCATTTTAAAAACTTTTCTTGTCACAAATAGGAAAGAGTTTATTTTTTCTTATTTGTTGAATTGTTTAGCTAGTGCAGAGAATCTGGAGCCTGCTGTTAAAACTTGTTACTATTGTGTTGGGAATTTAAAAACTTTTCCCTCAACAATTGATAAAGTATTCTAAGCAGTTACTTAGGAACTACTATGTGCTATTTACTCTGAAAACCAAGTAGCAGCAGGAGAGAACATAGAAGAATCTCAAGACTGGAAGGGACTCAAAAGGTGAGCTAGGCCAAGCATCCAGCTGCCTTGGGACTCAGCTCCAGAAAATCCACCTTAAGTTGTTTTTCAGCCTGTGATAAGGAAATCTTTGTATGCATACCATGGTGTCCCTTTCTTAAAGGATACTTAGTGATTAAGTGTCAGGAGTCCTTGTATCAGACAGGTATTAATTTGTTGATCTGTACATGAGGTTGATAAACCAATTTTATTTAAATGATCATAGGAAGATAATGGGATCATAAAACGAAGTTAGTGTATTGACAACAGAGTGCTCTGCCATGCTATGTTGTTAGACACAGTTTCATGTAATGACCTTTGTAAGTGTAATGGGGTGAATTAAGTGGGGCAACTACATGGCAGAAACACTGCAGTAATGCCATGAAGTGCAGTTTGAAGTGGTATTGCATAGCTGTAGAGGTATTAGATAGCAAATAATTAAATATCTGAGATTTATTAGCATGCCACAGGATGACTGCTTATGTGCACAGACTATCAGAATCTTTTATGGAACATTTACTCTCACTGTTTTAGGTACCTTTAGATACTATCTCAGTTAATCCTTAAATGTCTCCCCATGAAATAGTTGGAGCTTTAAAGATGATTCATTTGTAGTGGCTACTCATAGTGAATTCATAGTAAAAAAGTACAGCAGGTGAGTTATCTATATATATAAAAGCCTAAGCGACCAAACGACTGGTTGATCAGTCGCTATGACGTGCACTGACCACCAGCGGACAGACGCTCAACGCACAGGATCGGACTCCCTGCTGTCTGGATCAGGCCTGCGGGGATCAGGCAGAAACGGCTATCCGACATCCCTGGATTGTGAGAGGGCACAGGCTAGGCGAGGGACCCCACCAGTGCAGGAATCCGTGCACTGGGCCTCTAGTTAGTTATATTAGCCAAATTGATTAACCATTAACATGGAGAATATATATTGAGAATGCTTTGAGCAAAAATTCCATGTTTTGGGGTAAGTTCTCTCATTAAAAGATTTTTGTGTGTGTTTGTGTGTGAAAATAGATTTTGGTTAAAGATCCTTAAACCAATCTCAGTGTTGGAAACATGAAGAATTTCAGAAAAGGAATCTGAAATTACTCTTAGTGTTGGATGTTGGGAGCTGAGGGCTGGAGACAGAGTTTTTCAGGAATACTTGAGCGCCAACTTTTTTTCTCACCCTAGGTGAGGATGTGGCCTTGTTGATGCTGAGTTAGATTTAAGAAATAGGAATGTTTATTGTCAGACATTAATTTAAATGAATCATAGTGTGAGTACTTCATAAATGGTGAGTTAATAAACATTTGGGACAGTGGAATAGCAAGAATTTCTCATCTTAGTCAGGACCCTTTCTTGTGTGTGGCATATGGAACCCAGGGGAGAAGAAAAAGGCAAGCAAAGATACACTGCATGTGTGCCTATTCTGTGGCTCTGTGTAGCCACCTGGCTTTTATTAAGTTCTGTAGCACTGGCTAAATAATTGGGAATTTGAAGGAGGTGTATGTATGTGTGTGGTCTCTCTTAGCTAATCCATAACCTGTTTTTATAAAGGTAAAAATTGCTATGATTTTCTTTGTGCTTGGAAATAGGTTTTGTATACTCATTTTACATTTTTTAGTATTTGTAACTTTAATGTTTGTCCAACTTCTAATATGTTGTTTATGAACGCATCAGGGTTCAGAGACATGAAGAAAAGAAAGTATTATCGGTTTCTCTTCTTTTCTTGCCTCTTAAAACCCCTGCAGTTTGCTTGTTTTTATAGCAATATATAGCAAGCATGGTGGTTATATATCTCTAGCTTAGACCACAAAATCAACTAATGCACAATTTAATTGAAATATTTTAGAAGAAAGGAGGTCTCAGATAAGAATGGAGGTGAGTTAGCTCCAAATGGAAGTGTAAATTAAGGTACTATCATCTGTTATGGGCAAGATGGAAACCTAACTGGTGTATTTAACATTTCTGTAAGAGAACAGAGTTTTGAATTCCAAGTCAGTGATTTACAAATAATTTTGGAACACAGCCCATTTGTAGTTGAGATCTGTCTAAGCCAACTTTAAAGAAGCAAGGGTATGCCTAAATTTCCATGGCTCTGGTGATCATTGCTTCTTTTTAGTTAATTTGTGACCAAGAAACAATATTGTGTTGTATTTCATTTGTTATATGCATTAAATGTGGTATACTTTTCTGTATACATTGATGTGGCAAAGTAGCACATGGCCTCATTTCATTTGACACCAAGAGAGGAAGAAAAATACTCAGCGTTGGGTAAATTCTAAAATTTCTCTTTGTGTTCTCCCCTACTTCAAGAACAGAAACAGACAATACAGGCAAAACAAAAACAAGAAACTTTTCCAAGCAATTTTGTAACTTTTTTGGGGGGAACATGTACAAGTGTGCTATGTGAAAAAAATGCTCTTGCCACATTTTACAATTAAGAAGTAACAGTTGCTCTAGCCTGGTGGCTTAGTTGGAGCATCGTCCATACACCAGAAAGGTTGCAGGTTTGAATCCTGGTCAGGGCACATACCTAGGTTGCGGGTTTCATCTGCCATTGGGTGCCAAAGGGAGCCAACCAGTTGATGGTTTCTCTCTCCTTCCCTCTCTTCCTCCCTTTCTCTCTTCCCTCGTCTTTAAAATCAATAAACATATCCTTTGTGAGGCTTAAAAAAAAGACGTGTCAGTGATCAGAGATGGCTTTATCACATGTGTTTTTAGTTTAGATGCTAAATCACTTTCTAGGAGGTTAATCATAATACTGATCATCCTGACAGAGGACATGTGAGAATTTTAGAGACATACTGTATTTGGAAAGTTTCCTGAGGTTCTTTGGTATTTCCATCTTTTTGCCCAAATGTTTCTTCTACAGTGTGTAAACAGAAAATAAAATAAAATAAATCTGGGCATTTCATAATCAGTGGTTAGCTACTTATGTAGTTCAGAATTAAGTCATCAGCACCGATTATAGAGTCCTTTGGCGGAGAGCAAACCTATAATTCTTTTTTATTCTGAAGCCAACAGAGCCTAAACCCACAAAGCTTGTCAGTAGATAAGACTGTAAAAATAGTTCTAATTAAAAAAATATATAATTCTAATATGATGACCAGTGTAACACATTTGACTTCAATTCACATTGCTTTAAATTGTAGGTATTATAAAAGTGTCACTTTATTTGTATACACACATGAATTGTGCATACTTGAACTTAAAAAATAATCAAGAAATCACCAGTAGTCTTAAACTTTTAATGTAGTCTTTTATCTTGAGTAAGAAATAGCTATAAAACTATTGCTGTATGCTTGTTTGATAATAGGAGTCATTTACTGACAAATATTTAACTGCCACTACTTACCAGGCACTGGGAATAAAATAGTGAAGAAAAGATACTAAACTCTTAGTTGTTGTGGACTTTAATTTCTAGTAGGGGATAGGGGAGATAGTAAAGAAATAAACACATAATAAAATCAAGTATGTCAGATGTTGCTTAGTGTCATGGAGAAAAATGAAGCAAGGTGGCATTTGAGCAGAGACCTGAAGAAGATGGGGGAAAACCATATGGATGGATAATTTTCAGAAGAGCATATCAGAAAGAGAGAACAGCAAATGCAAAGGCCCTTGAGGTGGAGAGTGCTTGTTGACCTGATGGTGGACTATGTGGAATGGAGTGAGCGTGGGGAAGAGTATGGGTGAAGTTGGGGTAAGATATATGGTCAGTTCACAAAGGATGTTAAAGACAAAACTTTTCTCTGAGTTGGGAAGCATTGAAGGGTTCTGAGCAAAGGAATGAGGTGATATAACTTTTTTAAAGGCTCATCCTTGCTACTGTGTGGAGGGTAGACTGTGTTGGGAGTGGGAAGGAGTGGGGGAGCCCCAGAACCAGGGAAGCTGTTGTTATAGTGATCCAGATAAACCCGGGTGGTGGTGGGAGTGGTGAGGATGGTAAGAAGTGGTCATATTGTAGATATTATTTTCACGGTAAGAGCTGGCAACTTGGATGTGTGGTATGTGAGATTGCAAGTGTAAGGCAAAAATTTGAATGTTTATAGGAATTGCCATAGCTTTTTGATAGTGCTCAGTTATTTTATTATAGAAATAATTGGAAAAATCTGGATTCAAAGGAATAGTTACTTTTATGTTTTGTTATATTATCAATTCCTTTTGCACATTTTATTTTATTTTTATTATTTTTTAAAAATATATATTTTATTGATTTTTACAGAGAGAAAGGGAGAGGGAAAGAGAGTTAGAAACATCGATGAGAGAGAAACATTGATCAGCTGCCTCCTGCACACGCCCTACTGGGGATGTGCCCGCAACCAAGGTACATGCCCTTGACCAGAATCAAACCTGGGACCCTTCAGTCCGCAGGCTGACGCTCTATCCAATGAGCCAAACCGGTTAGGGCTCCTTTTGCACATTTTATATGTGAGGTTATTTGTCTATCTCCACTTATGTATCAGATTTCTATATATGTGTAGACAAAATCAAGTTCAGGATTATAATGCAGTGTACTGCTACTGCCACCTAATGTTTATAGCCATTCATTTATATAATTACAATAACTGGTTATGCATAGCTTTAATATTGGTTTGAAACAGTGTTAACAGGTTAATTAAGGCTTATTTAATTGCCTTCATATTAGGTTTCTGGTATGGATATTTAATATGGTAATTGAATTGTCTAGAAATAAGGTTGTAGATTGAAGATTACTTTTATTGGTATCTTGATCTCTGTATTGAATTCAGTTCAACAAATATTTATTTATTGTGCTCAATCCTTTCATCTCTCTGCCCTTATGGTTATGTTCTAATGGGTATGGGACAGGTTTTAAAAAAGTAAGCAAATAATGAATACGTAGTAGTTTGAGATAACAAACAGGACAACAATACAGACCCCATGGATACGAAACTTAGAGTTGAACAAGGAAGGTGAATATTTAAAAAGTAATTTTATTAAAATGTGATGACTGTCATTTTAGCCCCCTTTTTCTTTGCTGCATATGAATAACAGTAGTTAAAAACCTATCCAAAGTAAATTAAAATGTTGCAGGAATAGTGTTAGCAATATGATAGTTTCCAAGTCAGTGCTGAGTCGGATCTCTGCTATTGCCAAGACATTTAACTTTAGCGATAGTCACTTGTTATTGAGAATTATGGTTTCAGACCAGTTTTAGTAATTACCTGCTCTTCCGGATTCTTTTTTGTGATTAGACATGACTGTGATCGCTTGCTCTCTCAAACATGCCCTTCTCACCTTCCAAGATAGCAATATTTATGCTATCTTGGAAGCGCTTGGAGGAAAATAAAGTAGGATAAGGAGGATAGAGCATGCTGAAAAATGGGAGCGAGTTTGCTTTTTATTTCATGCAGGGTTTGTTTTTTTTATGGTATTTTTGTTCTTATCTGAGTTATAAAAATTGTTTTAAAGGTCCTGTCTGCTTTGAAACTAAACAATTCACATGCATCTATTCATTTAGTAAATATTCAGCAAGCATATTATCTTGTGCTAAGTACTGGATGAAATAAAAGACATGTCTCTACCCTTAAGGAGCCTTAAGTTAGATTGGGAAGATATTAAGCAAAATAACATTTTATGGTAATTGTAGAAGAGTCATTTACCATTTTCTTAATTTTTTTTTCTTGGAAAAAGGTAAGCATAACAAAACATTTTAGCTTTGACTTCAAATGATAAACTATTTCACTTACAAACTGGGACCCCCTTGGTGGGATTATAACACCACTGAAAAGCAGTATTTTCTATGGAGATTGTGATATCCTTCTTGGGGAAGGGGGGAAAGGAGAATCTGCATTATGATGCATTATTTCCTGCTCACTGTAATTTGGAAAACCTACCAAGTTATTAATCTTCATTGAATCACTATTTGCTTTATCTTTTAGTTTACTAGTACACAATCACTAAGATATTGGGCACTACATAAAGTCCCCTTCGAAGTTTGAAATATTGGCATAGTTAACATTTGAGAAGCATGCTTTATGATGCTCTTGATTCAAAAGGCCTTTGGTTAGCAGTGTGAAGGCTTGGCATATCATTCCATTTTCTGGGGGTTTTGTTTGTTGTGTGTGTGTGTGTGTGTGTGTGTGTGTGTGTGTGTGTGTTTTATGAAAACTCAGTGTCTCATCTGCAGTCCATCCTTTTCTTGATCCCTTTGTTACAACTAAGGTGGTAATCATTGTGGATTCAGAGAATCCAGAAATATTCTTCAGTGATACTATGGTTTTGTGGTGTCTTCCATTAACCAAATGTGTTAATTGCTCTGAATTTCAGCATTTTCTTGTAAAATAGGCATTTAAATGTGGTTTGATTTGAAAACACAGCACTTTCTTTATATTTTAGATACTAAAAAAATCCCAAGGCAGAGATTTTAGTTACCTTAAAATACCTTGAACTGTAGTGCCTCAGAACTACATTGATTAAAAAAAATTTTTTTTAAAAATGCTACAGAATAAAGCTTTCACACCTTTCACTGCCAGTTTGTAACCTTTGCTTACAATTATCTGGTAGGTCACAGTATGGCAGATTTTTTTTTAAGGTATTATGACTTGACCAAGGTTTAGATATGTGTTAATTGAGCTTCCCCAGATTTATCCTGATGGCCACAAACAAAATATCTGGTATGGAAAGATAGTAATGTAATTCACCACCCACCTCACTGAGTCATAAAACTCTACTGCTAGGTGGAACCAGTAACAAGATGCTGTAGCTTTGGGAGCATTCCAGCTTAGCCTCTGCTTCTCTTGCAGAATAGAGCATTGAGAGAGAATTCCAGGGACCACCCAAGAGGTCTTTGGTTCTTTCACTTTCTTCATAGTCTTTTTCCTTCCAGCCTTCCATGTTATTACCATCCCATTCTCTATCCTGTCCTCCAGTCTGTATCTCTAACAACATCAACAAACTCTGATATGTGTATATAAAGTAACCCTTGAAAACCATGAAAGTTATTATTGCTTCCTCTGGCTAAGCTGTAAATACCTAGATATTCGGGACTATGTTTCATAAAATTAATTTTTGTGGAGTAATTAAACCTTTTAAGATTTTAACTACTATAAAATTAAAATGGCTAATTTTTCGTTTTGTCAGTATAAAAGTATGGCAACCTATTTTAAGCTCTTATTATTTTCAAGGTATAATACTATATTCTTTAGATAAAGAAGAGCTATATAAATTAGATTGTTCTTATTCTCCAAAAATATAATCTAGATGGAGTCAGAATAGCATTGGGTGCTGTGTGTTGTTTCTCAGTCTTCAACATATATAATAAGAATATACCTGGGAAGCTTGTCAGTAAAATTTCAAGCCCATCTCCTTCATATTTTAATGTTATTTGGCATGCCTGAGAATTTCTATCTAACTTTTATACTCCCTGTGATTCTTAAGAGTTTTCAAAGGCCCATGCTTTTATTAACACTAGTATTATAAAAAATACCAGAGTTTTTTTTAAAATATCTAGCTCATTTGTTAGCTTTTAGGACTTGAAAAATTACATAAAACTCGTTACCTCAATTTCTGTATCTGTTATATGGAGATTGTTATGGAGAGTACATTTTGTACTTGGAACTTTAATCATCACTAGGTAAATGATAGCTGCTGCCATTGTCACCATCACACCACCATCACCATTGTCATCTCATTACCAGCCATCTTGGTGACAAGAACACACAAAATAGCTAACAGTGTCAGCCAGCTTGCCTAGAAATGGTGGAGAAAATATCTGGCAGTATGAGATTCTCAAAGGAATTTGGGCTCTAATGGTTTGGGGTACTCATTTACAGAGATGGCACTCGAATTAGATTTTAAAGAGTGAACAAGATTTCCACAACTAAAGACAAAGTTGGAAGGTGAAGACTATTCTGTAAAATACAGAATTGTTTCAGAATAACTTACTTTTGGTTATTTACCTCAGTTATAGTCTGTTTATGCTAATTTAAAGTAATTGACATAGGTCAGTTGGTATCTTAAGTTTACTAAGGAAAATAAAATGTTGATGAAAATGTACATATAATGTGTTAAAACTGTATGATGTGAAAGTCACCAATTTATATTCACCATTGTTAATGAAAACACTAGAGGCCTGGTGCATGAATTTGTGAACAGGTGGGGTCCGGCTGGCCCACCTCTATGGGGCCCCATCTGGGAAGAGGGGCCATGGCCAGTTGGCTGGCCATTCCTGCCCCAGATCGGGGTCGAGGGACTGATCAGGGGTGGGGAGGCCGATTTAGGCCCAGATCAGGCTGGTTGACTGCCGCAGTGCACGTCATAGCCACCGGTCATTCTGGTTGTTCTGGTCATTCTGCCGTTCTGGTCGCTGGGCTTTTATATATAGATAGATAGATTTTAGAGACTTGGACACTTCTAATTTGGAATAAATGCCTTATATTTATAGCATAAATGATTATAAAACAAGCAATTTTGTAGGTGAAATATAACAGTCAAAATGATATAAGCAATAAAAATGCAGATTTACAACATCGTATTTTATGCTACCTATTTACTTGAATGAAACTTTCTGCTCATAGCAAGAATTTGGTCCTGTCTGCTTTGAATCAGATTTGTTTAATTTTGCCCTGCCTGCTCTACTGTGGATGGTGTAATGACTCAGTCTTCCACCATTTTCTCCTGTTTGAACTGCTGTAAAACTTTTCTTGGCACAGCTTACTGTAGCTTCATTTGGCCCTCATTTGGATCATACACACACACACACACACACACACACACACACACACACACACACAAAGTCTGTGGGGGAAACACACTGAAATTTGCAGTGGCTTTCAGTTTTAAGGTCATTCTGATGAACCCAAATAAGCTTTAATTTTAAAAAATGCTTTTGTGAACATATAGAATGCAAGTATTGTGGATAGCTTAAGGATTTTCTAGAGACCCAATTTGAGGAACACTGAGTCTTTGCACTGATAGAAAGGAACCATAGCATTCAGTTCTGTTTCCTCATTTAACATCAAGAATCACACTGCAGCCAAAGGGATCTTTGAAAAACTGCCCTACTTAAAGCATTACAGAGGCTTGCTTGTACAATGAAAATAATTTCTAAGTGACTCATCAAGGAAGGCATACGGAACTCTGCATCATCTAGCTTTAGCCATCTGATTGACTTATTTCATACCTCCATGTCCCTTCCTGCTTTAAGGACTGTATTTGCTCTTCTCCCTTTTTGGTCAGCTTTTCTCTCTTGTCCTCCTGAGCCTGGCTGTTTGATAGCATTAGGTCTCAGAACAAATGCTACCTCCTTGTAGCGGTCTTCCTGTTATCACCTGCTATGCAACAAACCACCCTGCTCTTGGTGGCATAAATGACAACCATTTTTTTTTTAATGCTTACTGATATTGTTTGTCTCTGCACCATGATTTCTGAAGCCTCAGCTGGGGGAACTAGAACAATTGAATGGCTGAGTACTAGACTCACCTGGAAGCTTCTTTACTAATCTGACTTCAGGGCTAGATGGCCCGAGGGCTGGGCTCAGCTGGGACTGCTGATTGGAGACCCTGTAAGTAGCCTTTCTATGTTGTTTGGGCTTCCTTTCAGCATAGTGGCCTCAGGGTAGTCAGACTCAATACATCAGGACTTCTAGAGCAGATGTACCAGTGAACATAGTGGAAGCTGCATGATTGTATTTTATCTCCCTTGGAGATCACATGACTTCACTTTCACCCTACTCATTGGTTGAAACCAACAGACACTACCTCTTAATGGGAGGAGTGCCAAAAAATTTAGGGTCATGTTTTAAAACTGTCATTTATATTATATGAAGTAACACAATTCTGCCTCCATTGACCATCAAGCAATAGTTTTATTGACTTCATAGCATTTACCATGGATTGGAATAATTTTATAAAATAAAATTGTTTTTTATCTGCCCCTCAATTGAAATGCAAGTTTTATGAAAATAGGGACCACTTTCCTTCACGGCTAAATTTGTAGCTCTAGAGTAGTGCCTAGCTCATCATAGACACTCAGCAGGATGAATAAATACTATGTGAATTAAAGCCACATATCCAGTTTGTATTAGAGCAGAGACCATCCTAGTAGCCTTTCTGTTATATTTCTCATAAAATTTCCTATATTGATATGTATGTTGTAAATTATAAATTATTTCATTTCACTGAATCTCTATATATCTTCGTTTATATTGTGCTTAGTAATGAAATCATAACTTTAAAATTCAGTCTTTTTTACTGTTAATATACCACTTCTAACTTAATGGTTTATCACCCAAAGATGAATCATTCATATTGTGTTATAGTAAAATTAGTGTGAAGTAGTATAATGGTTTTGTTTTGTGAATGAGGTACTGAGTCTGTTCTGTCTGGGACAGTGGTGGTACTGGATGAGTTCCTTAGTTGCAAAAAACAGCTTTTTTATCATGCCCATAGACTTGGGGAGGGGGGGTCAGAACTTCAGGCACAGCAGCAAGAGGGACTACCAGTTTGTGCTCCAGGAGTCTAGGGGCTCCCCTGGAAAGACTCCACCCCTGGGAGGGACTCTGTGGCTAGGCCTGATCTCCTTGGGAGCTGGTCATTTTACTCCCATAGCTGGTCGTTGATGCTGGCTGTTGGCTGGGACCTCAGCTGAGACGGTTGGCCAGAACAACCACAGGGGCCTCTCCGGCTCCGTGGTTGGATCCAAACACCAGTCTTCCAAGAGGCAGGATGTGGAGACTGACAGTGTCTGAAGCTTTGACACCGTCACTTTGGCCAAATTTTGTTTGTGGAGGCAGTTCCAAAGAGCCACCTGGATTCAGGGGAGGGAACATAGACCCTACCACTTGAGAGGAGACTGACAATATTACAATGTAAAAAGATCATGTAAGATAAGATATGTTGTGACAGCCGTCTATGGAAAGTAGGCTGTGTCGGTCTCCAAAACGGTGCCTGCGCCACCGGTAGGCAGAGGTGAGTCATGGGGCCCACCATCTCCTCCCATCTGCCCATCAACTCCCACAAGTGCCTCGGCGAGGAGATCCACAAGGACCTGCTAATGACCAGCGCATACAAGATCACCGACCAATCTGGGGGCGCTGGCGGCCTGCGCACCCACCTCAAGATCACAGATCTGTTTGGTCATATTCTGTACTCCAAGGAGGATGCAACCAAGGGGAAATTTGCCTTTTCCACTGAACATTATGATGAACATTATGATATGTTCAAAGTGTGTTTTGAGAGCAAGGAAACAGGGTGGTTACCTGACCAACTTGTGATCCTAGACATGAAGCATGGAGTGGAGGCAAAAAATTATGAAGAGATGGCAGAAGTTGAGAAGCTCAAACCTTTAGAGGTGAGGCTACGATGCCTAGAAGACCTGTCAGAATCTATCGTTAATTATTTTGCCTACATGAAGAAGTGAGAGGAGGAGATGCGCGATACCAATGAATCATCAAACACTCGGGTCCTATACTTCAGCATCTTTTTCATGTTCCGTCTCATTGGACTAGCCTCTTGGTAGGTCTTCTACCTTCGCCAGTTCTTCAAGGCCAAGAAGTTGATTGAGTAATAAGGCCTACTCTCCTCCCACCTTGTATCTCAGCCTTCAGAACATCACTGGTTCTTGCCTGGCCTAAGGCATCCTATCAACAGCACCATGAAGGCACGTTGGAACTTTCTTGCCAGAACTGATGTCTCTTGGTGTGGGAGGACATGGGTTACCACCTACACCCAACAAGTCTTTGAGGGACCTCTTTTTAGCTTGATAGGATTTGGACTGGTTTTACCACAATAGCACTATTATTAGAGTCACCTGTGACAAAAAAAAAATAGGGGTTACCTAGATAATGCAAAGCCAGCATTTGTACTGGGTTTCCTCATGTGATCTGTTTGAACCATGTTTTCTTTCCTTTTTCCATTTGTTCACCAGCTTGGGCTTCCACTCTAGTTCCTGTACCAAGATTTGAATTACCACGTGGAACTTGTTTCATTCTCATTATCCTCTTTGGATTTCTGTGTGAAAACACCCTTAACTTTATCTTAACCTTTAGCTGAAATGTTTAGGTAGCTGGAGGTGTCCTTTCTTAATTTTATGTCTCGTAAAAGGGTGATGGATGTGACATCTCATAGAAATGAGCTTTGAACTACAGATAACTCTTTTTAAAAATGTTCATTTTAGAGAATGAAAACATTCGTGCCCCCTCGCGTCCCCCCCTCCCCTCCAAAAAAAGACTGTGTCAAACTGGTGAGCTGTAAAGTTGAGAGCCTGTCTGTATCCAGAGGCCTCACATTAGTCACTGTGATCCTGGAGCCCATTGGGCTAGTTTTTTGTTGTTGTTGTTTGTTTTAAAGTAGAGTTGTAGTATCAACTTGATCTACTAGTATAGCCATGCTGGTTCTAGCTCTTCTCCACACATAGGGAGTCCCAGATTGTTAGGCAACTTGATCTACTAGTATAGCCATGCTGGTTCTAGCTCTTCTCCACACATAGGGAGTCCCAGATTGTTAGGAGCTCGGTGTTTTTTTGTTTTGTTTTGTTTTTTCTCTTTTAAATTTTTATTTAAAATGAGAGAGGGGTGGGGGAGGGAAGGAGGAAGAGAGAGAAAGAGACATCAGTTTGTTGGTGCACATATTTATTTATTCATTGGTTGATTCTTTCATGTGCCCTGACCCTGACCGGGGATGGAACCCACAATCTTGGCGTATTGGGATGCCACTCTAATTAACTGAGTGCCCAGCCAGGGCATCCTATTTATACTCTTATTTAGATTGAGCCTTTGCATTAAAAGTCCTACAGGCAGGAGGAGAGGGGGAGGCTTAGATTTGGATTCCAGTTGTGGCAGTGCTGACAGAAAGGGTGAGTGTTGCAGGTTAAAGTGCTATGTTTTATAGATGCACCTTGGGAATTTGGAAACAGGCTGCTCATGTAGTAAAATAGAGAAGTGTGGGAAGAAGAAGAAAAACTGTAGGACCTACCAGAAGTCAGATCTAGTATTGTTCAGTTGTGATAATGGCCTCTACTAGTTGGAAATTTTGCCCCTTCACTTATGTTCCTTCTATCAAATTACCAAGGATTTGTCTGTTTATGCCTTTATCACTATTAGTAAACCAGATTTACTCATGGTTGTCCAGAATTTCTAGTTCTTATTTTTCCTAGAGAATTGGTACTATGCAATAGGTAATGTTGAATTCATTTCCCCCAGTTAGTGTCCTCCCCCCACCTTTTCACCCACCTTGTAGCTCAGGATTGACAAGTAGTGAAATTGTAAAAGGAGCGGGCAGAAAGAAATGAGCAGAAAGAGAACCTCATTTCCATGTACAAATAGCATACTTAATTTGATTATAAGACATTTACTCCAAGTGTTAATATTGTGTGGTATCCTAAAACAATATTTTAAAAGAGATTTTGTGCTTTACACTAAGAATAGCATTACATTAGAGTTGTTGCAAAAATGACAAACTAATCCTCTTCCCAATAACTTGAGTAAATTTGGCAGGTTCCAGAGATGTGCAAGTAAAATAATATGGCCATACTTAACTTGGTGCTGATATTTCTAAAATGTGATTGCATTGGAATTTTGAATGTATACACATGCACACACACTTACATGTATATGCATAAATATGAAGATTTTAAAGAAAAACCAGAACCTAAAACCTGGAGTTTTATCTCTAAGCATCTGTTAAAATTGACAATTCAGTAAATCAGTGTCCAGCATAATGCAGTTTATTTGATGAGGATTTGTGAAGCAAGTATCACCAGTATAATTTGTACATAGTATTGTAGCAAAACTATGATTTTTTTTCTGTTTTGCAGAAAGAATTAAACACACTATGTTAATGGAAGCTGCCTTTCTAATTCTGAATCTTAAAATTATTTATTGATTAGTTGTGTGTTGTTGTTTTTTGAGAAAGAAGTATTAATTTTTTTGTTCCACTTGTTGATGCATTCATTGGTTGATTCTTGTATGTGCCCTGACCACAAATCGAACTTGCAATCTTGGCATATCAGGATGGACGATGCTCTAATCAACTGAGCTACCTGGCTAGGGCCCTCTAATTCTGAGTCTTTAGATGGCCTTTTCTCTTTTTAGTGATACGTGCTTCTCTGGTCCACACTCTATAGAAGGCGTTTGATTATTTTGTGTATAATTTTCATAAGTAATCACTCCCTTATACTCTCTCTGTCCCCTCCAAAATAAACATTAGAATTGGAGGCATACAAACACGGGGTGTAAGAGGGGAGTGGAGAATAAGGAGGATTTTGTCCCCCTCGGGACATTTGGCAGTTTTTGGATACATTGTTGGTTGTCACTCCTCAGGGTAGGGTGCTGCTGGCATCTAATTGGTAGGCCAGAGATGCTGCTAAATATCTTATAATACACAAATCACTCCCTTACAACAAAGAATTATTTTGCTCAAAATGTCAATATTGCCCAACTTGTAAGATCTGAAAACCAAGCCCACAATTGATACTTTTTCTATGTATTAGGATATTACTAGTTAAACTGGTCATGAAACTCTAATAAGACCTTTGAGCACTATATATTTGTCATGTGTTTTAAGTGAAAAATGCCACTTTAAACATTTGTTCTTTTCCTGTTCTTCTATTCGGTTCTTAGCTTTTGCCCAGTTTTGTCTTTCTCTCTTTTTTTTTTTTTTACAGTGGCATAGATACTTTCAGAGAGCTTACGTTTTACAATAATCCACATGTTCAACACCCACAGAATTGTCAAAGGACTGCATGCAGCTACTTACTGAATGCCAGGATTGCCTGCATTGTCTGTTGTAGGACTTCTGTAGTCACTAAATTATCAGTCCCCATACAGTACATCACAGGAAGTTGGCAGATACAATGATCCATCTGTTATCACACCCATCAAGTGCATTGGCTCAGAGGGAAACTGCTGCAGATTGGAGCTCAGTGTGTGAGAGAAGTAGTAAGATTCCAAGATGCTTATCATTCTTTCCAGAAAGTCCTTTCTGGCCTTTTGATGAGATTGATTTGCTCATTTCTAAAACTGGCTTTCAGTTTAGCTATTATTACGTTTTTATTAATATTTTCAGAAAAACTAGACATATTATCAAAGATACTTTTTTTTTCTGAGAAAGAGGTTTCAGAATATCATTTCCCCTCCTCCCCAGGGATATTCTTGGTCAGATTGTCATAGAAATGAGCAGTGGAAAATTGAAACTGCACAATCTGGGGAGTTTTATTTTTAAAATAGTTGTTCTTAACTGAAACAAGTATGAAACGTTTTTATATTATTCCAATGTGGCAAAGAGTTTTTAGTTTTTTCCCCTTCAAAGTTGAACAGTGTGATCAGCTTCAAAGAAGGAGGGTGTGATTTTCATAGTTTATACAAAATGCCTAGGTAGTTGCTTGTGAGTTTAAGTAACCCATTTGTTTCCTGGAAAGTCTGAGCTATTTAATGATACCAAGATCACTTATAGTCTCTGAGATCTTTCAGACAAAAGCATTGATGCTGTGCTCAATGGTGCTTTGAAGTTTTGGCGACTACCCTGGAGGTAAATGGGGAACTGCTGATGCTTCCTATCTTGTGAATAGTCTTATTTATACAGGGTTTCCCTTGGCAAGGCATAATGTCTGGTTTGGGGAGGCAAAAATCCACTTCCAAATTACTGTCTGTGTATAATATGTCTTTGACTTAATTTAAGTTCACCTTCAAAAGGGCAAAATAGTTAGAGAAAAAATTAAACAGGACAGTGTATGACTAATTGAAAGAAGAGGCCTTGTTTTTTTCCAGACTGAAGATACAAAATGAATATGAATAGTGAATAGTTGCTTAATCAATTCAAAAGAGCCATTGTTTCTTTTTTTTCTCTATTTACCTTAATTTTTAAGCATTGCTGATGAAAATAGGATTTTTAGTAATTTAGTACAGAATATATATACTATTTGGGTTATCCCCAATTAGATAAAATACATCTTTTAAATTTGCCTCTCAAATTAAGAATTTATCACTGATTCTCATATATCTAGGTATACTTGATTTAAAAATCAATTTCTTTTAAAAATTTTTTTGAGAGTCACAAAAATTGGATGTCCATGAATAGGCCAGAGATAGTTGAGAATAATTATATTGAAGCTGATATTCCAGGAAGTAAACAATATAAAATTGCTAAAACCTACATAGAAATGATTCTACAATATTTTTCTACAAATTTTTTTTTTTTTTTTTTTTTTTTTTTTATGTTTTGCTCTGCCTTCCTCAACACCTAAAGAAAATAGGTTTTCCTGGGCCTTTGTAGATGTGGCTTCAGATAACTACATAGAGACTTTGGCTAACTGTACCTAATAGAATGGAACAAATAACACATTTACCATATCTTATTATTTGTTTATACACATTATATATCAATGTAAAATGGGAATTTAACCACTTAATGTTACTCCATAATTATGTAACTTTATTTTGTTATTCCAAATTTGATGAACATGACTAATAGTCATTAAAAATTAGAGGACATTGTGAATTTAAAGCAATGAAAAGGCCTCATCAGTAATAATAACAACATGCTATAGAATTGATAACTAGAACAGTTATACTAGGTAAGATAAAGAGTTAATTCAGTTTTTAAATGTTGTTTATTGGGGTGGAAGTTTTATAATTTAGAATTGTCTGATTTTAACACACAAAGCCCATGGCTCACTTTATGACAGTAACTGCTTTAAATTGTGATAGTTTATTGTCATTATTGTAAGGCATTTTAATTTAATATATTTTTCTTGATCTTTCCCTCAAGAATTTTCCTCATTAGTCATTCTAATCTTGCTAATTATCATAGGTTCAAATAAGATCTTATTTTCATGACATCTTTCATCTGTACTTGTTTCTGCAGAAATGTTTTTGTGCTTTAATTATGACCCTATTTGGTTTCCATGGAAACAATATCAAATCACAACTTTGAGAATGTGTACAACTTTCCTTACATTATCAGTAGGGAAAAAACTATGTCTTTTATAGAAATGTCTATTTTGCATTGTGTCAGAATTCTTAGACTCCATACTATATCATGCTACCATGTGCTGTATAACTCTCTTGTCTTAAAAGTTTAACATTAAATTGTCTTTACATGGTAGGTTGCTTTTTGCTCCACTTTGAATGTTTTCCCTTGTGGAAGGCTCTCTGCAGTATAGTAAGCACACAAGTATTGCCATTCTCCTCCTGCATCTGGAGGTGGCATTTTTCAGTGTGGGTGAAAAGACAGGTAGTAAACAAATACTTTGATATGGTCCTGTGCTCCAAAGCAATTGATAAGAAAGTAAGTGACTGGGAAAGGGCTACTTTAGTTAGGGAAAGCCTCTGGGAGGAGATGACATTTGAATTGAGACCTGGGACTAATCCAGCCAGATGCAGGGAAACAAGGGCAAAAGCCTTGAGCTCACTTTGTTGGAGAAACAGAAATAAGGCCAATGCTGCTGAAACTGTGTGTGTGTGTGTGTGTGTGTGTGTGTGTGTGTGTATGTATTTCAAATCAGGTTGTGTCTGTGTAAATAACTGATCTTCATTTCCCAGAATATTTAAAGTTTTCAAAATTGAATTGTGTTAATGCAGAGGAATCTAGTAGTTTTGAAACACACCTATATGAACTAAAAATGTTGGCAGTGTTGGAATATTTAGGTCATTTATAAATTTTTTGCTTTGAGTTGGAAACTGCTTAGCTTGTTAAAAGTTTTGGATAAAGACAACTTTTTTCCTGGAAATGTTTCAATTTAAAGTATTGAGAATAGTTTATTGCTTTCCAATACGTTGTTTAAAAAAACAAACAAACAAACAGACAAATTATTTTTAAAGACTTGAAGGGAGAATTAGACATTCTGGCTTTAAAAAGTAAAAAATAATAAATATGTGATTTTTCTAAGTACCAGATTAATATAATAGAAATTCATGTGTGAACCAAGTAGTCATTTATTACTAAGAATTCATTTCAGTTAAATTTTTAACAACAATTTTTGTAATGACATGTTTGATATTGATTTTGTATTTTTCATACAGACAGCAGGGAAAGCTTATAGAAGTAACTTTTGATTAGTTTTGGGGAGTCATGCTTTTTATACAGTACAAAAGACCAAAATAAGAGAGGGAGACCCAGGCACTTTTAGAGTAGAAAGTATAGATGTTATCCTCTGTAATAAGACTTGTTACTTTAATCTAAATGATAAAATTTTAAACTTGTGTAATTCTAATGTAGTGTGGTACATGTCTAACTTCTCCTCAAAGCACACTGTGTTTGATTGAATGCACATGAGAGCTCACTGGTGCATCTGTAGACACATGAAAGCTAGGTTGTAGGTTTCCTAATTTCTAACCTGGTGTGGTAGCACAGGTGAGAAAACTCTTAACACCCAACAGCTACTAGTAAAACTTGTCCAAGCATTTTTCTATTTATCAACTCTTGTTCCCTCTACATAACCATTTTTAAAAAAAGCTATTTTAGGTCTCAGAGTTTGTGAGCCAGACCTAACCTTTTTCTATTATTTGTTTATTTGGTCCTTTACTAATTTAACAGAATTTCCCATGTGCAAATTGTTTTGCTAGTTTTGTAGCACATTCTTAATATAAAATATAATAATGTTATATAGAAAGTTTAAAGAAAGAGACTAACCATTTTAAAAATGTTTAACTATACAGTCTGCTAACCTTCAAAAATACTTTCAGTTATTTTGGTTTAACTATAATCTTTCAATTCCTGGCATTCATCTACCTAATAAAAAAGTAACATGCTAATTGACCGTACCTTCGCGACATCCACCAGCCAATCAGGAATGAGTATGCAAGTTACTCCAACAAATATGGAAGGTTAATTTGCATAAGCAGGCATCAAGCGGCTGGGGGGCGGGGCGGGACGCTTGTGTCGTCGCCATGGTGATGACGTAGGCATTCCGCACCACCCCAGCTGCTCCAGGCCTCTGGGCAGCGTGGGAAGGTGGAAAGGCGGCGGCTCCGGCCAGAGTGAAGGTGATGCTGGCAGCCAGGGGAAGGAAGGCCCATTCTTGCACGAATCTTCATGCATCGGGCCTCTAGTATATATGTATTTAAACACATTTATTTTCCTGTTGACTACCAAACTCACCATAAACAACCACCCAAACCTATATAATAAAACCCTAATATGCAAATAGATCGAATGGTGGAACAACAGGTCACTATGATGTGCACTGACCACCAGGGGGCAAATGCTCAACGCAGGAGCTGACACCCTGGTGGTCAGTGCGCTCCCACACGGGGAGTGCCACTCAGCCAGAAGCCAGGCTCACGTCTGGTGAGTACAGCGCTGGTGGCAGGAACCTTTCCCGCCTCCATGGCAGCACTAAGGACCCCTCGGAGGATGTCCACCTGCAGACATCCCCCAAGGGGTCCCAGACTGTGAGAGGGAGCAGGCTGGGCTGAGGGGGGACATGCGCCCCCCCCTCAAGTGCACCAATGTCATGCACCACACCTCTAGTAACACATATGCATGAAGCCACAAAAGACTGCAACTGGTATATGGAGAAGTGGTTTACTTTTCAGAATCCCATAAGAAAATTAACGCTACATGTTGTCAATATAATGTGGCTTGTGCTCCCCCCCCCCCCCCCCCCCCCCAGTTTAAGTTAGAGCTTTTATATTTACAAACGAAACCTTTGCCAGGTGTAGTGATTGATGGAAGTTGGGTTAAATGATAGACTGATATAAAATAATTGCCCTAACCTGTTTGGCTCAGTGGCTAGAGCATCACCCTGTGGACTGAAAGGTCCCAGGTTCGATTCTGGTCAAGGGCATCTACCTTGGTTGCGGGCACATCCCCAGTAGGAGGTGTGCAGGAGGCAGCTGATTGATGTTTCTAACTCTCTATCCCTCTCCCTTCCTCTCTGTAAAAAATCAATAAAATATATATATTAAAAAATAAATAAAATAATTGTATATTCCTGTTTTTAATCAAAATTACATTTTTTTTACTGTTTTATTTAAGATAGAAAGTGGGCCTTCTCTTTTTACCTAGCATTTTATGTAAAGGGAAACAAATTTGTAGGAAAGGTAGATAACGGAAAAAGTGGAGAGGATAAATTGTTTTGTAGTTAAAGTAAGATAATAGAAAAAGAGGATGGCATTGAATTTGTAGTCCCATGGAGAAAGAAGTGGAGAAAGAGTAGGTCATTAAAAATTATGGCTAAAATTAAGATAAAAACATTCTGTAATTTTTACCTCCTAAGAATTGGATGTATAGAATGAGATTTGCTTAATAAGGATCTAGTCTATTTGCCATAGATAGTCTAGCTTAAATGCAGGCTGAGATACCCATTAGGTCTCAAGGACATGGCACTGAGCCTCGTCTAGAGAAACCTTTGTGTACGAAATCTTCATAGTACCGTAGTCATCTTTCTCTCTCTCGCTCGCAGATGTTATTTTTGCTACATTTGCTATTCTAACCTGCAGTTAAAAAAATAATTACTGTGTCAGTATGACTGGCAGCTCATATAGGAAAAATATGTTGTCTCTTAATCAAAGGTGATTACAGTTTTTTCCTGTCTATAAATGCGCTTGTTGTGTAACGAGAATGCATTAGTCTCAGACTGATGTACGAAATGAAAGGCAGCAAGAAGCAGCACCATTGTTATCACTCCAGGCGTGTCTAATGAATCGTGTTTCCATGTTCTCTCGGTCACGCCGTAGAGTGCCCTCAGCCAGGGCTAAGCCTCCTGTAAAATGGCCTTTTAGATTATTGTAGCAAGAACAGAAATGCTGGATGAGTGGGGCTGGGGAGAGAATACCAACAAGACAGC
The DNA here is from genome assembly GCF_951640355.1 of Cnephaeus nilssonii. Lineage (NCBI taxonomy): Eukaryota > Metazoa > Chordata > Mammalia > Chiroptera > Vespertilionidae > Cnephaeus > Cnephaeus nilssonii. The sequence continues at coordinate 7,513,288 of NC_137093.1, forward strand.
TGCATTTCAAACAGTTACAGCTGCAAGGATTACTCACTATAATAGCAGTGACAGTCAACTGTTTGAGCTTTAGTGTAAAAGGCAATTTGGGGACTTGTCCTGTCAGAATTTTAGTAGCAATCTGGGGACGTGTGTGTATGTGCACACGCACATGTGGGCATGTGTGTATATTTCAAATCAGGTTGTGTCTGAAGAGTGGAAAGGAAATATTTTTTATTTTTGCTGTTCAACTGTGTCAATGTTGAAATCAATAGTGAGTTATCCTGATGAAAGTCATTGTCTTAGAGGAAGTTTATAAAATGTTTATTTTGTAGAATTGATGGACTTAAGTATAACTGTTCTAACTGAACCACATACTGGGTTTACTTTTTGTTAATTTAATTTTATCTTGGGATTCCTGTCCTAATCTTTCTTTCTTGTCGTTTTGCATGTCGCGTATAGTTTTAAAGCATATAGTTGTTTAATAAATAATAGTAGCCTTATTTTAAAAATCTTTCAAATATGATGCATGCTTATAGAGGAAATGAATGTTCATTGAAGAATACCTGGGAAATACATGGGTAAAGAAAAGTAATTGTTCAAACAACCTAAGAAACTTAATTTTAATGGCTGTTCGTCTAGGTCTTTATTTGTTTATGCTTACTATATAACAAAATTAAGAGTATGTTAATAGCTTTAAAGTGTAAAAAAGTAATAATTATCTAAAAATCTTTAAAAGCAGTAGCAAATGGGGCAAATTTCGTCCTTAGAAGTCAGTAACAGCCATTGTGCAAGTTTTCTTTTTCACTGTGTAGCTATTAAAGTAACATTATAGCCTGACATTTTTCTGTGGCACTTGTCTTTTGAAGGTCTTGTTTCATTTATCTAGAAATTTAGTTTTATGGTCTCCTTCAATTTTAAAGTTTAGTGGCTTTACATGGAGTCCTATGATCCATTGAAATGCTAACTTGGGTCATGTCTCAACTGTTACAATGCTGCCTGGAAACCATCATTAAAATTCTGGTTATCTTGTAACTGGCAGAGAACTCATGCTGTCAGATTCCTGAGTAAGATATTATACTGTTAAGATTTGAGTCACAATTCTGTTTCTATATGATGAATATTATTAGTGTTCATAATCATTTAAAGTTGCAAATAGGTCAAAACAAATGAAGCATTTTGATATACATCTTCTCATTTGATGAATTGACATTGGGAAAGTTAAAATCCACTTTCAACATAGATTTGTGAAGTGATGCTAAATATTCTATACCCACAAGCTATTCAAGAAAGCCAGAGCTCTAAGTGAGTTGAATTTGATATAAGTAATAAGCCCATTTAGTTATTAATGACTTCAAATATAGATTTTACAAGCCAATCGATGGTGGTGTAGCTGTGATTAATCAATAGTGTTGTATGTAATTGGATTTTTTATGGGTTAATGCTATTTTTCAGAATTAATATAGCATTATGCTACTTTGTTACAATTTTTGTAAGTCAATTTTAAGAAAACAGATACTTAAAAATTCTCTATATATTTATCTTTATTTCATTTGATGCAACCCATAAAATAAATTGATGTTTTCTTATAATGTCTTCATAGAGTAATTCTTAGGTAGTACATTTAATAATTAAGAACTATTTTAAAAAACTGGTCTGATTATATTGCAGATAAAGGTGAAAACAAAGGCAGCGGGGCAAATTGGTGTCAGGGCTGCTCTGTCTTTAGCAGTTTGTCACTGAAATTTAACTGGAAAACAATATTGTTTCATGGGCCTTGCTTTAATCTATTTGTATTTCTGGAGTTTGAAGCAAAATTTGATTTTCAGTAATTTTAATGGCTGAATAAGGAGTGCCATCCCTGAAAGTGCTTCTCCCCTCTACCCCCCCCCCCCCCCCCCAATATTTGCAATAGCCAATGCGGTTACTGAACTCAATGTTCCGGATAATAGGTTTCATTAATTTTGATGCCTGAGGTAAAAAAGCAGTAGGTGGGAGTAAGAAATGTTTTTGATGTCTAGACCTTCATTTCAGCTGTTGCTGCAATATGATACATTAAAAGGAAATATGTATCATAGCTCAGAGGAAATATGTATTCTTTGAAAGTAATTCTACTTTTAAACTGTGTAAGTCAGGGTGACCTGAATTCTAAAAGGATGAGCTTGAATTTCTTCAAGGTTTCACAACCTTTATGCTCCTTCCCACCCTATTCCATTCTCCTTCCTCCCATTTTTCCCCTTCAAGTAAAGTGTGCCAGTTTCATTTGCCCAATTGGAAGAGATATCTTTCCAAGATCTCTGCTGGGAAACACAAAATCATTGAAGTATATGCTGCTTTGATATTTTGCCATATTGACTTTTTTCCTGACACTTTCATATGGTTTTTCTTTCAGAATACTTATTCTGCAAGGAGCATGCTTTGCAAAGTTGATAGTTTTGTATTATGATTTGTGAGGACTTGGAAAAATAATTTGGGCACTGAGCAATAATTACTGCTATTTAAATTTTCATTTCTTCTGCTAAAACTTTTATGTCGTACTTTCGCAATTTAAATATTTGATTCTGGATTACTATTTTTAAAAAGGTTGAATAACAGCAATTAAAAATATTCTGATTATAGCTTTTACAATACAAATGAGATAACATTTCTCTTTGTAAATAGGCAGCTGTCGCAGTGCTTAGTTTCATTTTTCAGTTTCAGTGGGGCCGTCATAGACAACAAACAGTAGGAGAAGGTTTTAACTTAGGAATTCTTTGCTTTAGCTGATTCTTGCCACTCATTATGGTATACATATTTTAGGTCTCTTGGTGCTTTTTCTTCTGAGCCTATTAACAAAATTTTAGAAAAATTATCTTCTATTATATGTACATAGATTTATGAATATAGTCTATAGAGATAGTCTTCTTGCAACTTTATAATCTGAAGTAATAAGGATTTAAGTTGAAACTTGGAAGATCAAAAGAATTAGAAAGGCTTAAAAAAATGGAGATAGTATATATACCCTGGGGAGATTGTAGGTTTCATAAAGACAGGTGCCAGCACCTGCTGGTCTCATCACCTTTTTGGCAGTTGCTTTTCTACTCAGTCCACCTTGGAAGGGAAATAGGGGATTAAGTAGTAAATGCATCTTATGTCATTTGTAGAAACAACCCTTAACCTAGACTAACTACTTTCTGGACCTCCCCCCTCTCTTCCCTAATCCTAAAGGATACTTTCTGAAGAATCTCATATCAAATAAATGAAGTACTGGCTTAAATTTTACCTTGGGAGTAGGATGTCTCAAATAAATTAGTTTTAAAAGCTATTATGTGATTTTTCTCTGACTTTCCTATGGAGCTGTACAAATAGATTGCAGAAGCAATTTCAATTTTGTTTAACTTTTGAAAAGGTTACTTGCAGCTATTAGAAAACATTAATTTAAAGTGCAAATGGTGGATCCAAAGGGTAATTTAACTTCAGTGTTGAAAGTTGCTTTTCTAGTCAGTAATAAGAGTAAAAGGAGGGGGGTGAGGTGAGTTAACACTAACCCTATGGAGATGTATGATTTCATGGAAGGAACATGGGTGTTAGAGTCAGAAAACTTGGGTTTGAATCTCTTCTTTGCCATGAATCCACTTAACTAGATATAAGGATTTTTTAGGTTGAAGCTAATACAAATGAAATTTGAAAAGTATGTGTACACATAATATCGGGTCAACTACACTTGTTATGAGTATTTGAAATGTCCTAATCACTGTAGCTATGAAAATAAACTCCCTTGATGAGTTTAAATAATGGAATAATTCATATGTTTACTATTTCTAAAAGTAGATATAAAATCCATTTAGCCGTTGAGTGTAGTAGCTATGTTTAACTCTAGATTCTTTTTAAAAAAATATTTTTATTTCAGAGAGGAAGGGAAAGGGAGCGAGAGATAGAAACATCAGTGATGAGAAAGAATCATTGATCGGCTCCCTCCTGCACGCCCCCTACTGGGGATCGAGCCTGAAACCCAGGCATGTGCCCTTGATTGGAATCAAACCCGGGACCCTTCAGTACACAGGCCAACGCTCTATCCACTGAGGCAAACTGGCCAGGGCGACTATATTCTTGAACTGAGTTGTGTAACTTTGGGCAAGTTTAAGATTTTTAAGCCTTAGTTTTCTCATTTATATAATGGAGTTTAGAATGCGCTGTATTCGTCAGAATTCTTAGTTGCAAACTAACAAAAGGAGTTGCTTAAAAGAATTGTTCACAGAACTCTTTGGCACTTCTAGGGTCAGTGCTGCATAACTGGCTTTTGATGAGAAACTAGCGCTATCACCAAGCACAAGATGCTGTGTACCTACACTACTTTAGCAGCAAACTTTATCTTTCAGCCTCTACTTTCAGTGCACACAGAAAGACCTCTGTCCTTCCACTCCCTTTGTGTCACTAGATCCAGAGTTAGAGATGTGTGCAGTAGCATCTAGTGAAATTGAGGATGTATATCCTTGTCCACATTGCAGGAAGGTGTGGAAGAGACAGAATCAGTATCTTCAGCTCCTGTTAGGGGTGACCTGCCATCTTTGACTCCAACCAGAATTCACGAAGTAGCTAATTCCCAGTGACAGGAAGAAGTCAGATGCTGAGTGGCTAAAGTGAATGTCACATGTCCTTCACTCTGACTCATAGTGTTGTAGTGGAAAGTGCTGTCCCACAGATTTCCCATGTCCCTTTGTTATCAACCCCTCCCACCATTCCAATACCTGGATACCTTTGCGAGCAGTTTTTATGACTTTAAGTTTGCGCTTGCAAGAATGTCATATGAATGATTCACATAGCATGTGGCTTTTTGAGTAAGGCTTTTTTTCACTGAGCATACAATGTTTGATTGTATCACTAGTTCCTTTTTGTATATAGTATTCCATTGTATGGATTTTCTACTGTTCATCCTTTCTTCAATTGAGGGATATTTGGATGGTTTCCAGTTTGGGGCAATTATGATAACAATAATGATAAATATTTGTTAGTGTTTCATGTGAACGTAAGTTTCTTATTCTACTTAAATATATGCCTAAGAGGGATATTGCTGGGCTGTATGGGCAAGTTTAGAAAATCTGGCAAAGTCAACCTTTCCAAAGTGGTTGTACTATTTTTGTATTCCCATCAGAAGTATATGCCAGTTCCAGTTATTTTGTATGCTCACTGGTATTTTCAGTTTTTCTTTTAAGCCAGTTTAATGGGTGATAACTCATTGTGATTTCAATTTGCATTTCCATGATGACTAGTGATGTTTTGAGCATCTTTTCATGTTTTTATTTGCCATTCATATATGTTCTATGGCCAAGTGTTCAAATCGTTGGACCATTTTTTAAAACTGCCTTTTTTTCTTAGTGTTGAATTTTGAGATTTTTAAGAAAAATCAAAAATAGCATATTATGAATACAGGTCCTTTAAAGTAACATAACTTATTCATGTTTTTTGAAGAGCAGAGTTCTTCAGTTGATGAAGCCCTATTTAATTGTTTTTGCCTTATGGATCATGTTTTGGTGTCACATCTAAGAAATCTTTGCTTAAACTAAACTTATAAAAAGTTTCTTCTATATTTTCAAAATTTTAGTTTCACATTTCGTTTTATAATCCATTATGAGTTAAATTTATATATGGTGTGCAGTAGGGTTTGAGGCTTTTTTTTGGTATAGGGATATTTACTAATTCCAGTACCATTTGTTGAAAAGACTTCCGACCACGGAACTGCCTTTGCACCTTGTTGAAAATCAGTGACCATATCCTTGTGGGTCTGTTTCTAGACTCTCTATTTTGTTCTATTGATCTATATATCCTTTCTCTTATACCACACTGTCTTGTCTATTCTAGCTTTATAGTAAATCTGGAAATCAGGTGGTACAAGTCCTTCAACTGTATTTTATAACATTGTTTTTATAACATAGTTTCTTTGCCTTTTTTTTCTTTCACTTAAATATGTAGACTGAGCTTGTCTATTTCTATAAAATACCCTGCAGAGAATTTGATCGGAATTCAGTTGACTCTAGATTGTTTTGGGAAAAATTGACATCACAACAATAATGATTTTCCTAGACCATGATGAATACATGCCTCTGCATTTATTTGTTTTTTATTTTTTTCATTAATATTACAGTTTTCAGCATATAGATCTTGAACATTATTTGTAAGGTTTATATCTAGGGATTTCTTGTTTTTTGGTACTGTTGTAAATGGTACTTAAAATTTGTTAACTTCTAATAATTTATTTAGGTATATAGAAATATGATTGTTTTGTGTCTATTGATCTAGTATTTTATAATCTAGCTAAACTCACTTTTAAGTTTAATAGCTTCTTTTGTTGATTCTTTAGGATTTTCTGATAGTCATGTCTTCTGTGCATAGAGTTTTATTTCTTCCATTCCAATCACTGTACCCGTATCATTTTTTCTTGCCTTATCTATACTAATAAAAGGGTAATATGCTAATTAGACCAGGAGACCTTCCGGACATCCTTCTGGACAAAGCCATGGTGGTGGGGCTGAGGCAGAGGTAGTTAGGGGTGATCAAGCCAGCAGGGGAGGGCAGTTGGGGGTGATCAGGCTGGCAGGGGAGGGCAGTTGGGGGCAAGCAGGCTGGCAGGAGGGGCAGTTGGGGGCGAGCAGGCTGGCGGAGGCAGGGAGCCAGTTGGGGGAGAGCAGGCTGGCAAGGGGGGGCAGTTGGGGGCGATCAGGCCAGCGGGGGGGAGGGGGCAGTTGGGGGCAATCTGACCAGCAGAGGGGGCAGTTGGGGGCAAGCAGGTCGGCAGGGGGCGGTAGTTGGGGGCGAGCAGGCCAGCATGGGGGGCAGTTGAGGGCGATCAGGCCAGCGGGGGGGGGCAGTTGGGGGCGATCAGGCCGGGGGGGGGCAGTTGGGGGCAAGCAGGCCAACAGGGGGGCAGTTGGGGGTGAGCAGGCCTGTGGGGGGCAGTTGGGGGCGAGCAGGCTGGTGGGGGGGGACAGTTGGGGGTCAGCAGGCTGGCAGGGGGTGGGCATTTGGGGACAATCAGGCTGGCAAGCAGAGTGGTTAGGGACGAACAGGCAGGCAGGCAGGTGAGTGGTTAGGAGCCAGCGATCCCAGATTGCGAGAGGGATGTCCGACTGCCAGTTTAGGCCAGATCCGGGACATCCCCCAAGGGGTCCCAGATTGGAGAGGTTGCAGGCTGGGCTGAGGGACACCCCGCCCCCCCCACCCCCCCACCCCCGTGCACGAATTTCGGGCCACTAATTACTAGTATATTGGCTGAAATTTCCACTGTAAGTGGAATAGGAGTGATGAAAGCAGACATCCTTGCTTGGACCCAGGATCGAACCCACAACCTAGACATGTACCCTGATTGGGAGTTGAACCTGCAACCTTTGGTGCACGGGTCAACGCTCCAACCAACTGAGCCACCTGGCTTATTATTCTATTTTAAAGTATGTTTGATGATTTTAATTTTAAAAGGTTTTTTAAAAATGTGCAGAATGGGTGTTACCAACTTGGAAACAACTGGGCACTCATTTTACAAATGCTGCATCACCAATACTTTGGCACAAAAGACTATTACGTAGAGAAACACGGACACCAGTGACTAAGTTGAGTGATTCATAAGAGCTGGACTTTGAATGTTGATGAAGTATTGGCAATTTTAATCTTATTTCTTTGAATATATTATTTGTTTTATGTACAACAGTAATTAAAAATATCTCAGTTTAAGCTCTTTAAATAATTACAAATTTAAAATTCTAAGTGTTAAGTACCATGTTATAGTTTAATTGGCAGCTTCATTCCACCCTTCTACTCTTAGTGACCTATAAAATAATAATACTTCTTAAAATTGATGATGTTTCAGAATCAGTGAAACACATTGGGAAAGCAAAGAAAAGCAATTACTATGGGATGTTTCTTTTATTGAAATGTTAGTTGTCTTTCTTACCTAGGAAAAGCTTTACCCAAAAGATAAATGTGTGAGAACAGATTCATGACCCCTTCAGAGAATTGTAAAAAAACTTTGGGATGCTTTGTCTTGAACAGAGACAATCTGTTGCTAGGAGGAATGTTTGTTTATTTGTTGTATTTTATTTTCATTTCTGTAGTTATACATAAGAGAAAATGTTTCCGCCAGAGGTTGTTTTGGGAAAATTTGGTAAATCATGATGAGCCATATAGGCAGGAAAATAGTTTTCTGACATATGAGGACAAAAAATATTTTATGTCGTTTTATCATTAAAAAAAAAAGTCCTATAAATAAAACCCATGAATGTAAATACACTTCTTCAAATTCTACCGGATTGGAGAATATGGAGATGCATTTTAAGGTGCCAATTAGAGTGATAAAAGCATTAAAGATGTATTGTGGATTTAACCTGTGTTTTAATTCTGTCAGAATTTTCACTGGTGAATGCTTTTGTCAAGATAACAACAAAAAGGGACAGAAAATTTTCTTCTACAAATGTCGTTTTCATCCTTCCAATTTTTCGCAATCTTGAACTAATACAATTTGAAAGAAAATTAGCTATCTTCTCTAGGGCGTTTTATATATATATACACATATATACTTTAATATATTTTATTGATTTTTTTTTTTTAACAGAGGAAGGGAGAGGGATAGTTAGAAACATCGATGAGCTGCCTCCTGCACACCCCCTACTGGGGATGTGCCTGCAACCAAGGTACATGCCCTTGACCGGAATCGAACCTGGGACTCTTCAGTCCACAGGCTGATGCTCTATCCACTGAGCCAAACCGGTTAGGGCTTATATATTTTTACTAGAGGCCCGGTGCACGAAATATGTGAATGGGGGAGGGGGCAGGGGGTGTCCCTCAGCCCAGCCTGAACCCTCTCCAATATCGGACCCCTCAAGGGATGTCCGACTGCCCGTTTAGGCCCGATCCTGGTAGGATCAGGCCTAAACGGGCAGTCGGACATCCCTCTCACAATCCAGGACTGCTGGCTTCCAACTGCTCGCCTGCCTGCCTTCCTGATTTCCCCTAACCGCTTCTGCCTGCCAGCCAGATGACCCCCTAACCACTTCCCTGCCAGCCTGATTGATGCCTAACTGCTCCCCTGCCAGCCTGTTTGCCCCTAACTGCCCTCCCCTGCAGGCCTGGTCACCCCTAACTGCCTCCCCTGCAGGCCTAGTCACCCCTAACTGCCCTCCCCTGCAGGCCTAGTCCCCCCCAACTGCCCTACCCTGAAGGTCCGGTTGCCCCCAACTTCCCTCCTCTGCCGGCCTGGACCCCCCCCAACTGCCCTACCTTGAAGGCCCGGTTGCCCCCAACTTCCCTCCTCTGCCAGCCTGGTCACCCCTAACTGCCCTCCTCTGCAGGCTTGATCTTCCCCAACTGCCCTCCCTTGCAGGCCTGGTCCCTCCCAATTGCCCTCCCCTGCTGGCCTGATCACCCACAACTGCCCTCCCCTGCTGGCCATCTTGTGTCCACAAGGGGGCAGGATCTTTGACCACATGGGGGCAGCCATCTTGTGTGTTAGAGTAATGGGCAATTTGCATATTACTCTTTTATTAGATAGGATAGAGGCCTGGTGCATGGGTGGGGGCCAGCTGGTTTGCCCTGAAGGGTGTCCCAGATCAGGGTGGGGGTTTCCTTGGGGTGTGGGGCGGCCTGGGCGAGGGGCCTGTGGTGGTTTGCAGGCTGGCCACACCCCTCGGCGACCCAAGCGGAGGCCCTGGTATCTGGGATTTATCTTCTACAATTGAAACTTTGTAGCCTGGAGCGAAGCCAAGCCTCCTGCTTGCTCCGTGGCAGCAGCCATTTCTGTTGGGATTTATTTATCTTCTATAATTGAAACTTTGTAGCCTTAAATTGAAGCCTGGGCCGGCCAGGGTGTGTGGAAAGCTTGGCTTCCTCCATCGCCGGGGGCAACCCTAGCCTCCTGCTCTCTCTCTCTAGCTCCATGGCTGCCACCATTTCTGTTGGGATTTATCTTCTATAATTGAAACTTTGTAGCCTTGAGTGGAGGCCTTGGCTGGCCAGGGTGTGCGGAAAGCTTGGCTTCCTCCATCGTTGGGGAAACCCAAGCCTCCTTCCTGCTCACTCAGTGGCCGCAGCTATCTTGGTTGAGGTTAATTTGCATATCCACTCTTGATTGGCTAGTGGGTGTAGCGGAGTGATGGTTAATTTGCATATTACTCTTTTATTAGATAGGATATATGGAAAGATGTTAGGAATGCATAGGCAATGTTAATCTGTTTGATTCTCTTGGTGTTAGAGTTACTTGTGGCTCAATGTTATAATATATTTCAAAGGCAAGTATTATTTCTCCAAATGTCAAACATTCATGCAATTAGGAGTTCAGTGTGGTGAGCGTCTGGGATGGGGGGTGGATGCAGACTAGAGGGGTCAATGTAGAAAAAAGGGGGACATTTATAATACTTTCAACAATTAAGATTAAAAAAATAAAATCTTTAAAAAAGAAATTATGAGTTTGGAAATAAATTGATGTTATATTAAGATTTAGTTTTCTGACATTCTCCCTAAAATCATGTCCTTAAAATCCTATTCAGATACTGCCTTCAAAACATTTAAAATTTTTATGTAACTCTGACATTATTGGGTATTTTTTCCTTTTGATTTTTCCTGTGAAAATATATATAATATATTCAGTATTCATCCATTTAAATAACTTTAAATGGAACTCTAACAGAATTAGTCTTTTTGACACTACAAAGTAGAAAGATTGATTTGAGAATTACAAACGATTTTAAACTCGGGATAAACAAGTTTTTTAAAAATATATACTTTTATTGATTTGAGAGAGAGAGAGAGAGAGAGAGAGAGAGAGAGAGAGAGAGAGAGAGAGAGAAACATCAATGATGAGAGAGAATCATTGATCAGCTGCCTCCTGCACGCCCCCTACTAGGGATTGAGCCCGCAGCCCTGGCATGTGCCCTTGACTGGAATCGAAACCCGGACCTTTCAGTACGCAGGCCAACGCTCTGTCCACTGAGTCAAACTGGGTAGGGTGGAATAAGCAGGTTTGAAAGACTTTTATGGGAGAGGGATTGTACCATGCCTATATTTCAAAGACTTTAAAATCTAAACATATATTTTCTTCTGTATTTTGTATTTTATAACTTTGGTTAAGTTCTTCCTTTCTCTATTTAAGTGTGAGAGAGTTTATTTATATTTACTTACTCACTTTGCTTTAGAAAAATGGTTTTATAGTTTGTTTTTATTTGGATGCCCTGCTTACTGTTTTTTTTTTTTTTTTTTCCCAGTTGTGGAAGAAGGACTCTGGGAAAATGGCCTTTCCTATGAATGTCGGACGCTACTCTTCAAAGCAATCCACAATCTGTTAGAAAGGTAAGAGAAGGAACAGCATCAAGGTGATTTTGAGAAACCCAAGTATAATGCTAGATACTTAGAGGGTTTCCTGTAGTTCTCAAAATGCTTTTATGCACAATTTTATAAAAATAGAATTATATAACTCTCTTGTGTGTTTTTTTATATTGATATAATTTCAAAGTTAGAGAATTTTCAGGAGACAAATAATTCCCATATATCTTCTTACACAGATTCACCAGTTTTTGTTTGCCCAGTTTGCTTGATAATTAATGTGGCTGCTTGTCCTAAACAACCCCCCATCCCTGCCCGTGTGTATGTATTTAAAAAATTTTCCCTGAACCACTTTCGAGTCATTTGCATACCTGAGGTGGTTCTAAGTATTTAGGTGTACATTTCCTAAGAACAAGGATATCCTCTCATATAAACATAGTACAATTATGAAAATTAAGAAATTTAACATTGATAAAATGCCATTATCTAATCTGTAGTTCAGTTCAGATGTTATCAGTTGTCCCAGTTATGTTCTATATAGCTTAACCCCCGTTCCCCCAAGATCCAATCCATGATCATACATTATATTTGGTTTACATGTCTCTTTAAATCTAGAAGAGTTCCTTAGCCTTTCTTTTCTTTCTTGACATTGAAATTTTGAATTTATTCAGGCCAAATGTTTCATATAAAGTTCCTCAATTTGAGATAGTTTCCTGATGATTATGTTATGCTACTGGGTAGGAATACCATACAAGTGATATTGTGTTCTTCTCAGTGTAGGAGGTCCATGATTTCAGTATTCTATTTTTAATATTAATATTGTTGATCACTTGTTTGAGGTGGCATTTTGTAGTTTTCTCCACTGTAAATTAGTAAGTACTTATTAACTACTAGAGGCCCAGTGCATGATTAAATCATGCACGTGTAGGGTCCCCTAGGCCTAACCTGCCATCCTGGTGCCTGTCCGCTGGTGCACCAAGCCTTTCTGAAAGGCCTGGTGTGAGCTCCCACGCTTTCGCTTTCGATCGCGGGGGAGCTGGGTGCCTGTCCGCTGGTGCACCAGGCCTTTCAGAAGCCTCCGGCGCAGGGGAGGCTTCTGAAAGGCCTGGTGCTGGAGTGGACAGGCACCCAGCTCCCCCCGCTTTTGATGGTCCGCAGCTGGACGTGGGCTCACTGCCCCAGAGGCCCCTTCTGTGCCGCAGCACAGCCATAGCCCAATCAGCGCCCCCCCCCCCCCCCCGCCACCCCGAGTCCCGCCCCCCCCGCGCCTCCTGGCCAATCGTGGGCATAGCGAAGGTACGGTCAATTTGCATATTTGTCTATTATTAGGTAGGATGATCTTTATTTTAAGAGCTCAATAAATGGTTAACTGCTGTTAATATTAGCTGATAGAAGTATTGATACCACTATTTTTAGAGTTGGGCACAACTTTAAAAGCCAACCTGTTTACCCAGGTAATTTTGGTATCTCATTCTATAATATCCTTTCTATGTGGTCATCTGTTCTTTCCTTGAATACTTCTGGTTATGTGAGCACAGTTTCTCAAAGAAGGGCTTTTCATCTTTAGAGAGCACTCATTGTTAGAAAGTCTTTCTTAAGCTCAGCAAAAATCTGTCTCCCTGTAACTTTTATTTCTTTATCTTAATTCTTTTCTTTGGTGATCATATATAATTCATCCAATTCTACTTCCATGTGGTCCTTATTCTATAACAATTGAATCCTCCACCTTTTCTTCAGCCTTCCAGGTATTTCTCTAGTCAGTTCCATTCTCTTCATTTTGGTTGCCACTGGCCTACTTTTAAGATACCATGTGTTTCATGAAATATTGCAGTGATCTCTTTTACCAACCATGTTAGGCTCAGTTATGCTTCAGTAACAAAAGACATGAAAGATCTTACCTTTATAACAATTGAGATTTCTTTCTTTTTCTCTTTTTTTAAAACATATTTCTATTGATTTCAGAGAGGAAGGGAGGGGAAAGGAGAGAGACATAGAAATATCAATGAGAGAGAATCATTGATTGTCTTCCTCCTGCATGCTCCCTACTGGGGATGAGTCCACAACCTGTGCATGTGCCCTGACCAGGAATTGAACCCTGACCTCCTGGTTCAAGGGTTGACTCTCAACCACTGAGCCACACTAGCTGGACGAAGTTTATTTCTTGCTTGTGCTGCTGCCCATTGTGAGTCCTTTACTGCAGCACTCTCTTGCAGGCAGGAATCTGCTGATGAGGCAGCCCTTTCAAAGACTTGCTGGGCTGTTTTGCAGAGGCAGTGGTAAAATACGTAATAGCTCATCGAAAGCTCTGGTCAAAAGTGGGATATGTCATTTCTGCTCACATTTTACTGACCAAGATATTTACCACCGAAGTCAAATGGATGAGAAAGTAAAATCCATTAGTAGAGGGTGCCAAAGTCACATGGCCAAACTTGATGTCAGTGAGAGAAGGCGGGATAGCACACGTTTGGGAAGAGGATACAATCTACCATACCTGTCAGTTGAGGTCTTCTCCCTTCTAATAATCTATCCTCCAATCAGGTGCTGGTTATATTATTTAAACACAGATATGTTTCTAAAACACAATTATGGATGTATTTATACATGTTTTTAAAAACTGAGCAATAGTGGCTTCTTTGGGTATTTTCTTCATTTGTGATTTAGAATTTCAATATTTGAATATTTAGGCCTTCCAACTTCTATAATTTTAGATCATGCTTATTTTTTCTTTCTTCTGAGAAAGTAACTGTGTTTCCTATTTTCTTAATGATCGATTATCCCTTTTTGGAAAGATGCCCAGAATAATAAGAGATCATTAATTTGGTTTTTACTTATATAGATTCTCTGCTAATTTGACCTGATTCTCCTTCCCCCTTCCTTCCTAAGTTTTTAGAATAAAACATAAGCTGATTTTGATGGAAAGGTATTATTTCCCCTCAAACATGCAAATCATTGCTTTGCACACAATAGAAGATTACATGGGTCTTTTGAAGCTGTTTTGCTCTATCCTGTCCATACTTACTTAGGGAGACTTTAATCTGTGGGTATTTGACGTTTCTAAATATAATGGCTCTTCAGGGTAGTCCACTGGTGCTGCTTTCCTAATGGATTGTCAGCATATTCACCCTCGGTAGTTTAAAACACAGCTGTAAAATTGCCTTTGGCTCAGAGCCTCTTGATTCGCCAGAGATGCTGTTTAGAGTGAAGATATTCATTTGGAAAAGTAGAGTTAGAAATACATGAATATTGGAATTATAATTATGATGACATATTTGTAAATTACTAGCTTTTAATGTCCTGTGGTATTGTGATCCAATAGAGGTGATCATCAGAGGGTAAATGAGCATTGTCCTTGGATGTGTTGGGTCAAGGATTTCAAAATGGTAAATATATGGGGTGGGCAAAGTATGTTTGCAGTTGTTAATACAACTAAATAATACAATAATTAGTGAATAATAATACAAGAATAAACTGTGTTTTGCATACTTACAACTGTAAACTTACTTTTGCCCATCCCTGTATTCATTAGAGCACAGTGGTAGGTTCAGCCCTAACCCAGGATCAAGCCCCCAACCCAGGCATATGCCCTGACTGGGAATTGAACTGTGACCTCCTGCTCAACCACTGAGCCACGCTAGCCAGGCACTATAACTTCTTGATAACCTAAAGTGCAGTTTGGTTGAGAGTGTGGTAGAGGAAAACTATATTTGGACTTTTTAATCTATGAAAACTGTCATACTTATAATTTCATAATTTGAGGGACACAAAAGAACCCAAAGTTTGTTGTGGCTCCTTTCTAACCCTCCTAACTGTCCCATCTGGGAAATGGCTTGTGGAGTTAGGCTGTGGCCGCTGCTGTGGCACCTGTAATCCAATATGTTGTCTGCTCATGGCTTTAGGATTAGAGCTTGGAGCATGCCAACTTTGGAGTCAAGTTGCTTGTGTAGTTAATTATTTAGAGCCATATGGCAACAAACACACACACACACCCCACCCTGATATCATTTTCATTTTCAGCAGCTGTGTTTTTTTTCTTCGTGAAACAGTGAATTTTGAGCGGTAGTAGGGAACTAGGAATTATTTCTAAAGAGAAATGCTTTCCTAGGACTGTTGATTGAAGAACACTTTATAAATCTTGCAAGTGATCTTGCAAGATAATATTATACTACCTTACAGAATTTTGTCATATCTTCACAGTAAGGAAATTTTGAAAATCTCAGTGATAAGGAAACATTTTGACAGTTTAATTGCTGATGTTTTTTATTTCCAATGATGTATGCCATTTGTGATTATTGATGCAATGACTTCCTAATTTATTATTGAAACTATAAAAATAATTTTTGATGTAATTATCATAGGTGCCTAATGGATAAGAACTTCGTTAGGATTGGGAAATGGTTTGTTCGACCGTATGAAAAGGATGAAAAGCCAGTCAACAAAAGGTGAGTGTTTAGAATGCTCGTGGTTTTTTTGTTGCTTTTGCTTGACTACAACTATCTTTGGGGAAGAGGTGGGTGGGAGAAGCAGCTTATTTGTTTACTTTCTAATAATGCTAGTAGTTTATATGTACTACAGTAGATTTCTGGATCACATTTTATTAAACACTTCATTATAAAATTTCTGGGGAATATTAAAAATTGAACTATAAAGATGATTATCACTATTGCCTATGTGTAAGCTCCTTATTACCACACTATTTAGAATTGAAATATTTTATTTTGTTATTTGTATTATTCTTTATTTTTCTTCTTTAAAGTATTATATGGCATAACCTTTAAAAATAGTCAAATGAATTTAAATGGTGACAAATTTACAGGATTGATGCCCCTTAATCAACACATCCTTAATAATTGTCAAACAAGGACTGTGAATTACTTCTAAACAGTGCTAAACTTTTAACCATTAAAGGCAGTCCTTGATACTAAACAAAAATGGAGGCTTAGATTAATCAAACCAGAACCAATAAACAAAACACTCAAAATCAAATATTTACCCACTTACCTCTGAACAAAGGATAGATTTAATTAGAATCATAAGTTGATGGTGATTATTTCATTTCTGAAGAGCAGGGTACACAATCTTTATTCTTTTTTATTTTATTTTTTTACTGCCATACTTGTTCTAAGCTAAGAGTCCCAATTCCTGGCTATATAGGTAAGAGTTCTTGAAGCCTTTTATGGTAGCTCTAAGGTTAAATCTTTTGGGTAGTTTGCCAGAATTTTGACTGTCAACTCTTTCCTCTTTTGGAACCTTTACTTTCTTAATTTCCTACCAGAGATTCAATTAGCAGGCTTTATGTCTAAAGCTTTGATGAAGTGGTTGTGGAATCTGCTCATTAACCAAATCTGATTTATGAAAATTTGGTTTCTTTTTTCAAATCTGATAAAATAGGGACTGGCTGCTGCCCCCTCCACCCACCCCCGCCCCAGCATTTCCTCAAATCACCATGAAGTTCCTTGAAATATTTTTCCTCCTTTACTTTAGTACATTTAAAATTCTTTAGGATTTATTTAAGAAGTATATTTAAATAGAATGTAGTAGTTATTATGTATATCAGAGTTTGTCAGGAAAGAATAATGATACTTTTAGAAAGGTGCCGGTATGTATGGGTGTATGAAAGTGTGATTCTATTTACAGATGCTTTGATTGAGGAAGAGGAATTTTTTATTTTATTTATTTTGATTTGGTCTGACCAATGCATATGTTCTGAGGACATAATTAGTCTTTGCATTTTCCCTCAACTTTCTGAATGGTTAAAGTTGTGGCTTTTAATGTTGGTGAGTCTAAATGGTTAACTGTGGAATTGCTTTAGCACAAGGATCTCTATACCATTCTTAGTATGGCTCACTATGCTTAGTGTGCATCCCCACAGCTGCTCACTGGTGAGTTAACTGAGCCAGTCCTAAATGTGTGATGATGTGACAGCAATTTGAGGGATGAAGAGGAAAAGTAGAAATAAAATAATGATTGAAAGAGGAGCAATTCAAAAATACATATTTTAATTTTTTTTTAGTGCTTTCAGAAAGGAAGGGAGAGAGAGATAGAACCATCAATGATGAGAGAGAATCATTGGCTGCTACCTGCACACCCCACACTGGGGATCAGGTCGCAATCCAGGCATATGCCCTATCAGGAATTGAACCGTGATCTCCTGGCTCATAGGTCGATGCTCAACCACTGAGCACACCGTCTGGGCAGCAATTTGTATTTTAATAGTTAAAAAATAATGTGTAAAAGTCAAATGTAGTTATGAATCTATTTTATATAGAGTTTATATACCTTCACACTTAATTTAGATCCCAAAAGTCTTCCTAACTTTAGCCAACCAATAGATGTAAATAATTCTGAGAAATGTAATGGAATTATTTTATTATATTTAGATTCTATGCTCATGATTGAATGTGGAATTTTTTTGTAGTGTAGAAATGTTAATGATATTTTTATTGGGATAATATTAATAAAATTGCATAAATTTTAGGTGTACTTTACAATTGTATATCTGTTTACTCTATTGCATGTTCACCACCGAAAGTCTAGTTTCTGTTATCCTACATTTGGCCGCTTTTATCCATTTTGCCCCCCTCTACTCCCCTAAATGTTAATGATTTTGAAAAAAAATTTTAAAACACATTAACAGAAAAATTTAAAACCGAAGATTGAATTTGAACAGTTGGCATTTGCTGTTATAAAACTTTATTAAGTGTAACTACTTTTCCACTTTTATTTGCTGAGTGCTAATAGAGCTTCTTGGTGGATGTTGACAGAAGATCTCAGTGGTTAAGTCATTTTAGGTGGATAGAGTGACACTGTGGAGAAGGACATTTAGAATGATAAGATTTGGGATCACATTCTATACCTTTCTTTACAAGTTATTTGCCTTTGGGTAAGGTGTTTAGTTTTTCCTGGGCTGAACATTTGTTTTTTGCTGTTATCGAGTAGCAGTTACTATCTTAGGAGAATTTGCTGCCCAGTGCTAAACAAATTGTATGCACAAATTATTATTTTTAGGAATACTCTTATTTGATGCCATTAGGTACAAATAAAAGGAATGTATTTTAAAGAATAGTACTCTATGTATAAAGTATAGTAATACTAACATTTAATTTTGTTCAATAGGTTAAAAATACGATTGAAAACATGACATTTTATGTAGCTAAAATAATTCTAATAGTGGGAAGAAATGAATATATTGATGAACAGGGTTCCCCTGTTGGATTAATAGCATATAATTTCTTGAGCTATAAATTCCATATTGATAGCAAAACTAAATCATTTACTGTGGACTATAAAATAGAGTTCTCAATGTTTGATATGAGATAATGCTCAGGATAATTTTAGAAAAATTATTATATATATGTGTATGTATAATAAATTTGACCAGGCAGGTCCAAGAAGATAAAATAAATATATTCATGGCATTTTTTCCCTATAGTGACATGTGTTTGGTTATTCATATCCTTGGGAATGTAATAAGTAGGAAAGAAAACTTTGGCTTTGTCCTGAAGAGTTATGACAACTAACATCAAACATTAAAAAATTATGCTTTCGAAAGTATGTTGAACTTGAAAAAGCCTTTAACTAGCTGCTTAAAAACAAATCAGTGGAAATAAATATTTTAAAAATTATTTAGAAATTATTCCAATCATAGAATCTCTTTCTTTTAGAGAGCTATTCATTTTCTAATTTAGTCTTAATTCCAGCCCACATTTGATTATTGCAATTTTCAGGCTATTAATTTTAGTCTTTGAATGCCATTTTTAGCAAAATAATTGATTGCCCCCAATGACAGTTTGCACCTTTGATCTTTTCTAGGAATCAGGTTTATGGTAGTTGGGCTAATACAAATATTGGTAAACACAAATAACCAACTTGCTAGTGAATTTTCTGAATTAGCTGTCTCTTCTTCATTTGCAAACCTGCCCTGCTCTTAGATGATAGTTCAAATAGCCTCATAATTTTCAAATATTCTAATTACTTTTTTTATGTCATGCACCTCACTGGGGATCGAGCCCGAAACCCAGGCGTGTACCCGACGGGGAATTGAACGGTGACCTCCTGGCTCATAGGCCGAGGCTCAACCACTGAGCTGTGCCAGCCAAGCCACTGCTCACTCTTCTACCCATCCTCCTCTTTCCTTTTTCTCTCCTTGTTATAGGCCAGTCATCTGTGTTTCCTTCTAGAGCTGTAAAGATGAAAAGGCAGGGAAAGGGATCTCTTATCTAGAGGTTAAGCAGACATGTAAACAGATACTTACAGTGTGAAAGGTAAAGGGAATCTTCTCTCAATGTTCAGAAAAATAAGATCACTAGTGATCATTTTTTCAGTTTTTCTCATAAATTTACTTGGTACATGTGGTGCTTTGTGCCACTTATCTGTGAACAAGAGCTAGCTGATGGGAAATCCATAAAAGAATATTAATGGGACAATTTGGATTTATCTCATCATGTTTCATAGTTTTGCAGCTTCTTTTTTTCCATGGGTCTATAAAATATGTAGTCATTTCCTGCTAGTTTATCTGATGAAAGATATATAAAAATACTATGTATTTTGTCACTTGAATATACTTGAGAATTGTGTGAAAAGTGAGAAGAGAGATGAGGTTCAAGTCTTGGAGAGCATCAGCATTTACAGGATGGCTAGAAAAGAGGAACATATAAAGGAGACTAAGAAAGGTCAATGAGATGAGAACAAGGAGTATTGGTGTCACCAAACCCAGGGTTTTTAAAGTTTCAAGATTAATCAGCTGTGACTGCCATGGAGGCCTTGTAAAATCCAGTTTAAGAAGACTAGATTAGGCAATTATATAGACTTGGTGAACATAACTAGCAGTTTCAGTGGAGTGGTGAAGTTCAGATAGTAAACTTTCAGTGGGAGTGGAAGATAAAGATACTGATTGTGGGGTTCTTGCTATATTTGTTACAAGTAGCCGCAAGGTGAAAACTGTTGCATCTGGGAAGGGAGGAGATAAACATTTAATAAGAGCCCATGATGAAACTAAGTGATACTGTCTATGGTTTTTTTGTTTTGTTTTAAATATATTTTTATTGATTTCAGAAAGGAAGAGAGAGGGGGAGAGAGAGAGAAACATCAATGATGAGAGAGAATCATTGATGGGCTGCCTTATGCACAGCCCCCAGTGGGGATCGAGCCCACAACCTGGGCATATGCCCTTGACCGGAATTGAACCTGGAACCCTTCAGTCCGCAGGCCAATACCTATCCACTGAGCCTAACCGGCTAGGGCCTGTCTGTGGTGTTTAAGTATGTTTCATGTACGAGGCACTGTGCTCTGTATTTTCACAAACATTATGCATAGAAAAAAATGTTAAATTGAAAGATCCGTTCACTCAGAGGTGATGATAGTTAAAAAATTGAATGCTTTCCAGGTAGTTTTGTAACTTTTTTCTTTTCTTTTTTTCTTAATAACCAGAGATTATCATCATTAGTTTTAATCATGTTTTATGAGTTCATAAAAGTAAGTTAATACAGGACACTGCAGGCAAGGCCTCCTTTTTCTTCTCCAGTTCTTACAAGCACATCGTGCTAAACACACACAGTGAAAACTCAATAAAACCCTTGTTAGTACATTTCAAACCTGAAGATTCTTCAGTTGAGGGATAGCACTGGCACATTGGAACATGGCTCGGTGTATGAAGTACAATACAGGGTATGTTCTGTAGATGCCATAGGGCAAAGAATTCTGTGTTTGTGCTTTGATTTTCTGTAAACTATGCTTTCCAAGTTTCAGAGCTTTTTTAATTCTGCTGAGTACATCATGGAGAAGCCTTCAGTTGTGACACTGACAGCTTGTATTTTTTATCTCTTCTAAGGAAGAATGCAGTACATCCTGTAACTCCTTTGAACAAATCAGGTATTTTCAGAAACAAATGAAGTTACTGAGGAGCCAACTTGGAGCTGAGGCTAGGGTGACACCAGATAGGATAAGGCAGATGAGCACATAGAAGTATTTAGGATTGTACTAGTAAATCTTGCATTCAGGAATTAGAACTTTTTGTACATGTGACTTTTTCAAGAAAGTGATGCACATACACATTATTACAGAGATTACTGATGAGCCAGAATCTGCCATCCACTAGGCTGCTTCTTTGGAAATAAATGACTGAAGTTTAGGACTTTATTATAACTCCTATCCTAATCGAGTTCTTACTGTGCTTAGTCACAGCAGTCTACTCACTCTATCTTATGTTTCTGTTCCTGTGATTTTTGTTTTCTAAACTGAGGAGAATAATAATAAAGGTAATAATGATGTCTATTTTATATAGGTTGTAAGTGGCTGAATAAATGACTAGACAAATTATTTAAAGCCTGTTCCAAACATTTCTTTCTAGTTCCATGACATTTTATATACTAGTCACTATATTATGAATGAAACTGATAAACTTTTCAAAATTAAGTGATCATAAGTCAGGAATAGCATTGTGCACAATTTTATTTTTACTCCTTCAGATAATTTGATATTGTATTTATATTTAAATCTTACTAGAGGCCTGGTGTACGAATTCATGCACCAATGGGTTCCCTCAGCCTGGCCTGCGGGATTGGGCCAAAACCAGCTCTCTGACATCCCCCAAGGGGTTCCAGATTACGAGAGAGCGCAAGCCAGGCCGAGGGACCCCACCGGTGCACAATTGGGGCTGGGAAGGGACGCAGGAGGTTGGCCAGCCGGGGAGGGACCATGGGAGGGCTCCAGGGCATGTCCAGCCCATCTCACTCAGTCCCGATCGGCTGGACCCCAGCAGCAAGCTAACCTACCAGTCGGAGCATCTGCCCCCTGGTAGTCAGTGCACGTCATAGCGACTGGTTGACCAGTCAACTGTCTGCCTCCTGGTGGTCAGTACACATCATAACGAGCAGTTAAGCGGCCTTAGCATACCATTAGCATATTACCCTTTGATTGGTTGAATGGACCACCAGACACTTAGCATATTAGGCTTTTATTATATAGGATGTTTTCTCTAAACTATGCATTAATAGAAGATGGTGAAATTTCCATAAAATTCACCAATTTTGTACCAAGTATTTTCATAGATTTGATTTTGGTCTTAGATACATATGATGTTATAAAGAGGTTCCTTTGACTATTAAGGTTCACATCAAGTGTGATAGTTTATTTTTCATATTTCATGTATTAAAGAGAGCTCTAAATAGTGTTAGACCAAGTATCTTTAGTAGTAAGATGAGATAGCTACTCTGTGTAATAAAGGAGATAGCATAGGTGAAAAGTGATCCAGACAGAAATGGATCCAGTATTCACATTTGTCAGATGAAAAAAGAATGAAGCTGCTTACAAACCACCAACACTTCAAGAATTTTCTTTCTTTCTTTTTTTTTTTTTTTTGGATGGGCATCATTCAACACATCTAGAAACATATTTCTGCACTTATTTATGTTTTTCCCTACCCATTCCTCATAAGAGTATCAGAAAGGGGGGATGTTTTTCCTATTCTTTTAACTTCTTAAACACAGTTATCACTTCTATAGCTTAAAGTGAGAATGGTCTAGATAAGAATGCTTGACATGAAATAAAAATATATAGAAGAAATAAGTGGAAGGTTGAGGGTAAAATGAATTATCTATATTTTTAGTTTACTGGGATTAAAAGGTGCTAATTGTACAAATATATCCATTTGTTTCTTTGTTCTTAGTTTAATAAAAAATACGAAAATGTTTTTTTGAAGGAATTTAATTTAATACTACTTATTCACTTTTTAAAACTTTCATTAATAATGCTTTTTTGGAGAATGTGTTCATAAATCATCCCAAACATTATAAAAAACGAACAATAGAGTGTACTTTTCTGATTACAAAAGGCTTAATATATTTATTATAAATTGGAAAATGCTTAAAACCAAATAGAATTATGAGACGGTATAATTTTATTCTAATACATATATATGTCCTTTATTTGAACTCGAGAGTACTAGGTGTACCAGTTAATAATGCGGATTTTTTTCAATAGATGGAGTTACACATATGTTTGATATGTATGCGATATGATATGTATGCTATTTTGTTGTATTGACAACAAGCTTCAAAACTTCATATGTCAAATTTGCTGAAGTGTTAGCATCATAGGTGTTTTTACGCTTAAAAATGTTGAATTTTGTGCCAAAAAAGAGCATTTGCGGGAATTTTTAATTCATTATTTTGAAGAAAAGTGCTGCTGAAAGTTATCGTATACTTCGGAAAGCTTATGGTGAACATGTTCCATCTCAAGATACTTGTGAACGCTGGTTTAAACGCTTTAAAAGTGATGATTTCGATGTGAAGACAAAGAATGTCCAGGTCAACTGAAAAAGTTTGAAGACCAACAATTACAAGCATTATTGGATGAAGATGCGTGTCAAACTCAAAAACAACTTGCAGAAAGATTAAACGTTGCTCAGCCAACAATTTCCAATCGTTTACAAGCAATGGGAAAGATTTTAAAGGGAGGAAAATGGGTGCCACATCAACTGAACGAAAGGTAAATGGAAAACCAAAAAGTCATCAGTAAAATGTTGCTTCAATGGCACGAAAGAAAGTCTTTTTTGCATCAAATTGTGACTGGCGATGAAAAGTGGATTTATTTTGAGAATCCCAAATGCACAAAATCATGGGTTGATCCAGGTCAACCATCA
Organism: Cnephaeus nilssonii; assembly: GCF_951640355.1. Classification (NCBI taxonomy): domain Eukaryota; kingdom Metazoa; phylum Chordata; class Mammalia; order Chiroptera; family Vespertilionidae; genus Cnephaeus; species Cnephaeus nilssonii. The sequence continues at coordinate 7,537,184 of NC_137093.1, forward strand.
ACATCAACTGCAAGGCCAAATCGCTTTGGAAGGAAGACAGTGTTCTGCGTTTGGTGGGATCAGGAAGGTGTGGTTGTATTATGAGCTTCTAAAACCAGGTGAAACCGTTAATACTGATCGCTACTGACAACAAATAATCAATTTGAACCACGCTTTGATCGTGAAACGAACAGAATGTGCCAGAAGACAAGGCAAAGTAATTTTGCTTCATGATAACACATCATCACATATTTCAAAACCAGTTAAAGACAAGTTAAAAGATCTTGCCTGGGAAGTATTAACCCACCCGCTGTATTCACCAGACCTTGCTCCTTCAGATTACCACTTGTTCCGATTGATGGCACACACACTTTCTGAGCAGCACTTCAAAATGTACGAAGAAGTGGAAAATTGGGTCTCTGAATGGTTTGCCTCAAAACAAGCAAAGTTCTATTGGGACGGTATCCACAAATTACCTGAAAGATGGGGGAAATGTGTAGCTAGCAATGGACATTACTTTGAATAAAGCACTTCTGATGTTTCTCTTGAAATTATCATGTTTTCTTTGATTACAAATCCGCATTATTAACTGTTACACATAGTATATATGAAGTCTTTTGATCCTTTATGTATTCCTATATATCCACAGTGCTTGATGATGAGTTAGTGAAATCTTTAAAAATTTAGCTCTTTAAAATAGTTATTCCTAGATACACTGGAAAAGGACAACTTCAGTATACTAAAGTATAATTTACAACAAGATAAAATTGGGACTCTGATGCAAATATAAAATGAACAAATGCCAAACATTTTAATCAACTCATTAATTAGTGAAGGAACAGGTGAGATGTAAAAACCAGGTTAGAGAGCATTTGAGCAGCTAGATTTTATAGAAAATTAATAGGTGTTTGTGCACCTATAATGTAGTACCTATTTGAACAAATAATTCATATAAATTCATTATTTTTAAAAAATTTATTTTAGAGGAGGGGAGGGAGAGAGAAGCATTAATGTGTGAGAGAAAAACATCAGTCAACTGCTTTCTACTTGGCCCTGACTGGGGATCGAACCCACAGCCTGGGTATATGTCCTGAGAGGGAATTGAACCCCCCACCTTTTGATGTACATGTCGCCTCTCCAACCACCTGAGGCATAACAGCCAGAGAAAATTTATTTTAGTCTTAAATAGCCACAGTTGCTTATTAATTAGGACATGCATGCCTGCTGGGCACTGTACAACGTCTCAAATCTTGGAATCAGATTGGACACCTCTACTTTTATTTCCTGTCCATATAGATTTTACTTTATATCACAACTCTGAAAATCCAGTTTCACAGACTTGACTTGATTGAAGGGAATATAGCACAGTTTAATGTTGACACTGTAGTACCTTGAGCTAGTAGTTTGCATAGTCTCTGACAAATGCTGTTTTCTTTACCCCCAAATTAAAAATATCCCACCACACCCTTGTGAATTTGCTGCTGTGTTCTGGGGTGCTATGGTCACAGTGGGTAAAGGAGGCAGTAGGTAATCCTTGGATGGGCATTTCTCCTGCATAACATTGAAAGGACAAGTTGTCTTATTTCAAAGTTTTGAGTAAAAAGTTTTACAAGTACTCTAGGGAGCCTCTAATTAGAATTATTAAATTTCTCTCCTTAAACTGCCTGCTGGATGGTGGTGGTGTTATTGATGTCCAGGTAGACTCTACTCTATCCAAATCCTGCCAAGCCTATAGGCTGTTCTGTAAGCCAGTTAATTATTCTGATGCATTAGAGCTATAGTATAGTGGATTCTCAAACTTTTTGTTCTCAAAACACCTATAAACCTTATTGAGCACTCAAGAGAGCTTTTATTTATGTGGATTAAACTTATCAATATTTACTCCAAAGAGCTAAAACTGAAAAAAACTAAAAATAGCAATAATAAACCCATTTCATGTTAAAGCAAATAGCCCATTTTTAACTAACAGAACAATTCTCTAAAAGAGAAAAATATTTAGTCAGAAGAGTAACAGTTTTTTCAAATCTCTTTAATGTCTGGCTTAAGGGAAAACAGCTGTATTGTGTGTCTGCTCCTGCATGTAGTCTGTTGTGACATCACACATCATGTAGCCTCTGGAAAACTCCATTATGTACTTGGGGGAAAATCAGATGAAAAAGATGAATAATGTCTTTATGTTATTCTGAAAATAGTTTTGACTGCTGCCTGCTCAGAGTGGAGCTTTACATTCTTAATGCTTACAAAGAATTTCAATGTAGACGGGGTCTGTCTGCATTCTCCTATTAGGCAGGGGCAGATAAACTTTTGTAAAGGGCCAGATAGTGAATATTCTCAGCTTTGCAGGGTATATGGTCTCTGCCAAAACCAGTCAAGTCTGACATTCTACTGCGAAAGCAACCATAGACATTATGCAAGCAAATGGGCATAACTTGCCCCAATAAAACTTTACAAAAAATAATTGGCCCTGGCCTCTGCCCTTAAGAGGGAAATTGCTGTTCAGATAAGTTAAATGATTAGCTGAGAGTCATACAGCTAGAAAGTGGAGGATTCAATTCCATGTGTTTCTAGTTTCGCAACCACTATCTTTCTCATTTCTTCATGCTGTCTTCACTAAAATGGTTAATGATTACAAATTTAATGTAGATGGGATTATTCATTATTTGTTATAGATGACTTTTTAGGATAAAAATGTATCTAAGTTTAACGTTGTATAGGGGTTAGGATATATACTCTTCCCTAGTTACCCAATAAATGATTGGATAAGGGTCTTTATCACAATGAATCATGCACCATGGAACATTTTAATTCTTGTGTTAATCACTAAAATGCACATATCTAAAAATGTTTTCAACAGACAAAATCTCTAAGTAATTGTTTTATTCTATTTAAAATATTTGGAGGGGTAAATACATGTATATAGTATACAGTTTAAATGGCACAAAATGGGTAGGTGAAAAAGTAAGTCTCTTCCCCACTCACTTCCCAGTCAGCCAATTTCTTAGTGTTAATTCCTATTACCACTTTCCTTTAATCTTTCCAGAGACTAGTTTATGCAGATATACACCAGCATGCATCTATACATTTCTCTTTCATACAGATAGTATATCTGTATAACTTAGTATACATACTCTACCCATTGTTCCATGGCTTTATTTTACTTACTAGATAGATAGTGATGATATGTTGAAGATCAATCCCAAGTATATGCATATAGAACTATTAACTGTTTGAAAGAAAAATATGCTTTATATTCACTCTGAATATTTGTTTTATCAGACTTACTAATTTTAGAATTTGTTTTGTTATTTACATTCCATGAGTATCTTTTCTAACAGTTTTTAAAAATGATCTTGCTTTAGTATTTGGTGCACATGAGTAATATAACTTGACAAAGTTCTGTCAAATAATTTAGTATGATTAGGAAAGAAAGACATGAAGCAATAAATAATAAGCACTGAATGTGAAAATTGGGAGACCTTGGTGTGGGTTTGTTCTAGTGAAGAGCAGAGATTCATGAAGTTAAATGGGTTTTGACAACTCTAAGGTTTGGATGGCTTGGGTTAGAATCAACGTGAGGGAAACAGCATAACAAAGACATCACCATGGTTTCTCTTAAGGAAAGGTTTGGTTGAGTAGAGAGGAAAGTGCATGCTTAGCAGCAATGGAAGACAAAAAGAGATAATGTCTAACAGAACTCCTTGAGTGATCCAGAGAGTTATAAAGAAATTCTTTTTATTTTTTTTCCTCTCTCCCGTGCGTCCAAGATATTAAAAGATGATGAATTGCTTTGTAGGATTTGTATATGACTGAAGTCATATGCTTGTACTCTGAATTGCCTACAGACTGTCCGGGTGTTCATTTATGGTGGAGAGCTGCTGTGAGTGAACTTTGTCCCTAGGTATTATACTGCTGTATGCCATAATGATAGATTATTGATGTTTTTGTTTAGGTATTTTGGTGAATGAATGTGGCAAAGAATATACTCTTTGGGATCCATATAACATCTATAAGCTTAGAACCATGATAAAGTTCTAAAGTCTTGAAGCTTAGATGAATGTGATAGAGGCTTACATTGTTCTAGCAATGACTAACAAATTAGAATAGTTGCTTGTTAGAATTTAAGAATTGCAAAATTCCACAGCCAGAGATAAGTATTGTCTTGAGAGTTAAAGATTATTTTTTAAAAGCTTAAAAATAAAATAAAAAACTCAGAAAAACAAAAGCTGCTTTTGAGGGCTCAGTCCAAACTCGCCACTATATTATGGCTACATGTATAACTTTTCTCTATTGCTTTTGACTCCTTGCTTCTGGAGTTTTGGGACTGTTTTTAGTTAGTGCCTTTTGTATTGTCTTACTTGATCTTCTGCCAAGAATTTAAGCATTTACTGTCTATAGGCTCCTATCTCTCATGCTAATTTATTTAAAGCTGGAGTATAGCGTACATTATTGCACTTGAGAAGCACCTAAACCCTATTACAACATTAAACAAAATTTCTTTATAGTGCTCACTGGTGCTGCTATAGCCTCTCTTGCCTCTATATATGTGTTTAATCAGTTGGCGTCTACTTCAAACTTGAAGGGAAGGCACCAGCAGAAAGGCAGTCCTGCTTCCTGGAGTCCACAGTACAGGCTTAGATATATACTGACGGATAAATCGAAATGGTCCAGTGAAAAGCAACCAGTTTAGGGACACTCAGCAACACAACTTCAAGTTGGAAGGAAGGGAGCTCATTTTTTGTGTGTGTGGGGGAGCTAATATTTTTAACTCAAGACTAACATTTGTTGAGATACTATGCTAACTGCTTTACATAAATTATTTCTAGTCTTCACTACATACCTGGGGCTTTGTGTTATTTTCTTTGGTTTTACAGATTCGAAAATGGAGACCTAGACAGTTTCAGTAACAAGAGTTAGAAAGTGCTAGAGCCAAGAACGTATTTTCTAGAAGGGCAGGACCTTTATGCATACTGTTTGTTAGGTACTTTGTGTCTTACTATTCCTCACAGCAGCCCTGTGAAATTAGTCGTGGTGGTAGTAGTAGTAGTAGTAGTAGTAGTAGTAGTAGTAGTAGTAGTATTACTAATTTTAGTAAAAGGAATTGAGATACACCGAGATAAGTAACTTGCCCTAGGTCACACTGCTACTGCGGGCAGAGCTAGATTGAGTTGTTTCCGAGGTTCTTGCCCTTATTCTCAACAAATGAAAAAGTCAGAGAAGGGTAAATTGTAGAGGCTTAATGTTAAGTGAAATAATAAAGAACAAACAAACAGGATGATTCACTTTTTTAAATAACTTCATTGATTTTAGAGAGGAAGGGAGAGGAAGAGAGAGATAGAAACATCAGTGATGCAAGAGAATCATTGATCGGCTGCTTCCTGCATAATCCCCTAGTGAGGATGGAGCCCTTAACCTGGGTATGTGCCCTTGACCGGAATCGAACCTGGTACCCTTCAGTCCGCAGGCCGGCACTCTATCCACTGAGCCAAACAGGCTAGGGCAAGGATGACTCACTTTTTAGCTTCTAGGCTAGAAAATCTAACTGCAAATAATGGAAAAAACTATTTGTGAAGACCAGTAGTGTATGAGCCTTGCTGGTACAATGAAGCCCCAACTAGGATATTTAAATGCATATTTAGAAGGAAGAAAGAGGTTTCCATCCTTGCACATTCCCTCAATTAATAGGCAATGGTCTTGGCACTTGCCCTAAGGGGCTAAGCTGGAAGTTGCTCTGTCAGTGGTTCCCTTGTGGTAGTCACATGGTTTGCATTTCCCCTAGAGCTGTCAAGCATGAAACCGTGTAGTCAGGTATCTCAGATCAGTTTGAATCTGTGGGTCAAAGGAATAGAGATCAGGGGTAGAGAGAGGTGAGGTTTTCAGTCTGCCTTTTGAAGGTGTACCTAAAAAAATCAGTGACTGGTGCTTGTTAGTAAATTAAAAGATACAATTTATTTGTGGCATTTAACCAAACTTAGAATTATGAAGGGGAAAAAATGTTGTTTTCCTTTCTTTTATTCATTTAATTTTTTAGGTGACGTGTAAGAAAAAGAGCATTCTTTTAAAGCTCAAAAATCGGTCATACTTTATTAAATGCTTAGGAAGACATTGAGTTTAATATTTAACAATATCTTCAAGATATGTGATACAATAGAGAGATAAATATTAATAATAAATTATGAGAAAATTGCTTTGATAACCACATGACCCTGTTATTGACCACTTAAGGCTGGGAAGAAAAACACAGTAGCAAACTTTTGTTTTTCTCTGATGTAGGATGAATATTAAGCTACAAAGAATAATTTCAGGCATTCAGATCCATCATTAGAGAGATCAATAATTGAGTTAGTATTTAGAGACAGGAAGTATGACCCATTAATCAGTTAAGAAACAGAAGATAATATCCTACTCCCATCAGAGTTGTAATTTATGTGATTGAGAATAATTTTTATTTAATTACTTTACTGACATATGTTTGGAAAACATTCTAATAAAACTTTCAGGTCAGGGTCTGAATATATAGGGTGTTCCCAAAATGTATACACACTTGGAATGAATATCAAGTTAGTGTTTATTACCATACAGTTTATTTTCAAAATTTAAAAGAATCTACAGAAATGAATAATTTTTTGTCAATACCTGTTTTCAAATTGATGACCATTCTGGTCCAGGCACTACTGATAATGCAAAGCAGTGGAATCTCAAGCATCAAGAACCATTTCATTTGGTATTTGTGTGCCCTCAATTCATCGACTGTTGCCGGTTTTGTACCATAAACTTTATCTTTTATGTATCACCATAAAAAAAAGTCTAGTGGATAATTTTTATTTTATTTTTTTTGTTCAAAGCTTAGTCTGGCTTTTGTACTAAAGAAACCATGAGCTAATACTCAGAACACAGCAGATACTTGAATATTTGGATTACAATAATTTAAACTAATTCTTCACCACAGTTCATCAAGAAAATGGGGGTGGGGGAGGGTTTGGCCAGGTCATTTTTAATGATTTTTTCACAACAAAGGTCTATGATTTTAGTTTTATTCTGTCCTCAGGGAATCAAGCTGTTTCTTTAGACTCAAAAGCAGTTGTGTTCAGAGACTAGTCCTGACTACATTTCCCAGCAGGCATGAGTCTGCTTGTTTTCTGCAGGGTTTGCTGCACTCTAGTGCCAGGTTTCCTAGTCATCCTTTTCCTTCAGTTTCTGGTTCCAATTAAAAGGAAAGTTTACAAATGTGGAAAGTTGCAAAATGGAGTCAGGATTGGTTAGGCAACATCCAGTGTGAATAAAAATCTAATCCCACACATTTCAGATCAGATCCCAGCTTTGATTAGCATACTTTGGTGAGCTAATTTATAAGCCAGGAGTGCCTCTCACACCAGGGGGGATGGCTGGAAATGGGGCATGAAGTTTGGAGCAGAAAGCTGACTGGAATTTAAGTGGTGGTGCTGGTGGTGGTGTAGTGTGAGGGGTACAGAACATGGCCCATGTGAAATAACGTTCACTAATCAAGACTCGGCAGGAATCTATCTACTCGTTACCTTGACATAGTACAATCTAATGTAGTGTGCTAATCAGCCTGGGAACCCAGACGTATGTGAAGTTTATGGGAACTCTAGGTTTTATAAAATTCAGCTAAATAATTCTTGCTTTGTTTCTTCACTATTAATGAAATATGATGAAAATATTTTTAGTGCTTAAACACTGCAATAAAACGGGCATTAAGGGCCATTAATAGTATCTGCAGAATGACAGACCTGCTTATTCTTCAAATAGCAAATCAGCAACTTGCTTAGAAACCCATTTGAGCATATAATAAAAACCCACGCTAGCTTGATTAACATTAAATCAAATAAGGTGTAGTAACTGAAAATTTTTGCAAGTTAAATTTCCTGAGGTGGAAGGAGTCACTTCCCAGAACTGATGTGACTACTGAATTACCACAGTATAAGAGTGCTTTTACTAAATTGATTTGTGAGCTCACTGATTTGATTAACAGATTCAAAATGACAAAAGATACTTAAGAGGATCATTTTAAACATTACGTATTTTGCTAGTTTAGAAAATTGAAAGGTGCGTAAAGAGTCTTATCTGCCCTGTAAATTAGAGCCAAATGAAATCATATTAAATAGTCTTTAAGTTTACTTATGGTAGAAACCCCAGAAAGATTCCACAAGACTGTCAGGTTATAGAGGAGGGGAGAAGGGCAATTTACTTAACTACTTTTTATCATTATTTTCCTTGCTTTTTAAAAAAATACATTTTTATTGATTTCAGAGAGGAAGGGAGAGGAAGAGAGAGAGAGAAAGATCAATGATGAGAGAGAATCATTGATCGGCTGCTTCCTGCACACCCCACACTGGGGATCGGGCCCGCAACCCAGTCATGTTTCCTGACCAGGAATCAAACTGTGACTTCCTGATTCATAGCGTGATGCTCTACCACTGAGCCATGCTGGCTGGGCTTCCTTGCTTTTTATTAATTTTGCCATTGGCCTTTGGCTATTGATGTTAATATACTAAAAATGTAAATGCCTTCCAAATAGGAATTTATCTAAATAGTTTTGGTTTTGTCTGAAAGTTTGTTTTGTTCTTCTACATTTAGAAGAACAAAAGTTACTTTTTTGTTCCTATTTGTTAGCATATCTGGAACCAAGCTAAAACATGTTATACTTAGTGGTATCAATTGAGTGAATTGGCTTTATCTGTGCTATGGAAGAGAATAAATTTTAATTCCAAAGTTTGTCATTAATTAGTAATCAGTTTCTAAACATATGACTCTCATTTTATCAAAATGTGTTTAAATTGTTTTTTAGAAATGTTTTATTTGAATTCAGTCAATCATGTCTATGAACTGGACTTAGTTTTCATTAAGCATAAGAAGTGGAGAAAGCATTCATTATTTAAAACAATGATCAATGGAGCTAATGTTTCTCAGCTATTTGAATAACATTTCTTTCTTGAGGCACCTTGACAATAATTACTTCAGTTCATGAAATTTCATGTGTTTTTAGAATTGAAAGAAAGAAGCTGTCATCATCTGAGAATTAAATATCCAAAACTACATTGAAAAGTAAAGATAATGTTGAATTACTAGTGATTCTTGTTTTCTTCTCTATACTCCTCTATATCCCTGTATTCCTCAGTTATCTACAATGAGCATGTATTACATTACTAGAGGCCCGGTGCATGCAATTCATGCACGGGTTCGGTCCCTAGGCTTGGCCTGCGATCAGGGCCATCTTCCCAGGCAGCCGCCACCCACCCCTGGCTCTCTCTTCCCCACCGGGCATTCGGAGCCTGCCGGCCTCGGGAAGGAACCAACAGGTTGGCCGGCAGGCCCCAACGCAGGCTCCTGCGTTGAGCGTCTGCCCCCTGGTGGTCATTGCATGTCATAGAGACCAGTCGTTCCGCTGCTAGGTCTATTTGTATATTACCCTCTTATTATATAGGATTAATCAGAGAAAATAATACTACTTTTTATAAAAAGTATATATAATACATTTAATATTCAGTACATTTGAGTACTTTCTTTTAAAAATTAGCATCTCTGCCCTAGCCGGTTTGGCTCAGTGGATAGAGCATCGGCCTGTGGACCAAAGGGTCCTGGGTTCAATTCCGGTCAAGGGCACATACCTTGGTTGCAGGCTCCTCCCCAGCCTGGGCCCTGGTCAGGCACATGCAGGAGGCAACTAATTGATATTTTTCTCTCACATCACTGTTTCTCTCTATCTTTCCCTCTCTTTTCTCTCTCTAAAAATCAATGGAAAAATATCCTCAGGTGAGAATTAACGAAACAAACAAACAAAAACAAAAAAGGAGAATAAAAATGAGCACCTAGTTTATAAATGAAATCGAGTGCTAATGTGGATAGGGCCAAAATATTAACTGCTAATTACTTGCAAAATTTATTTAACAATACTAGGAGAAAACTCAGGCTCTCAGTGCTGGGAGAGTGATTAAAACTAATTTATTAGTGATTTCTTAAAAATTCCTAAAGCGGTAGTATTAATTTGTATTTTTAGAGATTTCTATACTATATAAACTTAATCTGGAAGTACTTATATTTTATGTATCATCTTAATTAACATTGTGGTCCCCAAAACGTTTTTAGAAAACAATTTAAACACATTTTGATAAAATGAGAGTCACATCTTTGGGCCTCTAGGGTGCTGCATACTCCTGTGTGAGGCTGGGCACTGTGTATTTTACCATCATCCTTATCATTATGCTGTGTGCCAGGCATGTGCTTTAGGTACTGTGAGAGGCCCTTTAGTGTGGTGCTTTAGAGCATGGACTTTGAGGTCAGACTGCCTGGATTCAATTCCTGGCTTTGCCACTTACTAAAAATTAATCTCTTTGTTTCAGTTTATCTGTAAAAGAGGCAATTATTGTCCCTGCTTCATAGAATTATTATGAAAATTAAATGAGTTAATATTTACAAAGTGCTTAGAAGAGTGCCTGACATAGTTTATGTGTGATTATTAGTCAAATAAATATTTAATCCTCATAAGAACTCCAGAGAGAGATAATAGCACTCACATTTTATAGATGTTAAAAGTTAAGCACAGAGAGATTATGTAATTTGCTAAAGGTCACACAGCTAGTAATGTGGATCTGGAATTTAAATTCTGGGCTGTCAGACTCTAAAATGTGTTGGGATTATAAGTGCCTGTCTTATAATGGTCCTTGCACTTCAACATGTCCCTGGCAGTCATTTTATCTATTCTAGGCCTTAATGCATCATGTCAAGAGTGAGTGAGGCTTATGTTTTATAAAGCTTGACATAATTATAGTCAAGTAGGTGTGGAAAAATAATTAGACATGGTTCTAATGGGTAAAAAGGATATATGTGGGATTGCCTTACCTGTTTCTA